>NC_141016.1:31807672-32407672 GCF_052327205.1 Somniosus microcephalus
TTTTTCTCTCTCTCACACTCCCAATCTCTCTCTCTCTCACACTCCCAATCTCTCTCTCTCTGCACTCCCAATCTCTCTCTCTCTCACTCCCAGTCTCTCTCTCTCTGACTACCAGTCTCTCTCTCTCACACTCCCAATCTCTCTGTCTCTCACACTCCCAATCTTTCTCTCTCTCACACTCCCAATCTCTCTCTCTCTCATACTCCCAAACTCTCCCTCTCTCACACACTCCCAATCTCTCTCACACTCCCAATCTCTCACTCTCACACTCCCAATCTCTCTCTCTCTCACACTCCAGCTCTCTCTCTCTCTTTCTCTCTCACACACACTACCACTGTCTCTCTCTCTCACACACTCCCAGTCTCTCTCTCTCTCACTCTCCCTGTCTCTCTCTCCCTCTCTCTCACACACTCTCCTCTCTCTCTCACTCTCCCAGTCTCTCTCTCCCTCTCTCTCACACTCTTCGCTCTCTCTCACTCCCAGTCTCTCTCTCACTCCCAGTCTCTCTCTCTCTCTCACACTCCCACTCTCTCTCTCTCTCTCTCTCTCACTACCCCACTCTCTCTCTCTCGCACACACACTCTCAGTCTCTCTCTCTCACACTCCCAGTCCATCTCTCTCACACTCCCAATCTCTCTCTCTCACACTTCCAATCTCTCTCTCTCTCTCACGCTCCCAGTCTCTCTCTCTCTCACACTCCCAGTCTCTCTCTCTTTCTCTCTCACACACACTCCCACTCTCTCTCTCTCTCACACACTCCCAGTCTCTCTCTCTCTCTCACTCTCCCAGTCTCTCTCTCTCTCTCTCTCTCACGACACTCTCTCTCTCTCTCTCACTTTCCCAGTCTCTCTCTCACTCCCATTCTCTCTCCCTCTCTCTCTCACACTCCCTCTCTCTCTCTCTCTCTTTCTCACACCCCCACTCTCTCACTCTCGCACACACAGTCTCAGTCTCTCTCTCACACTCCCAGTCCCTCTCTCTCACACTCCCAGTCTCTCTCTCTCACTCCCCAGTCTCTCTCACACGCACTCCCAGTCTCTCTCTCTCACACACACTCCCACTCTCTCTCTCTCTCACTCTCACACACACTCCCACTCTCTCTCTCTCACAATCCCAGTCTCTCTCTCTCTCTCACACACACTCCCAGTCTCTCACTCTCTCTCACACAAACACACTCCCACTCTCTCTCTCTCTCTCACACACTCCCCACTCTCTCTCTCTCTCTCACACACACACTCCCACTCTCTCTCTGTCTCTCTCTCAAACTCCCACTCTCTCTCTCTCTCTCACACACTCCCTCTCTCTCTCTCTCACACTCCCACTCTCTCTCTCTCTCTCTATCACACACTCCCACTGTCTCTCTCTCACACTCTGACTCTCTCTCTCTCTCACACACACACTCCCACTCACTCTCTCACACTCCCACACTCTCTCTCTCTCTCTCACACTCCCACTCTCTCTCTCTCTCACACACTCCCAGTCTCTCTCTCTCTCTCACTCCCAGTATCTCTCTCGCTCTCTCTCTCTCACTCCCACTCCCAGTCTCTCTCTCTCACTCTCTCTCTCACACTCCCAGTCTCTCTCGCTCTCTCTCTCTCTCACTCCCAATCTTTCTCTCTCTCTCTCTCACTCCCAGTCTCTCTCTCTCTCTCACTCCGTCTCTCTCACTCTTTCACACACACACTCCCAGTCTTTCTCTCTCTCTATCTCTCTCACGCTCCCAGTCTCTCTCTCTCTCTCACTCCCAGTCTCTCTCTCTCTCACACACTCCCAGTCTCTCTCTCTCACACTACCAGTCTCTCTCTCTCACACTCCCAATCTCTCTCTCTCTCACACTCCCAATCTCTCTCTCTCTCACACTCCCAATCTCTCTCTCTCTCACACTCCCAATCTCTCTCTCTCTCACACTCCCAATCTCTCTCTCTCACACTCCCAATCTCTCTCTCTCTCTCACACTCCCAGTCTCTCTCTCTCACACTCCCAATCTCTCTCTCTCACACTCCCAGTCTCTCTCTCTCACACTCCCAATCTCTCTCTCTCACACTCCCAATCTCTCTCTCTCTCATACTCCCAATCTCTCTCTCTCTCATACTCCCAATCTCTCTCTCTCTCACACTCCCAATCTCTCTCTCTCACACTCCCAATCTCTCTCACACACACACTCCCAGCCTTCCTCTCTCTCACACTCTCAATCTCTCTCTCTCTCTCGCTCCCATTCTCTCTCTCTCTCACACTCCCAATCTCTCTCTCTTTCTCACACTCCCAGTCTCTCTCTCTCTCTCACACTTCCAATCTCTCTCTCTCTCACACTCCCAATCTCTCTCTCTCACACTCCCAGTCTCTCTCTCTCACACTCCCAGTCTCTCTCTCTCACACTCCCAATCTCTCTCTCTCTCACTCTCCCAATCTCTCTCTCTCTCAAACTCCCAATCCCTCTCTCTCTCACACTCCCAATCTCTCTCTCTCACACTCCCAATCTCTCTCTCTCTCATTCCCAGACTCTCACTCTCTCAGTCCCAGTCTCTCTCTCTCTCACACTCCCAGTCTCTCTCGCTCTCTCTCTCTCTCTCACTCCTAATCTTTCTCTCTCTCTCTCTCTCACTCCCAGTCTCTCTCTCTCTCTCACTCCGTCTCTCTCACTCTTTCACACACACACTCCCAGTCTTTCTCTCTCTCTATCTCTCTCACGCTCCCAGTCTCTCTCTCTCTCTCACTCCCAGTCTCTCTCTCTCTCACACACTCCCAGTCTCTCTCTCACACTCCCAGTCTCTCTCTCTCACACTCCCAATCTCTCTCTCTCTCACACTCCCAATCTCTCTCTCTCTCACACTCCCAATCTCTCTCTCTCACACTCCCAATCTCTCTCACACACACACTCCCAGCCTTCCTCTCTCTCACACTCTCAATCTCTCTCTCTCTCTCGCTCCCATTCTCTCTCTCTCTCACACTCCCAATCTCTCTCTCTTTCTCACACTCCCAGTCTCTCTCTCTCTCACACTTCCAATCTCTCTCTCTCTCACACTCCCAATCTCTCTCTCTCACACTCCCAGTCTCTCTCTCTCACACTCCCAGTCTCTCTCTCTCACACTCCCAATCTCTCTCTCTCTCACTCTCCCAATCTCTCTCTCTCTCAAACTCCCAATCCCTCTCTCTCTCACACTCCCAATCTCTCTCTCTCACACTCCCAATCTCTCTCTCTCTCATTCCCAGACTCTCACTCTCTCAGTCCCAGTCTCTCTCTCTCACACTCCCAGTCTCTCTCGCTCTCTCTCTCTCTCACTCCTAATCTTTCTCTCTCTCTCTCTCACTCCCAGTCTCTCTCTCTCTCTCACTCCGTCTCTCTCACTCTTTCACACACACACTCCCAGTCTTTCTCTCTCTCTATCTCTCTCACGCTCCCAGTCTCTCTCTCTCTCACTCCCAGTCTCTCTCTCTCTCACACACTCCCAGTCTCTCTCTCTCACACTCCCAGTCTCTCTCTCTCACACTCCCAATCTCTCTCTCTCTCACACTCCCAATCTCTCTCTCTCTCACACTCCAATCTCTCTCTCTCTCACTCCCAGATCTCTCTCTCTCTCACACTCCCGACTCTCTCTCTCTCTCACACTCCCAATCTCTCTCTCTCACACTCCCAATCTCTCTCTCTCTCTCACACTCCCAGTCTCTCTCTCTCACACTCCAATCTCTCTCTCTCACACTCCCAGTCTCTCTCTCTCACACTCCCAATCTCTCTCTCTCTCACACTCCAATCTCTCTCTCTCTCATACTCCCAATCTCTCTCTCTCTCATACTCCCAATCTCTCTCTCTCTCACACTCCCAATCTCTCTCTCTCACACTCCCAATCTCTCTCTCTCACACTCCCAATCTCTCTCTCTCTCATACTCTCAATCTCTCTCTCTCTCTCACTCCCATTCTCTCTCTCTCTCACTCCCAATCTCTCTCTCTTTCTCACACTCCCAGTCTCTCTCTCTCTCACACTTCCAATCTCTCTCTCTCTCACACTCCCAATCTCTCTCTCTCACACTCCCAGTCTCTCTCTCTCACACTCCCAGTCTCTCTCTCTCTCACACTCCCAATCTCTCTCTCTCTCACTCTCCCAATCTCTCTCTCTCTCAAACTCCCAATCCCTCTCTCTCTCACACTCCCAATCTCTCTCTCTCACACTCCCAATCTCTCTCTCTCTCATTCCCAGACTCTCACTCTCTCAGTCCCAGTCTCTCTCTCTCACACTCCCAATCTCTCTCTCTCTCACACTCCCAATCTCTCTCTCTCACGCACTCCCAGTCTCTCTCTCTCTCACACTCCCAATCTCTCTCTCTCACACTTCCAATCTCTCTCTCTCTCACTCCCAATCTCTCTCTCACACTCCCAAACTCTCTCTCTCACACACCCAGTTTCTCTCTCTCACACTCTCAGTCTCTCTCTCTTTCTCTCTCTCACACACTCCCACTCTCTCTCTCTCACACACACTCCCAGTCTCTCTCTCTCTCTCTCACACTCCCAGTCTCTCTCTCTCTCTCTCACAATCCCTCTCTCTCTCACACACCCAGTCTCTCTCTCTCTCTCTCTCACACTCTCTCTCTCACTCCCAGTCTCTCTCTCACTCCCAGTCTCTCTCTCTCTCACACCCCACTATCTCTCTCTCTCTCTCTCACACCCCCACTCTCTCTCTCGCACACAAACTCCCAGTCTCTCTCTCTCACACTCTCAGTCTCTCTCTCTCACACTCCCAGTCTCTCTCTCTCACTCCCAGTCTCTCTCTCTCACACACTCCCAGTCTCTCACACTCACACACACTCCCACTCTCTCTCTCTCTCTCTCTCACACACACACTCCAACTCTCTCTCTCTCACACACAGGCACTCCCACTCTCTCTCTCTCACACACACTCCCACTCTCTCTCTCACACACTCTCAGTCTCTCTCTCTCTCTCTCACACACTCCCACTCTCTCTCTCTCTCTCTCACACACACTCCCACTCTCTCTCTCACACACACTCCCACTCTCTCTCTCTCTCTCTCACACTCTCTCCCACTCTCTCTCTCTCTCTCACACACTCCCCCTCTCTCTCTCTCACACTCCAACTCTCTGTCTCTCTCTCTCTATCACACTCAATTCAATTCAATTCAAATCGCTTTATTGGCATGATAAGTTACATCTTAAGTTGCCAAAGCATCGAAAAACATTTATGGGTGAACACATAAACGCAGATCTATTCATACAGTGTATAGACAGATATATCCCTGAGTTTATAAATAAACATTCGTATAATTTGTATATACTCTTTTCTTAGGTTTACTGGTTGTCCCTCTGTTTACACACTCCCACTCTCTCCCTCTCTCTCACACTCCCACTCTCTCTCTCTCACACACTCCCACTCTCTCTCTCTCACAGTCCCACTCTCTCTCTCTCTCCCTCTCTCACACTCCCAGTCTCTCTCTCTCACACTCCCAGTCTCTCTCTCTCACACTCCCAATCTCTCTCTCTCTCACTCTCCCAATCTCTCTCTCTCTCAAACTCCCAATCCCTCTGTCTCTCACACTCCCAATCTCTCTCTCTCACACTCCCAATCTCTCTCTCACACACACTCACAGTCTCCCTCTCTCTCACACTCTCAATCTCTCTCTCTCTCTCACTCCCATTCTCTCTCTCTCTCACACTCCCAATCTCTCTCTCTCTCACACTCCCAGTCTCTCTCTCTCTCACAATCCCAATCTCTCTCTCTCACACTCCCAATCTCTCTCTCTCTCATTCCCAGACTCTCACTCTCTCACTCCCAGTCTCTCTCTCTCACACTCCCAATCTCTCTCTCTCTCACACTCCCAATCTCTCTCTCTCTCACGCACTCCCAGTCTCTCTCTCTCTCACACTCCCAATCTCTCTCTCTCACACTTCCAATTTCTCTCTCTCTCACTCCCAATCTCTCTCTCATACTCCCAAACTCTCTCTCTCACACACCCAGTTTCTCTTTCTCACACTCTCAGTCTCTCTCTCTCTTTCTCTCTCTCACACACTCCCACTCTCTCTCTCTCACACACACTCCCAGTCTCTCTCTCTCTCTCTCACACTCCCAGTCTCTCTCTCTCTCTCTCACACTCTCTCTCTCTCACACACCCAGTCTCTCTCTCTCTCTCTCTCACACTCTCTCTCTCACTCCCAGTCTCTCTCTCACTCCCAGTCGCTCTCTCTCTCACACCCCCACTATCTCTCTCTCTCTCTCACTCCCCCACTCTCTCTCTCGCACACAAACTCCCAGTCTCTCTCTCTCAAACTCCCAGTCTCTCTCTCTCACACTCCCAGTCTCTCTCTCTCACTCCCAGTCTCTCTCTCTCACACACTCCCAGTCTCTCACACTCACACACACTCCCACTCTCTCTCTCTCTCTCTCTCACACACACACTCCAACTCTCTCTCTCTCTCACACACACACTCCCACTCTCTCTCTCTCACACACACTCCCACTCTCTCTCTCACACACTCTCAGTCTCTCTCTCTCTCTCACACACACTCCCACGCTCTCTCTCTCTCTCACACACACTCCCACTCTCTCTCTCTCACACACACTCCCACTCTCTCTCTCTCTCTCTCACACTCTCTCCCACTCTCTCTCTCTCTCTCACACACTCCCACCCTCTCTCTCTCACACTCCAACTCTCTGTCTCTCTCTCTCTCTATCACACTCAATTCAATTCAATTCAAATCGCTTTATTGGCATGATAAGGTACATCTTAAGTTGCCAAAGCATCGAAAAACATTTATGGGTGAACACATTAACGCAGATCTATTCATACAGTGTATAGACAGATATATCCCTGAGTTTATAAATAAACATTCGTATAATTTGTATATACTCTTTTCTTAGGTTTACTGGTTGTCCCTCTGTTTACACACTGCCACTCTCTCCCTCTATCTCACACTCCCACTCTCTCTCTCTCACACACTCCCACTCTCTCTCTCTCACAGTCCCACTCTCTGTCTCTCTCCCTCTCTCACACTCCCAGTCTCTCTCTCTCTCTCTCACTCCCAGTCTCTCTCTCTCTCTCTCTCACTCCCACTCCCAGTCTCTCTCTCTCTCTCACACACACTCCCAGTCTCCCTCTCTCTCACACTCTCAATCTCTCTCTCTCTCTCACTCCCATTCTCTCTCTCTCTCACACTCCCAATCTCTCTCTCTCTCACACTCCCAGTCTCTCTCTCTCTCACAATCCCAATCTCTCTCTCTCACACTCCCAATCTCTCTCTCTCTCATTCCCAGACTCTCACTCTCTCACTCCCAGTCTCTCTCTCTCACACTCCCAATCTCTCTCTCTCTCACACTCCCAATCTCTCTCTCTCTCACGCACTCCCAGTCTCTCTCTCTCTCACACTCCCAATCTCTCTCTCTCACACTTCCAATTTCTCTCTCTCTCACTCCCAATCTCTCTCTCATACTCCCAAACTCTCTCTCTCACACACCCAGTTTCTCTCTCTCACACTCTCAGTCTCTCTCTCTCTTTCTCTCTCTCACACACTCCCACTCTCTCTCTCTCACACACACTCCCAGTCTCTCTCTCTCTCTCTCACACTCCCAGTCTCTCTCTCTCTCTCTCACACTCTCTCTCTCTCACACACCCAGTCTCTCTCTCTCTCTCTCTCACACTCTCTCTCTCACTCCCAGTCTCTCTCTCACTCCCAGTCGCTCTCTCTCTCACCCCCCCACTATCTCTCTCTCTCTCTCACTCCCCCACTCTCTCTCTCGCACACAAACTCCCAGTCTCTCTCTCTCAAACTCCCAGTCTCTCTCTCTCACACTCCCAGTCTCTCTCTCTCACTCCCAGTCTCTCTCTCTCACACACTCCCAGTCTCTCACACTCACACACACTCCCACTCTCTCTCTCTCTCTCTCTCACACACACACTCCAACTCTCTCTCTCTCTCACACACACACTCCCACTCTCTCTCTCTCACACACACTCCCACTCTCTCTCTCACACACTCTCAGTCTCTCTCTCTCTCTCACACACACTCCCACGCTCTCTCTCTCTCTCACACACACTCCCACTCTCTCTCTCTCACACACTCCCACTCTCTCTCTCTCTCTCTCACACTCTCTCCCACTCTCTCTCTCTCTCTCACACACTCCCACCCTCTCTCTCTCACACTCCAACTCTCTGTCTCTCTCTCTCTCTATCACACTCAATTCAATTCAATTCAAATCGCTTTATTGGCATGATAAGGTACATCTTAAGTTGCCAAAGCATCGAAAAACATTTATGGGTGAACACATTAACGCAGATCTATTCTTACAGTGTATAGACAGATATATCCCTGAGTTTATAAATAAACATTCGTATAATTTGTATATACTCTTTTCTTAGGTTTACTGGTTGTCCCTCTGTTTACACACTCCCACTCTCTCCCTCTATCTCACACTCCCACTCTCTCTCTCTCACACACTCCCACTCTCTCTCTCTCACAGTCCCACTCTCTGTCTCTCTCCCTCTCTCACACTCCCAGTCTCTCTCTCTCTCTCTCACTCCCAGTCTCTCTCTCTCTCTCTCTCACTCCCACTCCCAGTCTCTCTCTCTCTCTCACACACACTCCCAGTCTCACTCCCTCTCTCACATTCCCAGTCTTTCTCGCTCTCTCTCTCTCACTCCCAATCTTTCTCTCTCTCTCTCACTCCCAGTCTCTCTTTTCTCACTCCGTCTCTCTCTCTATCTCACACACACACTCCCAGTCTCTCTCTCTCTCTCTCTCACACTCCCAGTCTCACTCTCTCTCTCTCTCTCTCACACTCCCAATCTCTCTCTCTCTCTCACTCCCAGTCTCTCTCTCTCTCTCTCAATTCAATTCAATTCAATTCAAATCGCTTTATTGGCATGATAAGGTACATCTTATGTTGCCAAAGCATCGAAATACATTTGTGGTTGAACACATAAACGCAGATCTATTCGTACAGTGTATAAACAGATATATCCCTCAGTGTATAAATATACATTCGTATAATTTGTATATACTCTTTTCTTAGGTTTACTGGTTGTCCCTCTGTTTATGGCAAGCTGTAACGTAGTGTGCCGCTAGTGTTACACAGTTTCTCTCTTCCCCTAGTAGGTACGGGAGTTTTTGGTCGTCATTCAAATTTCTGTTTTCAGGGCATATTTGTGAGAATTTTTGGTAGAAATTCTCCCTGATGCCCTGATATTTTCCACAAGCTGTGAGGAAGTGCATCTCTGTCTCACCACTCCCTGACTGCAGTGAGAGCATATCCTGTCCTCTCTTGGCAGCCTGGTCTGCCTGTGTCTGCCTTTTTCAATCGCCAGGCTATGTTCACTAATTCTGTACCTTGTCAAGGTTTTTCTCAGTTTGCTATCCTTTACCATGGTCAGGTAATCAGCCATGTTGTATTGTCTGTTTAGGGCCAAGTAGCAATTGAGTTTGCTTTGGGTTTTTGTTGTTTCTGCCCAATATGACAGGCATTTTTCCTTTTGCTTAGTGTCAATTGTGTTGGGTCGAATTCTCTGTGCTACGATGTCACTGTCCTGAGGCTGGTTATTGTTAGTAGTGTTCGTGGTTGCTTCACTGAGTCCCAGGACTAGTTGACTGAGGGTGTTCTTCTTTATGATCCTCTCTTGGCATTTCAAGGCTTCGTAATGATAGCAGTGGGGGTTGCTCATTTTTAAGTGTTTCCAAAATTTGGTGGCTCTTTTTTGGATAGTAATTATTAGTGGATATTGGTCTAGTTCTGCCCTGCATGCATTGTTTACGGTTTTCCTTTGAGTCCGGAGGATACTTTTACAGAATTCTGCATGTAGGATCTCAATTGGGTGTTTGTCCCATTTTGCAAATTCTTGTTGTGTTAGCGGTCCCCACACCTCACTGCCATAGAGTGCAATTGGTTCAATTACTGATTTGAAAATTTTGAGCCAAATGCTAATTGGGATTTCTATTTGGATTGATCTTTTAATGGCATAGAAAGCCCTTCTAGCTTTCTCTTTCAGTTCTTTCACAGCCAGTTTGAAATTTCCCGTAGAGCCGATTTTTATGCCCAAGTTTGTGTAGTTAGTGGTTTGTTCGATTTTAGTTGTTCCTAGTGTGAGATTTATTTTGGGTCCCTGATGTCTGGATCTTTGCTGGAACACAAGGACTTTGGTTTTCTGGGGGTTTATTGTCAGGGCCCAGGTCTGACAGGCCGACTCCAGCAGATCCAGGTTCTGCTGTAGACCCTACTTAGTTGGTGACAGCAGAACCAGGTCGTCTGCATAGAGGAGGAATTTAACCTTGGATTCATATAGGGTGAGGCCGGTAGCTGTAGATTGTTCAAGTAGTTTTGCCTGTTCATTTACGTAAATATTAAAGAGTGTCGGTGAGATTGGTGAGCCCTGCGTCACCCCACGCCCCTGTGGGAAGTATTTTGTTTGTTTGTCTCCAATTTTAACTGCACATTTGTTGATTGTATACATTGATTTAATTACATCATATGTTTTTCCCCCTACCCCGCTTTCGATAAGTTTCAGGAATAGACCGTCGTGCCAGATGGAATCGAAAGCCTTCTGGAAATCTATAAACCATGCGTAGATTTTGCTTTTGTTTTTATGAACGTGTTTGTCAATTAGGGTCTGTAGGGTGAAGATATGATCTGATGTTCTATAGTTTGGCAGGAATCCAATTTCTCTCTCACACATTCCCAGTCTCTTTCTCTCTCTCTCTCTCTCTCTCTCACTCCCAGTCTCTCTCTCACTCACACTCCCACTCGCTCTCTCTCTCTCTCACACTCCCAGTCTCTCTCACTCACACTCCCAGTCTCTCTCTCTCTCTCACACACTCCCATTCTCTCTCACACTCCCAGACTCTCTCTCTCTCTCTCACACTCCCAGTCTCTCTCTCTCTCTCTCTATCTCTCTCACTCCCAGCCTCTCTCTCTGTCTCTCTCACTCCCAGTCTCTCTCTCTTCCCCCCAATCTCTCTCTCTTTCTCTTCTCCCCCCAATCTCTCTCTCTCTTCTCCCCTGGTCTCTCTCTCTCTCTCTCTCCCAGTCTCTCTCTCTCTCTCACCCCGTCTCTCTCCCCTTCCCCCTCTCTCTCTCTCTCTCCTTCCCCCCCTCTCTCTCTCCTTCCCGCTCTCTCTCTCTCCTTCCCCCCTCTCTCTCCTTCCCTCTCTCTCTTTCCCTCTCTCTCCTTCCCTCTCTATCTCTCGCTCCTTCCCTCACTCTCTCTCTCTCCTTCCCTCTCTCTCTCCTTCCCTCTCTCTCTCTCCTTCCCTCCCTCTCTCTCTCTCCTTCCCTCTCTCTCTCTCCTTCCCTCTCTCTCTCTCTCTCCTTCCCTCTCTCTCTCTCTCTCTCTCTCTCTCTCCTTCCTTCCCTCTCTGTGTCTCTCTCTCTCTCCTTCCCTCTCTCTCTCTCTCTCTCCATCCCTCTCTCTCTCCTTCCCTCTCTCTCTCTCTCTCCTTCCCTCTCTCTCTCTCTCTCCTTCCCTCTCTCTTCTTCCCTCTCTCTCTCTCTCCTTCCCTCTCTCTCTTCTCCCCAGTCGCTCCCTCTCTCTCTTCCAACAACAACATGCCCTCAAAAAAGCCTCGTCACCGCCGGGCACACCCAGCTAGTACTTTATGGCCTAGAAATTCAGTTGGTTGCGCCAGCCGGTAGCGCCTTAGGAGGAGTAGATTTCGGGCACTAGGCGGCTAGCGGCCGGGCGCAGCACGATCTGCGCCTCTCCCCAACTTCACTGATGATTTAGCAGTGGCGCAAAGTCTTTGCGCACGCTCAGCTGCGCGCGCAGATCCTGACGTCATTTCCTCGTGCAACACCCTTTGTGCGCCCCCAACCGGAAATTCAATTGCGACGCCCCATTGTGCGCCTGGCACCCCTAGCGACTGGAAAGTGGAATGGTGCTCAGTCGATGCAGGGCGCAGGGGGCGCAAATTAAAGGGCACTCCTCCTGCACTAGAAAAGGCTGCCATTTCGCAGCACTCCTTCTTGAGAGACGGATCTTTGCAGAGAGACCAAGGTCGAGAGCTTTCTGCTTTGGCTCAACACTCGGACCGGTACTTGTGGCTTCAGGCCACAGCTTTCCACTTTTCTTTGCCTTCATTGACATATCATTGTTTGCTAACATATTATGGGGGCTGCAATGGGTGCAAACGCTGGCTATCTGCATTGCATCCAAAGGGCTCACAGACGCCGTGAGAGAGTGGCAGCCCTGGCTAGATGGAGAGGGGGCAACAGGCGTCGGCAAAGGAGGCCTTACGCACCCAGGGTATACCGCCAGCAATTCTCCTATCTCAACATGTCTGACGAGCAGTGTGTTCGGAGGCTGCGATTCTGAAGGGAGGTGGTCACAGAGATCTGCCACCTTCTTGGCGGTGATCTGCTGCCACAGCTGAGGACCAGGACGTCTCTGTCGGTGGCAGTGAAGGTGACGGTGGCTCTCAACTTCTATGCCACCGGCTCCTTCCAATCTGCTGCTGGGGACATTTCCAACATCTCCCAGTTCGCCGTGCATTGCTGCATCCGCCAGGTGACCAATGCCTTTTTCAAAAGGAGACGTCAGTTCATCTCCTTCTCCATGGCCCTTGCCAAGCAGCAACAGCGTGCAATGGGCTTTGCAGCATTCGCGGGCTTCCCCATGGTGCAGGGTGCCATTGACTGCATGCATGTGCCTTTGCGGGCACCTCTGGAGAATTCTGAGGATTACCAAAACCGGAAGGGCTACCATTCGCTCAATGTCCAGCTGGTGTGTGACCACAGGCAGCTCATCCTAGCTGTCAATGCCCGCTTTCCAGGCAGCAGCCACGATGCCTTCATCCTGCGCCAGACTTCTGTGGCAGATATGTTCCAGGCCCAGCCTCACCCACGAGGATGGCTTATCGGGGACAAAGGCTATCCTTTGTGTACCTGGCTGATGACCCCGCTCCGTGCGCCCAGCACCCCTGCTGAAGAGGGATACAACGACAGCCATCAAGCGACCAGGAACATCATCGAGCAAACAATCGGCATCCTGAAGCAACGGTTCCACTGTCTGGATCATTCTGGTGGAGCCCTACAATATTCGCCGGAGCGAGTCTCGCATTTCGTGGTCATTTGCTGCATGCTGCACAATCTGGCTATCTGCAGGACTCAGCCACTGCCACCAGAGATTGGAGGACCACCTGAGGAGGAGGAGGAGGAGGACCAGCACAGGAGGGAGGCAGAAAGTGCAAGGGCCCCCCGTCGCCGGCTTATTGAACGTCGGTTCTAGGCCCCCTCTCAGGGAATGGCTTGAGCCAATGTCAGCAGATGAATGTAGCCACTCCACAAGCCCTCAGCCGAGCAGGGCAACCAGGACTTGACAAAAAAACTATGCACAGTGCAATTTCAGAACATTAATTTATTGCAAACCTCTGCCCTTCCCACATTCCAACCTCATGTGGAGATGCCCCCTCCAAAAACACAAAACTAACAGTCTCGGCCTTACAAAAACAAAGAAAGACACCAGTCTCGGCCTTACAAAAAGAAAGAAAGACACCAGTCTCGGCCTTACAAAAACAAAGAAAGACACCAGTCTCGGCCTTACAAAAACCACAAACCATTTATGCAGATCTTCTACTTTTGGCCCTGCGAGGGCGATGCCTTTCGCATCCTTGCCTGGCCCCTGCCCGCCCTGCAGCTCCTCCTCAATGGGAGCCCAGTGGCTGCAGCAAGGCTGGGGGAAGGCTGCTGAGGGTCAGATGGCGAGACGGCAGATGCCCTTGGGGTCGGCCTGCACCAGCTCTGGCCCTCGAGGGGCCGGCTGCTGACTGCTGTAACTCTGCTTGGGTGGCAGCAGTCTGTCCAGCGGCTCGTGGCAGCTGCAATGGCGGAGTGGCAGTGTCGGCTGCAGGAATGGTGCCAACCTAATAGATCGCAGGTGCTCGCTGGTCACCTGATACAGTGGCACTCGCACGGGCCAGCACTGCAGCATGCGCAGCAAACAGCTGAAGAACAGACTGCTGGGCTGCTGCTGCGTGGCAAATGCCCTGACTATGCCTGGCTGATCCAGCGAGGGTGGCAGCAGTTAGTGCCCGTGTGGCCCTGGTCTGTGTCCGCATGACAACAGCCAGTGAATGGACGGCTCGACTGAGCACTTGGTTCAAAGCCGCCTGTGCTGCCGAGAAGTCCTGCAGACTCCTGGCCTGTGCTGCACTGAATTGATCCAGACTCCTGGCCTGTGATGCTCCAAATTGCTGCACACTCCTTGACAAAGACTTAGTGGAGTCAGGCATCCTTGCCACTGCAGCCATGAGCTCATTGTGCCTGCGCTCAGCCTCGACGGTCATTTCCTCTAGGAGCCGCACCGCCTCTGCACTCACCGTCGCAGGACTGGAGGCCGCACTGACCCTCTGGGGAGAAGTCCGCCGAGCTTCCACACCCCTCCCGCGTTGCTGCAGGCCGCTGGGCCCCGGAGCTTCACTCTCCTCCGACCCTTCCCCCCGGCTCCCCTCCAGGGAAGACGTGTCACCTTCATCGCCATGGGCTGGCACGGCTGAGGGTGGCACTGATGGGCCGGCTTCCTCTTCCTTCTCCTCTAATTCGGAAGTGCTGACAGTGGCAGCTTGAGGGGCCGCCTCCTCACCTGGCGATTCACCATCTGAAAGCAGGAAGGCACAAGAGTAGCTTTAGAGTGAGGACAGGGCAGCAGCGAGGGAGGCATGTGTGCTGCCATTCACTGCATTGGTCGGACAGTGGCAAAGGATGCTGATCTGAGGCGCAAGTGGAACGAGAGAGGTCAAAAAGTTGATGCCCTTACCATTGGTGCCCAGAACAGGGTCGGCATCTCCACTGGCGACGGGGCCAATCAGCCAGCCTGCCATAATGCGCTCCACACGCTGGTCGAGGTCAGAGAGCTCTTTCACATCAGGATGGCTTCCCCCGGTCTCAGTTCGGTTCCGCCGGTTCTGCGCCACCTTGGCCTGCAAGAGAAAGGACGGCCTCTAAGTCCAGTGTGAAGCCCTGATCTTGTCTGCACTGCCTCCCATGGTGGACTGGCCCTGAAAGTGTGAAACCCTGATCTTGTCTGCAATGCCTCCCATGGTCGAATAGCTTGTTCAGTTTGTAAAGTGCTGAATGTGCAAGTGATTTTCATGCCAGTCCCATAGCTGCTGGATGAGGGCTGGCCATTAGGGCTTCCAGGTCCCTTTGCCCATAAACTGAGGTGCACATGCAGGGATAAGGAGGACACTGGAAAGGGTACTCACCCTGACAACCCGAGTGAGGTCGTTAAACTTCTTCCAGCATTGCACAGGAGTCCTGGCAAACACGCTGTTGGAAGACACCCTGTTTGAGACCTCCCTCCAGGCTTTCCGGTAGGCGCTGGGCAGCGGCCTCTTGCCACATTGTGGGAACAGAACATGGCGCCTGCGCTCCACTCCGCAAACCAGCAGCCTCAGGTCACCGTTGCTGAAGCGCTGCGCTCTCTCCCTGGCCTTCTCCATAGCCCTGGGCATTGTGCTGATGAAGCTGAAGTGGTCAGGCCTAGGTTGGGGGCTGCAGTGTGCAGGGCGTGGCAGGCAAACAAATCCACCCTCCCCCTTTAAGAGCTGACCGGCGCCAGAGTGTCTGCCGTCAATCAACAACTCGCCGCACCTGTGCTGCGCCCGGCCTCGGGGGTATCATTCTGCACCGCCGGCTTAGCACCTAAAGATAGTCATGCATTGCCTGTTTTAGCGCAGCAGCAACCTCTTGGGGCGATGTGACTGAATATCGGCGAAGGTGGCGCGACTTTGCGCCGGGCGCAAACTTTAGCGGCCGCCCGACTTTAGCACCCCAAAAGTGGCTATACTGAATTTCTAGAACTATATATTGTGTCATATCGTCTTTAATGAGTTGTAGGGACTTGTTTCTTAATATCCTTCCAATTGCTCCATAGATTTGTATAGTGTCATGTAGTATTTAATGAGTTAGCGTGCCTTGTTTCTCATCTCCTTCCACATGCCCCATGCTCTAATAGCTTTGTGTAAGAAATCCTGAATGTGTTTGTATATTTAAACTTTGGCAGATAGCGATCACAGCGCTTTGTCCTGTTCTTGTCAATTTTCGATGTTTGTTTGTTGATTTTCTAACCATGGTAATGTTTATCCAAGCATTAGTTAAGGGCTATGTATATATTTTGTTTCAAATTACTCTCCGCTGTTAATGCTCAAGAGTCTGGATTGTTTGCTGTGAGCTCCCTCTGGTGTTTCACTGGAGGTTTAAACCCACAATTAAAGTTTTTCAATTCATTTGCTTTCTTAATCGACCAGAAACTCATTTAATTGTGAAAGTTGTTCAAGTCGGACTTGAAATAGTTCATTATAAAATAATTATTTTGATTCTTGGACACCTGATAATCTGACATGAGAATAATTTTCTTATAAACACTATGGCCTAGAAATTCACTTGGGTGCGGGCAGCTCGCTCGCACCCCAAAAGTTAGCGCTGGGCGGGGAGGCATTAGCGCACGCCTTATATTCGTCTTCTGCGCCCCAATTCGGAAGCGGGCGCTATACCAGGGTGTGCCAGCCTCCATTTGGGGCGCTGCAACTGAATATCGGCGTGCTAGTTGCCGCAGCGCCACCCGATGCGGTGCGGCAGGCTGCGGTACTGCAGGCCTCCTCCTTCTCTTAAGCGGGAGTTGCCTGCAACGGCCGGAGCCCCGATCGCGCGCGAGTGCTGGCAAAAGAGCCCGGCACAACGGAGAAGTGCCGGGCTCCATGGAAACCAGCCGGCAATTCCGCGGGGGGGGGGTGGAGGCGGCCGGGGAAGGAGGTGCGGGCAGGCGGCCGCCGAAAAAGCGGCCGGCCGCACCTTCAGCTTTAAAGCGCCCCACTATGGCAGCAGGACGGCCCCGTTTTCTGTTCGCTGTTTGCGCCCACGTCGGAGGAGGCGGGCGCAAATAAATATGGGGATCGGCGCGGTTTCGGGCGTTACGGGCCACCGCGCACACCGATGACGTCATCGATCCCGGCGCAGCGCTAACGGCTACCGCCGCCAATACCGCTGCACTCAATTTCCACGCTACCACCCCGCCGGCGCAAAAGACCTCTTTAGGCGCTAAGTGGGCGCAAGGCCCACTGAATTTCTAGGCCGATGTATTGACTTTATTTTGTAATCTCAAAATCACCAAATCTAACAGAAGCGTTGAGTTTTTAACGTTTTTGCGTAAACACTGAAAGATTATTCCCACTAGTCTGCCAATGTATGACAATAAAATACGAATGTGCAGGACAACAGTGTGTTGGTAAGGACTGCTGAGGCTCTCCTAGAGTGGAAGCTTGTAACGCTCTGTCAACATTACAGAACCCGGGCCAAAGCGAGACCAGAGAGATTCTGTTTGGAAACTGCTCTCATTCAAGAATTCTTGACAAACGCAGCTGAGGACAGGAATCGGTGTCACGTTGCCTGTAATATATAACTGAGAGAATAGAAAGAGACCATGAGATCTGTGGGACACAATATCATCAGGTGGCTTGGGAGCAGGTCAACACACTCTCTCTAGTATATTACATACTAGCTGGGGGTGCCCGGCGGTGCCGAGGCTTTTTTGAGGGCATGTTGTTGTTGGTAGAGAGAGAGGGAGTGACTGGGGAGAAGAGAGAGAGGGAAGGAGAGAGAGAGAGAGGGAAGGAGTGAGAGAGAGAGGGAAGTAGAGAGAGGGAAGGAGAGAGAGAGAGAGAGCGGGAAGGAGAGAGAGAGGGATGGAGAGAGAGAGAGAGGGAAGGAGAGAGAGAGAGACAGAGAGGGAAGGAAGGAGAGAAAGAGAGAGAGAGGGAAGGAGAGAGAGCGAGAGGTGGAAGGAGCGGAGAGAGATGGAAGGAGAGAGAGAGAGAGGGAAGGAGAGAGAGAGAGAGGGAAGGAGAGAGAGAAAGAGAGAGAGGGAAGGAGAGAGAGAGAGGGAAGGAGAGAGAGAGTGAAGGAGAGAGAGAGAGAGAGGGAAGGAGAGCGAGAGAGAGAGAGGGAAGGAGCGAGAGAGAGAGAGATGGAAGGAGAGAGAGAGAGAGGGAAGGAGAGAGAGAGAGAGAGAAGGAGAGTAAGAGAGAGGGAAGGAGAGAGAGAGAGAGGGAAGGAGAGAAAGAGAGAGAAGGAGAGAGAGAGAGGGAGGGAAGGAGAGAGAGTGAGAGGGAAGGAGAGAGAGAGGGAGGGAAGGAGATAGAGAGGGAAAGAGAGAGAGCGAAGGAGAGAGATGGGGGGAAGGAGAGAGAGAGAGGGGGAAGGAGAGAGAGAGGGGGGAAGGAGAGAGAGAGAGGGGGAAGGGGAGAGAGACGGGGTGAGAGAGAGAGAGACTGGGCGAGAGAGATACAGGGAGACTGGGGGAGAAGAGAGAGAGATTGGGGGAGAAGAGAAAGAGAGAGAGATTGGGGGGAAGAGAGAGAGATTGGAAGTGTGAGAGAGAGAGAGAGAGAGAGACTGGAAGTGTGAGAGAGAGAGAGACTGGAAGTGTGAGAGAGAGAGAGACTGGGAGTGAGAGAGAGCGAGAGAGACTGGGAGTGAGAGAGATAGAGAGAGAGAGAGAGAGAGACTGGGAGTGTGAGATAGAGAGAGTCTGGCGTGTGAGAGAGAGTGGGAGTGTGTGAGAGAGAGAGAGACTGGGAGTGTGAGAGAGAGAGACTGGGAGTGTGTGAGAGAGAGTGAGAGAGAGAGAGGGGGAGTGTGAGAGAGAGAGAGAGAGTGGGAGTGTGAGAGAGTGAGACTGGGAGTGAGAGAGAGAGAGGGAGAGAGAGAGACTGGGAGTGAGTGAGAGAGAGAGACTGGAGTGTGTGAGAGAGAGAGAGAGACTGGGAGTGAGAGAGAGAGAGAGAGACTGGGAGTGTGAGAGAGAGAGAGAGCGAGAGAGACTGGGAGTGTGTGTGAGAGAGAGAGAGAGAGACGGAGTGAGAGAGAGAGAGACTGGGAGTGAGAGAGAGAGAGAACGATTGGGAGTGAGAGAGAGAGAGAGCGAGAGAGGCTGGGAATGTGAGAGAGAGAGAGAGACTGGGAGTGTGTGTGAGAGAGAGAGAGACTGGGAGTGGGAGTGAGAGAGCGAGAGAGAGACTGGGAGTGAGAGAGAGAGAGAGAGACTGGGAGTGTGAGAGAGAGAGAGTGGGGACTGTTGGAGAGAGAGAGAGAGAGAGTGGGAGTGTGAGAGAGAGAGAGAGAGTGGGAGTGTGTGATAGAGAGAGAGATAGAGAGAGAGAGTGGGAGTGTGAGAGAGAGAGATTGGGAGTGTGAGAGAGAGAGAGATTGGGAGTGTGAGAGAGAGAGACTGGGAGTGTGAGAGAGAGAGACTGGGAGTGTGAGAGAGAGAGACTGGGAGTGTGTGAGAGAGAGAGAGATTGGGAGTGTGAGAGAGAGAGATTGAGAATGTGAGAGAGAGAGAGATTGGGAGTGTGAGAGAGAGAGAGATTGGGAGTGTAAGAGAGATAGAGATTGGTAGTGTGCGAGAGAGAGACTGGGAGTGTGAGAGAGACTGGTAGTGTGTGAGAGAGAGGGAGAGACTGGGAGTGAGAGAGAGAGAGAGACTGGGAGTGTGAGAGAGAGAGAGAAAGAGACTGGGAGTGTGTGTGAGAGAGAGAGAGACTGGGAGTGGGAGTGAGAGAGAGAGAGAGAGACTGGGAGTGAGAGAGAGAGAGAGAGACTGGGAGTGTGAGAGAGAGAGAGAGAGAGTGGGACTGTTAGAGAGAGAGAGAGAGAGTGGGAGTGTGAGAGAGAGAGGGAGAGTGGGAGTGTGTGATAGAGAGAGAGAGAGAGAGAGAGTGGGAGTGTGAGAGAGAGAGAGTGGGAGTGTGTGTGAGAGAGAGAGAGAGGTTGAGACAGAGATGCATTTCCTTCTAAAATGCGAAAAATTCAACACAACAAGAAACATATTATTTGACAAGCACAGCCAAACAACCTCAGGTTTCAAAGAATTGGATGACCTGTCAAAATTAAGATTAGTCCTGGGAGAAGGAGACAGACCATACCTTGGTGCCAAATATGTAACAACATGTCACAACCAGAGGACTGTTTAAAATTAATACTGAATGTACCCAACGATGTTCAACGACTTTAAACTAATATTGTTTAAACTAATATTGTATGTACCCAATGAAGGTCAAAATTGTTTGATACCTACAGAATGTTGGAAAACTGTACTTTTTGTTATGTAAGCTTTGGCAATATGGTTCCCTGTAAACTTTCATGCCAATAAAGCATTTGAATTGAATTGAATTGAATTGACTGGGAGTGTGAGAGAGAGGGAGAGTGTGGGAGTGGGAGAGAGAGAGAGAGACTGGGAGTGTGAGAGAGAGAGAGAGACTGGGAGTGTGAGAGAGAGAGAGTCAGGGAGTGTGTGTGAGAGAGGGACATTAGGAGTGTGCGAGAGAGAGATATAGAGGCCATAGAGGATATAAATATGATCTTTCATGAGGCAGCTGTAAAAGCCGACCTCGTGAAACAGAAGAGGAAGAGTCACAAAAGACAAAATAAAAATAAGAAATGGTTTGACCACGAATGCAAAAATGCCAGAAAAGACCTGAGAAAAATATCAAACCAAAAGCATCGCCAACCAAACAATCCGGACCTACGTACTAGATACAATGAAACCCTCAAAACATATAAACACACCATTAGGAACAAAACACAAAACTATACCCACAAAATACTAGAAGAAATTGAAAACTCCACCAACCCAAAACAATTCTGGGAAATGTGGAATAACCTGAGTACAACACAATTGCAAGCATTACCAATCCAAGATGGCGACATCTGGAGAACACATTTTGAAAACCTCTACAAAGACATCCCAATAAACGAAACAAACCCAAGTCAACATCAGGTCACAGAAAAAACTCCACACATTAGAAGCAACAATCAAAGACAACCAAAACCCTCTAGACTCCCCAATCACATGGAAAGAAATGGCCACAAAAACAAAATCTCTCCACCTAAAGAAAGCCTGTGGCCCAGACAACATCAAAAATGAAATGCTCAAGTTCAGCAATATGGAGATGCAGGGTGCGGTACTCAAATTATTCAACATCATATTACGTTCAGGCTGTTTTCCCGATATCTGGTGCCAAGGACTAATCTCCCCCATATATAAAAGCGGAAACAAATCAGACCCAAATAACTACCGCGGCATCTGTGTCAACAGTTGTCTAGGGAAGTTATTCTGCAGTATTCTAAATAGTAGATTACTTGATTTTCTTAACAAACATAATATCCTCAGAAAAAACCAAATAGGCTTTCTTCCAAACACCGCACCGCCGACCATATCTATACCCTTCACACCCTCATTGAAAAACATATACACCAAACAAAAAATGGGAAAATATTCGCCTGTTTCATCGACTTCAAGAAAGCCTTTGACTCTATATGGCACGAAGGGCTCTATTATAAACTTCTTCAATGTGGAATAGGGGGCAAAGTCTATGACCTTATTAAATCAATGTATCTGAAAAACAAATGCGGGGTCAAAATTGGAGACAAACGCACCGATTTCTTCACCCAGAGAAGAGGCGTCCGGCAGGGCTGCAATTTGAGCCCGACCCTGTTCAACATATACATAAATGAATTAGCAGACATGCTGGAGCAAAGCGAGTCACCAGGCCTCCGTCTCCTAGATGGAGAAGTGAAATCCCTGTTCTATGCGGACGACCTGGTTCTGCTGTCTCCCACAGAACAGGGATTACAGCAACAACTAGACCTACTCGACAAATACTGCCAAAATTGGGCTCTAACAGTAAATCTAAAGAAAACCAACATCATGATTTTTCAAAAAAGGCCCAGATGTCAGGAAAACAAATACCAGTTTACCCTCAGTGATACCACTATAGGACACACTATGAGCTACACCTACCTTGGTCTAACTATTACAGCATCAGGGAGCTTCAGCATAGCAGTGAATGCACTAAAAGAAAAAGCCCGAAGAGCCCTATATGCAATAAAAAGAAAATTCTACAACATCCAAATCCCAATCAAAATCTGGCTCAAAATATTTGACAGCATAATCCTGCCCATTGCACTGTACGGTAGTGAAGTATGGGGCCCGCTAAATCACCAAAGCTACACTAAATGGGAAAAACATACAATAGAAGCCCTACATGCAGAATTCTGCCGAAGCATCCTTCGCACCCAAAGGAAAACGCCAACAAATGCATGCAGAGCCGAACTAGGCAGATACCCACTGATAATAAACATCCAAAAACGAGCACTAAACTTCCTAAATCACCTCAAATCTAGCTCCCCAGACACCCTTCATTTCAAAGCCTTTCAGACCCAAGAGCTAAACCCAGAAAAGAGTCCCCTGAGTCAGCTGCTACGGAAACTAAGTACTCAGCCGGACCCTGACCAGCCCCAGACCAACACAGCCGCCCAAACACCAATCCGAGTGAACCAAATCATTAAAAAATGCAAAGAAACCTACCTGGAACATTGGAACAAAATAACCGAAAGCCAAAGCAGATTAGAATGTTACCGGGCCCTAAAAAGAGAATATAAACTGGCAGACTACCTCACGACCATCAGAGACACAAAACAGAGACAGACCCTCACCAGGTACAGACTAAGCGACCACCAACTGGAAATTGAAAAAGGCAGATACAAGAAATCCTGGCAGCCTAGAGAGAATAGAATATGCGATCAATGTCTGGCTGGCGAGGTTGAAACAGAAATGCATTTCCTCCTAAAATGCGAAAAATTCAACACATCAAGAAACATATTATTCAACAAGCTAAGCCAAACAACCCCAGATTTCAAGGAATTGGATGATCTGTCAAAATTGAGATTAGTCCTAGGAGAAGGAGACAGACCATACCTTGGGGCCAAATATGTAACAACATGTCACAACCTGAGGACTGTTTAAAATTAAGACTGTTTAAAATTAATATTGAACGTACCAAATGAAGTACAAAGACTGTTTAAAATTAATATTGTTTAAAAGTAATATTGTATGTACCCAACAAATGTCAAATCGATTGACACCTACAGAATGTTGGAAAACTGTACCTTTTTGCTATGTAAGCTTTGGCAATATGGTTCTCTGTAAACTTTCATGCCAACAAAGCATTTTAATTGGAATAATTGGAATTGGAGAGAGAGACTGGAAGTGTGAGAGAGAGAGAGAGTGGGAGTGTGAGAGAGAGAGAGTCAGGGAGTGTGTGTGAGAGAGGGACATTAGGAGTGTGCGAGAGAGAGAGAGACTGGAAGTGTGAGAGAGAGAGAGAGTGGGAGTGTGTGAGACAGAGAGAGAGAGAGTGGGAGCGTGAGAGAGAGAGAGAGAGAGAGAGTGGGAGTGTGAGAGAGAGAGAGAGAGACTGGGAGTGAGAGAGAGACTGGGAGTGAGAGATAGAGAGAGTGTGTGAGAGAGAGACAGAGAGACTGAGAGTGTGAGAGAGAGAGTGTGTGAGAGAGAGAGAGAGAGAGACTTGGAGTGTGTGAGAGAGAGAGACTGGGAGCGTGAGAGAGAGAGAGAGACTGGGAGTGTGAGAGAGAGAAACTGGGTGTGTGAGAGAGAGAGATTGGGAGTGTGAGAGAAAGAGATTGGGAGCGTGAGAGAGAGAGAGAGACTGGGAGTGTGAGAGAGAGAAACTGGGTGTGTGAGAGAGAGAGATTGGGAGTGTGAGAGAGAGAGATTGGGAGTGTGACAGAGAGAGATTGGGAGTGTGAGAGGGAGAGATTGGGAGTGTGAGAGTGAGAGACACGGAGTGTGTGAGAGAGAGAGAGAATGGCAGTCTGAGAGAGAGAGAGATTGGGAGTGTGAGAGAGAGAGACTGAGAGTGAGAGAGTGAGATGCTGGGAGTGAGAGAGAGAGAGATTGGGAGTGAGGGAGAGAGAGATTGGGAGTGTGAGAGAGAGATTGGGAGTGTGAGAGAGAGAGAGACTGGGAGCGTGAGGGAGAGAGAGAGGCTGGGAGTGTGAGAGAGAGAGATTGGGAGTGTGAGAGAGAGAGATTGGGAGTGTGAGAGAGAGAGATTGGCAGTGTGAGAGACAGAGAGAATGGGAGTGAGAGAGAAATAGATTGAGAGTGTGAGAGAGAGAGAGACTGGGAGTGCGTGAGAGAGAGAGATTGGGAGTGTGAGAGAGAATGAGATTGGGAGTGTGAGAGAGAGAGAGATTGGGAGTGTGAGAGAGAGAAACTGGGTGTGTGAGAGAGAGAGATTGGGAGTGTGAGAGAGAGAGATTGGGAGTGTGACAGAGAGAGATTGGGAGTGTGAGAGAGAGAGATTGGGAGTGTGAGAGTGAGAGACACGGAGTGTGTGAGAGAGAGAGAGATTGGCAGTCTGAGAGAGAGAGAGATTGGGAGTGTGAGAGAGAGAGACTGAGAGTGAGAGAGTGAGAGGCTGGGAGTGAGAGAGAGAGAGATTGGGAGTGTGAGAGAGAGAGATTGGGAGTGTGAGAGAGAGAGAGACTGGGAGCGTGAGGGAGAGAGAGAGACTGGGAGTGTGAGAGAGAGAGATTGGGAGTGTGAGAGAGAGAGATTGGCAGTGTGAGAGAGAGAGATTGGGAGTGTGAGAGACAGAGAGAATGGGAGTGAGAGAGAAATAGATTGAGAGTGTGAGAGAGAGAGAGACTGGGAGTGCGTGAGAGAGAGAGATTGGGAGTGTGAGAGAGAGAGAGATTGGGAGTGTGAGAGAGAGAGAGATTGGGAGTGTGAGAGAGAGAGAGATTGGCAGTGTGAGAGAGAGAGATTGGGAGTGTGAGAGAGAGAGAGATTGGAAGTGTGAGAGAGAGAGACTGGGAGTGTGAGAGAGAGAGACTGGGAGTGTGTGAGAGAGAGAGATTGGGAGTGTGAGAGAGAGAGAGATTGGGAGTGTGAGAGAGAGAGAGATTGGGAGTGTGAGAGAGAGAGAGATTGAGAGTGTGAGAGAGAGAGAGATTGGGAGTGTGAGAGAGAGAGAGATTGGGAGTGTGAGAGAGAGGGAGATTGGGAGTGTGAGAGAGAGAGAGATTGGGAGTGTGAGAGAGAGAGAGATTGGGAGTGTGAGAGAGAGAGATTGGGAGTGTGAATGGGAGTGTGAGAGAGAGAGATTGGGAGTGTGAGAGAGAGAGATTGGGAGTGTGAGAGAGAGAGAATGGGAGTGTGAGAGGGAGTGTCAGAGAGAGAGAGATTGGGAGTGTGAGAGAGAGAGAATGGGAGTGTGAGAGGGAGTGTCAGAGAGAGAGAGATTCGGAGTGTGAGAGAGAGAGAGATTGGGAGTGTGAGAGAGAGACTGGGAGTGTGAGAGAGAGAGACTGGGAGTGTGAAAGAGAGAGACTGGGAGTGTGTGAGAGAGAGAGAGATTGGGAGTGTGAGAGAGAGAGATTGAGAGTGTGAGAGAGAGAGAGATTGGGAGTGTGAGAGAGAGAGAGATTGGGAGTGTAAGAGAGATAGAGATTGGTAGTGTGCGAGAGAGAGACTGGGAGTGTGAGAGAGAGTGGGAGTGTGTGAGAGAGAGAGAGTGACTGGGAGTGAGAGAGAGAGAGACTGGGAGTGTGTGAGAGAGAGAGAGAGAGACTGGGAGTGTGTGTGAGAGAGAGAGAGACTGGGAGTGGGAGTGAGAGAGAGAGAGAGACTGGGAGTGAGAGAGAGAGAGAGAGACTGGGAGTGTGAGAGAGAGAGAGAGAGAGTGGGACTGTTAGAGAGAGAGAGAGAGAGAGTGGGAGTGTGAGAGAGAGAGAGAGTGGGAGTGTGTGATAGAGAGAGAGAGAGAGAGAGAGAGAGTGGGAGTGTGAGAGAGAGAGTGGGAGTGTTTGTGAGAGAGAGAGAGAGGTTGAGACAGAGATGCATTTCCTTCTAAAATGCGAAAAATTCAACACAACAAGAAACATATTATTTGACAAGCTCAGCCAAACAACCCCAGGTTTCAAAGAATTGGATGACCTGTCAAAATTAAGATTAGTCCTGGGAGAAGGAGACAGACCATACCTTGGTGCCAAATATGTAACAACATGTCACAACCTGGGGACTGTTTAAAATTAATACTGAATGTACCCAACGATGTTCAACGACTTTAAACTAATATTGTTTAAACTAATATTGTATGTACCCAACGAAGGTCAAAATTGTTTGACACCTACAGAATGTTGGAAAACAGTACTTTCTGTCATGTAAGCTTTGACAATATGGTTCCCTGTAAGCTTTCATGCCAATAAAGCATTTGAATTGAATTGAATTGAATTGACTGGGAGTGTGAGAGAGAGGGAGAGAGTGGGAGTGTGAGAGAGAGAGAGAGAGAGACTGGGAGTGTGAGAGAGAGAGAGAGACTGGGAGTGTGAGAGAGAGAGAGTCAGGGAGTGTGTGTGAGAGAGGGACATTAGGAGTGTGCGAGAGAGAGAGAGACTGGAAGTGTGAGAGAGAGAGAGAGTGGGAGTGTGTGAGACAGAGAGAGAGAGAGTGGGAGTGTGCGTGAGAGAGATAGAGACAGATTGGGAGTGTGTGAGAGAGAGAGAGAGAGAGATTGGGAGTGTGTGTGAGAGAGAGACTGGGAATGTGTGAGAGAGAGAGACTGGGAGTGAGAGAGAGAGACTGGGATTTTGAGAGAGAGAGACTGGGAGTGAGAGAGAGAGAGACTGGGAGTGTGTGTGCGAGAGAGAGGGAGTGGGGGTGTGAGAGAGAGAGAGAGAGAGTGGGAGTGTGAGAGAGAGAGAGAGACTGGGAGTGAGAGAGAGACTGGGAGTGAGAGATAGAGAGAGTGTTTGAGAGAGAGACAGAGAGACTGAGAGTGTGAGAGAGAGAGTGTGTGAGAGAGAGAGAGAGAGAGACTTGGAGTGTGTGAGAGAGAGAGACTGGGAGCATGAGAGAGAGAGAGAGACTGGGAGTGTGAGAGAGAGAAACTGGGTGTGTGAGAGAGAGAGATTGGGAGTGTGAGAGAGAGAGATTGGGAGCGTGAGAGAGAGAGAGAGACTGGGAGTGTGAGAGAGAGAAGCTGGGTGTGTGAGAGAGTGAGATTGGGAGTGTGAGAGAGAGAGATTGGGAGTGTGACAGAGAGAGATTGGGAGTGTGAGAGAGAGAGATTGGGAGTGTGAGAGTGAGAGACACGGAGTGTGTGAGAGAGAGAGAGATTGGCAGTCTGAGAGAGAGAGAGATTGGGAGTGTGAGAGAGAGAGACTGAGAGTGAGAGAGTGAGAGGCTGGGAGTGAGAGAGAATGAGATTGGGAGTGAGAGAGAGGCCCTAAAAAGAGAATATAAACTGGCAGACTACCTCACGACCATCAGAGACACAAAACAGAGACAGACCCTCACCAGGTACAGACTAAGCGACCACCAACTGGAAATTGAAAAAGGCAGATACAAGAAATCCTGGCAGCCTAGAGAGAATAGAATATGCGATCAATGTCTGGCTGGCGAGGTTGAAACAGAAATGCATTTCCTCCTAAAATGCGAAAAATTCAACACATCAAGAAACATATTATTCAACAAGCTAAGCCAAACAACCCCAGATTTCAAGGAATTGGATGATCTGTCAAAATTGAGATTAGTCCTAGGAGAAGGAGACAGAGCATACCTTGGGGCTAAATATGTAACAACATGTCACAACCTGAGGACTGTTTAAAAGTAAGACTGTTTAAAATTAATATTGAACGTACCAAATGAAGTAGAAAGACTGTTTAAAATTAATATTGTTTAAAAGTAATATTGTATATACCCAACAAATGTCAAATCGATTGACACCTACAGAATGTTGGAAAACTGTACCTTTTTGCTATGTAAGCTTTGGCAATATGGTTCTCTGTAAACTTTCATGCCAATAAAGCATTTGAACTGAACTGAACTGAACTGAGAGAGATTGGGAGTGTGAGAGAGAGAGATTGGGAGTGTGAGAGAGAGAGAGACTGGGAGCGTGAGGGAGAGAGAGAGACTGGGAGTGTGAGAGAGAGAGATTGGGAGTGTGAGAGAGAGAGATTGGCAGTGTGAGAGAGAGAGATTGGGGGTGTGAGAGACAGAGAGAATGGGAGTGAGAGAGAAATAGATTGAGAGTGAGAGAGAGAGAGAGAGAGACTGGGAGTGCATGAAAGAGACAGATTGGGAGTTTGAGAGAGAGAGAGATTGGGAGTGTGAGAGAGAGAGAGTGGGAGTGTTTGTGAGAGAGAGAGAGAGGTTGAGACAGAGATGCATTTCCTTCTAAAATGCGAAAAATTCAACACAACAAGAAACATATTATTTGACAAGCTCAGCCAAACAACCCCAGGTTTCAAAGAATTGGATGACCTGTCAAAATTAAGATTAGTCCTGGGAGAAGGAGACAGACCATACCTTGGTGCCAAATATGTAACAACATGTCACAACCTGGGGACTGTTTAAAATTAATACTGAATGTACCCAACGATGTTCAACGACTTTAAACTAATATTGTTTAAACTAATATTGTATGTACCCAACGAAGGTCAAAATTGTTTGACACCTACAGAATGTTGGAAAACAGTACTTTCTGTCATGTAAGCTTTGACAATATGGTTCCCTGTAAGCTTTCATGCCAATAAAGCATTTGAATTGAATTGAATTGAATTGACTGGGAGTGTGAGAGAGAGGGAGAGAGTGGGAGTGTGAGAGAGAGAGAGAGAGAGACTGGGAGTGTGAGAGAGAGAGAGAGACTGGGAGTGTGAGAGAGAGAGAGTCAGGGAGTGTGTGTGAGAGAGGGACATTAGGAGTGTGCGAGAGAGAGAGACTGGAAGTGTGAGAGAGAGAGAGAGTGGGAGTGTGTGAGAGAGAGAGAGAGAGAGATTGGGAGTGTGTGTGAGAGAGAGACTGGGAATGTGTGAGAGAGAGAGACTGGGAGTGAGAGAGAGAGACTGGGATTTTGAGAGAGAGAGACTGGGAGTGAGAGAGAGAGAGACTGGGAGTGTGTGTGCGAGAGAGAGGGAGTGGGGGTGTGAGAGAGAGAGAGAGAGAGAGTGGGAGTGTGAGAGAGAGAGAGAGACTGGGAGTGAGAGAGAGACTGGGAGTGAGAGATAGAGAGAGTGTGTGAGAGAGAGACAGAGAGACTGAGAGTGTGAGAGAGAGAGTGTGTGAGAGAGAGAGAGAGAGAGACTTGGAGTGTGTGAGAGAGAGAGACTGGGAGCATGAGAGAGAGAGAGAGACTGGGAGTGTGAGAGAGAGAAACTGGGTGTGTGAGAGAGAGAGATTGGGAGTGTGAGAGAGAGAGATTGGGAGCGTGAGAGAGAGAGAGAGACTGGGAGTGTGAGAGAGAGAAGCTGGGTGTGTGAGAGAGTGAGATTGGGAGTGTGAGAGAGAGAGATTGGGAGTGTGACAGAGAGAGATTGGGAGTGTGAGAGAGAGAGATTGGGAGTGTGAGAGTGAGAGACACGGAGTGTGTGAGAGAGAGAGAGATTGGCAGTCTGAGAGAGAGAGAGATTGGGAGTGTGAGAGAGAGAGACTGAGAGTGAGAGAGTGAGAGGCTGGGAGTGAGAGAGAATGAGATTGGGAGTGAGAGAGAGGCCCTAAAAAGAGAATATAAACTGGCAGACTACCTCACGACCATCAGAGACACAAAACAGAGACAGACCCTCACCAGGTACAGACTAAGCGACCACCAACTGGAAATTGAAAAAGGCAGATACAAGAAATCCTGGCAGCCTAGAGAGAATAGAATATGCGATCAATGTCTGGCTGGCGAGGTTGAAACAGAAATGCATTTCCTCCTAAAATGCGAAAAATTCAACACATCAAGAAACATATTATTCAACAAGCTAAGCCAAACAACCCCAGATTTCAAGGAATTGGATGATCTGTCAAAATTGAGATTAGTCCTAGGAGAAGGAGACAGAGCATACCTTGGGGCTAAATATGTAACAACATGTCACAACCTGAGGACTGTTTAAAAGTAAGACTGTTTAAAATTAATATTGAACGTACCAAATGAAGTAGAAAGACTGTTTAAAATTAATATTGTTTAAAAGTAATATTGTATATACCCAACAAATGTCAAATCGATTGACACCTACAGAATGTTGGAAAACTGTACCTTTTTGCTATGTAAGCTTTGGCAATATGGTTCTCTGTAAACTTTCATGCCAATAAAGCATTTGAACTGAACTGAACTGAACTGAGAGAGATTGGGAGTGTGAGAGAGAGAGATTGGGAGTGTGAGAGAGAGAGAGACTGGGAGCGTGAGGGAGAGAGAGAGACTGGGAGTGTGAGAGAGAGAGATTGGGAGTGTGAGAGAGAGAGATTGGCAGTGTGAGAGAGAGAGATTGGGGGTGTGAGAGACAGAGAGAATGGGAGTGAGAGAGAAATAGATTGAGAGTGAGAGAGAGAGAGAGAGAGACTGGGAGTGCATGAAAGAGACAGATTGGGAGTTTGAGAGAGAGAGAGATTGGGAGTGTGAGAGAGAGAGAAATTGGGAGTGTGAGAGAGAGAGAGATTGGGAGTGTGAGAGAGAGAGAGATTGGGAGTGTGAGAGAGAGAGACTGGGAGTGTGAGAGAGAGAGACTGGGAGTGTGAGAGAGAGAGACTGGGAGTGTGTGAGAGAGAGAGATTTGGAGTGTGAGAGAGAGAGAGATTGGGAGTGTGAGAGAGAGAGAGATTGGGAGTGTGAGAGAGAGAGAGATTGGGAGTGTGAGAGAGAGAGAGATTGGGAGTGTGAGAGAGAGAGAGATTGGGAGTGTGAGAGAGAGGGAGATTGGGAGTGTGAGAGAGAGAGAGATTGGGAGTGTGAGAGAGAGACAGATTGGGAGTGTGAGAGAGAGAGATTGGGAGTGTGAATGGGAGTGTGAGAGAGAGAGATTGGGAGTGTGAGAGAGAGAGATTGGGAGTGTGAGAGAGAGAGAATGGGAGTGTGAGAGGGAGTGTGAGAGAGAGAGAGATTGGGAGTGTGAGAGAGAGAGAATGGGAGTGTGAGAGGGAGTGTCAGAGAGAGAGAGATTGGGAGTGCGAGAGAGAGAGAGATTGGGAGTGTGAGAGAGAGAGACTGGGAGTGTGAGAGAGAGAGACTGGGTGTGTGTGAGAGAGAGACTGGGAGTGTGTGAGAGAGAGAGGGATTGGGAGTGTGAGAGAGAGAGATTGATAGTGTGAGAGAGAGATTGGGAGTGTGAGAGAGAGAGACATTGGGAGTGTAAGAGAGATAGAGATTGGTAGTGTGCGAGAGAGAGACTGGGAGTGTGAGCGAGACTGGGCGTGTGTGAGAGAGAGAGAGAGACTGGGAGTGAGAGAGAGAGAGAGACTGGGAATGTGAGAGAGAGAGAGAGAGAGAGAGACTGGGAGTGTGTGTGAGAGAGAGGGAGAGACGGAGTGAGAGAGAGAGAGAGACTGGGAGTGAGAGAGAGAAAGATTGGGAGTGAGAGAGAGAGAGAGCGAGAGAGACTGGGATTGTGAGAGAGAGAGTGAGAGAGAGAGACTGGGAGTGGGAGTGAGAGAGAGACTGGGAGTGAGAGAGAGAGAGAGACTGGGAGTGTGAGAGAGAGAGAGAGAGAGAGAGTGGGTGTGTGAGGGAGAGAGAGAGTGGGAGTGTGAGAGATAGAGAGTGGGAGTGTTTGTGAGAGAGAGAGAGAGTGGGAGTGTGAGAGAGAGAGAGAGTGGGAGTGTGTGATAGAGAGAGAGAGAGAGTGGGAGTGTGAGAGAGAGAGAGTGGGAGTGTGTGTGAGAGAGAGAGAGAGTGGGAGTTTGAGAGAGAGAGAGAGAGAGTGGGAGTGTGTGTGTGTGAGAGAGAGAGAGAGAGAGAGAGAGAGAGAGAGAGAGTGGGAGTGTGTGAGAGACTTACAAAGGAGGTCCTTAAAATGAAAACCGACCAAGAAAAGATCATTTCAGCAATAAAACAGGAACAAGAACAAGAGACGGAGAGACACAGGAGGGAGCTGAACTTACTTCAGAAGCAGGTGAAAGAGCTGCAGAAAGACAAAGAGAGACAAAGGTGAGAAAGAGCGGCATTAGCCCAGCAGCCAGAGGCTAGAGATAAGACAGTACAGAGCCCGACTGGGCAGCTACACTCTCACAATGAACAACAGCAGCAGACCCAAAATACAGGGGGAGCCACACAGACCGACCAGCACACTGAAACCCAGTCTGCCCCCACCACTTTGGAACGACAGCCGAGCCGCTCACAAGAGGAATGCTCACACCAGACACGACCACCCCGGTCCAACACACAACCGGGGAGTCCAGATGAAAGCCACAAACCAGTAAACACCAACAAGGCTGACATCGTAATCCTCATAGACTCAAATGGGAAATACCTATGGGAGAAAAGGCTCTTCCCTAGACGTAAAGTAGAAAAGCTCTGGTGCCCAACAACAGACAGAGCCCTAGAATGGCTGACCAAAACCCAATTAGGCTCCCCCCAACACATAATAATATACACCAGCACAAATGACCTAAGGGCCCAGCAGGAAAGGGTAGCAACATTGCTCGGATCAGTGATCATGAACGCAAGCGACATCTTCCCTAACACTAGAATCACGGTTTCCACACTATTGCCGAGAAGAAACTTCAACAACAAAATAATCCACGTGATAAATGCAAGCATAGCAAGAGACTGAATTAAAACATAACGTGCACCTGGCCCAACACCCCACCCTCGATGAGGAATGTCTTTATGACCAAGTCCATATCCACAGGAACCGAATGTCGGTCTTTGCGAAGGACCTGAAGGACGTCGCTTTTAACTGGGTCCACACCCAGATCCAAAAAGACCCCCCCCGATCACCAAAGACCAACGGGATACAGACCAGGACTACTACAGAGACCATCACCACACCAACTGGGACCAGAGAGGATCCCCACGCACAACAACAATGTCGGACCTGCACCACTCATGTACTACAGGGGAACATGACCATCCCCAGCCAGGCAGAGGGAGAGGTGCTCAGAGCATACGCAATACCACAGGCAGAGACAATCCACTAAGAGACATAATGCAGGCGATCAGCAGCAACCACTCCCGCCTATGGACCAGAAAAAAATAAGGACTAGTTGCTAGAAAAAGTTGTAACCAATTATCCTCAGCATTTATAGACAATTGAAATGTTCTTTTTTCCCCATTTAGACACGACAAACACATATTACTATTTATTATATTCTAACCCATCACAGTAAAAGATCAATTTTAGAATGAAATCCTTATATATCTCAACCTGGAATATCCAAGGTCTACGCTCTTCTATGCTTGGCATGAAGAATGTGACCCCAGAGTTCCTAGATGAGATTAAAGATCTGGATATTTCTTTTTACAAGAAACCTGGTGTAGAGGAGAAGGACACACTGGCTGTCCTATTGTGTACACAGAGCTGGTGGTCCCCTCCAATAAATTGCCAGGAGTAACCCAGGGCAGAGAATCTGGAGGCATACTGATTTGGATTAAAGCAGAGCTTAGGAGTTGCATTGAATTTGTGGAAAAGGGCGAAAACCACTTATGGCTAAAAATTAAGAGGGGCATCATCTCGAGCATGAAAGATGTTTTCATTTGCACATTCTATATCCCCCCGACAGAATCCCCGTACTTCAAAGAGGGCACCTTCTCCAACATAGAGAGGGAGATTATCCAATTCCAGGCCAAGGGAAATGTGTTGATATGTGGGGACCTCAACTCAAGAACGGGCGAAGAACCAGACTTCACCAATAATCATGGGAATAATTACATATTTGGGAATAACCACTTTGATCTCCCTTCCCATCCACACAGGCATAACTGCGACAAACAGACAAATGCTAACGGAAAACAGCTCCTGCAGCTCTGTCGAAGCCTGGGTCTGTACATTGTCAATAGTGGGTTATTGGGAGACTTCCTAGGAAGATCCACCTATTGCTCACCTCTTGGCTTCAGCACCGTAAACTATATGATTACAGATCTAGACCCATTCTCTTTCAGAACATTCACAGTCAAACCACAAACAACACTGTCAGACCACAGTCAAATTACTGCATATCTTGAAAGGACAGAAACAACCAACACAGAAACACAACCCAGTAAACTGTACAACATTAAAAAATCTTACAGATGGGCCAAAAACAGCACGGAAAAATACCAGAAAAAAATTAGCAACCAAACAACTCAAGCTCTCTTGCACACCTTTCTGGAAAATACATACACACACAATAAAGAAGGCATAAACCAGGCAGTGAATAACCTAAATAATATTTTTGATAATTTGGCATAAATGTCAAACTTGAAAGTTCACAAGAACAAACCCAAAACAAAAAACTACGAAAAATGGTTTGACTCCGATTGCCAGAACATGAGGAAAAAACTCAGAAAAATATCAAACCAAAAACACAGACAACCAGAAAACGAGGAATTAGGCATTAACACAATAAAAAAACAGACTCAGAACCAAGAAAGAGCAGTATATTAAGAATACACTCATCTCCATCGAAGAATCCATTGATTCCAATTGTTTCTGGGACAACTGGAATACATTACACAAAAAACAACACGACGAATTGGCCATTCAAAACGGAGACACATGGGAAAACAATTTTGAAAAATTATACCAGAAAAACACACTAAGCCCAGAGCAATACCAAATATGCGAAAAACAGGCAAAGCTAGAATTTGCCATAAAAGATAACCAAAACCCGATAGACCCCATAATATCTGAAAAAGAGCTAATTGAAAATCTCAAGGACCTGCGACCAGGAAAAGCTTGTGGTGCAGATGGCATCCTAAGCGAGATGATTAAACACACGGACGATAAAATGAAATTGGCTATACAGAAACTCTTCAACTTGGTACTGAGTGTCGGTTACTTCCCTGATATCTGGAACAAAGGACTCATAACGCCCATATACAAAAGTGGGGATAAAGTTGACCCAAATAACTATCGAGGCATCTGTGTAAACAGTAACCTGGGGAAGGTTTTCTGTAGTATCATAAACAAAAGACTTATAAACTTCCTTGAGGAGCACAATGTCTTGAGTAAAAGCCAAATTGGATTCCTGCCAAACTATAGAACATCAGATCATATCTTCACCCTACAGACTCTAATTGACAAACATGTTCATCAAAACAAAAGCAAAATCTACGCATGCTTTATAGATTTCCAGAAGGCTTTCGATTCCATCTGGCACGACGGTCTATTCCTGAAACTTATCGAAAGCGGTGTAGGGGGTAAAACATATGATGTAATTAAATCAATGTATACAAACAACAAATGTGCAGTTAAAATTGGAGACAAACAAACAAAATACTTCCCACAGGGGCGGGGGGTGACGCAGGGCTCGCCAATCTCACCGACACTCTTTAATATTTACATAAATGAACTGGCAAAACTACTTGAACAATCTACAGCACCCGGCCTCACCCTATATGAATCCAAGGTTAAATTCCTCCTCTATGCAGATGACCTGGTTCTGCTGTCACCAACTAAGTACGGTCTACAGCAGAACCTGGATCTGCTGGAGTCGTTCTGTCAGACCTGGGCCCTGACAATAAACCCCCAAAAAACCAAAGTCCTTGTGTTCCAGCAAAGATCCAGACATCAGGGACACAAAATAAATCTCACACTAGGAACAACTAAAATCGAACAAACCACTAACTACACATACTTGGGCATAAAAATCAGCTCTACGGGCAATTTCAAACTGGCTGTGAATGAACTGAAAGAGAAAGCTAAAAGGGCTTTCTATGCCATTAAAATATCAACCCAAATAGAAATCCCAATTAGCATTTGGCTCAAAATTTTCAAATCAGTAATTGAACCGATTGCATTCTATGGCAGTGAGGTGTGGGGACCGCTAACACAACAAGAATTTGCAAAATGGGACAAACACACAATTGAGATCCTACATGCAGAATTCTGTAAAAGTATCCTCCGGACTCAAAGGAAAACCGTAAACAATGCATGCAGGGCAGAACTAGGCCAATATCCACTAATAATTACTATCCAAAAAAGAGCCACCAAATTTTGGAAACACCTAAAAATGAGCAACCCCCACTGCTATCATTACGAAGCCTTGAAATGCCAAGAGAGGACCATAAAGAAGAACACCCTCAGTCAACTAGTCCTGGGACTCAGTGAAGCAACCACTAACGCTACTAACAATAATCAGCCCCAGGACAGTGACATCGTAGCACAGAGAATTCGTCCCAACACAATTGTCACTAAGCAAAAGGAAAAATACCTGTCATATTCGGCAGAAACAACAAAAACCCAAAGCAAACTCAATTGCTACTTGGCCCTAAACAGACAACACAACATGGCTGATTACCTGACCATGGTAAAGGATAGCAAACTGAGAAAAACCTTGACAAGGTACAGGCTTAGCGAACATAGCCTGGCGATTGAAAAAGGCAGACACAGGCAGACCAGGCTGCCAAGAGAGGACAGGATATGCTCTCACTGCAGTCAGGGAGTGGTGAGACAGAGATGCACTTCCTCACAGCTTGTGGAAAATATCAGGGCATCAGGGAGAATTTCTACCAAAAATTCTCACAAATATGCCCTGAATTCAGAAATTTGAATGAAGACCAAAAACTCCCATACCTACTAGGGGAAGAGAGAAACTGTGTAACACTAGCGGCACACTATGTTACAGCTTGCCATAAACAGAGGGGCAACCAGTAAACCTAAGAAAATAGTATATAGAAATTATACGAATGTATATTTATACACTGAGGGATATATCTGTTTATACACTGTACGAATAAATCTGCGTTTATGTGTTCAACCATAAATGTATTTAGAGTCATAGAGTCGTAGAGTTATACAGCACGGATAGAGGCCCTTCGGTCCATCGTGTCCGCGCCGGCCATCAAGCCCTGTCTAATCTAATCCCATATTCCAGCATTTGGTCCGTAGCCTTGTATGCTACGGCATTTCAAATGCTCATCCAAATGCTTCTTAAATGTTGTGAGGGTTCCTGCCTCCACAATCCTTTCAGGCAGTGAATTCCAGACTCCAACCACCGTCTGGGTGAAAAAGTTCTTTCTCAAATCCCCTCTAAACCTCCCGCCCTTTACCTTGAATCTATGACCCCTAGTTATTGACCCGTCTACTAAGGGAGAAAGCTCCTCAGTATCCATCCTATCTGTGCCCCTCAAAATTTTGTACACCTCAATCATGTCCCCCCTCAGCCGCCTCTGCTCCAAGGAAAACAAACCCAATCTGCCCAGTCTCTCTTCATAGCTGAAGCGCTCCAGCCCTGGTAACATCCTGGTGAATCTCCTCTGCACCCTCTCCAAAGCGTTCACATCCTTCCTGTAGTGTGGCGACCAGAACTGCACACAGTATTCCAGCAGTGGCCTAACCAGTGTTTTATACAGCTCCATCAAAACCTCCTTGTTCTTATATTCTATGCCTCGGCGAATGAAGGCAAGTATCCCATATGCCTTTTTTACCACCTTATCCACCTGTTCCGCCACCTTCAGGGATCTGTGTACTTGCACACCCAGATGCCTCTGACCCTTCGTCTTGCCTAGGGTCTTACCATTCATTGTGTATTCCCTTGCCTTGTTAGTCCCCCCAAAGTGCATCACCTCGCACTTTTCTGGGTTAAATTCCATTTGCCACTGTTCCGCCCATCTGACGAACCCATCTATATCGTCCTGCAGACTGAGGCTACCCTCCTCGCTATTTACCACCCTACCAATTTTTGTATCATCCGCGAACTTACTGATCATCCCTTTTACATTCATATCCAAGTCATTAATGTAGACCACAAACAGCAAGGGACCCAGCACCGATCCCTGTGGTACCCCACTGGCCACAGGCTTCCAGTCACAATAACAACCTTCGACCATCACCCTCTGCCTTCTGCCACTAAGCCAGTTTTTGTATCCAATGTGCCAAGGCACCCAGGATTCCATGGGCTCTTACCTTCTTGACCAGTCTCCTGTGCGGGACTTTATCGAAGGCCTTACTGAAATCCATGTATACCACACCCACTGCGTTACCCTCATCCACACACCCAGTCACCCCCTCAAAAAATTCAATCAAATTAGTCAGACATGATCTTCACTTGACAAAGCCATGTTGACTGTCCCTGATTAATCCTTGCCTCTCCAAGTGGAGATTAATTGTGTCCCTCAGAATTTTTTCCAATAATTTCGATGCGTTGGCAACATAAGATGTACCTTATCATGCCAATAAAGCGATTTGAATTGAAATTGAATTGAATTGACTGGGAGTGTGTGAGAGAGAGAGAGAGAGACAGGGAGTGAGTGTGAGGGAGAGAGATTGGGAGTGTGAGAGAGAGAGAGAGAGACTGGGAGTGTGAGAGAGAGAGAGAGTGGGTGTGTGTGAGAGAGAGTGGGAGTTTGTGAGTGAGAGAGAGAGAGAGTGGGAGTGTGTGTGTGAGAGAGAGAGAGAGAGAGTGTGGGAGTGTGTGTGAGAGAGAGAGACTGGGAGTGTCTGAGAGAGAGAGACTGGGAGTGAGAGACAGAGACTGGGAGTGTGAGAGAGAGACTGGGAGTGTGAGAGAAAGACTGGGAGTGTGTGTGCGAGAGCGAGAGAGTGGGGGTGTGAGAGAGAGAGAGAGAGTGGGAGTGTGAGAGAGAGAGAGAGAGAGACTGGGAGTGAGAGAGAGACTGGGAGTGAGAGAGAGAGAGAGTGTGAGAGAGAGAGAGAGACTGGGAGTGTGAGAGAGAGAGAGTGTGAGAGAGAGAGACAGAGAGAGACTGGGAGTGTGAGAGAGAGAGAGAGAGAATGGGAGCGTGAGAGAGAGAGAGACTGGGAGTGTGAGACAGAGAAACTGGGTGTGTGAGAGAGAGATTGGGAGTGTGAGAGAGTGAGATTGGGAGTGTGAGAGAGAGAGATTGGGAGTGTGAGAGAGAGATTGGGAGTGTGAGAGAGAGAGAGAGACTGGGAGTGTGTGAGAGAGAGAGAGATTGGGAGTGTGAGAGAGAGAGAGATTGGGAGTGTGAGAGAGAGAGAGATTGGGAGTGTGAGAGAGACAGACTGGGAGTGGGAGAGAGAGAGTGACTGGGAGTGAGAGAGAGAGAGATTGGGAGTGTGAGAGAGAGAGAGATTGGGAGTGTGAGAGAGAGAGAGACTGGGAGAGTGAGAGAGAGAGAGATTGGGAGTTTGAGAGAGAGAGATTGGGAGTGTGAGAGAGAGAGAAATTGGTAGTGAGAGAGAAATTGGGAGTGTGAGAGAGAGAGAGACTGGGAGTGAGAGAGAGAGAGATTGGGAGTGTGAGAGAGCGAGATACTGGGAGTCTCTGAGAGAGAGATTGGGAGTGTGAGAGGGAGAGATTGGGAGTGTGAGAGAGAGAGATTGGAGTGTGAGAGAGAGAGATTGGGAGTGTGAGAGAGAGAGAGAGATTGGGAGTGTGAGAGAGAGTGAGATTGGGAGTGTGAGAGAGAGAGAGATTGGGAGTGTGAGAGAGAGAGAGACTGGGAGCGTGAGAGAGAGAGTGATTGGGAGTTTGGGAGAGAGAGATTGGGAGTGTGAGAGAGAGAGTAATTGGTAGTGAGAGAGAAATTGGGAGTGTGAGAGAGAGAGAGACTGGGAGTGAGAGAGAGAGAGATTGGGAGTGTGAGAGAGCGAGATACTGGGAGTCTCTGAGAGAGAGATTGGGAGTGTGAGAGGGAGAGATTGGGAGTGTGAGAGAGAGAGATTGGAGTGTGAGAGAGAGAGATTGGGCGTGTGAGAGAGAGAGAGAGATTGGGAGTGTGAGAGAGAGTGAGATTGGGAGTGTGAGAGAGAGAGAGATTGGGAGTATGAGAGAGAGAGACTGGGAGTGTGAGAGAGAGACTGGGAGTGTGAGAGAGAGAGACTGGGAGTGTGTGAGAGAGAGAGATTGGAAGTGTGAGAGAGAGAGAGATTGGGAGTGTGAGAGAGAGAGAGATTGGGCGTGTGAGAGAGAGAGAGATTGGGAGTGTGAGAGAGAGAGAGATTGGGAGCGTGAGAGAGAGAGACTGGGAGTGTGAGAGAGAGAGGCTGGGAGTGTGATAGAGAGAGACTGGGAGTGTGTGAGAGAGAGAGAGATTGGGAGTGTGAGAGAGAGAGATGGGGAGTGTGAGAGACAGAGATAGGGAATATGAGAGAGAGAGAGATTGGGAGTGTGAGACAGAGAAACTGGGTGTGTGAGAGAGAGATTGGGAGTGTGAGAGAGTGAGATTGGGAGTGTGAGAGAGAGAGATTGGGAGTGTGAGAGAGAGATTGGGAGTGTGAGAGAGAGAGAGACTGGGAGTGTGTGAGAGAGAGAGAGATTGGGAGTGTGAGAGAGAGAGAGATTGGGAGTGTGAGAGAGAGAGAGATTGGGAGTGTGAGAGAGAGAGACTGGGAGTGGGAGAGAGAGAGTGACTGGGAGTGAGAGAGAGAGAGATTGGGAGTGTGAGAGAGAGAGAGATTGGGAGTGTGAGAGAGAGAGAGACTGGGAGAGTGAGAGAGAGAGAGATTGGGAGTTTGAGAGAGAGAGATTGGGAGTGTGAGAGAGAGAGAAATTGGTAGTGAGAGAGAAATTGAGAGTGTGAGAGAGAGAGAGACTGGGAGTGAGAGAGAGAGAGATTGGGAGTGTGAGAGAGCGAGATACTGGGAGTCTCTGAGAGAGAGATTGGGAGTGTGAGAGGGAGAGATTGGGAGTGTGAGAGAGAGAGATTGGAGTGTGAGAGAGAGAGATTGGGCGTGTGAGAGAGAGAGAGAGATTGGGAGTGTGAGAGAGAGTGAGATTGGGAGTGTGAGAGAGAGAGAGATTGGGAGTGTGAGAGAGAGAGACTGGGAGTGTGAGAGAGAGACTGGGAGTGTGAGAGAGAGAGACTGGGAGTGTGTGAGAGAGAGAGATTGGAAGTGTGAGAGAGAGAGAGATTGGGAGTGTGAGAGAGAGAGAGATTGGGCGTGTGAGAGAGAGAGAGATTGGGAGTGTGAGAGAGAGAGAGATTGGGAGCGTGAGAGAGAGAGACTGGGAGTGTGAGAGAGAGAGGCTGGGAGTGTGATAGAGAGAGACTGGGAGTGTGTGAGAGAGAGAGAGATTGGGAGTGTGAGAGAGAGAGATGGGGAGTGTGAGAGACAGAGATTGGGAATATGAGAGAGAGAGAGATTGGGAGTGTGAGAGAGAGAGAGATTGGGAGTGTGAGAGAGAGAGAGATTGGGAGTGTCAGAGAGAGAGAGAGTGGGTGTGTGAGAGAGAGAGAGAGATTGGGAGTGTTGGAGAGAGAGATTGGGAGTGAGATTGGGAGTGTGAGAGAGAGAGATTGGGAGTGTGAGAGAGAGAGATTGGGAGTTTGAGAGAGAGAGACTGGGAGTTTGTGAGAGAGAAACTGGGTGTGTGAGAGACAGATTGGGAGTGTGAGAGAGAGAGATTGGGAGTGTGTGAGAGAGAGGTTGGGAGTGTGAGAGAGAGATTGGGAGTGTGAGAGAGAGAGAGAGACTGGGATTGTGTGAGAGAGAGAGAGATTGGGAGTGTGAGATAGAGAGAGATTAGGAATGTGAGAGAGAGAGAGATTGGGAGCGTGAGAGAGGGAGAGATTGGGAGTGTGAGAGAGAGAGACTGGGAGTGGGAGAGAGAGAAAGACTGGGACTGAGAGAGAGAGAGATTGGGAGTGTGAGAGAGAGAGAGATTGGTAGTGTGAGGGAGAGAGAGACTGGGAGAGTGAGAGAGAGAGAGATTGGGAGTTTGAGAGAGAGAGATTGGGAGTGTGAGAGAGCGAGAGACTGGGTGTGTCTGAGAGAGAGATTGGGAGTGTGAGAGGGAGAGATTCGGAGTGTGTGAGAGAGAGAGATTGGGAGTGTGAGAGAGAGACATTGGAGTGTGAGAGAGAGAGATTGGGAGTGTGAGAGAGAGAGAGATTGGGAGTGTGAGAGAGAGTGAGATTGGGAGTGTGAGAGAGAGAGGGATTGGGATTGTGAGAGAGAGAGACTGGGAGTGTGAGAGAGAGACTGGGAGTGTGGGAGAGAAAGACTGGGAGTGTGTGAGAGAGAGAGATTGGATGTGTGAGAGAGAGAGATTGGGAGTGTGAGAGAGAGAGATTAGGAGTGTGAGAGAGAGAGAGATTGGGAGTGTGAGAGAGAGAGAGATTGGGAGTGTGAGAGAGAGAGACTGGGAGTATGAGAGAGAGAGACTGGGAGTGTGATAGAGAGAGACTGGGAGTGTGTGAGAGAGAGAGAGATTGGGAGTGTGAGAGACAGAGATTGGGAGTGTGAGAGAGAGAGATTGGGAATGTGAGAGAGAGAGATTGGGAGTGTGAGAGAGAGAGAGATTGGGAGTGTGAGAGAGAGAGAGATTGGGAGTGTGAGAGAGAGAGAGAGTGGGAGTGTGAGAGAGAGAGAGAGATTGGTAGTGTGAGAGAGAGAGATTGGGTGTGTGATTGGGAGTGAGAGAGAGAGAGATTGGGAGTGTGAGAGAGAGAGATTGGGAGTGTGAGAGAGAGAGATTGGGAGTGTGAGAGAGAGAGAGATTGGGAGTGTGATTGGGAGTGTGGGAGAGAGAGATTGGGAGTGTGAGAGAGAGAGAGATTGGGAGTATGAGAGAGAGAGAGATTGGGAGTGTGAGAGAGAGAGAGAGTTTGGGAGTGTGAGAGAGAGAGAGAGAGATTGGGAGTGTGAGAGAGAGAGAGAGATTGGGAGTGTGAGGGAGAGAGATTGCGAGTGTGAGAGAGAGAGAGAGACTGGGCCGCCACGGCCGGTGACCTGGTGGCTTTTGTTCGGGCTCTCGGGTGGGGCTGTTGATGCCGCGGGGAGGTTTTGTGCGCAGCAGCTCCCGGCATGGCCCGCCGTGGCCGCTCACCTGTTGGCTTTGGGTCAGGCTCTGGGGCGGGGCTGTTGAAGCCGCGGGGAAGTTTTGCACGCGGCGGCCCCCGTACGGCCCGTAACTCAAGGCCCAGGCTTCCCGGGCTGCTACGCCGCACCCGGCGCCGGCACAGCCACTCGAAATGGCCGTCAAAGTAGGCGAGCCTCCAGGTGAAGGGCAGTGGATCATATCATTTCCTACTGTTGCTAAATACAATTTAAAACTCAAATAATTTGTTATTTTCCTTAGTACCCTAACACACAGAAAGTGTGGGAAAAAATCGTGAAGAATCAACAAGGCGGCCATTCACCTCGGTTCAGAATGATAAGGCGCGCCCACACACGCACCAATTGGTCGAACTTCAGGTCACTGAACTGTAGGATTAGTCAATCGTCAAGTCACTCAACACTCAACTGTAGGATGGCCTGCCCGCCCGCGCAATGAACCCACCCCCATGATGCAGCGATTGGTCAACCATCGGTCAACTGTCAGGTCGCTCGACCGTATGATTGTTCAACCTTCACGTCACTCAATGCTAATGAGCAAATGAGCGGAACTTTTCCCATTTAATGAGTGGAATTTTGAACGTTTTTTGGATACCGTGGGCATGATTTTTGTCTGACGGAAAAGTAAATGCGCCTATGACCGGTCCGTAATCGTAAGCTTTCTTTTGATGTGACGCGCGTGTAGGTACGCTCTATAACTTTTGAACGTATAGAGAACGGACAGACAGACAGACAGAAAGACAGACGGACAGACAGAAGAGGTCTTTTATATATATAGATAGAATAGAAAGAGACCTGGAGATCTGTGGGACACAATATCAGCAGGGGGGTTGAGAGCAGGTCAACAAACTGGCAGCATTTTAAAAAGCAGCAAAGCTTAACCAGTAAACGAGAGATCCATTAACCGAACATCATTAACGGGTAAAATGATGGACCAGTCGGCGAGGACAGGTTACATGAGAATTCGGTCAGCAGGACCTTAATAAGGAACAGCCAGCACGGAGATAGGAGGCGTGAACCCTCCTGACAAATGGTTCATTTTGTTTTGTTTGAGGTATTTAGTAATAAAATGAGTAGCAGAAACTTCCAATTACAACTTTATGGAAACTTTCAAATTTCCACGTGGAAAACATTGGTTTAAAATAAGACACTGAAATTCATCACACAATAAGATAATCTATAATTTAATTTCAATTATATTCATGTTCATCCCGAACTTTGGATGGGAATCCTATACTTCACTACCTAACATCACTGTGAGCCCAGCCTGCTTAATCATGACATGCAAGCCATGATCCTGACCAACGGATCCACCACAGAACCAATTCAGGTATGGATCGGCATCAAGCAAGGCTGTGTCATCGAATCAATGCTCTTCTCAATCTTCCTTGCTGCAATGCTCAATCTCACCCTCAGTAAGCTCCCCACTGGAGTGGAGGTAATCTATAGAACAAACTGGAAACTGTTGAATCTCCGTCGCCTCCAGTCCAGATCCAAGGTTGTCCCATCCTCTGTCATTGAAGTACAGTATGCAGATGATCCTTGTGTCTGCGCGCACTCGGAGGTCGAACTCCAAAACATCGTCAACACCTTCAGTGAAGCGTACGAGAGCATGGGCCTTGCACTTAACATCCGTAAGACAAAGGTCCACTAACAACCTGCCCCCGCCACACATTACTGTTCACCGATTATCAAAATCCATGACGAGGCCTGGGACAACGTGGACCACTTTCCATACATCGGGAGCATACTGTCAACAAGGGCAGACGTCGATGACAAAGTACAACAATGCCGTTGTGACAGTGCAGCCTTCGGTCGCCTGAGGAAGAGAGTGTTTGAAGCTCAGGACCTCAAACCCAGCACCAAGCTCATGGTCTAAAGAGCAGTCGAGACTCCCCGCCCCCCTGTATGCTTCAGAGACATGGACCATGTACAGCAGGCACCTCAAAGCACTGGAGAGGTACCACCGACACTGCCGCCGGAAGATCCTGCAAATCCATTGGCAGGATAGGTGCACCACCGTCAGTGTTCTCACTCAGGCCAACATCCCCAGCATCGAAGCTTTGTCCACACGCAATCAGCTCCGATGGACGGGTCACTTCGTCTGAACGCCCAATACGAGATTCCCAAAGCAAGTGCTCTGCTTGGAGCTCCAACACGGCAAGAGAGCACCAGGTGGGCAGAAGAAACGCTTCAGGAAAACACTCAATGCCTCCTTGAAAAAGTGCAACATTCCCACTGACACCTGGGAACCCCTGGTCCAAGACTGCACAAAGTGGAGGAGAAGCATCCGTGGTGGCGTCATACACCTTGAGTCTCTTGCCGGGAGCAAGCGGAAGCCAACCACAAACAGCGGAAGGAGCACACGTCAAACCAAGCACCCCACCCACCCGCCCCTTCAACCATTGTCTGCACCACCTGTGACAGAAAATGTAGGTCCCGCGTTGGACTCATCTGTCACCTGAGAACTCATTTTTAGTGCGGAAGCAAGTCATCCACGGTTCCGACGGACTGCCTAAGAAGAGGAAGAAGAGCACTGCAGCTGTTAAAAGAGCGGGCGCATCACCGCCGCCTGCTCAGGGCGGGTAAAAAATGGACAGAGCACCGTCACCACTAATTTTCAGGGCTACGGGGAAAGGGCAGTGGACTGGGACTGATTGGATCGCACTTCTAAAGAGCCGGCACAGGCACGATGGGCCGAATGTCCTCCATCTGTGTGTTGTCATTCTCTGATTCAACAAGCAGCAGGTCAATCACCACCGCCTTCTCTGGGTACTGACACATTGGTAATAAATGGGGCCCGAGCACCGTCACCACAAGGAGAGAGTACGCCCAGATGTCACTGTGTGATTGTGTGAAAATCATTCTCGATAAACTGTAGGCACTTTACAAATGTCAGCTTGCTGTATATATTGTATTCGCGGTTTTATAAGGAATGAAGAACAGATGAAATCACAGACCCCGGTATCAGTTCTTTAGCAAAGTGACGGGAAATCTTACCCCTCAGTTCATTGTATTTGTGACTTTTCTTTCTGACAGTTTTATTCATTTCTTGCCCCAGTGAACTCTAATTCTCAATGTCTCATTTCAGGCAGACCTTGGAACAGTCAGGCTGACCCGTCAGGTAATCGCTTTTGATTTTCACGTTATCTGGCATCTCTCTGCTGTGATCCATCCCATTGAATATTAAGGCTGGCTGATATTATCAGGGCTTTTTTGATCTCCGATTAACCCGCTCCTCGTGTGTCCCTCGGACGGGAAGTGTGTTTCCCGCGGACTGTTACTAAAGATCTTTAATTCCAGCTGAGAGGCGGCTGCTGCCTTCATGCAGAGCGACTATAAACGGGGTCCTTGAAGGGCAGAGTGTGAAGGACCGGCTCCACTGACACTGTTGCCGGTCCCACAGCAGCTCTCACTTTCCACCTCACCAATCAGTGCTGACATTAGGATCACATGACCATCCAGCCCCGCCTCTTCCTCTATTGCCTCCGGGTTTGGGGGGAATTTCCTCCAATCCTGACTGGGTGTGAGCTCTCACTACGTACGACCAATCAGTACTGATCATGATGGACAGCTGACCATTGCTCCGCGCCTATCTCCCGACCTCTGGAGGCTGGAATATATTCTGAGCCAATAGCCACCCCAGCTCCGTGGGAGCCGCTCTGATGCTGGGAACTTCCCGCTGACTCCCGGTTCCCTGCTCATTTACACCTTTTATTAATATGTCCCGCTTCCTTTTACCATGTTTAATATTTACTCCGGGTTTTATTCGGTGTCTGCGCACGGGCTGATGTTCCCACTGATTCCTCACATGGTCACTCTGGCCTGGTGAATGGGGGCGGTCCGTGCGCTGGGAGACTGCGGGTTTAATGCACTCTAACCGCTTGATGTTATTTCTGATATCTTACAGAGACGGTAAAGCTGAGACTGGTGAATGGGGGCAGTCTGTGCGCTGGGAGACTGGAGATTCACTACAGGGGACAGTGGGGGACTGTGGACCATGATCTCTGGGACCTGCCGGACGCCGCTGTTGTGTGCCGGGAGCTGGGCTGCGGGGCCGCGCTGTCAGCACCGGGCGGGGCTCACTTTGGGGAAGGGTCTGGACCCATTGTGACGTCAGGTGTTCAGTGCGGCGGGACCGAGGCCGCTCTGCGGGAGTGTGATTCAGTTCAATGGGGTCACTATTCCGGGCCACACTCCTGGGATGCCGGCGTCATTTGCGCAGGTAAAAATCATTCTTCTGTCTCCCATCTCCCGCCGCCTCTGATTGATCCCGGAATAAAGCGGAAGTAAAATAAAGCAGTAACAGGACATTTGGATAAGCATAATTTAATCGGACAGAGTCAGCATGGTTTTATGAAGGGGAAATCATGTTTGACAAATTTGCTCGAATTCTTTGAGGACATAACAAACAGGGTGGATAAAGGGGACCCAGCGGATGTGGTGTATTTGGACTTCCAAAAGGCATTTGACAAGTTGCCACACAAAAGATTACTGCACAAGATAAAAGATCACGGGATTGGGGGTAATATACTGGCATGGGTGGAAGACTGGCTATCTAACAGAAAAGAGAGAGTTGGGATAAATGGTTCATTCTCGGGCTGGCAATCAGTAACTAGTGGTGTTCCGCAGGGGTCAGTGTTGGGACCCCAACTCTTTACAATCTATATTAACGATTTGGAGGAGGGGATCAAGTGCAAGGTATCCAAGTTTGCCGACGATACAAAGATGGGAGGAAAAGCAGTGAGTGAGGAGGACATAAAAACATGCAAAAGGACATAGACAGGCTAAGTGAGTGGGCAGACATTTGGCAGATGGAATATAATGTTGGAAAGTGTGAGTTTATGCACTTTGACAGAAAAAAACAAAGCGCAAGTTATTATATAAATGGAAAGAAACTGCAAAGTGCTACAGCACAATGGGATCTGGGGGTCCTGGTGCATGAAACACAGAAGGTTAGTGTGCAGGTTCAGAATGTGATCAGGAAGGCCAATGGAATTTTCGCTTTTATTGCAAGGGGGATGGAGTATTGAAGCAGGGAAGTCTTGCTTCAATTATACAGGGTACTGGTGAGGCCATATCTGGAATACTGTGTACAGTTTTGGTTTCCATATTTAAGAAAAGATATACTTGCTCTCGAGGCAGTTCAGAGAAGGTTCACTCGGTTGATTCCGGAGATAAGGGGGTTGACTTATGAGGAAAGGTTGAGTAGGTTGGGCCTCTACTCATTGGAATTCAGAAGAATGAGAGGCAATCTTATCGAAACATATAAGATTGTGAGGGGGCTTGATCGGGTGGATGCGGTGAGGATGTTTCCACTGATGGGTGAGACTAGAACTAGGGGGCATAATCTTAGAATAAGGGGCTGCCGTTTCAAAACTGAGATGAGGAGAAACTTCATCACTCAGAGGGTAGTAAATCTATGGAATTTGCTACCTCAGAGAGCTGTGGAAGCTGCGATATTAAATAAATTTAAAACGGAGACAGACAGATTCCTAGCTTATAATGGAATTTAGTGTTATGGGGAGCGGGCAGGGAAGTGGACGTGAGTCTAAGTTCGGATCAGCCATGATCCTATTGAATGGTGGAGCAGACCCGAGGGGCCGTATGGCCTAATCCTGCTCCTACTTCTTATGTTCTTATGTTCTATTCAGAGGGTGACCATCCCCGGAAAGCGAGAAATTATAATTGCAGTATTCCCCGGTTACTATTAATGATACATTATTAATATTAGGATTACTGTTTGTGTTATAATAATATTACTATTATTTTATATAATAAACACCCCCACCGGGAGCAGTAAATACCTGACACTCGGCCCATTTACAATGCAGACAGAACAAGTTTCCATTGAGATTTGCCCCAAAGCCGCAGTGAATGAGCTGACCCGCTGGAAATGTCACAATCTCAATCCAACTCTCCATTCTCAACCCAACAGCCGCTACCGGGCATGCGCCGTGAGCCCGGCTGTGCGCCTGCGCTAATCGCTTGTTGTGCGATCTGATATTTTCCACAGACTGTGAATCTGAGACTGGGGAGGGAGGTTTCTCAGCCTCGGGGAGCCTGGGCAATGGGTCCGCGGTTACTGTGGGCAGCACGGGAGGAAGTACAGAGTAAGATCCCACAGCTGCTTGTACATTCGCGCTCATTTCGAATTTTGATAACCTTTGAGAAGATAAAAAAGGACAGAATCTCAGACAAATGACTCCAATAGGGAGTTCACGGGGAACAGATTTACCCAGAGAGTGGCTCATTTGTGACGCGTTTATGTTTCTGGCTCCCAGTTTAGCTCACCGCACAAGTGGAAACCTTCTCTAATTTACCCTATCAAATGCTGTCATATTTTTAAATAGCACAATTAATTCACCCCCTCACCGTCTCTTTCCTAGCTTGTTCAATCTTTCCTGATAGGTATTGCCTCTCAGTTCCAGAATCATCGTTGTAAATCTTTATTTTCTCAGTGCCACTTTATCCATTTTATAAATTGGAAATCGAACTGTGCGCAGTAATCTAAGTATGGTCTAACCAATGTTCTATACAAGTCTAATATAACTCTTCTCCTTTTCAAATCTGTCCCACTAGAAATAAGCCCCAGTGCTTTGTTTGCATTTTCTATGGCTTTATTAACTTGCGCCGCTACTTTTAATGATTTGTGTATCTGTACCTCTAGATCCCATTGCTACTCTACCCAATTTAGGCTCTTACTTTCCAAGAAAAATGACCCACTCATTCTGCAATCTTATTAATGCCTTCTTGTGTTGTTTATCGCAGTCTTCCTCAGTATTAACTAATGTGCCAAGTAGATTTCATCCGCAAGTTTTGAAATTTGTCTACCGTTTCCTGAGTCCAAATCATTTATGGAAATTGTAAACAACAGTTGTCCCAGGACCTATCATTGTGGCATAACTTTTCCGACCTATTACCAGTCTGAGTGATTACCTTTAACCCTTACTCTCTGTTTCCTGTTTTGTGGCCAGTTTACTACCCATTCTGCTACTACCCGAACTCAGAAGTGTTTATTTACACCAGATTCCCGGAATTTCACTCTAAAACAAAAGCAAAATACTGCGGCTGCTGGAAATCTGAACTAAAATCCGATAATGCTGGAAGCACTCAGCTGGTCAGGAAGCATCTGTGGAAAGACAGAGTTGACGTTCAGGTCGATGACATTTCATCATTACGAAAGCAAGAGGGAATATTCGGAGGCAGCTGCTGTTATTGGGGGAACAATCCCTGCACAGAGATGGTAGCCATTATCAAATGGAGTGGTCTGTGTCACGGTTATCCAAGGGAGCGATCTGTGACCCGGTTATCAAGGGGAGCATGTAGAGGTTCTGGGTCTTTGCCAATTAACGCTTTCACTCCCAAGTTCCAAAAGATTCGACTTGACCCGTATTGGTGGCAGTAATTATATTTTGTTCAGTTTAAATGAGATTTGATATATCACGGTATCTGAGCGGTAGTTAATCAAAGTGCAGTCAAGATTTATGTTTCCCGTTATCCCCTAGGTGGAAGACGCGATCTCCAGTGTTCAACTCCAATCGGCCCTGCCTCATGGCTCGCTCGGCCGCCTGGTGTGAAGCAGGTGGGCCCTCCACCAACCCGAATCCCTCCTCGGCTCGTCTGGAGGATGTTCCCAAGCTCTTTGCTGAATGTCTCTACAACCTATGTGTTTGAGAAACCACCTTCTTATACTTCTTCTTCCCAGCAAAGCCTCTGGGGACCAGTTAAGCCAATCATTGTCTTACACCTGAAAGCCCCTGTGCAATTACAGGGATGCCCCTTACCTGATTATCCCGCCCGGCCCTGTCAGGCCCTCATCCCGTAACACGCTGACATCATCTGTTTTTGACCATCAAGACTCATATCTGGGGTAGTTCTGTCAACACAAACGGAACATGTCTCCATAGGCTGAGATATGGTGCCCTTGCTGTTTGCCTATGTTTTTAATTCACTGCAGATATCAGAACATTCCACACAGTGGTAGCCACACAGAACCTTGCTAGTTCTGTTCCCACAGACACGCTGTCTGTTATTATTATGTTTGCTGAGAGGCAGTTTTAAAATGTTAACCAAGAAAGGCCCAACGCCTCGGTTTTTTCCATTTTAAAATCTAATCGGTTCTACCCAGGGCATATTACATCAGGGTTTACAAGTATGGTTATAAATGCAGCAATAACACAATGAAATCTTTAAACAAGAATGCATAATGTAATCATTAATTTAATTCAGTTCAGTAAGAGAAAATTAAAAGGCGGAATTCCCAGGATTATCCCAATCTGTCTGGGTCCTGGTTATCAAAGGGAACGGTCTGGGTCTGGTTATCAAAGGGAGCAGTCTGGGTCCTGGTTATCAAATGGAACGGTCTGGGTCTGGTTATCAAAGGGAGTGGTCTGGGTCCCGCTTCTCAAAGGGAGCGGTCGCGGTCCCGGTTCTCAAAGGGAGCGGTCTTGGTTCCGGTTATCAAAGGGAGCGGTCTGTTCCCGGTTATCAAACGGAGCAGTCTGGGACCTGTTATCAAAGGGAGCGGTCTGGGTCCGGTTATCAAAGGGAGCGGTCTTGGTTCCGGTTATCAAAGGGAGCGGTCTGTTCCCGGTTATCAAACGAAGCAGTCTGGGACCTGTTATCAAAGGGAGCGGTCTGGGTCCGGTTATCAAAGGGAGCGGTCTGGGTCCGGTTCTCAAATGGAGTTGTCTGGGTGCGGTAATATTAGAGTTGTCCCGGATTAAGAGATCCGGTTTACTGAGAGCTATACTGAATGTGGATTTGCGTTCCCAGAAATTATTCCGGGTAATTCGGGGCATATACTAAACGGTTACTCGCTGTTAGTGGCGGAGGTCGATGAGTGAGGATCGGGATCACTACGGCTCCATTCACATCGGCACTCACTGTCTCAGTTAAACAGGAACCGAGGGGAGAACGAGTGGGGAAGAGAGAGATCATGGCTGGAAACCTGCACTCCGGCCCGTGTTTCTCATCAATCATGGCCACTTTAGTTCTCGTCTTGTGAGGACTTTTGCGGAAGTGTTTGATTCAATAAATAAGTGGTTATGGGAATTTCACTGTAAAACATTGAATCTGATGTGAGAGATCGGTCCCTATATGGCGATTTAATATTATTAATTGAGCTTGCATCTACAGCTTTTGTGGGAATGAGTTCTACATTTCTACCAACCTTAATGTGAAGAATTGTTCCCGAACTTCTCTGCTGAATGTCCTGGCTCTGATTTTAAGGTTCTGTCCAGTGGTCCGAGACTCCGGCGCCAGTGGAAGAAGTTTAACTCTATCTTCCCTACCAGTCCCTTTCAAAATTCTATAAACACCAATTAAATTTCCCCACAACCTTCTAAACTTCAGGACACACAAGCCTAATTCATGTCATCTCTCCTCATAATATATCCCTTGGAGCAATAACAGTGTTCTTGTGAATTTGCGCTGCACTCCTTCCAAGGCCAATATCATCGTCCTGTGGTGCGGTGCCCAGAACTGTACCCAGCTCTCCAGATGTTGTCTAACCAGGGCGCTGTATAGTTGCAGCAAAACCTCCTCGCATTTGTATTCTAGCCCTCTACATATAAAGGCTAACATTTTACTAGCCTTTTTTTAATGTTTTTGTAACTGACCACTGCAGTTTAGTGATCTGTGTACATGTACCCCTGAATTTCTTTAGACCTCCACTATTGCTACCTTTTTATCATTTAAAAATTCCCGGATCTATCTGTTTTTGATCGAGCGTATTTCTTGGCCTTGATCCTCAAATGTCCAATCAGCGAACAACAGCAATCAGCAAACAAATCGAATGCTCAACTATGTAATCAGAAGAGTGAAGGACAAATCAGTGTGTCGGGATGTCACTGAACAGAGCTCCATCCAGTCATGCCTTGTGCTCTGTGTATAGTTCCGATCACGAGGTACAAGAGGTCAGAGTTAAACGAGACAGATCTCTGTCCAGGCCCCACGTGCGCCGTGTATAGCTCCGGTAACCAGGTACAGGGGGACAATTAAACCCTGGAAGTGGTGTGGAGCCAAAACTGGAGTCGGATCTCTAAAAGCCGCTGTGCTGAATAATGGGCCTTGTAGCGGGAAGTGAGCTGCTGGAGGCAGTAAATGGAGCGAAATGGTAAATCTGAGAAAAAACCTTTAATCTGAACGTGTCTATGGAACAAGGTGGGAAATAATGGCCCAGAAATTCGGGTCGGGGGCTTCCCCTGGGTGCAAGCCCCCGACCAGCACTTACCTTGCGCACTGGAAGTTGAGCTCTGGGCTCCCGTGGAATTCTGCTCCGGGGCCTAGCCCAGCTGCCGGCGCACTGTTCTTGCGTGTCCCAGGGGCGTAGTTAGTGCGATGCATCCCCTGGGATCACGTGAGCCATGGGCAGCCAATCAGCGGAGGGAAATGGCCATTCATAAGATTGACAGGAAGACCTGTCTAACCTTATGAATATACAGGCCCCAAAAGAACAGTAAACATTCAAAGAAATATTTTTTAAAAATCATACTTTTTAAATAAACTATAAATTACATTAAATAACTATTTTAAATAATAATTTAAATTTTTGAAAAAAATAATTTTATAAAAAAACGGGGCTAAAAATAAACTTAACTTGCTTTAAAGTATTTAAAAATAATAAATCTGTGGAAAAAATGTTTTAGTTTCAATTAATTGACCACTTACCTTTTAAAATGCAATCCTTACGCCTGGTTTTCACATTTCTAAATCTAAAGACTTACCCTCACACAAAAAGCTGTAAAAAAAACGTAAGTTCAAAGCGGACGCGCAGACTCCCGCGCGCACGTTTTCGACCTCTGAAGCCCTTCATTCAGAGGAACGGAAGTGCCGGTTTCCCGCGCATGCGCAGTGAATGCAAGAAACCGACACTTCCATCTGCTACACGCGTGAGTACCGGTGCATACTCACGCGTTGGGACTCGAATTTCTGGGCCAATGAAGAGAGAGAAAGACAGACTTAGGGCTGGTGTCTGGATATTCTTCTCACAAAGAGCGATGGAAGACTGGTCTGGAATCTGGTGTAGATTGATTGAGGAAATCAAATCAAATCAAAAAATCAAATCAACTTTTATAGTCATTGTTAGTGCACAAGTGCAGTACAACGAAATGTAAGCTTGCGGCTCCCGAGAGTGTACATTTGGATTAAGACATTTAAACATTCAACATACATTTGGCTTGTAGTATATTAACATAACATAACCATAATAAAGTGCATTGGCAGATGTGCAGGCTTTAGAGTTTGTTTGTGGAGTTCAGTAGGATGACAGCCCTGGGAAAGAAGCTGTTCCTAAATCTGGTTGTACGGGTGCGAATGCATCTGTAGCGTCTCCCAGATGGCAGGAGGGTGAACAGACTGTGGCTGGGGTGGGTAGGGTCTTTGATGATGGACCGTGACCTCCGTAGACAGCGTTTCCGGTATATGAGCTCTATGGTCGGTAGCCGGGTGCCGGTAATCCATTGGGCAGTTTTGACTACCCGCTGCAGGGCTTTCCGGTCATAGTAGCTACAGCTGCCATACCATACTGTGATACAGTTTGTCAGGATGCTCTCTATAGTGCAGCGGTAAAAGTTAGAGAGGATCAGGGGTGACAGGTTACATCCCTTCACCCTCCTTAGGGAATACAGACGCTGCTGGGCCTTCTTCACCAGAGAGGAGGTATTGAGGGACCAGGAGAGGTCTTCCGTGATGTGGACTCCGAGGAACTTAAAGCTGTCCACCCTTTCCACCACAGCCCCATTGATGTGGATGGGGGTGTGACTTCCGCCTTTCGACTTCCTGAAGTCCACAATGATTCTTTGGTTTTCTTGATGCTAAGGGCCAGTTTGTTATCGGCGCACCACTTCACGAGATGCTGGTACTCCTCCCTGTAGGCTGACTCATCGTTGTTGGTGATCTGGCCTACTACCTTGGTGTCATCCGCAAACTTGATGTTGGTGTTGGAACCATGAACAGCCACACAGTCGTGGGTGAAGAGGGAGTAGAGGAGGGGGCTCAGCACACATCCTTGTGGGGCCCCCGTGTTCAGGGTCAGGGGGAGGGAGGTGTGGTTACCTAATTTGATAGACTGGGGTCTGTTTGTTAGGAAGTCCAGGGTCCAGTTGCAGAGGGAAGTGTTCAGGCCAAGAGTTTGGAGTTTGGTGGCCAGCTTGTTGGGGACGATAGTGTTGAATGCTGAGCTGTAGTCTTTGAACAGCATTCTGATGTAGGTCTCCTTACCATCTAGGTGATTCAGTGCCGAGTGTAGAGCAGTTGTGATTGCATCCTCCGTTGATCTGTTTGCACGATAGGCAAACTGCTGTTGGTCAAGAGAGGCGGGAACACTGGCTTTGATGTGGGCTAAGACCAGTCACTCGAAACACTTCATTATGATGGGTGTGAGTGCGACAGGTCGATAGTCGTTCAGGCACGTCACAGCCGTTTGTTTTGTCACAGGAATAATGGTAGCGCTCTTGAAGCATGTAGGGACTACTGCCTGGGCCAATGACAGATTGAAGATGGCGGTGAAGACATCAGCCAGCTGATCAGCACATTCCTTGAGTACCCGTCCAGGGATGTTATCCAGTCCAGCAGCCTTTCGTGTGTTCACTCCGCGTAGAACACCCCTTACATCAGAGGTCAACAGAGTGAGCACCTGGTCTTCCGGGGGTGGCAAGGCTTTGGTAACCGGCTCCCTGTTGTCCCTGTCGAAGAATCATTGAAAAGACAGCTGCAAAAATCCATTTTTGGGGTCATTCTGGGTTAATGAGCTGTACCGGCTCCTACCGTCATCATCAAACGGATGCATCGTGTGTTGTGTAAAAGCAGGGTGTGCCTAAAGGGAGACGGGGTGGTCAGGAAATTCTCCCCTCGGTGTCCTTCAGTTACAGGGTGCAAGCGAAGGCGCCCTCTGCCGGCCCATCTCGGCCTCTGCTTTCTGGAGAACTTGGATGCGGCCAGCAGCGGAGCGAACCCAAAGTGGGTGCAGGGAGGACAGAGATTGCTTGACTTCGATTTACTCTTCTCTCTCCATCGATACTTTGCCGCGTTCTCTCTGCTGATAAAGTGCGTGTTTGTAACATCACAGTGATGGCCACTGGGTAAGGTACCAACAAATAAAGCAATATTATAAAAAGACAGACAGTCACATTAGAACTAATACTGTTAGAGGAAAAACAGCATCATCGGTATTGAAACAGAATGGAACCAATCTGAGAACCAATCGTGTCAGATCTGCGATTAATCAGATGTGTATTCATTTGTAAATATTTTTATTGTGATTGTCGTGATTATTGTGATTATTATGATTATTCAGATCACAGATTTCCTACACTAGTATCAGGAGACTCCCCATGCTCGGGCAGACTGGAGGTCCAGTACGGTGAAACCTGGGGAACAGTGTGTGACCTTCACTGGGATTTGAAAGACGCCAATGTGGTCTGTGCTCAGCTTCAGTGTATAGTCGCGGTGTCTGTGCCCAGAGGGGCATATTTTGGAGAGGGCACTGGACTTCTACGGAGTGATGTCTTTGAATGTACAGGCAACGAGACAAGTCTGATGGGCTGCCCTCTTTCTCCAGTAAATCACCACCAGTGCACCCACAGGAACGATGCCAGTGTGATCTGTTCCGGTGAGTACAACTTACTGAACAACAGACAACTTTCTCCTTAATATTGGGAAAGCTGAGGAAGATGACATTCCTGTGTATCTCTCTAAGAATATCATATATAAACTAGTCCTTACAGCTTAATATTATTTTTATAGCTCTGGCCTAACACGTCGAAGTATCCGCAATTATTTGTCAATAGAAAGTTTCTAAACTTAAAGATTTCTTCTGAAGTAAGCAGATTTGTTGCTAGTTTATTTACCGGCACCGAACGTATTTTTCTCTTACACAGTTGATGTAGCAATCGGTATCTAACAACTGACTAATCGCGCACTGTCTCATTAATCTTGCCGACACTTCATAGACCATCACGGTAGGTTCATTAATAGGACACTGCCTCATTCACTATGGGTTATCTTTATTAATCACACGCTGACATAATTGACCGTGCACATCTTTCAATGTACTTTGACTCATTAACAAATTACAGACTTTATTAAGTATAGGTTGCACCCATTAATTCTAGGTGGACTTATTTAACCACAGGTTGTCTAAAGTAACAACTCAGAACCCTTGTTAAAAATAAGCTGACTTGATGAACCGTGCGTTGAAATCGCTAATTTAGTTCCTTTTTGGTTAACCATCCCTTGATTCTGACTTGATTTGTCGTGCACTGATGTTACTGGCTGTCGATTGACCTTGTTGCCCGAACACGGACTTTCTGGACCCTTCACTGCACTCCTTTCCCATCAGCTGACGTCATTAAATCTGCACTGACCACAGCCCCGGGCACCAATTCCATTGCTGATGCTCCTGTGTGATGGCACCTGCACTGCGGTCATTAGCCCGACATCCACTTGATTAATGGCGCAATGCTGTCACCAGCCGTGCACCATCAACTTTACCGGTACACTGACTTAGGAGTCCCGCACTGAACATCTTATTGGTGCAGTCACTTTAATTAGCATCAATCACATTAACACGACACTGACCACTTATCTCATAAACTGTTCACTGAACTAGATGATTGACCATGGACCCCAAAAATCGGACATTGACTTCATAAACACGCATTGACCTATCTAAATACTTTGATGTGAACACCAGGCAATAGCATTTCGGCCCACCCTGTGCAGAATCACACTTACTGAAAAGCAGGGTATCAAGGGGCGGCTGTATTCCGCACTGGTCAGTACATTCAGGCCAGAGGGAGAAGATTGGGCAGTTATATTATAGAATCTATCCACTTTACTCCCCACAGCTGATATGGTGGGAAACAAATACATATGATCAGAAATAGGGGATTCAGTACCTCTAGTCTGTTCAGTCATTCAATTAGATCGTGACTGATATGTATCTCAAATCTATTTATCTGCCTTTGAGCCATATTACTTGATACCCTTAACAGATAAAAATCTATCACAGTGTTGAACATTTCGATTGAGCACAGCATGCAAAGCCTTTCCTTTGGGGAGCAGGTGGATGAATTCTAGATTTCCACTATCCTTTATGTGAAAAGTTTATTCCCAATTTCAGTCTTTGACCCAACTATCGTCAGCTGCTTCGTAAGTTGCCTTACCTCCAACATAACTTCAGAACTGGTGCTGTTTGCTGATGATTGCATAGTGTTCAGCTCATTTCGCAATTCATTAGATAATGAAACAAGCCATGGCCACTTGCACGAAGACGTGGACATCATCCAGACTTGCGCTGAAAGGTCCCAAGTAACATTCGTGCCACACAATGGTCAGGCAATGACCATCTCCAACATGACAGCGTCTAACCACCTATTCTTGACATTAATTGGCTTTACCATCGCCGATCCACCCACCATCAATATCCTGGGTGTGGACATTCACTAGAAATCCTACTGGAGCAGCCACATAAATGCCGTGTCTAATATAGCAGGCCCGATGCTGGGTATTCTGCAGCGAGTGGCAAACCTTCTGACTCCCCAAAGCTTCTCCACCACCGACAAGTCTCAGGTCATGAGTTGATAGAATACTCTCTACTTGCCTGGGTGGGTGCGGCTGCAACAATATTCAAGAATTTCGAAACTATCCAGATGAAAGCCGTCCACTTGATTGCCTGCCCATCCATCACCTTAAACATCCAGTCCCTCCATCACATTAATCACTTTTGTCATTCTGCTGAATCTGCGCTGCACCACCTCCAAGGCCAATATAGCTTTTCTGAAATGCGGTGGCCTGACAGCAGTGTCCCAGATGGGGTCTGACCAAGAATCGGTACAACTGAAACATCACTTCCTCACTTATATATTCCAAGCCCCTCGAGATAACGGCCAACATCCCATTAGCTTTTGCAGGAAGAGCTGTCAACTGTGAGTTATGAGACAACTTCTTAACGGGATCTTGTAGTAACTTTGATTGTTTCAAAGAAATAATTATTTGATAAATTACGGATGTGCGATAGGGGTGGATAAGCTTCCCCTATTTTCTATTTTGCCCCGTATATATACGAAAGATGATATACAATCTATTTGGATGTGTGTTTGTTTCAAAAACAGGGAACCGTGGACCCCGATTGGTTGCTGGGGAGAACAGGTGCTCCGGCCGGGTGGAAGTGCTACACGGAGACCAGTGGGGGAGGCTGTGTGATGTTTACTTCGGTTTAGAAGACGCCAGCGTGGTCTATGAGCAGCTTCAGTGCGGGGCAGTCACCGCAACCTCGGGAACAGCTCACTTTGGGGAGGGAACCGGCTCAGTGTGGAAGGAGAACTATAGGTGCTGGGGGAACGAGTCCCGCTTGTGGGATTGTTCGGTTTCATCCTGGGATCAGTTTAGCTGCTCACATGGAAATGACGCCAGTGTCATCTGCTCAGGTGAGTCCACTCAGTGTATTGAACTGAAATAAACAACTGTTCTCCTGTCGAGCACAGCCTCACACCAGTGGCTCTACTTCTGCAAGTCACTGATACACTCGTTTTACTGATCTAGATCACCTTCATCTTCCGACACTAAGCGATTCAGAAGTGTGTCTGTCGGTCGATTGATGTGATGTATATTAGCAATGAATCAAAGGGTTTCAATCCAGTGCACGTTTAATAAATACATATCTCGTGTTACGGTGTAAATCTCTGTAAATACAGAGCAACACCCAGCGTTCGCCATCAACAGCTATTGAAACGGCAAAAATCCCCCGGGACCACTGCTATAGCGCGGAAACACTGCACCAGTATTGCAACCGTTATCAATGTTACCGGTTCAAATATGAATCAACATAGAATTCTCCGCACAGATCAGCTGTATTTTAAAAGAAAATTCTGTTTCTTGTCTAATTTCTTGCCAGATAAATAGTGCGAGATGAGTTTTAATATCCATAAACTGCTTTGTCTCTCTGATTATTCACGAACTTTACACACATCACAGTTATCCCGGTGTCCTAGAACACATTTATCCATCAACCAGCACCACCTTATAACAGATTATCTGGTCCGTTATCTCATTGCTAATTGTGGGAACTGACTGAGCGCAAATCAGCTCTCGCGTTTCACACTTAAAACATCGCAACATGTGGACAGGAGGATGCCCTTCAGCCCCTCCGGCCTGTCCCGCCGCTGTCGCAACACGGTGGCATAGTGGTTAGCACTGTTGCCTCACAGCGCCAGGGACCCGGGTTCGAATCCGGCCTCGGGTGACTGTCTGTGTGGAGTTTGCACATTCTCCCCGTGTTTGCGTGGGTTTCCTCCGGGTGCTCCGGTTTCCTCCCACAGTCCAAAGATGTGCGGGTTAGGTTGATTGGCTATGATAAATTGACCCTTAGTGTTAGGGGGATTAAATACGTGGGGTTACGGGGATAGGATGGCATATGTGTTGGTGTAGGGGTTACGGGGATCGGGTGGGATATGTGTCGGTGCAGGCTCGATGGGCCGAAATGGCCTCTATCTGCACTGTGGGGTTTCTGTGATTTCTGTGATTTCTGTGAAATAAGAAGTACTTCAGTGGCTGTGAAGAGCTTTGGGCCGTCCTGGGAAGCGCTCTATCAATTAATCTTCTGTTTGTTTCTCTCCATATCAGCTGAACCGTGAGCAGCCAGCAGCTATTTTCAACCCGTTCTTCTGCCTTTCATCTGAGCACATATCAATAGCCGGCCTGGGCCGCCCGCCCCCAGTCAGTTTTTAGCCCCTTTCCCCAGATTAGGCTCCGGAAGATGCTCGGCATCTCTCTAAAATCAATTCACTGAGAAAAGGTAATGGCGGAGAGGATCAACCTACAAGCGTTGTGGGTAATTATTACAGAAATGTAATCATTAAAATTAATAATAACGGTCTGGGTGAGAGTTAGTAAATTATGGGATATTTTGACTCAGCTTAACCGTTGCTCTCAATGTGTTTCCTTTTGTAGATGAAGGTTGGCCGCCGAGACTGACTAACGGGGGAAGCCGCTGTGACGGGCGAGTGGAGATTTACTACAACGGCAGCTGGGGGAGAGTGCGGGACAACCTCTGGGACCTAAATGATGCCAACGTGGTCTGCAGACAGCTGGGCTGCGGCTCTGCGATAGCCGCTTATAACTCTTCAAAGTACGGAGAGAGTGAAGGGCCCGTGTGGGTGAATGATGTCCAGTGTGAAGGAAACGAGTCTCAGCTCCGGAACTGCAGCTCATTCACATTGAATCCATCTTTCAATGACAGAATCGGCGTAGGGGTCATGTGTTCAGGTGAACAAATGGTTCAATTTTACAGAACCATAAAGGGGAATATCTAATCCACTGAGAAAAGTGCTAATATTGGTCACTTGTTCCTCCGTGTCTCTACAACAGTTATTTAACTCAGGAGGTGAGAGCAAAGTGAGAGGACACGGGCTGAACTGAGAAACAACAACGATAACTTGCATTGTGTTGCGCTTTTAACAAAGACAATCGTCGCAAGTCAATCAGACAGGAAACTGATACAGAGCCAAACAAGGGGATATTATATAGGGTGACTAAAAGCTTGGTCAGAGGGGTAGATGTCAAGAGGGCGTCTTAAAGGTGAAGAGGCTGAGATGTTTAGGGAGGGATTCCGTGGTTGCAAATCAATTCCATTGTGCAGCATATCAGTGTAGACAGATGAGCTGGAGTTGTACTGGGGTAAGTTTCATTATACTGTGTAGAAATGTCGACAGATGATTTGGCATGTACTGGTCTAAGTGACGTTATAGAATCATAGAAGATAGGAGCAGGAGTAGACCATTCGGCCCCTCGAGCCTGCTCCGCCATTCAATGAGATCATGGCTGATCATTCAAATTCAGTACCCTGTTCCTGCCTTCTCTCCATATCCCTTGATCCCTTTAGCCTTAAGAAATATATCCAAATCCTTCTTGATTATATTTAATGAATTGGCCTCTACAGCCTCCTTTCGTAGAGAATTCCACAGGTTAGCCACTCTCTAGATGAAGAAATTCCTCCTCATCTCTGTCCTAAATGGCTTACCCCTTATCCTAAGACTGTGACCCCTGGTTCTGGACTCCCAGTCCATAGGGAACATCCTTCCAACATCTAGTCTGTCTAGGCCTGTTAGAATTTTATACGTTTCGATGAGATCCCCTCTCATTCTTCTAAACTCCAGCGAGTAAAAACCCAATCGACCCAATCTCTCCTCATCCGTCATTCCTGCCATCCCGGGTATCAGCCTAGTGAATCTTCGCTGCACTCCTTCCATGGCAAGTACATCCTTCCTCAGATAAGGCGACGAAAACTGCACACAATACTCAAGATGTGGTCTCACCAAGGCCCTCTCCAACTGCAGCAAGACATCCTTGTTCCTGTGCTCAAACCCTCTCGCTACGAAGGCTAACATACCACTTGACTTCTTAACCGCCTGCTGCACCTGCATGCTTACTTTCTGCGGCTGGTGCACAAGGACGCCCAGGTCTCGTTGCACTTCCCCTTCTCCCAATCTATTGTCATTCAGATAATAATTTGCCTTCCTGTTTTTGACACCAAAGTGGATAATCTCGCATTTATCCACGTTATATTGCATCTGCCATGCTTCTGCCCAATCACCCAACCTGTCCAAATCATACTGGAGTATCTCGGCATCCTCCTCACAGCACACACGCCCACCCAGCTGTGTGTCGTCTGCAAACTTGGAGATATTACATCTACTTCCTTCGTCCAGATCATTAATATATATTGTGAATAGCTGGGGTCCAAAGACCGATCCCTGCGGTACCCCACTGCCTGCCACTCAGAAAAAGAGCCGTTTATTCCAACTCTTTGCATTCTGTCTGCCAACCAGTTCTCTATCCAAGTCAATATCTTGCCCCCAATCCCATGTGCCTTAATTTTACATGCTAATCTCTTATGCGGGACCTTATCGAAAGCCTTTTGAAAATCCAAATACACCACATCCACTGGTTCTCCCTTATCTATTTTACCAGTTACATCCTCAAAAAATTACAGTAGATTAGTCAAGCACGATTTACCTTTTATAAATCCACGTTGACTTTGTCTGATCCGGTCACTTTTTTTCCAAGTGCTCTGCTATTACATCCTTTATAATGGACTCTAGCATTTTCCCCACTACATGTGTCAGGCTTACTGTCTGTAATTCCCCGTTTTCTCTCTACCACCCTTTTTGAACAGTGGGGTAACATTAGCTACCCGCCAATCCATGGGTTCTGTTCCAGAGTCTATCGAATTTTGTAAGATGACCAGCAATGCATTTTCTATTTCTAGGGCCACTTCCTTAAGTACCCTAGGATGTAGATTATCAGGCCCTGGGGATTGATCGGCCCTCAATCCCATCAATTTCCCTGAAACCATTTCGCTAGAAATACTGATTTCTATCAGTTCCTTCCTTTCATTAGACCCTATGTTCCCCGACATCTTTGGGAGCATTATACAGCAGGTAAATTTAGACAGACGTTCTGAGGCTGGAATGGTGTAAGTTCCATTATGCAGTATGTTTGTCTAGGCTGATGGTCTGGGGTTTTACTGATGTAAGTACACTTGCACACTGCATAGTGGAACTCACATCAGTACAGCCCAGAACATCTGTCTACACTTAGATACTCTATACTGGAAGACAGATGTTCTGGGTTTGTAATTGGTTACGTTGCATTCTGCAGGACGCAGCCGAAGCAATAAATAGGTTTGTGGATAAGATTGTAAACTTGTGAGACGAGGGGCGATCTGGTGAAATGAACATCAGCCTGAAGTTAAAGGAAATAGGAGATGGGAGTAAATATAATACAAGGTAATCAAATGTGGGTTACATAAACGGGCAGGAAACAGATACTGTTATGAAACATGAGTATAAAATGACGTTAAAAATAGAGGAAGTGGAACGATTAATTCAATGCCTGAACAACAATTTGCGCAGCATTCGAAACAACATGGGGGAACTGGAGACAATAAATCCCAGCAGCCAGATGTAGGAGGAATATCTGAAACATTTCTGTGCTGTGCATTCTATGTAATATGTAAGGTTAGACTGATGTTCTGCTGTAAATTTTCATTTACCTGTCATTAAAAAGACAGGATGTTTTCGCTTCAAAAGATACGTTGGGTTGGATTGAGTGATGAGGTTCATGTGTTTTGGAAGTATAATCCTCCTGTATTGTTCTCCAACAGAACACGTACAGTTAAGGCTGTCCGATGGTGGAAGCACATGTGCTGGGCGACTGGAAGTTTATTACAATGGGACCTGGGGCTCAGTTTGTGATGATTCCTGGGACCAGATCGACGCTAACGTGGTTTGCAAACCGCTGGGTTGCGGAAAAGTTGTGGCCATGGAACTTCCTGCTGCTTGTGGACCAGGCTCAGGCCCAGTTTGGTTGGATGAACTTACCTGTTCGTGTAACGAATCGTTTCTCTGGGAATGTCCCTCAGCACCGTGGGGTAACCACGACTGTGCTCATAAAGAAGTGAGGATGATGTGTTCAGGTACGGGCGCTTTTAACCTGCTCATTTTCTGCAGTGTTATTCGTGAGGCTTCAGACGGGAGATATTACATTGAATTACACAGAATTACAACACCGAAACAGGCCATTCGGCCCAACTGGTCTGTGTGGTGTTCATGCTGCAGACAAGCATCCTCCCACCCTATTTCATCTAACACTATCTGTATATCCTCTATTTCTTTCTCCCTCGTGTAAGTATCTTGCTTCACCAAAAAGGCATCTGTGCCATTCGCATCAAATATTCGACGCGGTCCACATCCCCCATTCTAACCACTCTCTGGGAAAAGAAGATTCTCCTGAATTCCTTAACGGATTTATTCACGAACATCTTAAATTTATGTTCCTTAGCTTTGGTCTCCGAAGTGAATCTGTATCCCTCGATCCGTTTGCTCCTCTACCACATTTAGACTCTTATTTTCCAAGGATTATGTGGCCAGCTTATTCCTACTACCAAAATACACCACCTCATACTTACCTATATTAAAATTAATTTGCTAGTAACGCGCACATTCTGCCCGTTTATAAATGTCTTCTTGTATTTTGTCGCGCACATTCTGCCCGTTTATTAATGTCTTCTTGTATTTTGTCGCAGTCTTCCTCAGTATTAACCATACCCCACAATTTGAAGTCACCCGTAAATTTTGAAATGTTCTTCCCATTCCCATTTCAAATCGGCTATGTAAATGATGAGCAGCAGTGGCCCCAACACCGGTCCCTGTGGAGGACCACTTCCCACCTTCCACCAGTTGGAGTAACGACGTTTAACCCCTACTCTCTGTTTTCTGTTTACTATCCAGCTAACTAACAAATCTGCTACTTATCCACTGTCTCCACATGCTCTGGCCTTAGTCATGATTCTAAAATGTGGTATCTTATCGAAGGCCATTTGAAAATTCATGCATATTACACCGACTGCTTTAGCCTCCTCTACTATTTCTGTAACTTCTTCAAATAATTCAACAGCGTTGCTCAAACATCCCCTTTCCTTTTGAAATCTGTGTTGACTCTTCTTTCTTATATGTTCGGAATGTAGCTGTATTTCCATTACATTTCTGAAATAATTACCAACACCAGTGAGCACAACCAGTGCAACATGTGTTATGCAGTATGATCACACAGCGAGTTATCAATCGAAGCACCTGGATATTTCTTGTTTTATTGACAGAGCACAAAGAGATGCGGCTGGTGAATGGAAAGCATCCCTGTGAGGGAAGAGTGGAAGTGTTCTACAATGGGACCTGCGGAACAGTGTGCTCGGAGAAACTAGATCAACATGATGCAGAAGTGATCTGTAAACAGTTACAGTGCGACCCCCTCATTTCTATTGAGTATAACACTCGGATATTCGGAGCGGGATCCGGTTCCATTTGGCTCGATGAGATGGAATGTAAATCACACGAGTCCTTCCTTTGGCAGTGTCAGACAGGCGCGTGGGGTGAACACAACTGTGATCACATGGAGGATGCAGGTGTTGTTTGTTCAGGTAACACAATGAGCCTTTCACTGTGTGGGTATCATTTCAAACATTGATGTGCAATACAGTCAGCATATTGCTCTACTCAACAGAAGCCAAAGTGCCGGAAAGATCCCACAGTTCAAGGGTCTGCATTGGACATTCACCAGGTGCTTCCACCTCTTCATTATATCAACTATCTGACTTGTATTCCAGGCTTGTACTAAATTAATAACAATACATTTTTCTCTTTGATAGACTCGGGACAACCATTGCGCCTGCTTGGAGGCAACACCAACTGCTTCGGGAGAGTGGAGATATTGCCCAATAACAGCTGGGGCACGGTGTGTGATGACTCATGGGATATGGCCGATGCCAATGTTGTCTGCAGACAGCTGGGTTGCGGCCCCGCTCTATTGGCCGCAGGAGGGGCCGCAATTGCCCAGGGTTCCGGTCGTATCTGGCTGGATGAGGTGAAGTGCACCGGAAGTGAATCCTTTCTGTCCGACTGTCGTTCCTCACCGCCAGGTCAAAATGACTGTGATGACAAGGAAGGTGCCAGTGTGATTTGTTCATGGATTTCGGAAATTAAGAATTTTTTTTATATTTTAATGTAAAGTCCGAATATTTGAAGTTGATGAAATGTTTGTACAATATATCCCACAGGACTCGATTTGCCTCCTACTGCTTCTCCGTCCACACCTGCAGGTACTTACCATTATCAGTACTATTAATAGTATTAATGTTAGCGTTCGTATTAGTCGTATTGATATTATTGACATTTTCTTGGTTTCATCCATCTCTGAAGCTAATGTGAGCGGTTTCAAATTGATTGGAACCTTTTTAAAAATGCAAGGCGCACTGTGTCCGTGTTAAATCTTTCTGTAATCTTGTGATTAAGGAGAGGGAGGTAAAACCACCTCCATCCCTGTTGCCGTCTGCATAACTGTCGGAGTCCTTCTAATCTGTGAGCTGATCGCACTGATGGCGGTGATACAGAGAAAGGCAAGAAGAAGAGGTGAGGCAGAAATCTTACCGCTGAACTAACACTTGATCTCAGATCGCTTCATATCCTGGCGAGTCTCCAGTCGATTCCACTTTTCCGTATGATGTACATTGGCTACGCCTGGATTTCAAAATTCTCATCCTTGTTTTCAAATCCCTCCATGTCTCGCCACTCCCTATCTCTGTAATCTCCTCCAGCCTTTCAACCCCCCGAGATATCTGCGCTCCTCTAATTCTGCCCTCTTGAGAGTCCCTGATTATAATCGCTCAACCATTGATGGACGTGCATTCTGTTGCTTAGGCCCTCAACTGTGGAAATCCCACCCTAAACCTCTCCATCTCTCCTTCATCCTTTAAGACGCTCCTTAAAACCTACCTCTTTGACCAAGCTTTTGGTCACCTGCCCAGTTTCTCTTTATGTGACTCGGTGTCAAATTTGTTGTCTTATAGTACTCCTGTGAAGCGCCTTGGGCGTTTTACTACCGTAAAGGCGCTATATAAATACAAGTTGTTGTTGTTATTGCTGTTGAGTGTCACGTGGTATTGTTGGAAATAAATCTGAATACGCTTTTGGCACATTCAATGTGCTGCCCGAACTAGTAAAATGGGACATTTAAAATAGGCAGTTATTTAAAGTGTCTACATTCACTTTCCCAGTTCATCAGCCGCTACATGAGATTCCAGATGAATTTACTTGGTGCAGCAATGGAACAAAACGTTTATTGAACTGTTTGGGCAGTGCGCTCAGTTATTTATTTGTCTGTTTTTCTTCCTTTTTCCATTGGGTATCCGTTCCACCACTTCAGTTTCTGGGTCCGGATGCCCAATCTCGAACTCTCTGACCGGGTTCTGCCCACCATTTTGAGAGGTGACAGTTTTATAAGACTTTCTGCATTCACCGGTGATTATTCCACCTCCCAACACAACTTTTCCACTCATATCTCACCCGCCCAACATACTCCTGCTCTGTGTACACAGCAAGGCTCCTCTCACACTGACGGGACATGCCAAAGTACCATCAGTTCCTCACTCGCGCTTCCAAACTGATGCTGTCCGCAGAGATCAGTCAACTTCACCCAGCTTCTCTTCAGCTGAACTCCCGGTGTGGCCCCGTAACCTAGCGATCAAGCGGAGTTCATTTCTCCTGATATCCCCTCATTCCCTCTTCCCGAGGTCTATACAACTGGCTGCAGTCTGCTGGAGGTGAACATGTGTCTGTACAGAGGCACAGACACACACACGGAATGACACACACAACTAAACTCCTCCACATTCACGCTAACTGATTCTGTCCCTTGACTATCACTACATCTGTTACTTGGATTTATTCGCAGATGAATTCCTGTGAAACGCGCGTGAAGTGAATCAAAATGTTAATCTCCCCGCCCTCCCTCCAACAGGTGCTGTCACTCACGGCAGGGAGTCACCTGTTGGTTTGTACCAAGCAATTTATGAAGAGATTGAGAATATTCCAACCGGCGAAGATTCTGCTCAGACCCAGGGTTCAGGTCTGTATTTTCCATTTGATATCGAATCTTCACTGAACAAATGTCGCCTCCAATTAAATACCCTTTTTAATGATCAATGTACTGACTGGACAGGATCAGCAGTCCGCTCACTGTCCCCATGTGAAGGAGTCCTGTCACAGTGAGAGTGTCTCTGTGTCCGTGTGTATCGTGAGACCAGCAATGGTTTGGGAAGATTCCCACTGGTCGGTATTGTTCAAAGAACGGGTTTTCGGGTTGTTTGTAAATAGTGAGCAGAGATGCTTTTTTCCATTTCCCAACCTGCTCCACACGTACTCCCTCAGATATCTGAGCCCAGGAATAATAAACCCATCGGCTGGTTGTATTCTTTTATTTTATATTCACTCAAACATAATGTGAAGTCACAGATCGATTGAAACCACCTTCATTCCTTCACTTATAACCTTTCCTTTAAAATGGCCCAGAGATTCCGATCCCTACGGGTGTTTACGCGCTGTGTGCGCACCCGCAGGGATATCGGAAATGCCGGTTTCATGCATGCACAGCGCATGCGCTCAAAACCGGCATTTCTGATCTGTCAAGAATCGTCTATGGTGTGGAGATGCCGGTGTTGGACTGGAGTGGACAAATGTAAGAAATCACACAACACCAGGTTATAGTCCAACAGCTTTATTTGAAATCACAAGCTTTCGGAGCACTGCTCCTTAGTCAGGTGAAGTGGAGAGATGCATAAAAACACATCTTATATAGTCAGAAAATAATGTCAGATGTTTACAGGTAATCTTTCTAACTGCCATTTATCACACCTCAGCAGAGAGATAATCACAGCAATCAAAGGTGTAAATGGTGTCCAAACAGGTCAGTCAGGAAAACATTACATCAAAGAGCAAAGAGGTGGGGTCACAAGGGGTCAAATGTTGCAGATGCTGGGGGTCTGTATGAAAAACAAAAAAACAGACAAAAAACATTTTTTTTGCTGGAAATCACAGCAGGTCCGGCCGCATCTGTGTGGAGAGAATATGCCAACGACCACTCGAGTCTGGATGACCCTACTTCAGGTGGGGTTATATGTAGTGTGACATGAACCCAAGATCCCGGTTCAGGCCGTCCTCATGGGTGCGGAATTTGGCTATCAGTTTCTGCTCGATGATTTTGCGTTGTCGTGTGTCTCAAAGGCCGCCTTGGAGAATGCTTACCCGAAGATCGGAGGCTGAATGTCCTTGACTGCTGAAGTGTTCCCCGACTGGGAGGGAACACTCCTGCCTGGCAATTGTTGCACGGTGTCCGTTCATCCGTTGTAGCAGTGTATGCATGGTCTCGCCAATGTACCATGATCCGGGGCATCCTTTCCTGCAACGTATGAGGTAGAAAACGTGGCCAAGTCACATGAGTATGTACCAGGTACCTGGTGGGTGGTGTCCTCACGTGTGATGATGGTACCTGTGTTGATGATCTGGCATGTCTTGCAGAGGTTGCTATGGCAGGGTTGTGTGGTGTCGTGGTCGCTGTTCTCCTGAATGCTGGGTAATTTGCTGCGAACGATGGTATGTTTGAGGTTAGGTGGCTGTTTGAAGGCCAGTAGTGGAGGCATGGGGATGGCCTTATCGAGGTGTTCGTCGTCATCGATGACATGTTGAAGGCTGTGAAGAACTAGGCGTAGTTTCCCCGCTCCGGGGAAGTACTGGACGACGAAGGGTACTCTGTTGGTTGTGTCCCGTGTTTGTCTTCTGAGGAGGTCTATGCGATTTTTCGCTGTGGCCCGTCGGAACTGTCGATCGACGAGTCGAGCGTCATATCCCATTTTTACGAGGGCGTCTTTCAGAGTCTGTAGCTGTCCATCACGTTCCTCGTTGTCTGAGCAGATCCTGTGTATTCGCAGGGCTTGTCCATAGGGGATGGCTTCTTTAACGTGGTTAGGGTGGAAGCTGGAGAAGTGGAGCATTGTGAAGTTGTCCGTGGGCTTGCGGTAGAGTGAAGTGCTGAGGTGTCGGTCTTTGATGGAGATTCGTGTGTCAAGGAATGAAACGGATTCTGAGGAGTAGTCCATGGTGAGTTTGATGGTGGGATGGAACTTGTTGATGTTGTTGTGTAGTCTTTTCAGTGATTCTTCGCCGTGGGTCCATAGGAAAAAAACTCTACCGCAAGCCCACGGACAACCTCACGATGCTCCAGTTCTCCAGCTTCCACCCTAACCACGTTAAAGAAGCCATCCCCTATGGACAAGCCCTGCGAATAAACAGGATCTGCTCAGACGAGGAGGAACGTGATGGACACCTACAGACGCTGAAAGACGCCCTCGTAAGAATGGGATATGACACTCGACTCGTTGATCGACAGTTCCGACGGGCCACAGCGAAAAATCGCATAGACCTCCTCAGAAGACAAACACGGGACACAACCAACAGAGTACCCTTCGTCGTCCAGTACTTCCCCGGAGCAGAGAAACTACACCATGTTCTTCACAGCCTTCAACATGTCATCGAAGAAGATGAACACCTCGCAAAGGCCATCCCCACGCCTCCACTACTGGACTTCAAACAGCCGCATAACCTCAAACAGACCATCGTTTGCAGCAAATTACCCAGCTTTCAGGAGAACAGCGACCACGACACCACACAACCTTGCCACAGCAACCTCTGCAAGACATGCCAGATCATCAACACAGATACCATCATCACACGTGAGGACACCACCTACCAGGTACATGGTACATACTCATGTGACTCGGCCAACGTTGTCTACCTCATACGTTGCAGGAAAGGATGCCCCGGAGCATGGTACATCAGCGAGACCATACAGACACTGCTACAACGGATGAAAGGACACCATGCAACAATTGCCAAGCAGGACTGTTCCCTCCCAGTCGGGGAACACTTCAGCAGTCAAGAACATTCAGCCTCCGATCTTCGGGTAAGCATTCTCCAAGGCAGCCTTCGAGACACACGACAACACAAAATCATCGAGCAGAAACTGATAGCCAAATTCCGCACCCATGAGGGTGGCCTGAACCGGGATCTTGGGTTCATGTCACGCTACATGGAACCCCACCTGACGTAGGGTCATCCAGACTCGAGTCGTCATTGGCTTGTTCTCTCCACACAGATGCGGCCGGACCTGCTGTGATTTCCAGCAAAAAAAATGTTTTTATCTGTTTTTTTGTTTTTCATACAGACCCGAGCATCTGCAACATTTGACCCCTTGTGACCCCACCTCATTGCTCTTTGATGCAATGTTTTCCTGACTGACCTCTTTGGACACCATTTACCCCTTTGATTGCTGTGATTATCTCTCTGCTGAGGTGTGATAAATGGCAGTTAGAAAGATTACCTGTAAACATCTGACATTATTATCTGACTATATAAGCTGTGTTTTTATGCATCTCTCCACTTCACCTGACGAAGGAGCAGCGCTCCGAAAGCTTATGATTTCAAATAAAGCTGTTGGACTATAACCTGGTGTTGTGTGATTTCTTACAAGAATGGTCGAGACAGATCCTCCGCCTGCCCGGGAGAAAGGCCTATGCGAGCAGAGAGATCTGCTTTCTGGAGACCCTCCACCCGCAGAAAACTCAAACAATTCTTACACCTCGTAAAAGCAGGCCTGCATTAACCAGGATAAGCGTATTAAAAAGTAAAAAAACCCAATGTTTTCACTCATTTTTCATTTAAAAATACTTCAAAAAAGATGTTTATTTGTAGCCCCATAAAAAACTTTAATCATTTTTTTCAAAGAATTACATTTTTCTTTAAAATATTTAATTTATTGTAATTTCAACTTATTTTAAAACGGTGGTGGTCTTTAAACAATTTATTTAATGTTTTGCAGTGTTTTGGGGCTGATCTCCATTCATGTATTGGACAGGTCTCTCTGCCAAGTGTATGAAGGGAGATTCCCTTCTTTGATTGGCTCCCCATGGCCCACGTGATCCCAGGGATGGTTGCGAACCGCATGTGCCTCGATGTTTCCACGATGCGCAAAACCCAGAACTTGCGATCTGTCAAGTTGCAGCTCGACAGATCCACCGCATCCCCGGAATTGAACATTTGTTGGCAGAGAGCTGGGCTATTTACCCAACTACTGCCCAGCGAATGCCCATGCAACACTTACACCTGGGAAAAGAAGGGGTAAAGATTTATTTTAATTATTATCTATTTATTTTAATAGCATTTAAATAAACTTTAAATAAATATTTTTTTAAAAATATTTAAACAGAATATGCCTTTAAAATTAGTTTAGGTTATTTTTAGCCCCTTTAAAACGTTTAAATTTACATTTCAAAAGAATAAGCCTTTTGCTTTAAATGTTTAATTAAATTGTATTTTAATTAATTTTGAATGTGTAATGATTTGTTTTATTTAACTGGTGTGTAATTGTCTTTTTTAGGGGATTCCTATTCATTCTCATGGGGGTTCCGTCCGGAAAACGATTAGCATAATGGCGATTCCCCTTTATGATTGGTTGGGCCGGCCCACGTGATCCGAAAGGTGCTTGTGAACCACGTGCGCCCCGGGTGTGGGCGGAGAGGCCCAGGACCGCAAGTGTTCGAATCTCCGAGACCATCAGGTCGGTTCGCACTATTCTTGCGGTTCGGAGGCATTCGCCCGCGGGAAGCCTCCGACCGCAAATTGAAAGCGCAGATTCGCACAACTTAAATAAAAATAAATAATTACCGGTTCCAAATTAGTTGAAATACAAGTTAATTAAGCATTTAAAATCATTTTCTGTAGAATAAATATAAACATTTTAAAGGGGCAAAAAATAACCTGAACTAAGTTTAAAGATTTAAATCACTTAAAAAAATTATTTTAATATTTATTTAACTCTTACGCTGGTAAAAATGAGTTACTGCTGCTTTTACCAGGTGTTAGGGTTTCTTGGGCATTCGCTGGGCAGTAGTTGGGCAAATAGTCCAACTCTGCACCAGTGAATGTCAATTTCCTGCGGATTCGAACGATCTGTTAAACAGAATCTGGACAGATTGCATGTTTTGGGTTGTGGGGCATCACACGCGGAACCCCGGAACTTGCGGGAAACATATGATGGTGTGTGTACGCCATCATAGGCCGCGGAAAATCCAAGCCATCATTCCCTGTGTTAGCTGACTTTGGAGTCTCTGTCAATACCATTTCATTTTATTTCCTTTAAACAATCCCATAAATACTCGCTGCTTTTGTAAGGCGACAGCCGCATTGTCCCAGATTCCATTTCTATCGGTGACTGGATTCCTGTATCTGGAACACGTTCCTCGCTGGAAAACCTAACCTGTGATTGGTTGTTTCTATCCCACTTATTCTAACAGGTTGTATTCTGATATATAACATTAATTTACAAATTGTGCTTAAGGATATTACAGCAATAACGCTTATCGAATCGATGAAACCTTTGTCTTTGGCTATTTTTAGGGAGGGATTTAACCGTTAATATAAATCACTCGGTTAAAAAACAGATGGATGATCGAATCGGATATTGTCTTCGCACTATGTTCTGACCCATGTGTGGGGCGGGGGAGGGGGGATCATGATCAGGAAACCCCGCTCAATCTCTCTGTACTAACCAACTATGTTATACACTAGTTTCTCAGCTCTTATACCTGAGATATTACCTGTACTGATGGGCTGTGCTGTATATTATTGTTTCTGACAGCCGGGAGGCCGTCATTTATGGTCCATCCTTAGTTACCCTGATAAGCTGGTGATGGGCCTTCCTCCTGAACCACTGCAGTCCTTGTGGTGAATGATTCCCACAATGGTGTCAGTTACCAAATTCCAGGACATTGTCACAGCGACGATGAAGCTATTGGGCTGGAAATTGCTGTCAGAGGTTTCCCGCGGGCGGAATCCTCTGAATCAGAAGTAAACTCCGCACCTACCTGGTGCCTCTGGACCTTCGGACACTTGTGCTCCTGAGGCTCCAGGCATATGCCTGTGTTAAGGCCCACGTAACCCAGGAGCACATGCGGTGCAGAAGCGTCCCTGGGATCACATGTGCCATCCGAACAAATCACAAAGGGGGATTCTCATTATGCTTTTGGAGATTCAATTTAAAGAAAGACTTGCATTAATATGGCGCCTATCACGACCACTTGACTGACGTACTTTTGGAGTGTAATCACTGTTGCAATGTGGGAAATGCAGCAGCCAAGTTGCGCACAGAAAGCTCCCACGAACCTACGGAATCCACATTAGCATAATAGGAATCCCCTAAAAATAGCTTTTAACAACACTGCAATAAAATTAAATCATCACATGGTCAAAATTAATTGAAATCAAATTTAATTAAATATTTAAAACGGAAATTTATTTTTTTGAAAAATAAATGTAAACTATTTTCAAGGCGCAAAAAATAAGTAAATTAATTTTAAAGGATGTTGCTTAAATCATTTAAATAAATGTATTTTACTATGTATTTTAACGTTTACACTGGTACAAGAAGGCGCTATGCTTGCTTTTACCAGGTGTCAGAGTTGTGTGTTCATTCGCTGGGCAGTAGTTGGGAAAATAACCGAACCCTGCATCAGCGAATGTCCATTTCCTGCGGATGAGCACAATCTGTCAAACAGAATCTTGACAGATTGCAAGTTCTGGGTTTTTGTTCAAGTGCATCACATGTGGAAACACGGAACTTGTGGGAAACTTATGACCATGTCCGCAGTGTGTATGTGCTCATAGGCCCCGGAGAATCCGGGTCATTATGTTGTCTGCTCCGATGTCCTGAACAATCTCTCCAATAACCATCCATTATTTATGTTTGACAGTTTCGGGTTCCATTGACTCCCTCAATCAGATTGAATATTACACCAGTGACATTTTGGGTGACACTGACCCGGGATCAGAAAATCCTGACGGGAACTCCTCCATTATACAGGGTGGGTACATTTTTACTTCCTACAATCTCTTTTTTGGACTTGACACTTTCTACTACCTAAAACCAAAAACTAAAGATAACAGCTTAATTTCCGATGAATGACATTGCCAAGTAATGGACAGTGATTTTAGTTAGAAAATATTGTAGAAATATATCGGGTTGGAAAGAAAATCATGTCAATTTCCCCCAATGGTATAATGGTTTTTTTAATTCCTGGATTTGTGTGGCAAGGCCGGCATTTATTGCACACCCATAATTGCGCTTCAGAAGGTGGAGGTGAGACGCCTTCTTGAACCACTTGAGTCCCTGTGGTGAAGGTACTCCCACACTGCTGTTACAGAGACAGTTACAAGATTTTGACCCAACGACGATGAAGTAATGTCGATATATTCCCATGTCAGTGGTGGAGGGAGTGAATATTTAAGATGGTGGATGGGGTGCCAATCAAACGTGCTGCATTATCCTCGATGGTGTCGATCTTCTTGAGCGTTGCAGGAGCTGCACTTATCCAGGCAAGTGGAGAGTATTCCATCACACTCCTGACTTGTGCCTTGAAGATGCTGGAAAGGTTTTCGGGAGTCAGAAAATGAACTCACCGCAGAAGAACCTGCCTCTGATCTGCTCTTCTAGCCATAGTATTTATGTGACTGGTCAATGGTGACAACTTCCATTACTTTGCTGATGATTGAGAATAGAATGATGGGCCGGTAATTGGCCGGAATGGATTTGCCCTGTGGTTTGGAAACAGTTCATATCTGGGCAGTTTCCCACATTTCGCGTAGATGCCAGTGTTGTAGTTGTACTGGGAGAGCTTGGCACGAGGTGCGGCTGGTTCAGGAGCACAGGTCTTCAGTCGGCATGTTATTAGAGCCCAAAGTCTTTGCTGTATCCAGTGCATTCAGCCGTTTCTTGATATCACGTGGAGTGAATTGAATTGGCTGAAGACTAGCTTCTGTCATGGTGAGGACCTGAGGAGGAGGCCGATATGGATCATCCACTCGGCACTTCTGACTGAAGATCTTTGCAAATGCTTCAGCCTTGTCTTTTGTACTCGTGTGCTGGGCTCCGCCAACTTTGGAGATGGGGATATTGATGGAGCCTCATCCTCCCGTTAGTTGTTTAATTATCCACTCCAATTCACTACTGGATGTGGCAGGACTGCACAGCATTGATGTGCACCGTTGATTCTGTAAATTCTGTACCCTTGCTGACCTCAGTCCTTCTTCCAAGTGGTGTTCAACATGGAGGAGTACTGATTCAGCAGCTGAGGGAGTGTGGTAGGTGGTAATCATCATCAGGTTTCATTGCCCGTGGTGGCCCTGAAGCCATAAGACTTCATGGTTCTGGAATCAATGTTCAGCACTCCCATTGCCACTCCCTCCCGACTGTAAAGCACTGTACCGCCACTTCTGGTGGGTCTGTCCTGCCGGTGGGGCGGCACATACTCAGGGTTGGTGTTGGAGGAGTTACCTAATGGTTTTAAAGTATGATTCTGTGAGTATCAGAATGTCAGGCTGTTGCTTGCAAGCCTTTGGGACAGCTTTCCCAATTTCAGCACAAGTCCCTGCATGTTAGTGAGGAGGACTTTGCAGTGCTGACTGGGCTGGGTGTGCCGCTGTCGTATCCAAGGGGCATCATGATCAGGAAACCCGCTCACTTTCTCTGTATTAAACGACTATGTTATACATTATATTCTCTGCTCTGATACCTGAGGTATTACCTGTACTAATGGACTGTACATTATTGCGTCTGACTGCTGGGAGGGCCGTCATTTATGGTCCATCCCTAGTTGCCCTGATAAGGTAGTGGTGGGCCTTCCTCTATACCACGGCAGTCCTTGTAGTGACTGATCTCCTACAATGGTGTCAGTTACCAAATTCCAGGATCTTGTCATAGGGACGATGAAGGTATTATGTTGTCTGCTCGTATGTGCTAATCAATCTCTCCAATAACCATCCATTTTTTGTGTTTGACAATTTCTGGTTCCATTGACTACCTCAATCAGATCGAATATTACATCAGTGACATTTTGGGTGACACTGATCCGGGATCAGAAAATCCTGAAGGGAACTCCTCCAGTATTCAGGGTGGGTGTATTGTCACTCCCCAGGATCTCTTTTTTGGAATGCAAGCTCTCTACCACCTAAAACCAACAGCTAAAGAGATCAGAACTTACACGCCGAAAAATGACAGTGCCAAGGATCCGTAGTACTGGAAAATGATATTAGTTACAAAATATTGTGGCAATGCTTTTTCATTTGAAATAAAATCATATCGATTTCCCCCAATGGTATAATGGAAGGAAACATTCTGTTCATTGTGTTTCCTCACACGGCTCCATGGGCCGTGAAATGTGAAATGTGTGTGCAGGTTGGGTGGGTGATTCAGTGCGATATGTGTGACTTTAAAAAGGAGACTGAACTACCTCGAAACGACACGGACCAATCATTCCCCCAGATAACTCCACTTCACCCGAAGACCACATTGGTCCATTCTCCCGCCCTGGAAGGCCCGGGTAGATTGATTTATAATAATATCATTCTGAGCACTCAGTGCTGGCATTTGGTTTCAGTGGAAATCTCTATTTCCTCCCAGGTCCGGTTCCGGGCAATTATGACGATGTTGAGAGTGGAGTCACTGACACTCAGGGCGGTCACTTTCTGCTGGAAGGTGGTCCTGATGATCTCCTCACACTCAGAAGTGCCGGCGGTGATCTCTCCACTCTCAGTGAGTTACATCTCTGACATTCCCGCAGTCACCAGCCCTCTGTGTAGGAATGGACTGTTTTAAATTCCCTTTCAATCGGCGGTGACACAGAGCGATGGGTGATTTAAGTCCATTTTGTGATGACAGGAAATGAAGTGTTCTAGAAAAGAGATGTTCTAGAAAAGAGATATTGATGCTGTTCAGTGTGGATTATGTTCCTTGTTAATACTCGCACCAGGAATCATTCCAGTGCTCAAACTGAACCGCCCGATTCTCGGATATTAGATGCACCTCGTCTGCTGTCACCCAACGGTAAAACACAGCACGGGGGTGTGGGTTGAAAATAATTCTCTTCCACTCACAGACCAACAAGGTCCAGCCCCTTCACCAAATTGACAAATATATGTGACCCACACTGATGCGGGTTTTACTGCCATCATTAATCCATAATCTGTCTCTCTCACAGTGTACAGCTCTCAGACCCGCACTGATCCCGGTTTACCGGTTCCTTCCACTCCTGGTAACAATGACCATGTTCACTGTGACACGTTCACATCCCCGGACATTCAACCACCGATGGGCAGTGGCTGTGTCGTTCAAAATGTTACATCTACGTCAAACCGGTAAGAGCAATGTTTTATTATCTGTTGCATTGTTTGTGCCCCAGTGCTGGGGGAAGTGTCCAGTCCTGGGTGGATTCTACTGTGTGACAATGGGCAGTGTGTTCAACCGTTAGTGACACTGAAACTAGCAGAGAGAACATGCTGTGTATTTACTGTTGAAATAAACAGCCCATTATACTGGCTGTAACTAATTCAATTCTGTGATTGTGGGGAGTGTCTTTATCGGCAAACTATATTGAAACTAGCAAAGAGAAGATGTTGTTTATTTATTATTTAAATAAAAGTCTAATTGACGTGAAATGTCAGGAAGAGTATTCTGAGTAGTGTAAAAGACGCCATTTGATTGTATGTTTTTTTGGTGAATTCTTTAATCCTCTCTCTCTCTATCAAGGTGTTTGTTTTTTCCTTTCAGATAAAATTCAGCGGAAAATCCCGGATGCGATGTCCCGGGGCGTGTCACAGAGTAGCGGGAAATATTCTGTGTTATATCTGAGAGAATGTCCCTTCACATTTCCAACAGCGTGAATATGCTGAATGTGCTTTTCTTCACGATATAAACATTACTTTATTTCATCAATCGCCATGTGAATTTGTTTTGAAATAAATAGATTTAGCTTTTCATTATATTTTGGCTGCGTTCTGCTTAATTAAAAAATTATAAAACAGGAAGAATATATTCGGATCATTGCTCTGTCTATATTAATAGTGTAAGAAACTGCTCTGCGTGGATTAATCAACACTGTAACAGAGATTAAGGACCTATGTTTATTGTTGAATGTTTTATATGAACTTCATTTTGTAACCGCTTCACTTTTTCATCCTCCATTTAAGATGCTTCAGAACCCGCAGGGGGCCAAAGGAATGGTCTGTCTGTTTTATCTCCCTTTATTGTAACTGTTCTCTGCACCGCCACATACTCGATGTACAGAGGCTGCTGCAGTTTCATACTGGAAATGGTGATATACATAGAGAGTAAAAATAAAAAATGCATTTATTAAATATTATGTTTCAAATTTGTGACTTTGTCGATGTTCATGTTTTTTTATGTCCCAATAGTAAACACACACCAATCCCTAGATGGAGCAGAAAGTTGTTATACTGCACTAGTCCTGTCCCTGGGAATTCGGCGTATGGAGGGAGACCAGGAGAATCTGATCAGAGTTTCACGGCCACTGTTTTTGGACTTTAATTCTGAAAGCTAAATGTTTCAGTTATTCAGCCGCAGTGAACAATGGCCAATCAGCAAAACGACTGTACCATGCAGTGTCCGCCAGCATGTGGCGATGCTTATTCCATCAGTTTGACCACTGCAATTGCAAGTATCCACCAGCAGAGGGCGAACATTATTATAAATAATAACAGAACATGCTGGAGCCACTCAGCAGGTCAGGCAGCATCTGTGGAAAGAGACACATTTAACGTTTCATGTCAGTGATATCTTCAGAAATTTAAAATGTTAGAGATTAACTGTTTTTAGTAAATGAAGAGCCAGGGAAAAGGGGGCATGAAAAGATCAAAAGGCTGAAGTTCTGTGATAGGATGGAGGGCAGGAGTGATTCATGAATCCTCGCTTCTCTCACTCTGATCCATGTCCCTGTGAATTGCAGCATTCCATTCTCTCAGGTACAAACCTGACATTATCATTAATCCTGCTCTTAAGGGAGTCGCTGTTGTTGTGTGATGAAATAGCTCTACCTTGTGGAGTCTAAACACAAAGGCCCAACATTTGCGATCGGATGACTGTGACCTGTAAAAAATCTCTGCATTTACCCGGTGACCCGGGAGGTTTGGAGGCTCGTGATCCTGGGCTTCTCCGGGTCCGCGCGGGCAGAGGCCCAGGTATCTCAGGTGCGCATGCGGTTCACCAACCGACTGCTGATATTCTCAGGAAAGGTGAGAGAGGAGGTTATATAAGAACATAAGAAATAGGCGCAAGACTAAGCCATACCACACACGAGCCTGCTCCGCCATTCAATAAGATCATGGCTGATCATCGACACCAACTCCAATTTCCCGTCCGATCTCCATATCCCTCGATTCTCTAGAGTCCAAAAACCTATCGTTGTCTGTCTTGAATATACTCAACGACTGAGGATCCACAGCCCTCTGGGGCAGAGATTTCAGAAGATTAAAACCCTCTGAGTGAAGAAACTCTTCCTAATCTCTGTCCTCTATGGCCGACCCCTTATCCTGAGACTATGACCACTAGTTCTTGACTCTACAGCCACTGGAAACAATCTCTCAGCATCTACCCTGTCAAGCCCTCGAAGAATTTGATTCCTTTCAAGTAGATCACCTTTCATTCTTCAAACTCCAGCGAATGTAGACCAATTCTACGCAATCTCTCCTCATAGGAAAGCCCATTCATCGCAGGGATCAACCTGGTGAACATTCATTGCACCCCCTCTAAGGCAAGTATATCCTTCCTTAGGTAAGGAGACCAAGACTGTACACATTCCAGCATGTAAGGTCTCACCAAACCCCATATAATTGCAGCAAACTTCCTTATTCTTATATTGCAACCTGCTGGCAAAAAAGACTAACATACCATTTGCCTTCCTAATTGCTTCTGATACCTGCATGTTAACTTCCTGTGATTTTTGTACAAGGACTCCCAAATCACTCTGAAGATCAGCATGTACTCGTCTCTCACATTTTACGAAATATTCTCCTTTCCCATTATTCCTGCCAAAGTATAAAATTTTACATTTCCACACATTATGCTCCATCTGCCACCGTCTTGCCTAATCACTTAACTCGTCTGTATCCCTTTGCAGCCACTTTACGTCCTCCTCACAGCTTACTTTCCCACCGGTTATACGCAATCACAACACGGCTGCTGTGTTTATAAAAGGTGGAGACCTGGGTCTGGATGTTCTCCTCGTGCGACTCCCAGAACTGACACGATTAGAACCCATGGTGGCGGAATTTCATACTGCCTTCATCACTCATAATCCTGACTGTGGCAGGGTTAGTACAGAAGATAAATCTCTCATCCTGACCCACTTCACCAGTCCGTATCTCTCTCCGAGAGAGAAAGTACCCCCACCCCATAGACTGACAGTACCCCCACCCTAGAGAGACAGTACCCCCACCCCATAGACTGACAGTACCCCCACCCTAGAGAGACAGTACCCCCACCCCATAGACTGACAGTACCCCTACCCTAGAGAGACAGTCCCTCTACCCCATAGATTGGCAATACCTCTACCCTAGAATGAAATTACCCCTACCTGAGTGAGAGAGAAAGAGAGAGAGAGAGAGAGAGAGAGAATCTCCTCCTAAGAGAGACCGGAACCCTACACGAGAGAGGGAGTAACCCAGTTTCGAAAAACTGTACCACAGACAAGAGAGCCAGTAACACTACCAGAGAGAGAGAGACAACATCGCTAACTTATAGAGAGCACCACTAACTGGCAGAGGCAGTACAGCTTCCCGAAAGAAAAAGTAGCACTACCATGAGAGATATTACACCTTCTGCAGAGAGACAGAACCTCAGCCGAGAGAGACAATGCCCGAGAGAGACAGTGCCCGAGGGAAAAGGTGCCGAGTGAGACAGTGCCCTAGGGAGACAGTGCCAGAGTGAGACAGTGCCCGAGAGAGACTGTGCCACTAACCGAGAGAGACTGTGCCCTTCCCGAGAGAAACTGTGCCCCTACCCGAGAGAGACCGTACCCCTACCCGAGAAAGACAGTACCCCTACCTGAGAAAGACAGTACCTCTACACGAGAGAGACAGTGCCCCTACCCGAAGGAGGCAGTACACATATAGGAGGGAGGCAGTACCCATATACGAGGGAGACAGTACCCCTACACGAGAGAGACTATATCCCTACTCGAGAGAGACAGTCCCCATACCCGAGGGAGACAGCATCTCTGCTCGAGAACGACAGTACCCATACCCGAGAGCGACAGTACCCCTACCCGAGAGAGACAGTATCCCTACCCGAGAGTGACAGTGCCCCTACCCGAGAGGGAGAATACCCTTACCCGAGAGAGACAGTACCCTTACCCGAGACAGAAATTGCCACTGCCCGAAAGAGACAGTGCCCCTACCCGAGAGAGACAGTGCCCCTACCCGAGAGATATTAACCCTACCCGAGTGAGACAGTACCCCTACACGAGATACACAATACCACTACCCGAGAGAGACAGTACCCCTACCCGAGAGAGAGAGTACCCTCACCCCATAGATTGGCCGTACCCCCACCACAGAAATACAGTACCCTCACACCGTAGACTGGCAGTACTCCTACCCTAGAGCGACAATACCACTACCCCATAGACTGAAAGTACACCTACCTTAGAGAGAGAGAGTACCCTAAACTAAAAATTGGCAATATACCTATACTAGAGAGACAGAACCCCGACCCCATAGATTGGCAGTACCCCTACCCTAGAGAGACAGTACCCCATCCCATAGATTGGCAGTACCTCTACGCTAGAGAGAAATTACCCCTACCTGAGAGAGAGAGTGTGTGAGAGAGAATCTCCTCCTAAGAGAGACCGGAACCCTACACGTACCCCAGACAAGAGTGCCAGTAACCCTACCAGAGAGAAAGAGAGATAACATCGCTAACTTAGAGAGAGAGCACCCCTAACTGACAGAGGCAGTACAGCTTCCTGAAAGAGAAAGTACCACTACCGTGAGAGAGACAGAAACTCAGCCGAGAGAGAAAATGCCCGAGAGAGACAGTGCCCAAGGGAAAAGGTGCCGAGTGAGACAGTGCCCGAGCGAGACAGTGCCAGAGTGAGACAGAGCCCGCGGGAGATCGTGCCCCGACCCGAGAGAAACATCACCATTACCCGAGAGAGTCAGTACCCCTACCCGAGTGAGACAGTGCCCCTACCTGAGAGAGACAGTGACGCTACCAGAGAGAGGCAGTGCCCCTACCCGAGAGGGACTGTGCCCCTACCCGAGAGAGACTGTGCCTCTACCCCAGAGAGACTGTGCCCCTACCCGAGAGAGACTGTGCCCCTACCCGAGAGAGAATGTGCCCCTACCCGAGAATGTGCCCCTATCCGAGAGAGACTGTGCCCCTATCCGAGAGAGACAGTACACCAACCCGAGAGGGAGTACCCCTAACCGAGAGTTACAGTACCCCTACCCGAGAGAGACAGTACCCCTGCCCGAGAGGAACAGTACCCCTACCCGAGAGAGACAGTACCCCTACCCGAGAGAGACAGTAAACCTACCCGAGAGAGAGAGTAAACCTACCCGAGAGAGACAGTACCCCTACCCGAGAGAGATAGTAAACCTACCCGAGAGAGACAGTAAACCTACCCGAGAGAGACAGTACCCCTACCCGAGAGAGATAGTAAACCTACCCGAGAGAGACAGTACCCCTACCCGAGAGAGACAGTACCCCTACCCGGGAGACAAATTGCCCTTACCCGAGAGAGACAGTAAACCTACCCGAGAGAGACAGTAAACCTAACCGAGAGAGACAGTAAACCTACCCGAGAGAGACAGTACCCCTACCCGAGAGAGACAGTACCCCTACCCGAGAGAGACAGTACCCCTACCCGAGAGAGACAGTATCCTTACCCAAGAAAGACAGTACCCCTACACGGGAGACAAATTGCCCTTACCCGAGAGAGGCAGTACCCCTACCCGAGAGAGACAGTACCCCTACCCGAGAGAGACAGTACCCCTACCCGAGAGAGACAGTAAACCTACCCGAGAGAGACAGTACCCCTACCCGAGAGAGACAGTATCCTTACCCAAGAAAGACAGTACCCCTACCCGGGAGACAAATTGCCCTTACCCGAGAGAGACAGTAAACCTACCCGAGAGAGACAGTAAACCTACCCGAGAGAGACAGTAAACCTACCCGAGAGAGACAGTACCCCTACCCGAGAGAGACAGTACCCCTACCCGAGAGAGACAGTACCCCTACCCGAGAGAGACAGTATCCTTACCCAAGAAAGACAGTACCCCTACCCGGGAGACAAATTGCCCTTACCCGAGAGAGACAGTACCCCTACCCGAGATACACAGTACCCCTACCCGAGAGAGACAGTACACCTACCCGAGAGAGACAGTACACCTACCCGAGATACACAGTACCCCTACCCGAGAGAGACAGTACCCCTACCAAAGAGTGACATTACCCCTACCCGAGAGTAACAGTACCCCTACCCGAGAGTGACATTAACCCTACCCAAGAGAAACAGTAACCTTACCCGAGAGAGACAGTACCCCACCCAAGAGAGACAGTACATCTACCCGAGAGAGAGAGCACACCTACCCAAGAGAGATTGTACGCCCACCCGAGAGAGACAGTACCCCTACTCGAGAGAGACAGTAAACCTACCCGAGAGTTACAGTACCCCTACCCGAGAGAGACAGTACCCCTACCCGAGAGAGACAGTAAACCTACCCGAGAGAGAGAGTAAACCTACCCGAGAGAGACAGTACCCCTACCCGAGAGAGACAGTAAACCTACCCGAGAGAGAGAGTAAACCTACCCGAGAGAGACAGTACCCCTACCCGAGAGAGGCAGTACCCCTACCCGAGAGAGACAGTAAACCTACCCGAGAGAGACAGTAAACCATCCGAGAGTTACAGTACCCCTACCCGAGAGAGACAGTACCCCTACCCGAGAGAGACAGTACCCCTACCCGAGAGAGACAGTATCCTTACCCAAGAAAGACAGTACCCCTACCCGGGAGACAAATTGCCCTTACCCGAGAGAGGCAGTACCCCTACCCAAGAAAGACAGTACCCCTACCCGGGAGACAAATTGCCCTTACCCGAGAGAGGCAGTACACCTACCCGAGATACACAGTACCCCTACCCGAGAGAGACAGTACCCCTACCCGAGAGAGACAGAACCCCTACCAAAGAGTGACATTACCCCTACCCGAGAGTAATAGTACCCCTACCCGAGAGTGACATTAATCCTACCCAAGAGAAACAGTAACCTTACCCGAGAGAGACAGTACCCCACCCAAGAGAGACAGTACATCTACCCGAGAGAGAGAGCACACCTACCCAAGAGAGATTGTACGCCCACCCGAGAGAGACAGTACACCTACCCGAGAGTGACAGTACCCCTACCTGAGAGAGAAAGTACCCCTATGCATTAACCAAATTAATATCATACTTTAGTTTACGTTGGAATATGTATAATGTAGCACCAGTGTACAGGGTGGGGGTAGAGAATTAATTCATACCCTGAGTTAAACGGTATATAGAAGTGTATTTATTGCATTTATCCAGCAAAGCTCTAAAGACAAGCACTGAGGTGATGGGAAATTAAACTGAGAAGCCAGCTGCAGCTCCTGGGAAATTGGGCAGGATGCCTGTTCAAAAGACAGGGCAGCACACATACAAGATAACATACATAAGAATTGAGTAACAAGGCGACCTTTGTTTGTTTGTGAAGCTACAACATGGTTGTCTAAAAGACAAAATGGCTTACATCAAAGTCTGTTGGAACTAATTACATATATGCTTGCCTTGCTGAAGTAACATGAGTAGGTTACAAGGACAGAATCACTGCTTTGCAGAGATAGTTCGGACCAGTAGGCCGATTGAACAGGAACTGTTATCTTAGGAAAACCTATTACTGAGCCGGACAATCTGGCAGAGACAATGGACGACTGTGGCTCCAGGCTACAAGAGTAGATAAGAAAAAGCCACGGTGATAAAGGAGTTGAAATAAGTCAAACAAGCAAACAACATGATTAACTGCGGGATATGGGGAGAAGCATAAAAATGTCATGCGGTGGAAGCAATGGATATAATGGAGTACTAGAGACTATTGCTAAATGGATTTGTAACTGCCCCTAGGGCAGGATGTGATTGATAAGATTATGTATAAGAATGTAACTCACTAAACATTCGGTGGAGTCAGAACTGAGAAGGGTCTCAGAAGATTCTTCCCATGCCTGCGAATAAAGACCATTTTGAACCTCCGCTCGAAGTCTATCATCTGTACTATAGCTAAGCGTCAACAATGTATATCATTAGGCCCGCCTGTAGCTTACATCACCCTAGCTGGGAGAGACAGTATGACAATCAGAGACAGCACACCTACCTGAGAGAGGCAGTGCCCCATTCGAAAGAGACAGTGCCCGTCACCGAGAGCCACAGCAGCCCTACCCGAGAGACACAGTATCCGTACCCGAGTGAGACAGTACCCCTACCCGAGAGGCAGTATCGCTACACGAGAGTGGCAGTACCCCTACCCGAGAGAGACCGTACCCCTACATGAGAAAGACAGTACCCCTACCTGAGAAAGACATTACCTCTACGTGAGAGAGACAGTGCCCCTACCCAAGGGAGGCAGTACACATATAGGAGGGAGGCAGTACCCATATACGAGGGAGCTGTACCCCTACACGAGAGAGACTATACCCCTACTCGAGAGAGACAGTCCCCATACCCTAGGGAGACAGCACTTCTACTCGAGAGCGACAGTGCCCATACCCGAGAGCGACAGTACACCTACCCGAGACAGACAGTACCCCTATCCGAGACATACAGTACTCCTCCCCGCGAGAGACAGTACCCCTAGTCGAGTTAGACAGTACCCCTACCCGAGACCGACAGTACCCCTACTCGAGTGAAATAGTACCACACCCGAGAGCGACAGTACCTCTACCCGAGAGAGAGAGCACCCCCGCCTGAGAGAGTCAGTACCCCTAACCGAGAGCGACAGTACCCCTACCCGAGAGTGACAGTACCCCGACCCGAGAGCGACAGCACCTGAGAGAGTCAGTACAGCTACCCAAGAGAGATTGTACTCCTCCCCGATTGAGAGAGTTCCTTAACCGAGAGAGACAGCAACAACACCCGAGAGTACCAGCACCCCTACCCGACAGAGACAGTAACCCTACCCGAGAGAGACAGTACACATACACGAGTGAGACATTACCCATACCCGAGAGAGACAGTGCCCCTACCCGAGAGACAGTACCCATACACGAGAGAAAGTACCCCTACCCGAGAGGGACAGTACACCTACCGGAGAGAGACAGTACCCCTACCCGAGAGAGAGAGAGCACCCCTACCCGAGAGATACAGTACCCCTGCCCGAGAGAGAGAATAAACCAACCCGACAGAGGCAGTGCACCTACACGAGAGTGACAGTACCCCTACCCGAGAGTGACAGTGCCCATATACGAGGGAGGCTGTACCCATACACGAACGAGACTGTACCCATATATGAGGGAGACACTACCCCTACCCAAGAGAGACTATACCCCTACTCGAGGGACAGTGCCAATACCCGAGACATTGCCCCTACTCGAGAGTGACAGCACCCCTACTCCAGTGAAACAGCACCACACCCGAGTGCGACAGTACCTCTACCCGAGAGAGACAGTACCCCCGCCTGAGACAGTCAGTACCCCTACCCGAGAGCGACAGTACCCTTACCCAAGAGTGACAGTACCCCGACCCGAGAGCGACAGTACCATATCTGAGAGAGTCAGTACAGCTACCCGAGATTGTACTCCTGCCCGATTGAGAGAGTTCCTTAACCGAGAGAGACAGCAAACATACCCGAGAGTACCAGCACCCTTACCCGAGAGAGACAGTACCCCTACCCGAGATAGACAGTACCCATACATGAGAGAGACATTACCCATACCCGAGAGTGACAGTACCGAGAGAGACAGTGCCCCTTCCCGAGAGACAGTACCCATACCCGAGAGAAAGTACCCCTACCCGAGAGGGACAGTAACCCTACCCGAGAGAGAGACAGTACCCCTACCCGAGAGATATAGAACCCCTACCCGAGAGAGAGAATACACCAACCCGAGAGAGGCAGTGCACGTACACGAGAGTGACAGTAAACCCACCCGAGAGTGATAGTACCCATATACGAGGGAGGCTGTACTCATACACGAGGGAGACAGTACCCATATATGAGGGAGACACTACCCCTACCCAAGAGAGACTATACCCCTACTCGAGAGAGACAGTGCCCATACCCGAGACAGTACCCCTACTCGAGAGAGAATGCCAATACCCGAGACATTACCCCTACTCGAGAGTGACAGTACCCCTATCCGAGAGAGAAAGTACCCCTACCTGAGGGAGACAGTATCCCTACCCGAGATACAGTACCCCTACCCGAGAGGGACAGTACCACTACCAGAGAGTGACAGTACCCCTACACGAGAGTGACAGTATCCATATACGAGGGAGGCTGTACCCATACACGAGGGAGACCGTACCCATATATGAGGGAGACACTACCCCTACCCGAGAGAGACTATACCCCTACTCGAGAGAGAGAGTGCCCATAACCGAGACAGTACCCCTACTCGAGTGACAGTGCCAATACCCAAGACATTACCGCTACTCGAGAGCGACAGTACCCCTGCCCGTGAGAGACAGTACCCCTACCTGAGAGAGACAGTACCCCTACCCGAGAGTGACAGTACCCTACCCGAGAGAGACAGTACCCCTACCTGAGAGAGACAGTAACCCTACTCGAATGAAGCAGCACCCCTACCCGAGAGTGACAGTGCCTCTTCCCGAGAGAGACAGTATCCCCGCCCGAGAGAGTCAGTTCCCCTACCCGAGTGAGGCTCTACCCCTACCAGATCGAGACAGTAAACCTTACTGAGAGACACATTACACCTACCCGAGTTTTAAAGTTTCCCTACCCGAGAAAGACAGTGCCCCTACCCGAGAGAGACAGTACCACTACCCGAGAGAGAATGTACCCCTACCCGAGAGAGACAGTTCCCCTACCGATATATGAGGGAGACACTACCCCTACCCAAGAGAGACTAATCCCCTACTCGAGAGAGGCAGTGCCCATACCCGAGACAGTACCCCTACTCGAGAGACAGCGCCAATACCCGAGACATTACCCCTACTCGAGAGTGACAGTACTCCTACCCGAGAGAGAAAATACCCCTACCCAGGTGAGAGACTGCCCCTACCCGAGAGAGAATGTACTACTCCCCGATTGAGACAGTTCCCTTAACCGAGAGAGACAGCAAACATACCGGAGAGAAACAGTATCCCTATCCGAGAGAGACAGTGCCCCTACCCGAGCGAGAGAGACCCCCTACCCGGGAGAAAGTACCGTACCCGAGAGAGTAAGTACACATACCCAAGCGAGACAGTAACCCTACCCGAGAGAGGAGAGTACACCTACCCGAGAGAGACAGTACCTGTACCCGAGAGTGACAGTACCCCTACCCGAGAGAGACAGTACCTGTACCCGAGAATGACAGTACCCCTACCCGAGAGAGACAGTACCCCTACCCGAGAGAGAATAAACCATCCCGAGAGAAACAGTACCCCTACCCGAGAGTGAAAGTACGCCTACCCGAGAAAGAATGTACGCCTACCCGAGAGAGACCGTACCACTACCCGAGAGAGACTGTGCCCCTACCCGAGTGAGACCGTACCCCTACCCAAGAGAGACCGTACCCCTACCCAAGAGCGACAGTAACCCTACCCGAGAGAGTCAGTACCCCTACCCGAGAGGGCAAGCAACCCTACCCGAGAGGGACAGCTTCCCTACCCCAGAGGTACAGTACCCCTACCCGAGAGGGACTGTACCCGTACCCGAGAGAGACAATGCTCCTACCCGAGAGACACAGTACCACTACGCAAGAAAGAGACAGTACCCCTACCCGAGAGCGCCAGTATCCCTACCCGAGATGGACTACACCTAACCGAGAGAGACAGTACCCCTACCCGAGAGTGACAGTACCCATAACCGAGAGAGACAGTACCTCTACCCGAGAGAGAGAGTACACCTACCCGAGAGAGACATTGACCATACCCGAGAGTGACAGTACACCTACCCAAGAGTGACAGCACTCCTACGCGAGAGAGACATTTCCCATACCCGAGAGGGACAGTACCCCTACCCGAGAGGGACAGTGCCCCTACCCGAGAGGGACAGTACCCCTACCCGAAAGTGACAGTACCCCTACCCGAGATCGACTGCAACCGTACCCGAGAGAGACAATGCCCCTACCTGAGAGAGACTGTACCCCTACCCGAGAGAGACAGTACCCCTACACGAGAGGATCAGTACCCCAACACTAGAGAGAAAGTACCCCTACCCGAGAGTGAAAGTACCCCTACCCAAGAGAGAGATAGTACCCCTACCCAAGTGAGAGACAGTACCACTACGCAAGAGAGAGACAGTACCTCTACTCAAGAGGGAGACAGTACCCCTACCCAAGGAACAGTACCGTACCCGAGATAGTCAGTAAACCTACTTTCTGTCTCGGGTAGGCGTACTTTCTCTCTCGGGTAGGCGTTATTTCTCTCTCGGGTAGGGGTACTGTCTACAGTACCCCTAACCGAGAGACACAGTACACCTACCCGAGATTGTAAGTTTCCCTACACGAGAAATACAGTGCCCCTACCAGAAGAGACAGTACCACTAGCCGAGAGAGACAGTTCCCCTACCCGAGAGAGAGAGTACCCCTACCCGAGAGTGACAGTACCCCTACACGAGAGTGACAGTATCCCTACCCGAGAGAGACAGTACCGTACCCTAGAGATTCAGTACACCTACCCAAGAGAGATTGTACTCCTCCCCGATTGAGAGTTGCTTTACCGAGAGAGACAGCATCCATATCCGAGAGAAACAGTACACCTACACGAGAGAGACAGTGCCCATACCCGAGAGAGAATGTACTCCACCCCGATTGAGAAAGTTCTCTTAACTGAGAGAGGCAGCAACCATACCCGAGAGAAACAGTGTCCCTATCTGAGAGAGACAGAGCCCCTACCGACTGAGAGAGTACACCTACCCGAGAGCCAGTACCATTCCCGAGCGAGTCAGTACACCTACCCGATCGAGACAGTAACCCTACCCGAGAGAGAGAGTACACCTAGCCAAGAGAGATTACACCTACCCGAGAGAGACAGTACCCCTACCCGAGAGAGACAGTACACCTAACCGAGAGAGAAAGTACGTCTACCCGAGAGTGAATGTACGCCTACCCACGGGAGAATGTACGCCTACCCCAGAGAGAGAGTACACCTAGCCAAGAGAGATTACACCTACCCGAGAGAGACCGTACCCCTACCCGAGAGAGACCGTACTCCTACCCGAGAGAGACCGTACCCCTACATGAGAGAGACTGTACCCCCACCCAAGAGAGACTACACCTACCCGAGTGAGACTGTACCCCTAACCGAGAGAGACAGTACCCCTACCGGAGAGTGAGAGATTACACCTACCCGAGAGCGATAGTACACCTACCCGAGAGAGACAGCACCCCTACCCTAGAGAGACTGAACCCTACTCGAGAGAGACAGTACCACTACCCGAGAGGGACAGTACCCATGCCCGAGAGGGCCAGCACCCGTACCCAAGAGTGCCAGTACCCCTATCCGAGAGAGACAGTACCCCTACCCAAGAGAGAGACAGTTCCCGTAACCAAGAGGGAGACATTACCCCTACCCAAGAGAGAGTCAGTAACCCTACCCAAGAGAGAGACAGTACCCCTACCCGAGTGTGACAGTACCCCTACCCGAGAGAGACAGTACCCCTACCCGAGAGAGATAGTACCCCTACCCAAGAGAGTGACAGTACCCCTACCCAAGAGAGACACAGTACCCCTGCCCAAGGGAGAGAAAAAACCCCTACCCGAGAGAGACAGTACTCCTACCCGACAGAGACCGTACCCCTACCAAATAGAGACAGTACCCCTAACCGTGAAAGAGAGCACCCCTAACCGATACAGTAGCCCTACCCGAGAGAGACAGCACCTCTACCCGAGAGTGGCAGTACCCCTACCCGAGAAAGTCAGTACTGCTACCCGATACAGTACCACTACTCGAGAGAGACAGTTCCACTACCCGAGAGTGACAGTACCACTACCCAAGCGAGACAGTACCCCTCCCCGAAAGGGACAGTGCTCCTACACGAGACAGTACCCCTACCCGAGAGGGTCAGTACATGTAGCCGAGCGAGACAGTACCCCTACCCGAGAGCGATTTCACCTACCCGAGTGACACAGTACACCTACCCAAGAGAGACGACAACTACCTGAGAGATACAGTACCCCTACCCGAGAGAGACAGTACCCATACCCGAGAGAGATTACACCTACCTGAGAGAGACAGTACCCCATCCCGAGAGAGACAGTACAACATCCCGAGAGAGACAGTACCCCATCCTGAGAGGGATACACCCCTAACCGAGAGAGACAGTGCGCCTACACGAGAGGGACAGTACTCCTACCTGAGATACACAGTACCCCTACCCAAGAGCGACAGTTACCCAAACAGACAGAGAAATGTCATCTACCTGAGAGATCCAGTATCCTTACCCAAGGGAGACCATGCCCATACCCGTGAGAGTCAGTACGCATACCCGAGCGAGACTGTACTCCTAACCATGCGAGACTGTACCCATAACCGAGAGACACAGTACACCTACCCGAGAGAGAAAGTTTCCCTAGCCTAGTAAGACAGTACCCCTAATCGAGAGAGACAGTACACCTACCCGAGAGAGATTCTACTCCTCCTCGATTGAGAGAGTTCCTTAACCGAGAGAGACAGCAACCATACCCGAGAGAAACAGCACCCCTACCCGAGAGACAGTGCTCCTACCCAACTGAGAATGTACTCCTCCCCGATTGAGACATTTCCCTTAACCGAGAGAGACAGCAAACATTACTGAGAGAGAGACTACATCTACATGAGAGAGACTATACCTACCCGAGAGAGACAGTACCCCTTCCCGAGAGAGACAGTACCCTACCCGAGAGTGAGAGTACCACTACCAGAGAGAGATACTACACCTACATGAGAGACTACACCTACCCGAGAGAGACAGTACACCTACCCGAGAGTGACAATACCCATACCCGAGAGAGACAGTACCCATCCCCGAGTCAGACAGTACCCAATCCTGAGAAATACAGTGCCGCATCCCGAGAGAGACAGTACCACATCCCGAGAGAGACAGTACCCCTTCCCGAGATAGAAAGTACACCTACCCAAGAGCGACAGTACCCCAACCTGAGGGAGACAGTGCGCATACCCGAGAGAGACTGTACCCATATATGAGGGAGACGGCACCCATACACGAGAGAGCGACAGTACCCCTACCCGAGAGAGACAGTACCCATACCTGAGAGAGACTGCTACCCCACCCGAGAGAGACTACACCTACCCGAGAGAGACAGGGCCTCTACCCGAGAGAGATAGTACCCTTGCCTGAGAGAGGCAGTACCTTTGCCCGAGAGAGACTGTACCCCTACCATGGAGAGACCGTGCCCCTACCCAAGAGAGACAGTGCCCCTAACCGAGAAGACAGATCCCCTACCCGAGAGAGACTGTGCCCCTACCCGAGAGAGACAGTGCACATACCCGAGAGAGACAGTACACCTACCCGAGAGATACAGTACACCTAGCTGAGAGAGACAGTACCCCTAACTGAGGGGCAGAACATTTACCTGAGCGATATTACACCTACCCGAGTGAGACATTATCCCTACCCGAGACAGTACCACATCCCGAGAGAGACAGTATCCCTTCCCGAGATAGACAGTACACCTACCCAAGATTGACAGTACCCCAACCTGAGGGAGACAGTGCGCATACTCGAGAGAGACTGTACCCATATATGAGGGAGACGGTACCCATACACGAGAGAGCGACAGTACCCCTACCCGAGAGAGACAGTACCCATACCCGAGAGAGACTGCTCCCCCACCCGAGAGAGACTACACCTACCCGAGAGAGACAGGGCCTCTACCCGAGAGAGACAGTACCCTTGCCTGAGAGAGGCAGTACCCTTGCCCGAGAGAGAACGTACCCCTACCACGGAGAGACCGTGCCCCTACCCAAGAGAGACAGTGCCCCTACCTGAGATGACAGATCCCCTACCCGAGAGAGACTGTGCCCCTACCCGAGAGAGACAGTGCCCATACCCGAGAGAGACAGTACCCCTAACTGAGAGGCATAACATTTACCTGAGCGATATTACACCTAACCGAGGGAGACATTATCCCTACTCGAGAGAGACAGGAACACTACGTGAGAGCATCCGTACCCCTGCCCGAGAGAGACAGTACCCCTACCCGAGAGAGTACCCCTACTCGAGAGAGACAGTACCCCTACCCGAGAGAGACGGAACCCCTACCCGAGAGAGACAGTACACCTACCAGATAGTGACAGTACCCCTACCCAAGAGAGACATAACCACTAACCGAGAGCGACAGTACCCATACCCGAGAGGTTCAGTACCCCTACCTGAGAGTGACAGTACCCCCATCCGAGAGAGACAGAACCCCTACCCGAGAGTGAAGTTACCCCTAACAGAAACAGTAACCCTACACGAGAGAGACCGTACCCCTACCCGAGAGAGACAGTACCCGTACCCAAGAGAGACAGTACACGTCCCCGAGAGTGACTGTCCCCCTACCTGAGAGAGACAGTACCCCGACCCGAGAGAGACAGGACCACTACGCAAGAGAGACAGTACCCCTACCCGAGGGAGACAGTACCCCTACCCGAGAGAGACTGTACCCATACCCGAGAGAGACCGTTACCCTACCCGAGAGAGACAGTACACCTACTCAAGAGAGAGACAGAAGCCCTAACCAAGAAAGAGAGCACCTCTACTGGAGAGAAAGAGTACCCCTACCCAAGTGTGCCCTTACATGAGAAATACAGTACCCCTACCCGAGAGAGACATTGCCCCACCCGAGAGTGAGAGTACCCCTACCCAAGAGAGAGAGTACCCCTACCCGAGTGAAACAGTTCCCCTACCCGAGAGAGACAGTATCCCTACCCGAGAGAGACAATACCCCTACCCGAGAGAGACAGAACCACTACCCTAGAGAGACAGCGCCCCTACCCAAGAGAGACAGCAGCCCTACCCGAGAGAGACAGCAACCCTACCCCTGACACAAATTTTCAGAAACTCTCTGGCCACAGGGGATGTACCAGAGGACTGGAGAACAGCTAACGTAGTACCATTATTCAAGAAGGGTAGCAGGGATAAACCAGGGAATTACAGGCCAGTGAGCCTAACATCTGTGGCAGGGAAATTATTGGAAAAAATTCTGAGGGACAAAATTAGTCTCCACTTGGAGAGGCAAGGATTAATCGGGGATAGTCAGCATGGCTTTGTCAAGGGTAAATCATGTCTGACCAATCTGATTAAATTTTTCGAGGGGGTGACAAGGTGTGTGCATGAGGGAAATGCTGTGGATGTGGTATACATGGACTTCAGTAAGGCTTTTGACAAAGTCCCGCATAGGAGACTGGTCAAGAAAGTAAGAGCCCATGGGATCCAGGGTGCCTTGGCACGTTGGATCCTAAACTGGCTGAGTGGCAGGAGGCAGAGGGTGATGGTCGAAGGTTGCTATTGTGACTGGAAGCCTGTGTCCAGTGGGGTACCTCAGGGATCGGTGCTGGGTCCCTTGCTGTTTGTGATCTACATAAATGATTTGGATGAGAATGTAAAAGGTATGATCAGTAAGTTCGCAGATGACACGAAAATTGGTGGGGTGGTAAATTGCGAGGAGGAAAGCCTCAGGCTACAGGACGATATAAACGGGTTGGTCAGATGGGCGGAAAAGTGGCAAATGGAATTTAACCCTGAAAAGTGCGAGGTGATGCATTTTGGACGGACAAATAAGGCAAGGGAATACACAATGAGAAGTAGGGCTCTAGGAAGCGCAGAGGGTCAGAGGGACCTTGGTGTACATGTACATAGATCCCTGAAGGCAGCGGATCAGGTAGATAAGGTGGTTGAAAAGGCATATGGGATACTTGCCTTCATTAGCCGAGGCATAGAATATAAGAGCAGGGAGGTTATGATGGAGCTGTACAAAATGCTGGTAAGGCCACAGCTGGAGTACTGTGTGCAGTTCTGGTCGCCTCACTATTGGAAGGATGTGATTGCTTTGGAGAGGGTGCAGAGAAGATTCACCAGGGTGTTACCTGGGGTGGAGCGCCTCAGCTATGAAGAAAGACTAAACAGGCTGGGGTTGTTTTCCTTGGAGCAAAGAAGGCTGAAGGGGGACCTGATTGAGGTGTACAAAATGATGAGGGGCATAGATAGGGTAGATAAAGAGGAACTTTTCCCCTTAGTAGGGGGGTCAATAACAAGGGGGCATAGATTCAAGGTAAGGGGCAGGAGGTTTAGAGGGGATTTGAGGAGGAACTTTTTCACCCAGAGGGTGGTTGGAGTCTGGAACTCACTGCCTGAAAGGATGGTAGAGGCAGGAACCCTCACAACATTCAAGAAGCATTTAGATGAGCACTTGAAATGCCATTGCATACAAGGCTATGGACCAAATGCTGGAAAATGGGATTAGATTGGACAGGGCTTGATGGACGGCACAGACACGATGGGCCGAAGGGCCTCTTTCTGTGCTGTATAACTCTATGCCTCTATGACTACCCGAGAGAGACAGCTCCCCCACCCGAGAGAGACAGCTCCCCCACCTGAGAAAGTCTACACCTACCTCTGAGAGACAGGGCCTCTACCCGACAGTGACAGTACCCTTGACCGAGAGAGAGAGTACACTTGCCCGAGAGAGACCGCACACCTCAATTCAATTCAATTCAATTCAAATCGCTTTATTGGCATGACAAGGTGCATCTTATGTTGCCAAAGCATCGAAAAACATTCATGGTTGAACACAAAAATACAGATCTATCCATACAGTGTATAAACAGATATATCCCTGAGTGTATATAAATATACATTCATATAATTTGTATATACTCTTTTCTTATATTTAGTGGTTGTCCCTCTGTTTATGGCAAGCTGTAACATAGTGTGCCGCTAGTGTTACACAATTTCTCTCTTCCCCTAGTAGGTATGGGAGTTTTTGGTCGTCATTCAAATTTCTGAATTCCGGGCATATTTTTGTGAATTTTGGTTAGAAATTCTCCCTTATGCCCTGATATTTTCTACAAGCTGTGAGGAAGTGCATATCTGTCTCCACCACTCCCTGACTGCAGTGAGAGCATATCCTGTCCTCTCTTGGTAGCCGGATCTGCCTGTGTCTACCTTTTTCGATCGCCAGGCTATGTTCACTAAGTCTGTACATTGTCAAGGTTTTTCTCAGTTTGCTATCCTTTACCATGGTCAGGTAATCAGCCATGTTGTATTGTCTGTTTAGGGCCAAGTAGCAATTGAGTTTGTTTTGGGTTTTTGTTGTTTCTGCCCAATATGACAGATATTTTTCCTTTTGCTTAGTGACGATTGTGTTGCGTCGAATTCTTTGTGTTACACTGTCCCTGTCCTGGGGTTGGTTATTGTTAGTAGTATTAGTAGTTACTTCACTGAGTCCCAGGACTAGTTGACTGAGGGTATTCTGCTTTATGGTCCTCTCTTGGCATTTCAGGGCTTTCTAATGATAGCAGTGGGGGTTGCTCATTTTTAGGTGTTTCCAAAATTTGGTGGCTCTTTTTTGGATAGTGATTATTAATGGATATTAGCCTAGTTCTGCCCTGCATGCATTGTTTATGATTTTCCTTTGAGTCCGGAGGATACTTTTGCAGAATTCTGCATGTAGGTACTCAATTGGGTGTTTATCCCATTTTGCATATTCTTTTTGTGTTAGCGGTCCCCGCACCTCACTGCCATAGAGTGCAATTGGTTCAATTACTGATTTAAAAATGTTGAGTTAAATGCTAATTGGGATTTCTATTTGGATTGATTTTTTAATGGCATAGAAAGCCCTTCTTGCTTTCTCTTTCAGTTCATTCACAGCCAGATGAAAATTTCCCGTAGAACTGATTTTTAAGCCCAAGTATGTGTCGTTATTGGTTTGTTCAATTTTGGTTGTTCCTAGTGTGAAATTTATTTTGGGTCCCTGATGTCTGGATCTTTGCTGGAAGACTAGGACTTTGTTTTTTTGGGGATTTATTGTCAGTGCCCAGGTCTGGCAGAACGACTCCAGCAGATCCAGGTTCTGCTGTAGACCTCCTTAGTTGGTGACAGCAGGTACAGGTCATCTGCATAGAGGAGGAATTTAACCTTGGATTCATATAGGGTGAGGCCAGGTGCTGTAGATTGTTCAAGTAGTTTTGCCAATTCATTTATGTAAATATTAAAGAGTGTCGGTGAGATTGGCGAGCCCTGCATCACCCCCCGCCCCTGTGGGAAGTATTTTGTTTGTTTGTCTCCAATTTTAACTGCACATTTGTTGTTTGTATACATTGATTTAATTATATCATATGTTTTTCCCCCTACCCCGCTTTCGATAAGTTTCAGGAATAGGCCGTCGTGCCAGATGGAATCGAAAGCCTTCTGGAAATCTATAAAGCATGCGTAGATTTTGCTTTTGTTTTGATGAACGTGTTTGTCAATTAGGGTCTGTAGGGTGAAGATATGATCTGATGTTCTATAGTTTGGCAGGAATCCAATTTGGCTTTTACTCAAGACATTGTGCTCCTCAAGGAAGTTTATAAGTCTTTAGTTTATGATACTACAGAATACTTTCCCAGGTTACTGTTTACACAGATGCCTCGATAGTTATTTGGGTCGACTTTGTCCCCACTCTTGTATATGGGCGTTATGCATCCTTTGTTCCATATATCAGGGAAGTAACCGACACTCAGAACCAAGTTGAAGAGTTTTATGATAGCCAGTTTCATTTTATCGTCTGTGTGTTTAAACATCTCGCTTAGTATGCCGTCTGCACCGCAAGCTTTTCCTGGTCGCAGGTCCTTGAGATTTTCAAATAGTTCTTTTTCTGTTATTATGGAGTCTAGCCGGTTTTGGTTATCTTTTATGGCCATTTCGAACTTTTCCAGTTTTTTGCATATTTGTTGTTGCTCTGGCCTTAGTGTGTTTTTCTGGTATAATTTTTCAAAGTGGTTTTCCCATGTGTCTCCATTTTGAATGGCCAATTCGTCGTGTTGTTTTTTGTGTAATGTATTCCAGTTGTCCCAGAAACAATTGGAATCAATTGATTCCTCAATGGAGCTGAGTGTATTCTTAATATACTGCTCTTTTTTGGTTCTGAGTGTGTTTCTGTATTGTGTTAGTGTCTGACAATAAGTAAGGCGTAATTCCTCGTTTTCTGGCTGTCTGTGTTTTTGGTTTGATATTTTTCTAAGTTTTTTCCTCATGTTATGGCAAACTTGGTCAAACCATTTTTCATAGTTTTTTGTTTTGGGTTTGTTATTGCGAGCTTTCAAGTTTGACCTTGTTGCCAAATTATCAAAAATATTGTTTAGGTTATTCACTGCCCGGTTTACGCCTTCTTTATTGTGAGTGTATATGTTATCCAGAAAGGTGTCCAAGAGAGCTTGAGTTGATTCATTGCTAATTGCTTTCTGGTATTTTTCCGTGCTGTTTTTGGCCCATCTGTACGATTTTTTGGTGTTGTACAGCTTACTGGGTTGTGTTTCCGTGTTGGTTGTTTCTGTCTTTTTAAGATACATAGTAATTTGACTGTGGTCTGATAGTGTTGTTTGTGGTTTGACTGTGAATGCTCTGAAAGAGGATGGGTCCAAATCCGTAATCATATAATCTACGGTGCTACAGCCAAGAGGTGAGCAATAGGTCGATCTTCCTAGGAGGTCTCCCATGAACCTACCATTGACAATGTACAGACCCAGGCTTCGACAGAGCTGCAGGAGCTGTTTTCCATTAGTATTTGTCTGCTTGTCGCAGTTGTGCCTGTATGGATGGGAAGGGATATCGAAGTGGTTATTCCCGAATATGTAATTGTTTCCCTGATTATTGGTGAAGTCTGGTTCTTCGCCAGTTCTTGAATTGAGGTCATCACAGATCAACACGTTCCCCTGGGCCTGGAATTGGTTAATCTCCCTCGCAATGTTGGAGAAGGTGTCCTCTTTAAAGTACGGGGATTCCATTGGGGGGATATAGAGTGTGCGAATGAAAACTTCTTGGATGTTAGAGATAATCCCCCTCTCAATTTTGAGCCACATGTGGCTTTGGCCCTTTTTTATAAATTTGATGCAATTCTTAAGCTCTGTTTTAAACCAAATCAGTATGCCTCCGGAGTCTCTGCCTTGGGTTACTCCTGGCAATTTATTGGAGGGGACCACCAGCTCTGTGTACCCTTGGGGACGGCCAGTGTGTCCTTCTCCTCTATACCATGTTTCTTGTAAAATGATAATACCCAGATCTTTAGTTTGAACTATGAACTCTGGGGTCCTACTCTTCACATCGAGCACCAAAGAGCGTAGACCTTGGATATTCCAGGTCGAAATATATAAGGATTTCATGTTAAGTTTGATCTTTTACAATGATAGGTTAAAGAATGATATGTGTTTGTCGTGTCTAAATGGGGGAAAAAAAGATCATCTCAGTTGTCTATAAATGCTAATACTACTTGGTTACAACTCTCTCTAGTAATTAGTCCTTAATTTTTTTTTTTCATTTTCTGATCCATAAGGCAGAAGTAGATGCTGCTGCACGTCTGCTTAGTGTCTCTTAATGGATTGCCTCTGCCTGAGGTATTGCATACGCCCTGTGCATCTCTCCCTCTGTCTGGCTGGGGGCGGTCATGTTCCCCTGTACGACAGGAGTGGTGCAGGTCTGATATTGTTGTTGTGCATTGGGATCCTCTCTGGTCCCGGTTGGTGTGGTGGTGGTCTCTGTAGTAGTCCTGGTATGTACCCCGCTGATCTCTGGTGGTCGGGGGGGTCCTCCTGGAGACTGGGTATGGACCCGGTTAAAAGCGACGTCCTTCAGGGCTTTAGCAAAGATCAATATTCGTTTCCTTTGGATATGGACGCAGTCGTGAAGTCATTTCACATCGAGGGTGGGGTGTTGGGCCAGTTGCACGTTGTGTTTTAATTCACAGTCTCTTGCTATGCTGGCATTTATCTCATGAATTCTTTTGTTGTTAAAGTCTGTTCTCGGTAATATTGTGGAAACAGTGATTGTATTGCTTGCCTTCTCAATCACTGCTCTGAGCGATGTTGCTACCCCTTTCTGCTGGGCCTTTAGGTCATTTGTGCCAGTGTGTATTATTATGTGTTGGGGGGAGCCTAATCGGGTTTTCGTCAGCCATTCCAGGGCTCTGTCTGTTGTTGGGCACCGGATCTTTTTTACTATATGTCTAGGGAAGAGCTTTTTCTCCCATAGAAATTTCCCATTTGAGTCTATGAGTATTACGATGTCAGCCTTGTTGGTGTTTACTGTCTGGTGGCTTTCGCCTGGACTCATAGGGTGTGTGTTGGACTGGGGTGGTCGTGTCTGGTGTGTGCACTCCGCTTGTGAGCGGCTCGCTTGTGGTTCCACAGTGGTGGGGGAAGACAGAGCTTCAGTATGCTGGTCGGTCTGTGTGGCACCCCTTGTATTATGTGTCTGCTGCTGTTGTTCAGTGTGGGAGTGCAGCTGTTCAGTCGGGCTCTGTATTGTCTTACCTCTAGCCTCTGGCTGCTGGTCTAATGGTGCTATCTCTCCTCTATGGCTCCCTTTGTTTTCCTGCAGCTCTTTCACCTGATTCACAAGTAGATTCAGCTCTCTCCTGTATCTCTCCCTCTCTTGCTTTTGTTCATGTTTCAGTTTAAGGACCTCCTCTCTAAGTTTAACCAGCTCTGTCTCGATCTGGTTAAATTTAACCTTTAGTTGTATCTGGCTGTGTGATCCCGTGGTATGTGTCCGGTCGGCACTGGAGGGCTCACTAACTTCCTGGCTAGGCTGCTCTTCTCTTGGTGAGCTGGAAGTGGTAGGGGGAGTATGTGTGGCTTCCTCTCTGGTAATTACGCTGGGGTTAGTCAGCTGTATCATGTGGCTGTGGGGCCCCGGGGTGAGTGTCTGGTTAGAACTGTGTGGCTCGTTCACCTCCTGACCAGGCTGATTTACTCCTGCTGAGTTGTCAATGGTGGGGGGAGTGCGAGTCGCTTTTGCCCTGTTAGCCACTCTGGGGCTGTTGCTTCCCCTCTCTGTTATTTCTTTCAGTGGCTCGAAGGCCATTTCAAAGTCGTCGAGGTTGCCTTACACCAATATTGTTCCGTTATTGTACATGTTGACAGTCGTGGTTGCACTGTACGGGTCCCCTGGTTTCTTAATTTTCAGTTTGGATGCTTTAGCGGTTCTTTCCTACTTAATCCTGGTATAGTGTGTTTTGATTGCTGTGATCCAAGCCGCTGACTGATCTGAGTAAAAAATGAGATTACACTTTTTCCCAGTGCTGTACCAGTCAGCAAAAACAGTTTCTGGTTTTTCTCTCAGCTGCTTCTGCTTGGTCGACTTTTTAGCATTTTTTTTGGTGTTGGGGGGAATCTGGAAGAGGTTGCTCTCAGTGTGCCTCGGGAGCTGCTGTGGCTCCTCTGATTCGCTCATTTTTGGTAGTGTACGGGTAGAAAGTATTGTTGACCTTAGAATATGCTTTTCTGGGGCCCTGGGTTTGGTGATTCCCTCTCCCTGCTCGCGAACTTTCCCAAGCCCCGGACTCGCTCACTCTCCAGGCCCTCCCCATGCTCCGTACTCACTGTCCTGGCCTGCGTCTGGGATTTGCCGTTGCCCGGTGTCTCCCAGCTGCTCCCCTCCCCCTCAGAGGTCTCTGACCCTTTGTCTTGGCCCGGCTCCTTGGGCCTTTCCCTGGCTTCAGGCTCCCTCCCCAGGACCCGTACTCACTGTCTGCGTCTGGGAGCCGCTGCCTCACGGTGCCTTCGGGCTGCTCCCCTCTCCCTCAGAGGTCTCCAGGCCTCTGTCTCGGCCCGGCTCCTCTGGCCTTTCCCTGGTTTATGGTCCTGTGTTCTGGCCTCCATTGAGGAGTCACGCTCCAACCTCCGTTCTGGCCCCGTGCAGCCTCCGATGAGTCGCTGCGCTCCTGCTGCTGTTTTGGCCCCGTGCGGCCTCCGTTGAGTCGCCGTGCTCCTGCTGCTGTTTTGGCCCCGTGCAGCCTCCGTTGAGTCGCCGCGCTCCTGCTGCTGTTTTGGCCCCGTGCGGCATCTGTTGAGTCGCCGTGCTCCGGCCTCCACTCTGGCCCCGTGCGGCCGCTGTTCGGATTCTCCTTTGGTCTGTATATTCCTCTCCTTCTTCTGTCTTTTTGCTTTGGCTTTCTTATCTGTTTTCTACTTTCCGCTGTTTTTTTTTTCGGGTCCTGTCTTTGGCGCTCTTTTTTTTGGGGGGGGGCTTTTTCTTCTTTTCTTTCTGTGTTTAAACTAAGTTAAACTAACCTTAAACTAAAACTAGATTAAACTAAACTAAACTGAACTAACTTAGCTAGAATTTATATTTCTTAAAACTTGAAATGTAACTTTTTTTCCCCACTTTAAACACTAAAAAACATTAAAACTCAGCAGCTCATCTTTCGTGCGACCTCCCTCCCTCTCACCACCTCCCCCCTCGCCCCTACCAGGGAGAGACCGTGCCCCTGCCCGAGAGAGACAGTGCCCCTACCCGAGAGAGACAGAACATCTACCCGAGCGATATTACACCTACCCGGGTGAGACAGTAACCCTACCCGTGAGTAACAGGACCACTATGCGAGAGAGACAGTACCCCTACCCGAGAGAGACAGGACCACTACGCGAGAGAGACAGTACCCATACCCGAGAGAGACTATGACCATACCCGAGGGAGGCAGTAACCCTACCCGAGGGAGTACCATAGTCGAGAGAGACAGTACCTCTACCTGAGAGTGAGAGAACCCCTTCCCGAGAGAGACAGAACCCCTACCCAGAGAGACAGTACCCCTACCCAAGAGAGAAAATACCCCTACGAGAGAGAGACAGTACCCCTACTCGAGAGAAACAGTACACATACCCGAGAGTGACAGTACCCTTATCCGAGAGAGACAGTACTCCTAACGAGAGAGACAGTACCCATACCGAGAGCGACAGTACCCCTACCCAAGTGAGACAGTCCCCCTAGCTGAGAGAGACACTACCACGACCCGAGATAGACAGGACCACTACGCGAGAGATACCGTACCCCTACCCGAGAATGACAGTACCACTACCCGAGAGAGTCTGTACCCATACCCGAGAGAGACCGTGACCCTACCCGAGAGAGACAGTACAGCTACTCAAGAGAGAGAATGAAGCCCTAACGGAGAAAGAGAGCAGCTCTACTGGAGAGAAATAGTACCCCTACCCAAGAGAGTCAGTATCCCTAGCCGGGAGAGACAGTGACCTTACCTGAGAAATGCAGTACCCCTACCCGAGAGACACAGTGCCTCTAGCCGCGAGAGATTGTACCCCTACCCGAGAGACAGAGTACCTGTACCCCAGAGAGAGAGTACCCCTACCTGAGAGTGACAGTACCCCTACACAAGAGAGACAGTACCCCTACCCGAGCGAGACAGTTCCCCTATCCGAGAGAGACAGTATCCCTACCCGAGAGAGACAATACCCCTACCCGAGAGAGACAGTACACTTACCCGAGAGATCTAGTACCCCTATCCGAGAGAAACAGTACCCCTACCCGAGAGTGACAGCACCCCTACCCTAGAGAGACAGCATCCCAACCCGAGAGAGACAGCACCCCTACCCGAGAGAGACAGCTCCCCCACCTGAGAGAGACTACACCTACCTCTGAGAGACAGGGCCTCTACCCGAGAGAGGCAGTACCCTTGCCTGAGAGAGAGAGTACCCTTGCCCGAGAGAGACCGCACACCTACCAGGGAGAGACCGTGCCCCTACCCGAGAGAGACAGTGCGCCTACCCGAGAGAGACAGAGCATCTAACCGAGCGATATTACACCAACCCGAGTGAGACAGTATCCCTACCTGTGAGAAGCAGGACCACTACGTGAGACAGACAGTACCCCTACCCGAGAGAATAGGACCACTACGCAAGAGAAACATTACCTCTCCCCGAGAGAGACCATACCCACACCCGAGAGGGACCATGTCCATACCCGAGGGAGAAAGTACCACTACCCGAGAGAGTACCCCTACTCGAGTGAAAGAGTACCTTTCCCGAGAGAGACAGAACCCCTAGCCGAGAGTGACAGAACCCCTACCCAGAGAGACAGTATGCCTACCCGAGTGAGACAGTACCCCAGCCGAGAGAGACAGTACCCCTACCCGAGAGAGACAGTACCCATACCCGAGAGCGACAGTACCCCTACCCGAGAGCGACAGTACCCCTACCCGAGAGAGACAGTACCCCTACCCGAGGGAGACAGTACCCCTAACCGAGAGAGACAGTACCCCTACACGATATTGACAGTTCCCCTACCCGAGAGAGAAAGTACCCCTACCCGAGAGTGACAGTACCCCTACCCGAGAGAGACATTACCCCTACCCGAGGAAGACTGCTCCCACACCCGAGAGAGACTACACCTACCCGAGAGAGACAGGGCCTCTACCCGAGAGAGACAGGACCCTTGCCTGATAGAGGCAGTACCATTGCCCGAGAGAGACCGTACCCCTACCAGGGAGAGACTGTGCCCCTAACCAAGAGAGACAGTGCCCCTTCCCGAGAGTGAGAGTGCCCCTACCCGAGAGAGACTGTGCCCCTACCCAAGAGAGACAGTGCCCATACCCGAGAGAGGCAGTACACCTACCCGAGAGATACAGTACACCTACCCGAGAGAGACCGTACCCCAACCTGAGAGGGATAGTACCCATTCCCAAGAGAGACAGTACCCCTACCCGAGAGATACAGTAACCCAACCTGAGATAGACAGTACCCCTACCCAAGAGAGACAGGACCACTATGCGAGAGAAACAGTACCCCTACCCGAGAGAGACCGTGACCCTACTCGAGAGAGACAGTACACCTACTCATGAGAGATACAGAAGCCCTAACTGAGAAATAGAGCACCTCTACTGGAGAGAAACAGTACCCCAACCCAAGAGAGACATTGCCCCTACCGGGGAGAGAAAGTGCCCTTACCTGAGAAATACAGTACCCCTACCCGAGAGAGACAGTGCCCCTACCCGTGAAAGACTGTACCGCTACCCGAGAGACAGAGTACCACTACCCGAGAGAGACAGTACCCCTACCCAAGAGAGACAGTACCGCTACCCAAGAGAGACAGTACACCTACCCGAGCGAGACAGTGCCCCTAACCGAGTGAGACATTATCCCTACATGAGAGCAGCAATACCCCTGCCCGAGAGAGGCAGTACCCGTACCCGACAGCGACAGTGCCCCTACCCGAGAGAGAAAGTACCCCTACCCAAGAAAAGCAGTACCCCTACCCGAGACAGTACACCTACCCGAGAAAGACTGTACCCCTACCCGAGACAGTAATCCTACCCGAGAGTGACAGTACCCCTAACCTCAACCCGAGAGAAACAGTACTTCTACACGAGAGGGACAGCACCTCTACCTGAAAGAGACAGTAACCCTACCCGAGAGCGACAGTACCCCTACACGAGAGTGAATGTACCCCTACCCGAGAGAGACAGTACCCCTACCCGAGAACGACTGTAACCCTGCCCGAGAGAGGCAGTACCCCTACCCGAGTGCGACAGTAGCCCTACCCGAGAGAGACAGTACACCTACCCGAGATAGGCAGTACCCCTACCCGAGACAGTAACCCTCCCCGAGAGCGACCGTACCCCTACCCGAGACAGTAATTCTACCCGAGAGCGACATTACCCCTACTCGACAGAGACAGTACTCCTACCTGAGACAGCACCCCTACCCGAGAGTGACAGTGCACCTACCCGAGAGAGACAGTGCCCATACCCGAGAGAAACAGTGCCCCTACCCGAGAGGGACAGTGCCCCTACCTGAGTGAGACAGTGCCCCTACCCGAGAGAGAGAATGCCCCTACCAGGGAGAGACAGTGCCCCTGCTCGGGAGAGAGAGTGTCACTGCCCGGGAGAGACAGTGCCCCTGCATGAGACGGTACCCCTACCCAAGAGAGACATTACCACTGCCCGAGAGAGACAGCACCCCTACCCAAGTGAGACAGTACCCCGACCCGAGAGTGACAGTGCACCTACCCGGGAGAGACAGTGCCCCTACTCAAGAGAGACAGTACTGATACCCGAGAGACAGAAGATATACTCGAGATTGACAGAATATCTACCCGAGAGAGATTACAACTCCCCGAGATAGACAGTTCCCTTAACCAAGAGAGACAGTACCCCTACCATCGAGAGACTGTACACCTACCCGAGACAGACAGTACCCGTACCCGAGACAGTACCCCTACCCGTGACAATACCCCTACCCAAGAGAGACTGTTCCCACACCCGAGACAGCACCCTTACCCGAGAGAGACAGAACCCCTACCCGAGAGTGACAGTGCCCCTACCCGAGAGAGACAGTGCCCCTATCCGAGAGAGTCAATGCCCCTACCCGAGTGAGACAGTGCCCCTGCCCGGGAGAGAGTGTGTCACTGCCCGGGAGTGAGAGTGCCCCTGCCTGAGAAGGTACCCCTACCCAAGAGCGACATTACCACTACGCAAGAGAGACAGTACCCCTACCCGAGTGAGACAGTACCATGACCCGAGAGTGACAGTGCCCCTACCCGGGAGAGACAGTGCCCCTAATCAAGAGAGACAGTACTGATACCCGAGAGACGGAAGATCTACTCGAGATTGACAGAACATCTACCCGAGAGTGATTACACCTCCCCGAGACAGACAGTTCCCTTAACGAAGAGAGACAGTACCCCTACTATCGAGAGACTGTACACCTACCCGAGACAGACAGTACCTTTACCCGAGACAGTACCCCTACCCGAGACAGTAATCCTACCCGAGAGCGACATTACCTCTACCCGAGAGAGACAGTGCCCCTACCCGAGCAGGAAGTACACCTACCCGAGAAATTACCCCTACCTGAGACAGTACCCCTACCCGAGAGAGTACCCCTACCCGAGAGAGACCGTACCCCTACCCGAGACAGTACCCCTACCTAAGAGTGACAGTCCCCATACCCGAGAGAGATAGTGCCCCTAGCCGAGAGAGACAGTGCCCCTACCCGAGAGAGACAGTACCCCTACCCGAGAGAGAGAGAGCACCCCTACCTGAGAGAGAGAGTGCCCCTACCGGAGAGATAGAGTACCCCTACCGGAGAGAGACAGTGCCCCTACCTGAGAGAGATATTGCCCCTGCCCGGGAGAGAGAGTGCCACTGCCTGGGAGAGACAGTGCCCCTGCCCGAGACAGTTCCCCTACGCGAGACAGTACCCCTACGTGAGAGAGACCGTACCCCTACCCGTGACAGTAATCCTTCCCAAGAGAGACATTACACCTACCCAAGAGAGACTGTATCGCTATCCGAGAGAGACAGTACCCCGACCCGAGAGAGACAGTGCACATACCTGAGAGAGATAGTGCCCCTACCGGAGAGAGACAGTGCCCCCACTCGAGAGAGACATTGTCCCTACCCGAGAGAGACTGTACACCTACACAAGAGAGACAGTACCCCTACCTGAGAGACAGTACCCCACCCAAGAGCGACAATAACTCTACCTGAGAGAGAAAGTACACCTACCCAAGAGAGTCAGTACCGCTACCCGAGACAGAGAGTGCCCCTACCCGACAGAGACAGTACACCTACCTGAGAGAGATAATAAACCTACCAATTAGCGATGGAATATTTAGCCGAGAGAGACAGTAATACAACCAGACAGAAACAGTACCCCTCCCCGATAGAGATCCTGCCCTTAACCGAGATTGTCAGTACCCCTACCCGAGCAAGACAGTACCCCTAAACGAGAGACACAGTAAACCTATCCGAGAGAGAAAGTACCCCTACCCGAGAGAGACAGCACCTGTGCCCGAGAGACAGAATCCCTGCCTGAGAGTGACAGAACCCCTGCCCGAGAGAGAGAGATCCCCTGCCGGAGAGAGACAATACCCTTGCCTGAGAGAGACAGTACCCTTGCCCGAGAGAGGTAGGACCCCTACGCGAGAGAGGCAGTACCCCTACCTGAGAGAGACCATACCACTACCAGGGAGAGACAGTACCCCTACCCGGGAGAGACCATACCACTACCCGGGAGAGACCGTGCCGCTACCCGGGAGAGACCATGCCCCTGCCCAGGAGAGACCTTGCCCCCACCCGAGAGAGACAGTACCTCTACCCGAGAGTGACAATAATCCTAACCGAGAGACAGTACCCCTACCCGAGGGAGACAGTGCCCCTATCCGAGAGAGACAGTGCCCCTACCCGAGAGAGATCGTGCCGCTACCCGAGAGAGATCGTGCCCCTACCCGAGAGAGTCCATGCCCCTACCCGAGAGAGACCATGCCCCTACCCGAGAGAGAACATGCCCTTACCTGAGAGAGACAGTGCCCCAACCCGAGAGGTACAGTACACGTACCTGAGAGATATGCATACATATTCCTGGAAGAATTAATGTGTCAGCATGGAACATTGAAACCTATGAATATTTTAAATCACTACTGGAGTTAGTAATTTAGTGTATGAATTGTATCTGATACTGGAAGTACATCACTCACATGCCCAATATCACTTACGTGTTTGGCCGGCTAGTTCACCATAGAGATCACAGCATCCTTGGAGGAAGTTGGAACTGGAACTACCAATTGGAACAGATAAAGGAGAATTTTAGCACTATTAAATAGCGAAAAGGCAGTTGGGATCGATATACCCATGATTGATGGGATTAGAGAACAGGCAATACAAGAGACATTGATGGTGGAAAACATGCACAATTTTGCAGAACATTTTAGGCAAGTAGAAAGTGCTTTCAATAAGTTGAGCAGCAATATCAATGCAATGATGACTAAGAGATAAAGGGAAATGGCCTGTGGATTGACTAGACCATATTTTCCCATCGGAGGCTTCCTGTGTGCGGATCTGCAAAAAATCCACGGACTTACCTGAGGGCTCGTGAGATCCGGACACCTCCGCTCCTGGGCCTCTCCAACTGGAAATGTGCAATGCCCACATATCCCAGAGGCACAAGCGGTTCGCAAGCGTCCCTGGGATCATGTGGGCCATGGGGAGCCAATCAAAGAAGGGAATCTCCCTTCATCCACTTGACAGATAGACCTGTCCAATATATGAATCGCGATCACCCCAAAAACACTGTAAAGTACTAAATAAATTTTAAAAAATCACATTTTTAAAGTTAGTTGAAAATACAAAAAATTAAAAATTTTGAACAAAAATTTGGCTTTTTTATAAAAATAATTGAAGTTTTTACTGGGCTAAAATAAACTTACCTTTTTTTAATGTATTTTTAAATGATAAATAAGTGAATTTTTTTTTCTTTTTTCCAATCTTATGCTGTTAAAAACAGGCCTTACACCTGATTACTCCCGATCTCTCTCCTCTTGGAAAGTGCGCTTGTGTGTGAACAGTGAGTGACAGCAATGGTGGGTATGGACGTGAACCCCTCCTCAGTGGTATATCCCACCGGCACAGGAATATTGTCCTTTCTTACTGCCCTGGTGAGTGACTAGAAGCTCCCTGGCAAGTGAAGATCTGAACTTCAAGAAGGGAGTTGGTGCCCTCAGAGGACAGTGGGCATATTCGGGCCACTAAATATGTGAATTTCTGTGGGGTGGTGTGTAAAGAGGGGCTGATGTATCGGGAATTCTGTTACATTTTAAATCCCAGCTCCTCCAGATCGAGGGTTCACCAAACCTCCATGATTGCCCGGGAGTCTCCAGGAAGGAAAGGATAATCTCCAGGACATGGCTGCGAGCAAAACGCTGGGAAAATATCATCGGGTTATTAAAAAGTATCTATATTTTTCAATTTCGTTGAACAATGCCCTGAAATCTGGAGACAGTCTGGTTAAAGCAATAAGACTATCGAGCCGTCAATTTCCTTCTGCAAATGACCATTTCATTGCCAGTGTTTAATTGCGGTCATATATTCCGCACCCCAGCTGCTGACCATAATATCAGAACCACAACAACAGCAACTTGCATTTGTATAGCGCTTTCAATTGAGTCAGACTTCCCAAGATGCCGTACAGGGGCTTCAAAATTGACACCGAGCCACAGAAGGAGATTTTAGCCCAGGTGACCAAACACTTGGTCAAACAGATTAGGGGAAATTGGGCCGTGCCCTCATGAATTCAGTAATAGCATCCCAAGAAGTTGGTGGAAGTGCTCCCCCTCCTTCTTGGGGCGCAACTATTCAATGTCGCGGCACTACATGCAGCAGCATCATGTGCGGCGGAACTCAGCACCACGTCATTGCAGGTCTCCGCCACAGATTAAAGGGGAGGGGCCTAGCGCTGCGTGCACCAGGGCCCTGCCGGACCACCAGGGAGCGGTGTGCCGCGGAAACAGCCCGGCTCTCAAGAGGAATGGCGGGCTGAGCGATCGTTGCCGGCACCCCACATAGAAATGTTAAAGGTGGGCAGGTGCTGCCAGTCAGCCAAAATATAAATGGCTAGCTGACACCTGCCCTTTAAGTAGTGCCTCCGCCCGCTACTGCCGCTGCAAAACCGCCTACTGATCCTGTTGGTCCCATCGCCCAGCGATATTTCAGGGGGTGGGCGCAACAGAAGTTTGAGGTCAGGGCGCTGTGCATTGGGGCGATATTGGCCCAGATATTGCGATCCCTACGGGTGGGAACGCACTGTGTACTCACCCGTCGGGACATGGGAAATGCCGGGTTCAGGCATGCACAGTGCACACGCTGAAAACCAGCATTTCCGATCCATCAAGAATGGTCCAGACAGATCCTCCGGCTGCCCTGGAGAAGGGCCTTTGTGGGCGGATAGTTCCGCTTTCTGGAGACCCTCCGCCCGCAGAAAACCCTTAAGGCCAGCTTTTACCAGGAAAAGAGTAGAAAAAAAAGTTTAAAAAAAATATTTTTCACTGATTTATCATTTAAAAATACTTTAAAAAATGATAATTTTATTTTTAGCCCTGTAAAAACGTTAATTATTCTTTTCAATGAATTAAATTTTTGTTGAAAATACTTAATCTATTGTAATCTCAAGTCATTTTAGAAATATGATGTTTCTTAAAATGTATTTATAGTTTGACTATGTTTTTGGGGTGATCTCCATTCATATATTCTGTCAAGTGTATGAAGGGAGATTCCCTTCTTTGATTGGCTCCGCATGGCCCACGTGATCCCAGGGACGCTGCGAACTACCTGCGCCTCTGGGATACGTGGGCCCTGCACACTGGGAGTTTGGAGAGGCCCAGGGGCGGAAGCGTTTGCATCCCAGGAGCTCTCAGGCAAGGGCGTAGATTTTTCCAGATCACAGGCCTCCGCCAGCAGGAAGCCTGTGATTGGAAAATGCGGGCCATCATCATCACAGTGGAGCATGGCGCTACTGCCCACCACCACCGCTAAGTTCCCGCTGAATTTCGCCGGAGTGGTAGCGGTGCCGCGCCCAGGCACTAGAGCGTTTCTGCCTTGTTAGCGCTCCCCGGGGGCGCTAGCGTGAGGAGCAAAGCCAGCCAATTTCTCCCCTATGGGTTTTAAGTTGTGTTTTAAGTGGGGAGAGAGGTGGAGAGGTGAGAGGTTTAGTAGAGAATTCCAGAGTTTAGGTCTCAGCTGAAGGTACGGCCGGCAATGGTGAATCGATGAAAATCGGGGATGCCTGTTTATGTCTTGACGGTTAGAGTTGGTGAACTTCAGTTGGGCCAGACATCTACCTCTCCGTCACTGGGAGGCCGAGTGACCAGCAGACACAGCGATGGTCACGAAAGGGACATTGTAGCCTGTTCCCGAACTCGTGCATCCCTCCTGTCGCTTTCCTGGGCTCAGTTATGCTACACAGATGTACATATATATAAATAGTAAATTGACAAAAGAACAGCGAAAAGTAATGATATATATTGCAAGTCGCTAAATATGACATTCACTAATAAAAACATTTGAGGAGGTAACAAGGAGGGTAGTTGAGGGTAGTGCGTTTGATGTAGATACTAAAATTGGCTGTGTGGTTGATGCTGAAGGAGGAAGTTGTAGACTGCAGGAAGATATCAATAAATTGGTCAGGTGTGCAGAACAATGGCAAAGGGAATTCAACCCGGATAAGTTTGAGGTAATGCATTTGGGGAGGGCTAACGAGGAAAGGGAATACACATTAAATGGTAGGAAACTGAGTAGTGTAGAGGATCAAAGCGACCTTGGAGTGCATGTCCACAGATACCTGAAGGTAGCAGGCCAGGTAGATAAGGTGGTTAAGAAGGCATACGGAATGCTTGCCTTTATTAGCCGTGGCATAGAATACAAGAGCAGGGGGGTTATGCTTCAACTGTATAAAACACTAGTTAGGCCTCAGCTAGAGTACTGCGTGCCACATTACAGGAAAGATGTGATTGAACTAGAGAGGGTACAGAGGAGGTTTACAAATATGTTCCCAGGAGTAGGGAATCTTAGCTATGAGGAAAGACTGGATAGGCTGGGTCTATTTTCCTTGGAAAAGAGGAGGCTGAGGGGAGACATTATTGAGGTGTATAAAAATATGAGGGGCATTGACAAAGTAGATAGAAAGGACCTATTTCCCTTAGCAGAGGGGTCAAAAAACAGGGGGCACAGATTTAAAGTAATTGGTGGAATGTTTAGAGGGGATTTGAGGGGATATTTCTTCACCCAGAGGCTTGTTGGGGTCTGGAACTCACTGCATGAAAGGGAGGTAGAATACTTGGTTGTGCCATTGGGATGCTCTAGCCTGCCGGGCTGTGGACCAAAAGCTGGGAAGTGGGATTAGGCTGGATAGCTCTTTGTTGGGCGGTGCGGACACGATGGGCCGAAATGGCCTCCTTCCATGCTTAACTTTCTATTATTCTATGATTCGATGAAAATCAATAAAATTCAAGAAGCATTGCTCATATAACTTACCTATCCGCCTGACTTGGCCTATAGATTGGAAGAAAGCAAGAGGGAAGGGAATGAAAGGTTTTGCACTTGGCGTGATTGGGAAAAAATGCTTTTCCAGGGATAACTTGATGCTGACCCACTGGGCAAGAGATTCAAATGTTCGCCTCTCTCCGCACAAACAGCTCTCACACACAATCATCAAATGTGATTGGTGGAGGTGGTGATATGAGCTCACTGCATACAGTCAGGGAATTCTATTGCTCAGGAGGAGGCCATTTGGCCCATCGCAACTGAAAGAGCTATCACCTTAGTCTCGTTCTAACACCTTTTCCACCATTCGGCCCCTCTCCTCCTGTGCTAGTTCTCTGAAAGAACTTCCCACTTAGTCCCAATCATCTGTCCTTTCCCCCATTCGGCCCATCTCCCCTTGTGCTAGTTCTCTGAAAGAACTCACCCCTTAGTCCCAATCACCTGCCCTTTCCCCCATTCAGCCCCTCCCCCCCGTGCTCGTTCTCTGAAATAACTCTCCCCTTTGTCTCAATCACCTACGCTTTCCCGCATTTAGCCCCTCTCCCCCATGCTAGTTCTCTGAAAGAACTCTCCCCCTAGTCCCAATCACCTGCCGTTTGCCCCATTCGGCCCCTTGCCCCCGTGCTAGTTCTCTGAAAGAACTCTCCTCTTAGTCCCAATCATCAGCCCTTTCCCCCATTCTTCCCCTCTCCCTTGTGCTAGTCCTCTGAAGGAACTCTCCCCTTAGTCCCAAACACCTGCCCTTTCCCACATTCGGCCCCACTTCCCTGTGCTAGTTCTCTGAAAGAACTCTCCCCTTAGTCCCAATCACTTGCCAATGCTCTATACTTTTAAACAAAGTTTCTTCATCCATATATTTCTCCAGCTCTTGTTTGAAATCAATTCTGTATTCTGCTTCCCCCAGTGTTCGTGGCTGGACATTCCACATCCCAACAACCCTTTGCATAAAGACAGTCTCTCTGAACATCTGGTCAGTGGGAAGTACAGATGAGAGAGGCCATTCGACCCATCTAGCTAAACATTCCACATAACCCCGGGATCCTCCATCACACCATGCCTCCGCCTCATGAATGCCTAAGGGTTTTTGACACCAGTCCTTGACCTGGATCCAATCCCAGGTTTTGATCGCTCTCCCTGATTAACTTCAGTCCTGAACTCGCCGATTTCCTTTGCTCTGTCATTTGCAGCCGTGCCTTCAACTGCCTCGGCCCTAAGCTCTAGAATTCCCTCCCTAAACATCTCCACCTCTCTCTTTCTACCTCCTTTAAGACATTCCTTAGAACCTGTCCTAATATCTCCTTCTGTGACGAGGTGTCCTTTTTCTTGTCTCATTAACGCTCCTGTGAAGAACTTTCGGACGTTTTACTATGTGAAAGGCGCTATATAAATGCAAGTTCTGTTGCAGCTTTGATCTGAGCAGAGTCATAATGGAACCAATGAGGGTCCTTCAACAGGATGGATAACGTGTGGGCAATAAATGTGTGGCAAGCCAACAAATAAACATGCCCTTTGAACCTGGTGTGGCCCAGCCCTGCTGTGTGGCCACATCTCAACGGAGGTACTGCCTAACTGCGTGCAGCCAACATGGCCACATAGTAATGAACAGAAATGTGGCGCCACTCAACTTTGAAATGTGATGTGAACGCACTTTCTGATTATTGCATCTTTTTGATGCTGTGAAATATTGCAAGAAACATATGGTTTATATTACATTTATTAACACAATTGATTAAAATGCTCATGCAGGTATGTACAGATGTATCTATATTAAACATTTCACATCTGCGCACAATTTGTGTCTCCAAAACGTTACTTCCTGTTGAGTCGCATTCACCCACCCCTCCCCGTTATGTAAATTCCTATGTCCACATTTAGAAGAAGGCCATTCGGCCCGTCGAGCCCGTGCCGACTCTCTGCAAGAGCACTTCAGCTAGTCCCACTCCCCCGGCCTTTCCCCGTAACCCTGCAATTTTTATTCCTTCAGGTGCTTATCCAACTCCATTTTGAAAGGAGCAATTGAGTCTGACCCTACCCACCTCTCAGGCAGTGCATTCCAGATCCTAAGCACTCGCTGTGTAAAGATGTTTTTCCACATGTTGCCTTTGGTTCTTCTGCCAATCACATCAAATCTGTGTCCTCTTGTTCTCAACCGTTCTGCCGATGGGAACAGTTTCTCTCTATCTACTCTGTCCAGACCCCTCATGATTTTGAACACCTCTATCAAATCTCCTCTCAATCTTCTCTGCTCTAAGAAGCTTCTCCAGTTTCTCCAGTTGCTCCATGTAACTGAAACCCCTCATCCCTGGAATCATTCTTGTAAATCACTCCCGCACTGTCTCTAAGGCCTTCACATCCTTCCTAAAGTGCGGTGCCCAGAATTGGACACAATACTCCAGTAGAGGCCAAACCAGAGATTTCTACAGGTTCATCATAATTTCCACGCTTTTGTACTCTGTACCTCAATTCATGAAGCCCAGGATGCTGTACACTTTTTTTAACTGCTTTCTCAACCTGCCCTGACACCTTCAACGATTTGTACACATATACCCCTAGGCTTCTCCGTTCATAGACCCAATTTAGGATTGTACCCTATGGTTTATATCTCCTATCCTTATTCATTCTACCAAAATGTGTCACTTCACACTTTTCTGCGTTAAATTTCATCTTCCACGTGTCCATCCATTTCAACAGCCTGTCTATCTCCACTTGAAGTTGATCAGTACCCTTCTCACTGTTAACTACAATTCCAAGTTGTGTGTCATCTGCAAATTTGGAATTAGTTTTGCCTGCCAATCTTTGATTCCAATTTAAATGTTGAGGTGCTACCCGTTCGGCAAGTACAGGTCGCACCTCCCCCAGAACCGGCACCAATGCCCCATGAATCTGAAGCCCTCCCTCCTGCACCATCTCTCCAGCTGCACCTTTATCTGCTCTATCCTCCTATTGCTATACTCACTCGTGTGTGGCACCAGGAGTAATCCAGAGATTACTACCTTTGTGATTTTGCTTTTTAATCTCTTTCCTAGCTCCCTGAAATCTGCCTGTAGGACCTCATCCCTCTTTCTACCGATGTGGTTGGTATCGATATGGACCACGACCTCTGGCTGTTCACCCTCCTCCCTCAGAATGTTCTGCAGCCGTTTGGTGACATCCTTAACCCTGGCACCAGGGAGGCAACATACCATCCTGAAGTCATGTCTGTGGCTGCAGAAACGCTTGTCTGCTCCCCTAACTATCGAATCCACTACAACTATTGCTTTCCCTATCTTCCTCCCTACCCCACTGTACAGCTGAGCCATCCATGATTTCATAGGCTCGGCTCGGGCATTACTCCCCACAGGAACCATTGCCCTCACCAGTAATCAGAACAGGATACTGGTTGGAGAGTGAGATGCACTCAGGGGACTCCTGCACTAGGTGCCTGGTCCTGTCTTCTGTCTGGTGGTTACCCATTCCCTCTCAGCCTGAGCACTCCTTAGCTGCTGAGTGACCATCCCCTGAAACGTGCTGTCCACGTCGCTCTCAGCCTCACGGATGCTCCAAAGAGATGCCAGCTGCTGCACAATCTCCGGAACCTGGAGCTCGAGCTCCTCCAGCTGATGACACTCCGGGCACACGTGGTTGTCAAGGACATAGGAAGCATACTGGATTTACCTCATGGTACAGGATGTGCATTCCACGTGACCGAGGTGCCCTGCCATGCATTTATTTATTCGACTATTAACTAACTTTACAGAAACTTAAGAATAAAATGTATCTAATTTAAGTTATTAATATAATATAGTATTAACAGTTAAAAACTTAATGTAGTATTAACTTTTCGTAATTTAATGTCGTATTAACAGTTACTATTCCAAGCTCCGGCTTTATCCCTAATCCGCTATTTAAACCCAGGCACCTAACTTGAAGAGATATAAAATGGTGTGACCTCTACCAACGAATCAGTTACCAGCTATCCTGTGACATCACTGCTTTTTTCGAATCACCGCTCAGCTCCCTTTATTCTGCTAACGCCACTCCCGCTCAGGCCCGCGCTCTGTCCTGGGCCTTCTCCGCCTCTCCATTGATGCTGCTGCCGCCGCTTCCACTGCTGCCACTCCCGCTCAGGTCCGAAGTCTCAATTACAGCGTGACTGTTAACACAGGCAGGTAATTTATCATTGTTGATATAGGAAATTATAGTGGGGAAAAATGCCTGGAAATGCATGGAGACCAAAGAAACAGAGAGATGAAGCATGAACCCTTGTTGCGCATTGTGTTTGCTGACTGTACAGCTCCTCTGATCGTGAACCACACACTCAGTACTGCCCCTCCGACAGTGCAGCCCTCCCTCAGTACTGCCTCTCCGACAGTGCGGTGCTCCCTCAGTACTGCCCTCCCAGAGTGTTGCGCTCCCTCAGTAATGCCGCTCTGTCAGTGCAGCACTCCATAAGTACTGCCCCTCCGACACTGCAGCAAACTATCAGTACTGCCCCTCCGACAGTACAATGTTCCCTCAGTGCTGTCCCTCCGACTGTGCAGCGCTCCCTCAGTACTACCCCTCCGACAGTGCAGCACTCGATCAGTACTGCTCCTCTGACAGTGAACAACTCCCTCAGTACTGCTCCTCTGACAGTGCAGCGCTCTTTCAGGACTGCCCCTCGGACAGTGTAGAATTCGCTCAGTACTGGCCCTCTGACAATGAAGCACTCCGTCAGTACTGCCCCTCTGATAGAACAGTGCTCCCTCAGTGCTGCCCCTCCGACCATGCAGCACTCCCTCAGTACTGCCGCTCTGACAGTGCAGCACACCCTCAGTACTGCGCCTCCGACAGTGCAGCACTCCCTTAGTACTGTCCCTCTGACAGTGCAGCACTCCCTCAGTATTGCCTCTCTGACAGTGCAGCACTCCTTCAGTTCTGACCCACCGGCAGTGCAGCGCTCCCTCAGTTCTACCCCTCTGGTAGTGCAGCGCACCCTCAGTACTGCCCCTCTGACAGTGCAGCGCTCCCTCAGCACTGCCCCTCCGACAGTCCGGTGCTCCCTCAGTGCTACCCCTCCGTAAGTGCAGCACTCCCTCAGTATTGCCACTCCGATAGTGCAGCACTCCCTCTGTATTGCTCCTCCGATAGTGCAGCACTCCCTCTGTACTGCCCCTCCAACAGTGCAGCGCTACCTCTGTACTGCCCCTCCGACAGTGCAGCGCTCCCTCAGTATAGCCCCTCCAACAGTGCAGTGCTCCCACAGTACTGCCCTTCTGACAGTGCAGCGCTCCCTCAGTATTGCCCCTCTGACAGTGCAGCGCTCCCTCAGTACTGCCCCTCCAACAGTGCGGCGCTCCCTCAGTGCTGCCCCTCTGACAGTGCGGTGCTCCCTCAGTACAGCCCCTCCGACACTGTGCCCAAGTCGCTGGAGTGGGACTTGAAACCAGAGCCTTTCTGACTCAGACACGAGAGTGCTAAACCCACTGAGCCACGGCTGACACTTCACTGCCTAGTTACTTTTCTTGCAAAGGATGGTCACTGTGGTAACGGGGCAGCCACATTTGCATATAGCAAGATTCCGCAAACATCAATGACCAGATAATCGGCTCATGCCTTTTTTGGGCGATGTTGGTTGAGGGCTACATATCGGCCTCAGGACACTGGGGAGAACTCCTCCCCCACACCTCTTCGAAATAGTTGGTTCTTTAATGTCCAGCAGAGAAGGCTTGAGAGGATTGGGCTCATTTGCAATGCGTCCTCCTACAGTTGAAAAGCCAGCTGAAAAGGCTGACACTTACACAAATGGGCCGCAGGTTGCTGCACAGTGATTCGCCGGGTTCGTCTTTTTGAGGGTGCGCAAGAGGTGTATGGAACCAAGTACATTTGCACTTATGTTTCCTCTTTTTTCCCTCTTCATACCTTAGTTAGAAGAAGGTTGGAGAAGATGCCAACAATCCCATTGGCTGCTGCAGGAGGGGCTGTGCTTCTAATCGTCTCTACGGCTGTGGTTTGTTTAATTGTCAAGGCACGCATGAGAACCGACAAGTGAATATGAAACAACTAGGGCCTGGTCCCTCCCTATCTCTGTGACCTCCTCCAGCCCCACAACCCTCCGCGATCTCTGAGCTCCTCCAATTCGGGCCTCTTGCACATCCCCCGTTTTCCATTGTTCCACTATTGGCTGCAGTGCCTTCAGCTGGCTCGGCCCCAAGCTCTGGAATTCCCTCCCTAAACCTCTCCGCCTCGCTCTCTTCCTTTAAGGTTCTCCTTAAAACCTATCTCTGACTGAGCTGTTGGTCACCTGTCTTAATATCTCCTTATGTGGCTCGGTGTCAAAACATTGTTTGATAATCACTCCTGTGAAGTGCCTTGGGACGTTTTACTATGTTACAGGCGCTGTATAAATGTAAGTTGTTGTTGAAATATGGGTGCAGAAAGCAAACAATGCTTTGGGACAGGCTGAGGTCATGAAAGGCCCTTTATAATTGCAAGTGCGTTGCACCCTCTCCATGGCCGAGACACCCTCCCTAAGGTAAAATGTCTAAAACTGGACCAACAGAAATCTAACCAACACCAACAATAACAATTTGCAGAGGTTACAGCCTAGGCAGCTGAAGGCACAGCCACCAATGGTGGCGTGATCGAAATCGGGGAAGTGCAAGAGGCCTGAATTGGAAGAAGGCAGAGTTCTCAGAGAGTTGCAGGGCTGGAGGATGTTACAGAGATAGGGAGGGGGAGAGGTCCATCGAGTGATTTGAAAACAAGAATTTTAAAATTGAGGCGTTGTTGCACCATGAACCAATGTTGTAGGTCAGCGAGCAAGGCGAGCAGAGAAGGTTAAGTGGAGATTTCATTGAGGCACTCAAAATCCTGATTGGTTTTGATAGAGTAAATAAGGAGAAACTGTTCCCACTGGCAGGAGGGTCGGTAACCAGAGGACACTGATTTATGATAATTGGCTAAAGCACCAGGTGTGGAGATGAGGAGAATTTATTTTTACATAGCAAGTTGTGATGTGGAAAATGCTGCCTGAAAGGGTGGTGTAAGCAGATTCAGTAATAACATTCAAAAGGGAATTGGACAAATACTTGAAGAGAAGACATTTGCAGGGCTGTGGGAAATGACCATTTTACACCATTGCCTCCAAGCAATGAGTCTCCTTGTCTCTGGTGGAACATCTGAACATCTGCCTCCCAGTGCACTTCCAGATCACTGAAGTGCATGTGGTCAGATCGGGAGTAAAGCTCATATTATTCTGCTTCGAAAATGTTCCTTAAACTCACCCAACCTAGAAGGACAAGGGCAATAAGCACATGGGAACACCATCACCCCCAAGTTCCCCTCCAAGTCGCACACACACCATCCCAACTTGATGATATATGAGCCGTTCCTTCATCGCCAGGTCAAATTGGGGCTGTTGTACTGTAGGGAAACGTGGCAGGCAAATTGCACACAGCAAGCGCCCACAAACAGCAATGTGACAATGAGCAGATAATCACTCTTTATCTGGTTTTATGCTGGTTGAGGGATAAATATTGGCCCCAGGACACCAGGAAGTAAAAGCCCTGCTTTTCCTAGAAATAGTGGCCATGGAATATATTACGTTCACCTGAAAGGGCAGATGGGGGCCTAGGTTTAACATCTCATCCCAAAAGACGGCACCTCCAACAGTACAGCACTGCCTCAATACTGCTCCTCTGACAGTGCAGTGCTCCCTCAGTACTGCTCCTCCGAACGTGCAGCGCTCTGTCAGTAATGCCCCTCCGACAGTGCAGTGCTCTGTCAGTACAGCCATCCGACAGTGCAGTGCGCACTCAGTACAGCCTCTCCGAGAGTGCAGAGCTCACTCAATAATGCCTCTCTGGCATTTCAGCGCTCCATTAGTACTGCCACTCTGACAGTGCAGTGGAATCCCTCAGTACTGCCCCTCTGACAGTGCAGCGCTCCCTCAGTGTTGTCCCTCCCACAGTGCAGCATGCACTCAGTCCTGACCCTCTGACAGTGCAGCGCACCCTCAATACTGCCCCTCCAACAGCGCAGCACGCACTCAGTACTGGCCCTCTGACAGTACAGCACGTACTCAGTACAGGCCCTCTGACAGTGCAGCGCTCCCTTAGTACTGCCCCTCTGACATTGCGTGCTCCCTCAGTACTGCCCCTCCAACAGTGCAGCGCACACTCAGTACTGGCCCTCTGACAGTGCAGCGCTCCCTTAGTACTGCCCCGCTGACATTGCAGTGCTCCCTCAGTACTGCCTCTCTGACAGTGCCACGCTCACTCAGTACTACCCCTCCGACAGTGCGGCACTCTCTCAGTACTGCCTCTCCGACAGTGCAGTGCTCCCTCAGTACTGCCCCTCCGACAGTGCAGCACTCCCTCAGTACTGCCCCTCCGACAGTGCAGCGCTACCTCAGTACTGCCCCTCTGACAGTGCAGCGCTCACTCAGTACTGCCCCTCTGACAGTGCAGCGCTCCCTCAGCACTGCCCCTCCGCCATGCAGCGCTCCCTCAGTACTGCCCCTCCGACAGTGCAGCGCTCACTCAGTACTGCCCCTCCGACAGTGCACCGCTCCCTCAGTACTGCCTCTCCGACAGTGCTCCCTCAGTACTGTCCCTCTGCCAGTGCAGCGCTCCGTCAATACTGCCTCCCTGTCAGTGCAGCACTCCCTCAGTACTGCCCCTCTGAGAGTGCAGCGCTCCCTCAATACTGCCTCACCGAGAGTGGATCGCTCCCTCAGTACAGCCGCTCTGACAGTGCAGCGCTCCCTCTGTACTGCCCCTCTGACAGTGCTGCATTCTGATTTACGGAGCAGGATATTTGGTTTATTTTGAATCAACTTCAAAATGCAGGCATTTTAAAAAATCAAATTAAATGAACTCACGTTCGGTGGAAATTCTAACGGGCGGAGACGGAGATCTGCACAGGGCAGTTGTTGCTTTGCAGTAAAAGAAAGAATGAAAAACTAAGGGAGATAAATTGAGTTGTGCCCCCTTTGGGGCACTAACTTTGCTACTTCTACCGCACCGAAAAAATTAACACACCCACGGCCGAATTTCATCGGTAGCGACCCAAGCGGGAAGCAGGGTGTTACTGGAAGAGCCCCGTCTCCCTCTTGCAGTGCTGCGAGTGAATATCACGGCTCTACCTGGCCCTGCGGCATATCATACCGCGATACTGCAGGCCTTCCTCCCCATCTTAAAGGGGAGGGGCTTTGCGCAGCGAGACCTGGGGCCCAGCTGGGCCAACAGGGATTGGAGTACCGGCAAAACACCGCCTGGCACCTTCCCATCGATTAGCGCTGCCCCGGCTGCAAGTAGGCCCCCCTGACCTCTCGGATATAGCGTCCAGCATTTAGTCAAGGGGCGCACCATAGGTTGCGGGCCAGGGCATGAGCAGGGTGCTGCACAGGGCGATGATGTCATCACTAGTGCTGTAGCGCCACAGGGCGCTTAAGTTTACCACTGCCAGTAACCTCCCACTGAATTTTGCGGGTGGCGTTGGTGGCGCCGCGCCCGGGAGCTTGTTGCCTTTCGCCCTAAGAGGGTGCTAATGGGAGGCGCAAAACCACCGAATTGTTCGGGCTAATTACATTTCTATAGCGCCTCTGTGAGGAGAAGACAAAAAGTCTGCAAAGGGATATAGAGGGACTAAGTGAGTGGGCAGTAAGTTGGCAGATGCAGTATCATGTAGGGAAATGTGAGGTTATTCGCTTTAGTAGGAAGAATAGAAAAACAGAATATTTTTTAAGCGGTGAGATACTTTCAAATGTTGGTGTTCAGAGAGAGTTGGGTGTCCTCGTGCAAGATACACAGAAAGCTAGCATGCAGGTACAGCAAGCAATAAGGAAGCCAAATGGCATGTTGGCCTTTACTGCAAGGGAGTTGGTGTATAAGAGTAAGGAAGTCGTGCTACAATTGTACAGGGCCTTGGTGAGACCACACCTGGAGTACTGTGCACAGTTTTGGTCTCCTTATCTAAGGAAGGATATAATTGCCTTGGAGGCGGTGCAACAAAGGTTCACTAGATTGATTCCTGGGATGAGAGTGCTGTCCTATGATGAGAGATTGTGTAGAATGGGCCTATGCTCTCTGGAGTTTAGAAGAATGAGAGGTGATCTCATTGAAACATGCAAGATTCTGAAGGGGATCGACAGGGTAGATTCTGAGAGCTTGCTTCCCCTGGCTGGAGTGTCTAGAACTAGGGGCCATAGTCTCAGGATATGGGGTGGGCCATTTAAGACCGAGATGAGGAAGAATTTCTTTACTCAGAGGCTTGTGAATCTTTGGAATTCTCTGTCCCAGAGGGCTGTGAATGCTGAGTCTTAGAGTATATTCAAGGCTGAGATAGATACATTTTTGGACTCTAGGGTAATCAAGGGCTATGGAGATCGGGTGGGAATGTGGAGTTGAGGTCGATGATCAGCCATGATCTTATTGAATGGCGGAGCAGGCTCGATGGGCCGTATGGACGAATCCTGCTCTTATTTCTTATGTTCTTATGTTCTCGACCACCGGATGCCTCAAAGCGCTTTACATTCAATGAAGTACTTTTGAAGTGTAATCACTGTTGTAATGTGGGAAACGCAGCAGCCAATTTGTGCACAGCAAGCTCCCACACAGAGCAACGTGATAATGACCAGGTAAACTGTTTTTGTTATATTGATTGAGGGATATATATTGGCCCGGACACCGGGGAGAACTCCACAGCTCTTCTTCAAATAGTGCCATGTGATCTTTTCCATCCACCTGAGAGTGCAGACAGGGCCTCGGTTTAACGTCTCATCTGAAAGGCGGCAGCTCTGACAGTACAGCACTCCCTCAGCACTGCACAGCCTAGATTTATGTGCTCAAGTCCCTGGAGTGATAAGCTACTGGACACATAACCGCTCCATCACCAAGACCGCCTACTTCCACCTCAGTAACATCACATGTCTCTGCCCTGACTCAGCTCACCTGCTGCTGAAACCATCATCCATGCCTTTGTTAACTCCAGACTTAACTCTTCCAAAGCTCTCCAGGCCGGCCTCCCATCTTCCACCCTCCGTGTTCTTAAGGTCATCCAAAATTCTGCTGCTAGTATAATAACTTGCCCCAAATCCCATTCACCCATCACAACTGTGCTTGCTGACTTACATTGGCTCCCGGTTGATCCACGCCTGGATTTTAAAATACTCATCCTTGTTTTCCAATCCAACCATGGCGTTGCCCTTCCTTAAATCTGTAACCTCCTCCAGCCCTTCAACCCACAGAGATCTCTGCTCTACTTCAATTCTGGCCTCTTGTGTATCGCTGATTTCCATCGCTACACCATTGGTGTCTGTGCCTTCAGCTGACGAGGTCCTAAGCTCTGGTATTCCCTCCCTCAACCTCTCCGCCTCGCTCTCCTCCTGTAAGGCACTCCTTAAAACTCATCACTTTGAACAAGGTTTTAGTCACCTGTCCTAATATCACCTTATGCTGAATCGGCATCAAACTTTGTTTGTCAACGCTCCTGTGAAGCATCTTGGGACGTTTTAGTATATTAAAGGCGCTATATGAATGAAAGTTGTTGTTGTGGTTACATTGATAGAATTTACAGCACAGAAACAGCCCATTTGGCCCAACAGGTCCACACGAGCCTCGTCCCAACCCTTTTCATCTCACCCTGTCTAAACTAATCTAATCCTATCAGCATATCCTTCTATTCCTTTCTCCCTCATCTGTTTCTCTAGCTTCCCCTTAAATACGTCTATGCTGTTCACCTCAACTACTCCCTGTGGTCGCGAATTCCACATTCTCACCACTCTTTGGATAAAGAAGTTTCTCCTGAACTCCCTATGGGATTTATTAGTGGCTACATTATATTTTTGCCCCCTAGTTCTGGACTCCCCCACCAGTGGAAACAACTTCTCTACGTCTACACTATCAAACCCCTTGATGATTTTAAAGACCTCTATCAGGTCACCCCTCAGCCTTCTCTTTTCTAGAGAAAAGAGCCCCAGCCTGTTCAGACTTTCCTGATCGTTGTAACCTCTCAGCTCTGGTGTTATCTTTGTGAATTGGATTCACTTATTTCAATGAGTATGATTTGTTTTCATGTAATATCAGAAAGTAAAAACAAACTGAACACCGCCTCACGCCAATGGCTCATCCTGCTAAATTAAACAAAGTAATTTCTGACTATTCCTCAGAGCAGTCAAGGCTAAAAGGAGATATGAAAGACTTGTTTAAAATCGTGAAGGGTTTAGACAGAGTAAATAAAGAGAAACTGGCTGAAGGGTCAATAACCAGTGGGTACAGATTTAAGGTGATTGGCAAAAGAACCCGAGGCGACATGAGGAAAAACTTCTTTACCCAGCGAGTGGTTAGGATTTGGAATGCACTTCCTGATGAGGTGGTGGAAACAGATTGAATAGTAGCATTAGAAAGAGAATTGTATAAATACTGGAAGGTGAACAATTTGCAGGGATATGGGGAAAGAGCGGGGAAGTGGGACTAACTGGATTGCTCTTCACAAGAGCCGGCACAGACTCGCTGGGCTGAGTTCCCTCCTTCTGTGCTGTACTATTCTTTAGTTATAGAGATAGGAACAGGAGTAGGCCATTCGGCCCTTCGAGCCTGCTCCGCCATTCAATGAGATCATGGCTGATCTTCGTCTGAGATCATAGCTGATCTTACCAGTTCAGTACCCCGTCCCCGCCTTTTCTCCGTAACCCTTAATCCCCTTAGCCTTCAGAAATATATCCAATTCTCTCTTGAAAATATTTATTGAATTAGCCTTCACAGCCCTCTGTGGCAGGGAATTCCACAGGCTCACCACTCTTTGAGTGAAGAAATTCTTCCTCATCTCTGTTTTAAATGATTTGCCCGCTATTTTTAGACTGTGGCCCCTGGTTCTGTGCTCCCCTGCCATTGGAAACATTCTCTCTGAATTCAGCCTGTCCAGGCCTGCCATAATTTTATATGTTTCGATGAGATCCCCTCTCAATCTTCTAAACTCCAGTGAGTACAAGCCCAAACTATTCAATCTCTCCTCGTAGGTCATTCCCGCCATTCCAGGTATCAGCCTGGTGAATCGCCGCTGCACTCTTTCCATGGCAAGAACATCCTTCCGCAGATGGGGCGACCAAAACTGTACACAATACTCCAGATGCGGTCTCACCAGCACCTTGTACAGCTGTAGTAAGGTATCCCTATTCCTATACTCGAACCCCCTTGATATGAAGGCCAACATACCATTTGCCTTCTTAATCGCCTGTTGCACCTGCATGCTCTCCTTCAGTGACTGGTGCACAAGAACACCCAGGTCCCTCTGCACTTCCCCATCTCCCAATCTATTGCCATTTAGATAATAATCCACCCTCCTGTTTTTACCCCCAAAGTGGATAACCTCGCATTTATCCACATTATAGTGCATCTGCCACGTATCCGCCCATTCCCCCAACCTGTCCAAATCGCACTGTAGCCTCCTGACATCCTCATCAGAGCCCACCCCTCCTCCTAGTTTAGTGTCGTCAGCGAATTTGGAAATATTGCATCCAATTCCCTGATCCAGATCATTTATATATATTGTGAACAGCTGGGGTCCCAGGACAGATCCTTGCGGCACCCCACTGGTCACTGCCTGCCACTCCGAAAACGAGCCGTTTATTCCAACTCTCTGTTTTCTATCCGCCAGCCAGTTCTCTATCCACGTTAATACTTTGCCCCCAATCCCATGAGCCTTAATTTTGCATGATAATCTTTTGTGTGGAACCTTATCGAAGGCTTTCTGGAAGTCAAGGTACACCACATCCACTGGCTCTCCCCCATCTATTTTACCAGTTACTTCCTCAAAAAATTCCAGCAGATTAGTCAAACACGATTTACCCTTTGTAAATCCATGTTGACTCTGTCCGATCCTTTCCCCATTTGTCAAGTGCTCCGCTATTTTATCCTTAATAATGGACTCTAGCATTTTGCCCACAACCGATGTAAGGCTTACTGGTCTATAATTCCCTGCTTTCTCTCTACCCCCCTTTTTAAATATTGGGGTAACATTAGCTACCCTCCAATCCACGGGTACTGTTCCCGAGTCAATGGAGTTCCGGAAGATGATCCTTAGAGCATCTGCTATCTCCAGGGCCACCTCCTTAAGTACCCTAGGATGTAGTTTATCAGGCCCCGGGGATTTGTCGGCCTTCAGTCCCCTCAACTTACCCAACACCATATCCCTAGAGATACTAATTTCTGTCAGCTCCTCCCTCTCATTAGTCCCTATGTTTGCCGATATTCCTGGGAGGTTATTTGTGTCCTCCTTTGTGAATACAGAACCAAAGTATGAGTTTAATTGGTCTGCCATTTCCTTATTCTCCATTATATATTCTCCCGAATCGGACTGCAAGGGACCGACTTGGGATTTTACCAGTCTTTTCCTCCTGATATACCGATAAAAGCTTTTGCAGTCTGTCTTTATGTTTGCTGCAAGTTTACTTTCGTATTCTATTTTCCCCTTCCTGATTAATCCCTTTGTCCTCTTTTGCTGTATCCTGTACTGCCCCCAATCTTCCGGTCTGGTGCTTTTTTTTTGCCAGTTGATATGCCCTTTTTTTTTATTTTATGCTGTCCCTAATTTCCCTCGTTATCCACGGTTGAGTCACCTTTTTAGGTTTATTTTTATGCCAACCCGGTATAAACATGTTCTGGAATTCTTCCATTCTATCTTTGAATGCTTGCCATTGTCTATCCACTGTCAATCCCCCCAGAAACACCACCCAATCAAACTTACCCAATTCCCGTCTCATACCCTCGTAATTCCCTTTATTTTTTCTGTGATTCTATAATTCTGTTCACCTGCAATCTAAGTTTCCTGTGGTAGAGATGTAATTTTTTCATTGCTTCAGATAGTTCACCTGACTATTTTATTCCGCAGCTACCAGCAACTTAGTTACACAGCACCTTTAATGTAGAAACAAAGCCCAAGGCACTTCACCGGAGCGTAGGACAGACAAAAGTTTAACACTGATCCACATAAGGAGATATTGGGACAGGTGACCAAAAGCTTGGTCACAGGTAGGTTTTCAGGAGCGTCTTCAAGAAGGAGAGAGAGCTGGAGAGGTTTAGGGAGAGAATTCCAGAACGAGGGGCCGAGGCAGCTGATGGTACAGCTGCCAATTGTGGGGTGATGAAAATCGGGGATACACAGGAGGCCAGAATTGCAGGACGGCAGAGCTCTCGGAGAGCTGTAGGGCTGGAGGATGTTTTAGAGATAGGGAGGGGAGCGAGGCAATTGACGGATTTGAAAACAAGGATGAGAATTTTTAAATCGAGCCATTGCCGGAACAGGACACAATGTAGGTCAGTGAGCACATGGGCGCTGGGTGAACCGGACTTGATGCAAGGTACGATATGGGGCAGCAGAGTTTTGGTTGAGCTGAACTTTACGGAGGGGGAGATGGGAGGCCGGCCAGGAGAGCATTAGAATCGTCGTTTCTGGAGGTAACAAAGGCTCGGATGAGTGTTTCAGTAGCAAATGAGCTGAGGCAGGGGCGGAGACGGGCGATGTTACGGAGGTGGATGTAGGTGGTCTTGATGCCTGAGAGGATATGGGGGTTGGAAGCTCAGCTTAGTTTCAAACAGGAGACAGAAGGGAAAGAACAAACAGAAAAATAAGCATTTGAGCCTGTACAAACAACAGATTGGATAAGTTCCCAGGATTAATTCACAGTCCCGATGTATACGTAATACATTGACGGATACATTGTCCAATGTCAGGGCAGAAGGTGTGTAAGAGTTAGCAGTAAGATTAAACTGCAGAAGCTGCTTGGCCCATAAGAACACTCACAGATCAGATCATGGTGTGAAATGCAGAGCTCCGTACAGCTTGTAGATCATTAGCACTTTCATTATGGACAGTCTTGCAACCTTTTTCAAACTTTCATGAAAACATTACAGTTCATATGAGTGTTTATAAGTGTGTCTGTGTGAGTGTGTGAGTGAGTCAGTGTGTCTGTGTGTGTGAGAGTGAGTGTGTGTGTGTGAAACTGAGAGTGAATGTTTGTGTTAGTCAGTGCATCTGTGTGAGACTGAGAGTGAATGTATTTGAGACTGAGAGTGAATGTGTGTGTGAGTCAGTGTGTCTGTGTGAGACTGAGAATGAATGTTTGTGTGTGAGGGTTTTTGTGTGTGTGAGACTTTGAGTGAACGTGTGTGTGAGGGTTTGTTTGTGAGAGAATGAGAGTGACTGTGTGTGCGAGTGTGTTTATGTGAGACTTAGAGTGAATGCATGATTGAAGGTTTGTGTGTGTGTGAGACTGAGAGTGAATGTGTGTGAGAGTTTGTGTGTGGGTGAGACTGAGAGTGAATGTGTGTGTGAGTGTTTGTGTGTGTGAGAGTTAAAGTGAGAGTGAGTGTTTGTGTGAGACTGAGAGTGAATGTGTGGGCAAGTGTATGAGAGAGAGTGAGAGTGAGTGTATATGTTTGATGGGGGTCTCAGGATAATTCGCTGAGCAATTGACCCAATGTTAGTAAAACTATGATCTGTTTAGTTCTCAGATCTGAGCTTCAAACACAGGATCACAGGATAGTTACGGATCAGACATTCAGCCAGCGAAAGAGACCCTACATTCCCGCCATTGCAGGCACCAGGCTTTTAGTAAATGATGCCAGAAATGTTTCCCCTACTCTATCCTTGAGTTCATTCCAAGTGTCGATCACTCATGCTGTAAAGAGTTTGCTGGCTTCAGTCCTAAATTTATCTTCTAGCAGTTTGAACCTCTGTCCCTTGTATTTCTCTAACTATTCAATTTAAATGAACATTCCTGATTTCCTTTTCCATTCCCTGGTCAATCATGGGAACAGGAGGAGGTCATTCAACACCTCGAGCCCGTTATGACAGTCAGTTCGATCATGGCTCATCTGTAATCCAAATAAGATTGTGAGAAGCATTACATGAAATATTTCAATCTTTCTCCGCTTGCTATCAGTTCAATTTATTTTTGAGCTGAATTCAGGAAATTGGATTCATTCTAGCCCTTGGATTGAGAGAACAACCACTTAATGAAAGGGAACAGATTTGGACTTCAATCATAGAGTGAGCAGATATTGCATCATAGAATCATACAGCACAGAAATTTAGGACTGAAGCCAGCAAACTCTTTACAGAATGAGTGATTTTTGAAAGTGACTATTGAATCTGCTTTCATTTTTTTTTCTTTCAATCTTGGGTGGAGATCTGGAGCAGATGAATTGCACCTTGAGTATCAACAATCTCAGACTTGATGACAGTGATGTGTGTTACTGCTATGTGGATTTCCAGGGCTTCTAGCTTCATACTTTCACAGACCCGTCCAGCTACAGGTTGCCCGTAAGACGCACTTTATTTTATCTCGGTTGTTCGGTCACTTTGATCGAACAGGTTGTGGGACATCAACGAGAGGAATGCAAAAAATGTTTCCAAAACAATGCCCTCGGCAACTGCATCAGGAGCAGTCCTTCCCTTTTTGAGAGACCCTATAGTCAAGATTGACCAGAAAATGAGATAATCATGCAGAGTTTAATGGGCTTTATAAATAAATAGTACAAAAGCAAGGAGGTCATGCTAAAACATTTGCATATCACTGGTTAGGCCCCAGCTGGAAAATTGTGTCCAATTCTGGGCACCACACACTTTAGGAAGGATGCCAAGGCCTAAGAGAGCTGCAGGGATTATTTACCAGAATGGTTCCAATGAAAAGGGTCTTCAGTTATGCGGAGAGACTTAGAGAAACTGGGATTATTCTTCTTAGAGCAGAGAAGTTTAAAGGGAGATTTAATAGAGCTGTTCAAAATGAAGAAGGATGTTGATAGAGTAAATAAGGAGAAATTGTATCCACTGGCATAGTGTCGGTCGGTAACCAGGGGACACAGATTTAAGGTAATTGGCAAAGGAACCAGCAGGAGAATTATTTTCCTGCGAGGAGTTGTTGTGACCTGGAATGCACTGCCTGAAAGGGTGATGGAAGCAGATTCAACAGTAAACTACCTTGGGCTCACTCTTTTTTCAAATTATTCTCAGGACGTGCGCATCGCTGACAAGGCCGACATTTATTGCCTATCACTAGTTGCCATTGAGATGGTGGTAGTGAGCAGCCGTCTTGAACCACTGCAGACCATGTGGTGAAGGTACGCCCAAATTGCTGTTAGAGAGGGAGTTCCAGGATTTTGTCCCAGCGATGATGAACGAACGGCGATATAATTCCAAGTCAGGATGGTATATGACTTAGAGGGGAACTTGGTGTGGGTGGTGTTCCAATGCACCTGCTGGCCCTGTCCTTCTAGGTAATAGAGTTCACAGTTTTGGGAGGTGCTGCCGAAGAAGCCTTGGCGAGTTGCTGCAGTGCATCTTGTAGATGGTACACACTGCAGCCACGGTACGCCGGTGGTGGAGGGAGTGAATGTTTAAGGTGGTGGATGGGCTGCCAATCAAGCAGGCTGCTTTGTCTTGGATGAGTTCAAGCTTCTTGAGAGTTGTTGGAGCTAAGCACATCCAGGCAATTGGAGAGTATTCCATTAAACTCCTGACTTGTGTTGTGTAGATGGTGGAAAGGCTTTGGGGAGTCAGGAGGTGAGACACTCGCCACAGAATACAAAGCTTCTGACCTGCTCTTGTTACCACAGTATTAATGTGGCTGGTCCAGTTACATTTTCTGCTCAATTTTGACCCCCCCACGATATTGATGGTTGGGGATTCGGCGATGGTAATGCCGTTGAATATCAATGGGCAATGGTTTGATACTCGCTTATTGGAGATAGTCATTGCCTGGCACTTGTGTGGCACAAATGTTTCCTGCCACTTATCAGCCCAAGCCTGAATTTCATCCAGGTCTTGCTGCATGCGGGCATGGACTGCTTCATTATCTGAGGAGTTGCGAATGGCACTGAACACTGTGCAGTCACCAGCGAACATTGCCACTTCTGACCTTATGCTGGAGGGATGGTTATTGATGAAGTAGCTGATAATGTTTGGGCCTAGGACACTGCCCTGAGGAAGTCCTGCAGTGATGTGCTGGGGTTGTGATGATTGGCCTGCAACCACCAGAACCATCTTCCTTTGTGCTAGGTGTGACTCCAACCAGTGGAGAGTTTTCCCCCTAGATTCCCATTGACTTCAGTTTTTCAAGGGCTCTTGATGCCACACTTGGTGCATTCCTGCCTTAATGTAAAAGGCATTCACTCTCACCTCACTTCTGGAATTCAGCTCTTTCCTCCATGTTTGCAGCAAGGCTATAGTGAGGTCTGGAGCAAACTGGGCATCAATGAGCAGGTTATTGGTGAGTAAGTGCTGCTTGATAGCACTGTCAACTGCATTTTCCATCACTTTGCTGATGATTGAGAGTAGACAATTGCGGCAGTAATTGGCTGGTTTGGATTTGTCCTGTTTTTTGTTCACAGGACATACCTGGGCAGTTTTTCACAATCTCGGATAGATGCCAGAGTTGTAGCTGTACTGGAACAGCTTGGCTAGAAGCGTGACTAGTTCTGTAGCACAATTCTCTAGCACGGCAGCTGAGATGTTGTCGGGTCCCAAAAAAATTGCTGTATCCAGTGAGCTCAGCCGCTTCTTGATATCACATGGTGTGAATCGAATTGCCTGAAGACTGGCTTCTGTGATGGTGGGGACCTCAGGAGGAGACTAATATAAATCATCCAATCGGCACTTCTGGCTAAAGATGGTTGCAAATGCTTCAGCTTTGTCTTTTGCACTCACATACTGGACTCCACCAGCATTGCGGATGGAGATAGTCATGGAGCCTCCTGCTCCCCTTAATTGTTTAGTGGTCCACCACCATTCATGACTCGATGTGGCAGGACTGCAGAGATTTGATCTGCTCCATTGATTGTGAGGTTGCTTAGCCCTCTCTATAGCATGCAGCTTCCGCTTTTTAGCAGCTTCCCCAGGTTGGCATCGCGTTTTAAGGTGTGCCTGCTGCTACTCCTCACATATTCTGCTACACTCCTTATTGAACCAGGGTTAGTCCCCTGGCTTGATGGTAATGGTACAGTGAGGTCTATGCTAGGCCATGATGTTACAGATTGTGCTGGAATGCAAATATGCTGCTTATAAATATTATAGAGTCACAGTAAATGGAACAAGATTAATACAAAAGAAAAATAAGATTTACCAACTGCCTTTTCACATCCTCCCTTCCCACAACACGGGGCCCCAAACACTCCCCCCAGGTGAAACAGAGATTTATTTCTACTTCTTTCAATTTAGTATCCTGCATTCACTGCTCAGAGTGCGATCTCCTCTACATTTAGGGAAACAAAACCCAGATTGAGTGATTAGATTGCTGAACACCTCCGTTCAGTCGACTAGCTTGGCCCTGAGCTTCCGGTTGCTTGCCATTTTAATTCTCTGTCCCAATCCTACTGCCACTCTGTCCTCGGCTTCCTCCACTGTCCCAATGAAGATCAACAGAAGTTCGAGCAACAGCACTTATCTTTCGATTAGGCACTTCACAACCTTCTGAACTCAACATTGAGTTCAAAAATTTCAGATCATAAGCACTGCTCCCATTTATTCAGACAGCAGGTGCTGGTAATGGTTCTGCTGTTGCCATTTGTTGCTCATCCAAACCCATCTTTTGTTGCCTTGCACCATCATCGCTATTGTCATTTAATCATTCCTGCCTTCCACCCTATCACAGACCTTCCCTTTTGTTCTTTCCTCCCCTCCCCTTTCACTGCCTCTGTACCTGCTTAAATCTGTTAGAACCCTAACTTGTGCCAGTTCTGATGAAAGGTCACCGACCTGACAACTTTAACTCTGTTTATCTCTCCACAGATGCTGCGTGACCTGCTGAGTATTTCCAGCATTTTCTGGTTTTATATTTAGTTACACATTATCAGTAACTTCGACTGAGCAAATTAGCCAGTTTTCAGTGCTGAATACCGGTGAGGGTGACAACACCTGGAAGGAGTACAGTCCAGATCACATCGACAGCACCGTGGGTCAAAGGACTGCATGGGGGGCACAGCGAAGTGTAGGAATGCAGTGGCTGTAGGTGAATTAATAGTCGGGGACAGACAGGCGTTTCTGCAACGGCCAACGTGAGTCTCACATGGTTTGTGGCCTCCCTGGCGCCAGGATAAATGATGTCACAGAACGGGTGCAGAACATTCCACGGGGGAAGAGGAGCAGCCAGAAGTCGTGGTACATGTTGGAATGAGGGAAGAAAAGATTTGCGGTCCTGCAGTCCGAGTCTCAGGAGCTAGGGAGGAAGTTAAAGAGCAGGACCTCAAAGGTGGAAATCTTTGGATTACGCCCAGTGCCACGTGCCGGTGAGTGTGGCAAAAGTAAGATAAGGCAGTATGATGGTGGCTGGAGAAGTTGTGCAGGAGAGACGGCTTCACATTCCTCGGGGTTTGGGACTTGTTCTGGGGCAGGAGCGACCTGTACAAAATGAACGGGTTGTACCTCAATCGGGTTGGGACCAATGACTTTGTGCGGAGGTTAAGGAGTGCTATGAGTGAGCATTTAAACTAATTTGGCGGGGGAGGGGCACCGAGATGAAGCAATCGATAGGAGAGACAAGGTATACAGAGGACTGGGAGTGGCAAACAGCATTAGAATAATGAGTAGATCTGAAATCGGAGGGACCAGAGAAGGGGAAATGAAAGGCAGACAAGTTGGGATTCGGAGCACATGTGTGTAAATACTCCAAATGTGGTCAATAAGGTTGGTGAGCTGCAGGCACAAATTACCGCATGGGATTATGAAATTGTGGCAATAACGGAAGCCTGGCTCAGACAAGGGGAGAATTGAGATGTGGGCCAGAGAGAATCTAGGTTACTGAGGGAAGTAAGCGTGGAAATTGGGGAAGATCTGGTCACTATCTTCAAACCCTCCTTAGAAATGGGGATGGTGCCAGAGGACTGGATTATATTAAATGCAACATCCCGTTTATAAATGTGGAGAGGGCTAAACCCAACAATTACAGACCTGTCAGCCTAACGTTGGTGATGGGGAAAACATGAAAGACAATAATTCAGGACAAAATAAATTGCATTTGGAAAAGTATGTGCTAATAAATGAAAGTCAGCATGCATTTGTTAAGGAAAATCGTATTTGGCTAATTGCACTGGTCAGGCAGGAATCCTGCCTCTGTTGTTGTTGTTTTGTTCATTACTAAGCCTGGGGCGGTGAGGCCGATTGTACCAATCAACTCCTAACTTGATCCAGGTTGAGAAATGAACCTAAGACTATGCATTTTGGGAAACCTCCTGTAGGGCCAGGAATTACATTTATCAACTGGCGTAAAGAATAACCACCCTTCCGTTATTACTCATTTTCTGTTTTACTATATAACTGATATTTCTGATGCTTTACGTTATGCAGTTCATTTATTTTTCCCGGTCTCCAGCACACAATTCTGTCAAAGCTCAAATTATTCGATCTGGATGCAGTAACAAAACTGCAATTTTCACCCCAAACTCCATCAAACTGTCACTTTTGCTCCAATCCTGACGTATAATGTCCCTCTACATTGGAGAGACCAAGCGCAGATTGGGAGACCGCTTTGAGGAACACCTCCGTTCAGTCTGTAAGGGGAAAACTGAGCTTCCGGTCGCCTGTCACTTTAATTCACCACTCCCAACCCATTCAGAACTCACCATCCTCGGCCTCTTGCATTGTTCCATGGAAGCTCAGCGTAAGCTCGAGGAACAGCACCTCGTCTTTCGATTAGGCACTTTACAGCCCTCTGGACACAACATAGAGATCAACAATTTCAGACCATAACCTATCATATTTAGATTTTTTATCCACACTTTTTGTTTGTCGTTGTTCCTTTTTTTCTTCTCTCCCACATGGCAGCTGTCTTTCATTCTGCCAGTGCAATTCACACTTCATCTAGAGCCATCCTATGTTTCTTAAATTGTCCCATTACCATCTCCTCTTTACTTGAATATCTCTTAATGCCTCTTCACTTCTCATGCCTTCCAGCCTATCACAGACCTTCCCTCTTGTTCTTTCATCCCCTCACCCATTTCCCAGCCACTTAACTTGCTTTTAAACCTGTTCCATTTCCTGTTTTTTCCAGTTCTGATGAAAGGTCTTCGACCTGAAGCGTTAACTGTTTTTCTCTCTCCATTGATGCTGCCTGGCTTGCTGAGTGTTTCCAACACCTTCATCTTTTGATTAGATACTTTACAGCCTTCCAGACTCAATATCGAGTTCAACAATTTCAGGTAATTATCCCTGCCGCCATTTTTCATGCAGTATGATTTTGCCATTCCCATTTGCAACGTTTTCACAACATGTTCTTTCAATTCCTTCCTCCCCTCCTAACCTACCGCACCCCCCCCCCCACCCCCCTGTCTCTGCACCTACTTAATATCTGTAACATTTCCAGCTTTTTCCAGTTCTGATGAAGAGTCCCAGAACTGAAACGTTAACTCTGTTTCTCTCTCCACGGATGCTGCCTGGCCTGCTGAGTATTTCCAGCATTTTCTGTTGTTATAACTGAAACGTTAACTCGGTTTCTCGCTCCACATATTTTCCTGCCCTGCTGAGTGTTTCCGGCACTTTCTGTTTTCATTACTGATTTCCAGCATCTGCAGTATTTTACTTTTGGAACGTAATTTCCACCTGGGTTGCTACAGGAATACGAACTTATGTTCCATCTCCTGAGTTTATAATACCTGAGGCCCAAACACTGATCCTAGTGACACCACAATAGCTCCAGACTGACAATCTGAAAATGACACACTTATACCTACGTTCTGTTTTCTCTCTGTTCAGCAATCCTTAAAACATGCTAATACCTTTCCCCCAAACCCATGTGCCATTATCTTGCTTAACAACCTTTTACGTGGCACCTTAGTGAATGCCTTATTCAACTCCAAATATACGACATCCACATGTTCCTCTTTTTCTACGCTGCTAGTTACATCCTCAAAGAACTCTAATAATTTTATCAAGCATGATTTACATTTCATATAGCCATGTTGACCCTGCCTAATGATATGGGCCCTGAATTTACAGTCGGAGGCTTCCCGCAACCAATTGCCTCTGATCCACAAATAAATTGCCTGCCTACATGGTGGTCCGGGAGGTTTGGAGATTCACGGCCCTGGACTTCTCTGGGTACCCGCGGGTAGAGGCTCACGTACCTCAGGGGCGCACATGGTTTGCAAGCACCCCTGAGATCAAGTGGGCCAGCCAGCCCAATGAAAGAAAGAATAGGATCCCATTCATAATTATAGGGATTCTGTATGTATGGAAACCCCATAAGCATGAATGGGGATACTCCCAAAAATACATCTACACAGCAAATAAATATAAAATACATATTTAAAATTAATTAAAATTGCATTTAATTAAATATTTAAACAAAAATGTAATTTTCTAAAAAATGAATTAAAATGTTTAAAGGGGCGAAAAATAAACTTACCTTATTTCACAGGGTTTTATTGCATAAGTGATTGATAAAAAATATTTTTATCATTTTTTATACTTTTACGTTGGTCTGAAACCTGCTTATAACAGGCAGAAGAATTTCATGGGATTTTTCTGGGCAGAAGTTGGGCGAATATCCCAACTATCAGCCCGTGGATGCCCTTTTCCTGAGGATGCACTGGGTCTGTCAGGAAAATACTTGACTGATCACAATTTCTGGGTTTATCACGCATGTGCTTCATGCGCAACAATCCAGAATTTGCCTGGACCTGAAGGGCACGTGCACACCTCGTACGTGCCCATAGGGGTCGCCAATGACAGCCCATTATGATTTTCTAAGTACCCTGTTACCAAATCCGTAATAATAGATTCCTGCATTTTCCCGATGACTGGTGTCAGGCTGACTGGCTTGTAGTTCCTGGTTTTCTCTCACCTTCCTTTCTTGAATAGCGGGGTTACATTTGCTTTCTTCCAATCCGCTGGGACCTTTCCTCAATCTAAAGATTTTTGGAAGATCACAACCAATGCACCTGGAACACTGTGCCGAGTTTTGATTCCCTCCTGCCCCTGCTCCACCCCCACACGGTGGTGATGCGGTGGCCTTTGAAAAGGTCCACAGCAGAGCTACGAGAAGAACATCAGCTACTTGAATAGTCTCAAGGGCCTTGGTCTATTCAATTTAGAGCAGCGTAGACTCAGAGATGACCTGATAGATGTCTATGAAATAATTAAAAGGCTGGATAGCATGCCTTTTGATAATTTATTTCAGGTTAACAGTTCGGAACGGACCAGGGGACACGGGTTTAGATGATGTAAGAGTAGAAATCGACTGGATGTTTGGCGGTTCTTCTTTTCCCAGAGAGTAGTGAGCCTGTAGAATACATTGCAACCTGGTGTGTTGGCTGCTGATTCTTTGTATACGTTCAAGGGGGAGCTGTACCAGTTATTGACTGGGACAGAGATCACATCATATAGAAGGCAACCTTCTATATAGAGATCATTTCATCAAGTTAGGAGTTGGTTTGTACAAGATCGAACACTTTGGTATTACTGGTAAGATACTGAGCTGCAGTGAGAACTGGCTGGAAGGCCTTAGGCGGAAAGTAGTTATAGATGGATTCAGATCTGTTTTGAAACCAGTCACCAGTGGTGTCCCATAGGGATCAGTATTGGGATCTTTGCTCTTGCCCATTTTTATTACTGATCTAGATATAGGTGTTGTGGGCACGATCTGCATGTTTGCAGATGGTACTAAGTTTATTGCGAGTGTCAGGAATGCAGATGATGCTCGATTGCTTCAGGTCGCTCTTGATGTGTTGGGTGTTAGGATTGTGACTGGCAAATCATGTTTAACTTGGTTAAGTAGGACCGGGTGTCTTACTTTTAAGTATTAAATTATAAGTACAAGGCCAGCACAAGCTGAGATGTCAGGGGGTGGGACATTTCCCAGAGAATAGTTGGACTCTGGAACCGACTGCTGGCTCGAGCTTGGACGCTGATTCGCTGACTTCCTTCAAGCGAGAGCTGGACCTGTTTCTGGCCAGGCTGGAGATCACTTCCTGGAAAAGGTTGGTACTGTATAGAATTATCAGGGCCGGAGTGATCTCCTGGACTATTTTCGATTGCTTAGGAGAGCAATTTCCCAGATTTTTGCCCCCAAATGGGCCATGGATTTTAGCTGATTTTTTGCCTCTCCCAGGAGATCACATGATGGCGGGTGCAGTGGAAAGTGTATTTATTATGACAGACAAGTTATCACAACATCTGTGGAACATGCTGCAGGGTCCAGAGGGCATTTTCCTATTTTTCTTTGTTCGTAAGTGTTTGTAGGTGTGGCGGGGTCCCATAAGCATCCCCTGCTGCACTTTTCCATTTGATCACGTGCTGTGTTCCTAGTTATTGCCCATCACTCGTTGCCTTGAGCAGATGGAGGCGGGCCTTCTCCTTGACCCACTGCAGTCCTTGTGGTGATGGTGTTCTGGTCCATTTATTGCCCATTCCCGAGCTGCCCTTAGCAGGTGGTGCTGGATCTTCTTCTTGATTCCTGATGTCCTTATGGTAATGGTGTTCCCATGATGCTGTTAGGTGGAGAATTCACGTGTTTTGCCCAAGTGACGGTAAATGAACGGTGATATATGTGCCCCCTAGAAAGCTTTGCCTATTTTTGTACTTTCCATCTTCACTTAAAGTGGCGCATTTCCTTCCCACCAGAGCAGGAAGGAGATTGACTCCTCGGAGATACAGGAGACCATCTCCAAATATTTCCCACCTCCATCTTTCAGCGCGAGTGCTTCAAGTTGCTGTGACAACCGATTGCTGCCATCACCCAGAGCTCACACTCACAGTATTGTAAATCTGTTTGATATCTACAGAGCTCACCTCAGGGGGCCCAATCTATCAGATCGGGACAGGCCCGGATACACCTGCAGAAACCAGTGATTGGGGGCAGAGTTATGAGGGGCTTTCCCTTGTTTTAACTGATTTTCATCTTGTTGACAATGTGGGTTGTGGAATTCTTTAGCTAAATGTACATTGCTGGTGAATTGTTTCATGCCACGAGACATCCGGTGAATGAATTATTTGCCTGTTTCAGACTCGTGGTAATTTTATAGTAACACCTCAGCTGTGTCCATTCATTGATCTGTATTAAATATTCAAGCTCTTTTCATTCTCCAGATCTACATTCACTCTTGGAGAGATCAGGGCCACATTTAAATTGATTTATTGAGATACAATGGACAGTTTCTGCAAACAACCGTCTACCTTTGCATCCCCTCTTTGAATTGGATCATGACGAGTACCCATTTTCAGTGATAAAGGCCGCACTCCCCCTGATTGTGCTAGATTCTTTTGAGCGTTAATGTTTCATTGACCGATATACACAGGTAAAAATTCAACATAAACTGCTCCTGGATTCTTCTATTTAACTTCAAAACTAAAGGGAGAATTGCTGCTCCTGTTCTACCTGAGTTTATTGATAGATTTGGACGCAGAAAGAGTCTATTTATCCTGACCTGTTGAATATTTTGTTATAGATTTAGGAAAGTTCGCACAGATTATGGCCATCTTCTACTCTGACTCAGACTTTGCGGTAAGTGATAAGTTTATTTACAGACACTGAGCTGTCATGTGTGTCCAGTGAATTAATGCCATTACCCAGATATGCTACCTCCTGATACATTGACCCGCTGGATGATATGCAGCCTATGTTCAACCCCGCAGATGAAATGTCCAGCAGGAGTATGTCAATATTTCACGGGAACATTCAACAAAACGCGAGCACAGAAATCACCACAGAGCCAGGTGCTTCCTGTCATTTCATCAGAACAGCAAAACACACAGCGACTGCTCTGAGGTCCTGCAGACTGCGAGCGGCTTTTCACACACTGGCGTTACGGAAGGCCATCCTAGATTCCAAGTGATCACCATCTATAAAACACTTGCCTTTTTGTTCATAGCGAATACATCACGTCTCTCCCTGGTACAGTACATAGATGGTGAAATTTCAGAAATTCTGATTACCATTAAATATGTGTGTGGTCTCTGCTTCTCTCTGAGAGTCTCACTGAGTGATTGAAACACATTTCCTCAAATATCTGGCAAGTTGCCAAAAAAGTTGCAAAGCCCGTTTATCAAATGTGATTGTGAAGCAGGTCTGAGCAGGATGGCTCAGACACACTGTCGCTTTACAGTGGATCAATACAGCAAAACTGCGAAAGAATCAATGATGGTCCCTGGACAGTGGGTGACTGTAGAATCAAAACTGTCAGTGATACTAGTCAGAGCAGGGTCAGCTCCAGTGCAAAACTGGACAATATACAAAGGGGTCGCTCTACAGAGGGTAAATGCAGCAAAATTGGGCGAAAATCAATGGTGTTCCCTGGACAGTGGGTGAATGTAGAATAACTACAATGAGTGATAATAGTCAGAGAATGGTGAGCGCCAATACAAAATTGTTACGAAATTTTAAAAAAGTTGTATGAAACAAAATATATATTAGCAGGCAATGGTAAGTAGCCAGATAAACAAATTATATGGAACTTAATGTACCAAGAGAAAATCATCAGTGAAGATGAATGAACAATCATTCAGAACCGTGATCCTTGTGATGGGGCCGTGTTGGATAGAAACACTTTTGGGGCAGTATTTCTTCAGATTGCACTGATTCAAAGCCTGGCTTTAAACCACTTGAACATACAATGATAACAATTACAAAGAACTTCATAGAATCTACAGGACAGCAAAAAGGCAGCTTGGCACAACTGGACTATGCCGGTGTGGAATTTTCACACAAGCCTCCTCCCACTCGAATTACCTCGTGCCACCATATCCCACACCCGTCCATTCTTCCCTCTCATTTAAGTATCAAGCCGCCCATTGAATGTATCAATGTTATCTGCATCAAACACCCCATGTGGCAGCGAGTTCTACATTCTCACCATCGTCTGTATGAAAAGAAATCCACCTAACTGCTTTATCTGAGCTGTTAGAGGCTATTTTATATTAATGCCTCCTTGTTCTGGATTCACCCACAGTTTCTCCACATTCACCCAATCGGACTCCTTCATAATTTTGAAGATCTCTAAACTGCCTCCTCTTAGTCTTCTCTTTTCCAGAGAGCAAAGCCCTAGCCTGCCCTATATTTCTGATAGTCGCATCCTCTCAATTAACATTCTTGAAAACATTATCTGCATTTGCTCTAGTTCTTCATTATCCTTTTTATAGTATGGAGATCAGGACTGCACACATTACTCCAAGAGTTGTCTAAACAAGATTCTATCTAGATTTAAAATTGCCTCCCTGGTTTTGTATTCTCTCCCATTTAAGCATAGAAATGAACCCAGCATATTGGACACTTTATGACCTTTATGTGTTGATAGATTTAGTGAATTATGTATCTATATTTCCAGATCTCTTTAGTCCTCTACCCCATTTAGTTTCTTACCATCCAAGGAGTAAGTGACCTCCTCATTCCCCCAAACAATGTAAACCACCTCAAGGCAAGGAAAGTTTGAGGGGTAAACAACAACAGAGAAGCTCTGTGATAGGGTGGAAGGCAGAATGGACAACAGATTCATTACCCACACCCACTTTCTGAAAGAATAGGAGCAGTGATTATTATCTGAAACTGTTGAACTCCATTTTGAGTTTGGAAGGTTGTCAAGGGTAGATGCTGTTCCTCGAGCTTCCGTTGAGCTTCATTAGAATAGTGCAGTAGGTCACTGTCAGAGAGATCAGAGTGGGAGTGAGACGGAGAATTAAAATGGCATGTGACCAGAAGCTCAAGCTCTTGATGGCAGACTGAATGGAAATGTTCAGCAAAGCGATCACCCAATCTACGTTTGGTCCCCCAAATATAGGGGAGACTGCATCTTGAGCAGCAAATGCAGTAGACTAAATTGAAATAAGTAAATCGCTGTTTCACGTGGAAGGAGGATTTCGGGCCCTGGACGGTAGGAAGGGATCAGGTGAAAGAGTAGATGCTGCATCTACTGTGCTTGCTTGGCATGGTGTTGTTGGAAGTGAAGCCAGTGTTGTGGGTGATGGAAGAGTGGACCAGGGTGTCATGGAGGATACAGTCCTTTCGGAAAGTTTAAATGGGAGTGGAGAGGAAGATGAGCTCGGTGGTGTGATGTAATATTTAACTCCGTGTCGAAATTCAGCATTATTCCGCCACAATGAAAAATCAGAGCAGCTGTTCAACAGCAGACAGATGAGATAAGCCTCGAGAGACAACTACAGAGTTCGTTCATTGGACACCCACTCTCTAAAAGGTGATACGATTTGTGGATCGAACTTGTATTGGCAATCACTGTATAAAGAATGGAAAATTATACAAGTATTGAGTGAACCGATGTGTTTAAATTTGTTTTTTGGAACATAATAGAACCGATGCAGTAGGAACTAAAGAGCGGAAGAGACAGGAGCTGAATCACTGTACTGAACCGTCACTCACAATATACCAAGAACTAAACAAAGTAAAGGACCTGACCAGAATCACTGCACTGAATTGTTCCTCACAATTTAAGAACAAGAACGAAATACCCATAGAATATGCACCCGCTGTTCTAAGCACCAAAATAACATAACAACATAAGAAATAGGAGCTGGAGTAGGCGATTTGGCCCTTCGAGCCTGCTCCACCATTCAACAAGATCATGGCTGATCTTCTTCCTCAAATCCACCTTCCCGCACTATCCCCATATCCCTTAATTGCCCAAAAAATATCAACCACTGTCTTGAACATACTCAACAAATGTGCAGCCACAGCTCTCTCAGGTAGAGAATTCCAAAGATTTACAATCCTTTGAGTGAAGACATTTCTCATCATCTAAGTCCTAATTGGCCGACCACTTATTTTGAGACTGTGAACCTGTGTTCGAGATTCCCCAGCCAGGGGAAATATTTTCTCAAGGCCCTTAAGAATTTTATATGTTTCAATTAGATCACCTCTCATTCTTCTAAACTCTTGGGAATATAGCCCTAATCCACTTAATCTCTCCTCTTAAGGCAATCCCCTCATCCCAAGCACCAGTATAGTGAACCATCAATGCTCTCCCTCTATGGCAGGCAGTCTTTCCTTAGGTAAGGTGACCAGAACCTTATACAGTACTCCAGGTGTGGCCTCACTAATGCCCTGTACAATTGTAGTAAGACTTATTTACTCATATACACGAATTCCTTTGTTAGAAAAGCTAACATACTATTTGCTTTCCTAATTGTTTGCTGTACCTGCATGTTAACTTTCTGTGAATCATGTACAAGGACACTCAAGGCCCACTGAATGCAAAAATTTCCCACTCTCTCATCATTCAAAAAATATTCTGCTGTTTTGTTTTTCCTACCAAAGTAGATAACTTCACAATTTCCCACATTGTATTCCATTTGCAATGTTCTTACCCATTCATTCAATCTGTCTATAACTCTTTTCAGCCTGTTTGCATCCTCCTCACAGCTAACTTTCCTACCTAACATTGTATCATCAGCAAACTTTGATACGTTATGCTCAGTCCCTTCAATTAAGTCATAAATAAAGATTGTAAATAGCTGATGCCCAAGCACTGATCCTTGCGGTACCCTACTAGTTACAGCCTGCCAACCAAAAAAGTCCCTTTTATTCCTATTCTCTGTTTTCTGTCCAGTAACCAATCCTCAATCCATGCTAATATATTACACCCTAAAGGAGTCCTAATTTTGTTTAATAACTGCTTGTGTGGCACATTATCGAATGATTTTTGAAAATCCAATTAGCTACATCCATTGGTTCCCCCTTATTCATTCTATTAGTTACGTCTTCAAGAACCTGTATAGTTTTGTCAACATGGTTTCCTTTCATGAAACCATGTTGATTCTGCCTGATCATATTTCGATGTTGGAAGTGCCCTGTTTCCACGTCCCTTATAAAAGATTCTAGCAAAACTAAACAGTCTGAACTTCAGATCACATTCAGACTGAAGGTCAACCTAACAGCTTGCTCAAGGACCCTGTTGGACTTGTTGCCCTCTCTGAAATGAAAATCAAATCATGTGTTTATCTCTGTAGAACTTCAACCTGCAATTCTCCATATTCCTTGATTTCTTCTACTAATAAGACTGATTTGGGATTATGGAAAATCCACGAATTCTATAATTATCAGACACACAATTCCCAGTCCAAACACAACACTACCCGCAGAAATATTCTTCTGAGGTCCTTTTAAAAAGCCCTTTTAGGTCACCGAGAGGAGAACAAAATCTTTAAATAGATATTTCAACTGGTTACCGCTGTCATTTTCTAACACGATATCAAGGTCACTGTACAATAGGCCTGAATGGTTCAGGTCAGTTTCTGCCTGTGTGTTTAACTGGTTGTTTAGCATTCGGGTAAGACCTTGCAGTCTGTGACTGTCAGTAAACGCTGTAAACTACACGATCTCTCAGTTAATACACTGATTCTAATCAAGATGTAGAAAGAGTTTTAAAAGGACAACACACGAGGTTAAACTGTAAATTATTACAGTGCTCAGACATAATGGAAGAACTCTCTTCGAGACTATTGAGTTGTCTACATTTAATATTATATTTATATCCAGGATTAAAAGGATGCTACAAACAGAAAATGCTGGAAGTACTCAGCAGGTCAGGCATTAGCTGTGGAATGACAGAGTTAATGTTTCAAGTCAACGCACTCCGCCAATTTTCCTGGCATGAGCCATCTCCTTATAGTTATGTTCATTAATAACTAGTCGTTTTCATTATGAACAGCTAGCTTCCAGCTAGTCACTTTATTCATGCCATGTGGACTTGTACAGCATCCATCTTGACTACTGCCTTGTGGGTAGGCTGGTGCATCGTGTGTAGCCCACTCTTATATACATACAGCTAAATATACAGCAACATACAGCTCCACCTAGTGTACCATTCTAGAATGACAGGTTACTGATCATTACATCCCCCTTTCTTTGAGGTTAAACAAAATCAATATCAATCAACTTTCAAGAAAAACGATAAAGAAGATATCAGTAACACTTTTGTTATTGCTCTATAGACATAAACATTTTCACAACATTCAACACATTTTCAAAGCTTTACTTTATACTCAAAGAATAAGCCTAGCAGGCTTCTTTACTTCACATGTGGATCTTCTCAGCACGGGTAAGTCTGATGTGTTTTCATGAGAGCCTGTATGTGTGTTTGTGTTAGATTGTTCTGGTGGTGATTGACAAGACTCAGTTGCGGCATTGTCATTGATTTGCTCTTGGATAGTTTGTTGAGTTTTTCGAAGGGTACTGCCATTCCTCCTGAGAATCTGTTCTTCCTCAGTTCTAACAGTGTATGACCTTGGTCCTACTTCCTCAAGAAATGTAGCTTTCCTGTTCCATGCATCTGGACCCTCAATCCTGACAACATCAACACTTGTCAATGGTTTCAGAGTTTTGGATGACTTGTCATAGTTTGATTCCTGTTTCAGCTTTAACAGTTGAAGTCTCTGTCTCAGTTCCTTACTCTGCTTTTCTTTTACACAGCAGGGTAGCGTGGTACGCAACTTGCGACCCATTAGGAGTTCAGCAGGAGAAGAACTAGAGTCTAAAGTTGAGTTTCGGTAGCTCAGCAGGGCAAGATAAGGTTCATATTTGCTTTCTGTTGCTTTCTTCATTAGCTGTTTGAGAACTTGAACACCTTTCTCTGCCTTACCATTCGACTGAGCATACAGAGGACTGGATGTGATGTGTTGAAAGTGATAATGTGCTGCAAACTGTTGCCACTCCTTACAGTTGAAGCACAGACCATTGTCGCTAATGGCAATCCTGGGAATTCCATGTCTGGCGAAGATGGATTTAGCATGCATTATGAAATTGCTTGCTGTGGTGCTTGAGAGCAGCGCCATCTCAGGATAGTTAGAATAGTAGTCAATCACTATTACATATTCTTTACCATTCAAATGAAAAAGGTCCATACCAACATTTTGCCATGGTGCTTTTGGTAAGTCAGCTACTATAATTGGTTCCTTTGCTTGTTTGTTTTGGTGTTTCTGACATGTCTCACATATGCCTATCATGTTCTCAATGTCCTTATTTATGCCAGGCCAGTAAACAGTGTGTCTTGCTCTCCTTTTGCATTTTTCAATTCCGAGGTGTCCCTCCTCAATCCTTTTGAGCATGTCTTGACGTAGAGCCTGTGGAATGATTATTCTGTTCTGTTTTAGTAATAGTCCACTTGCGAAACTCAACTCTAACCTTATGTGAAAGTACTTTGGACAGAAACCGTTTGGCCAACTATGATGAATATTCTCTATTACTGTTTGTAACACTGTATCTTTTACTGTTTCTTCTGCTATTTGCTTTGATTTTGTGTCTGACATTGGCAGCGCAGCAGTGACCATACTCACATGAACATCCACGTCTTCTTCAGTAGAGCTCACATGACTCATTGTGGGTGCTCGGGATAGTGCATCTGCTAACACTTTGTGTTTGCCTGGTGTGTAGATCAGTTCAAAGTCATATATTTGCAGCATCATCATGAGTCATTGAATTCTTGGAGACATCTCATTGAGGTTCTTTTTTATGATGGCAACCAGTGGGCTGTCGTCTGTCTCAACTGTGAAGGTGGGAAGTCCATATATGTAGCCAAGAAACTTTTCTAGTCCAACTACCAAGCCTAGATATTCCTTTTCAATCTGAGCGTATCGACACTCAGAATCAGTCATAGACCTGGAGGCATAGGCAACAGGCTTCCAAACTTCACCCTCTGCTTGTAGCAAGACTGCGCCTAGGCCATCTATTGATGCATCCGTTGACACTTTGATATTCTTTGTTGGGTCAAAGAAGGTGAGTACAGGTGTGGTTGTCAGCACTGTTTTGAGGTTCATCCACTCTTGTTCATGTCTTTCTGTCCATGCAAACTCATTTGTTTTATGTAGCAGGTTTCGCAGACAAGCTGTCTTGGCTGACAAGTTAGGAATGAACTTTCCAATGAAGTTTATCATCCCCATGATGCGTAGCACTCCTTTTTTGTCAGTGGGTCGGGGCATGTTGAGTATGGCATTTATTTTTCCATATCTGGCTCTATTCCGTTACCAGATAGATTATCTCCTAGGAAAGTGACTTCCTGGACGCCAAACTGACACTTGGCTTTGTTGAGCTTCAGTCCATTGGCGTATGCTCTGTAGCACTTTAGTCAGTCTCTCATTGTGTTCTTTCAGTGTGGAGCCCCAGATGATGATGTCATCAACATGGACCCGAACTCCTTCCAGACCTTGAATTATGTGTTCCATCGCTCTATGAAAGATTTCAGATGCAGATATTATACTGAAAGGCATTCTGAGGAACCAATACCTGCCAAATGGTGTGTTGAAGGTGCAGTATTTGGTGCTTTCTTCATTCAATTTTAGTTGCAAAATCCTTGTGAGGCATCGAGCTTTGTGAATTATCTGGCAGCTGACATTTCACTGGTGATTTCTTCTCGCTTGGGAATCTGGTAGTGTTCACGTTTTACGTTTCCATTTAAGTCCTTTGGATCCATGCATATTCTTAGATCATTGTTCCTTTTCTTTACACATACCATTGAGTTAACCCAGTCTGTTGGCTCTTCGACTTTCCTGATGACTCATAGTGTGGTCATTCTGTCCAGTTCATTCTTGAACCGGTCACGCAGGGGTGCTGGAACTCTCCATGGAGCATGTACCATTGGCTGAGCATCCTCCTTTAGCTGGATCTTGTAAGTGAATGGTAGAACCCCAAATCCGTTGAACACATCCTGGAAATTACTCACTACAGGATCCATCGAGTCATCTGGTCTGCTTATGGCACACTTTATATGGTAGACTCTCTTGACCAGTTCTAAGTCCTCACAAGCTTTGTCACCTAGTAGTGAATCAAGTCCTTCAGCCACAACAGAAAACATGAGATGATGCACTTAGTCTTTGACTGTCACTTTAAGTCTGCATACACCTAAGCTATCTATTTTCTGTCCATTATAGTTCTTCAGTAGTACTGACCTTTTCTGTATTTTGGGCTTTTCTTTCATATTTTTAATGTCACTCATACTGATTAAGTTTGCTTTTGCCCAGTGTCTAATTTCAATGTAACTAATGCTCCATTTACCTGCAGTGACATTATCCATTTGTCCTCTTTTACTGCATTAACTTTATGTTGAGCATTGTCCATTCCTGAGGGCTGCACATTTTCTGAATCATTTTCGATATTGTCACATGACACCATTCGTACAAAAAATATCTCACTTAAATCAGTGTCCTCAATCACATTAACTCGTTGCCCTTTCTTAGTTTTTACTTTTGAAAAGCATTGTTTGGCAAAGTGATTCTTTCCATGACATATTGTGCACGTTTTTACAAACGCAGGGCATTGTCCTGTATGGTGTTTGTAACCACAGCATTTATAATTCAAAATTCCTTCCACCGATTGCTTTGCATTTCTGTTCTGCCCATGTTTCTTCCCCTTGTAGGACACAGCACCGACAGCAGCACAGTCACTCATTACAGTCGCATCATTACTCATTTCACTGTAAGTCTTTGCGTGCTTCTGAGCTACCTCACTGGCATAACATATTTTCACAGCATTCCCCAATGTTAGTTCAGTTTCTCTCAACAAACGTTCCCTGACCTTTTTATCATGAATACCAAACACAATCTGGGCACAAATCATGGATAATTTCAGTTCAGAGAAATTACATGCCTGTGCTTTCAGTTTCAGATCGGTCATAAAGCTATCAAAAGTCTCATTTTGCTGCTGTTTCTGTGAACGGAACACGTACCTCTCATCGTTTTTTTTTTGGGAGAACAATGTGTATCAAACGTGTTTAGCACATCGCCCAATTTTTTTCTATCCTGCTCTTGATCAAATACAAATGTATTAATACCTCTATTGCCTGTGGGCCTGCAACCGTGAGCAGCAACGCTATTTTCCTTGCGTCTGGCTTTGTACCGAACCCGATGGCAGCAATGTAGAGTTCGAATTCTTGTTTGAAATACCGCCATTGCAGTCGACATTCCCCATGAGTTACAAACCACCCGGTGGCTTCAAATTCTACATCTCACGCTTCACAATATTCAGCAGATCCTACCACTCCTGGTACCATGTTATGTTCATTAATAACTAGTCGTTTTCATTATGAACAGCTAGCTTCTAGCTAGTCACTTTATTCATGCCATGTGGACTTGTACAGCATCCATCTTGACTACTGCCTTGTGGGTAGCCTGGTGCATCGTGGGTAGCCAACTCTTATAAACATACAACTAAACATACAGCAACAAACAGCTCCACCTAGTGTACCTTTCTAGAATGACAGGTTACTGATCATTAAACTTTTCACCATGGACATCCAGTCCTTGTGCACCTCCATCTCCCACCAGGCAGGCCTCAGGGCCCTTTGCTCCTTCCTTGAGCGGAGGCCCAAGCACTCCCCATCCACCACCACACTTACCTTGCACAAATTCTCCTCTGATTCCACTCCTTTCCTCCAAATAAAAGATGTTGCTATGGGAACCGGCATAGGTCCTAGCTTTGCTTTCCTTTTCGTGGGACACGTGGAACATTCTTTGTTCCAGTTCTAGTCAGTTTCTATCCCTCACCTCTATTTCCGGTATATCGATGACAGTATTGGTGCCACTTCCTGCTCTGCCCCGAACTGAAAAATTTCATCATCTTTGCTTCCAATTTCCATCTCTCCCTCACCTTCATATGCTTCATCTCCAACTCTTCCCTTCCCTTCCTGGACCTCTCTATCAACATTTCTGGGGATAAGCTGCTGACCAATATCTACTATAAGCACACTGAGATCTACATCTACCTTGATGTCACTTCCTGCCACCCCACTTCCTGTAAGGACTTTTATCCAATCCCACAGTTTCTCCATCTCTGTCATATCTGTTCTGACAATGGCACCTTCTATTGCAGTGTTTCTGATATGGCTTCCTTTATCCTCATCTGAGGATTCCCCTCCACCATGGTTGACAGCTCCCTTGTCTGTGTCCATCCCATTAATTGGACTTTTGCTCTCACCCCTTACCCTCCCTCCCAGTGCCATGATAGTGTTCCCCTTGTCTTCACCTTCCACCCCACCGGTCTCCACATGCAACGGATCATCCAATGCCATTTCCACCACCTCCAGTGTGAGGCGACCACCAAACAGATTTTCCCCTCCCCTTTCATCATTCCAAAGGGACTGTTCCCTCCGCAACAACCTGGTCCACTCTTCAATCACAACATCTCCTCCCCATCCCACGGCACATTCCAGTGGATCGCAGGACATGAAACACCTGCGCATTTTCCTCCTTCATTCCCACCATCCAGGTCCCCAACACACATTCCAGTTGAAACAGCGATGTATAGAATCATAGAACAGTACAGCACAGCACAGAAGGAGGCCATTCGTCCCATCCGGCCTGCACCAGCTCTATTGAAGTGAGATCCAATTAGTCTCACTCCCCTGTTCTAGCCCCATATACCTACACTTTTTTTCGCCTTCAAGTGTGTATGAAATTCCATTTTGGCAGCTAATATAGAATCTATATCCAACACCCTATCAGGCAATGCTTTCCAAATCCAAACCAGTCGTTGTGTAAAAAAGTTTTGCATCATGTGACCTTTTGCCAATCTGCTTATATCTGTGACCTTTGGTTATCGAACCTTCTGCCATTGGAAATCGTTTCTCTTTATTTACTTTATCTAAACTCCTCTTAGAATTCTCTGCTGGAAGTGGAACAACCCAAGCTTCTCCAGTCTTTTCCACGTAACTCTAATCCCTCAGCACTGTATCCATTCTAGTAACTCTCTCCTGTACCCTCTCTAGAGCCTTCACGTTCTTCCTAAATTCTAGTGCCTAAAATTTACTTTTACTTCTTTCAAATTAGTATACTGTATTTTTTGCTCACGATGCCGACTCCTCTATAATAGGGAGACCAAACGCAGATTAGGTGATCGCTTTGCGGAACACCTCCATTCAATTCGCAAGTTTGATCCTGAGCTTCTGGTCAGCTGTCATCTTAATTTTCCGCACCAATTCTATTCTGATCTCACTCTACTCAGACTCCGACACTGTCCCAATGAAGCTCAATGGAAGCACGAGGAACAGCACCTCATCCTACGATTCAGCACTTTCGAGCCTTCAGGACTCAACACTGAGTTCAGAGTTTTCAGATCATAACCACTGCTCCCATTTTATGCACAGCAGTTGCTGGTAATGATTGTAATGTTGTCATTTCCAGCTCATCTAGATGGTGGCATAATGGTTAGCACTGTTGCCTCACAGCTCCAGGAACCTGGGTTCAAATCCGGCCTCGGGTGACTGTCTGTGTGGAGTTTGCACATTCTCCCTGTGTTTGCGTGGGTTTCCTCCGGGTGCTCCGGTTTCCTCCCACAGTCCAAAGATGTGCGGGTTAGGTTGATTGGCCATGATAAAAAAATTGGCCCTTAGTGTTAGGGGGGATTAAATACGTGGGGTTACGGGGATAGGGCTTGGGTGGGGTGGCTGTCGGTGTAGGGACCGGGTGCTGGGGTTTGGATGATCAGCCATGATCTCGTTGAATGGCGGAGCAGGCTCGAAGGGCCGAATGGCCTACTCCTGCTCCTATCTTCTATGTTTTGTTTCTTTACATGTTCCATATTATGACCACCTTTTACCTCGCACCATCATCCAATTTGTCATTTAATCAATCCTGCTTTCCACCCTATCACAGACTTTCCCTTTTGTTATTTCCTTCCCTCTCCCTTTCCTTGTCTCTGTACTTGCGTAAAAAGAGTTACATGTATATAATTTACTAGCTCTGATGAAAGGTCATCTATCTGAAACATTGACTCTGTTTCTTTCTCCACAGATGCTGCCTGAGGTTCGATGAGTGTAGTGCAGTTTGATGTAGTCTATATGGATTATACCACAGCTTTTGATTATACCCCGCATGGCAGGACTGTTCACGAAAGTAAAACCCATGGGATACAAGGCAAAGTGGCAAGTTGGGTCCGAAATTGGCTCAGTCGCAGGAAACAAAGGGTAATGGTCGAAGGGTGCTTTGATGACTGGAAGGCTGTTTTCAGTGGTGTTCTGCAAGGCTCAGCACTGGGTCATTTGCTTTTTGTGGCATATATCAATGATTTGGACTTGAATGTAGGAAGTACGATTAAGAAGTTTTAGAAGTGGTGCACCGAGAACAACCTGGCCCTTAACATCAAGAAAACCAAAGAAATCATTGTGGACTTCAGGAAGTCTAAAGGCGGAAGTCACAACCCCATCCACATCAATGGGGCTGTGGTGGAAAGGGTGGACAGCTTTAAGTTCCTCGGAGTCCACATCACGGAAGACCTCTCCTGGTCCCTCAATACCTCCTCTCTGGTGAAGAAGGCCAAGCAGCGCCTATACTTCCTAAGGAGGCTGAAGGGATGTAACCTGTCACACCTGATCCTCTCTAACTTTTACCGCTGCACAATAGAGAGCATCCTGACAAACTGTATCACAGTATGGTATGGCAGCTGTAGCTACTATGACCGGAAAGCCCTGCAGCGGGTAGTCAAAACTGCCCAACGCATTACTGGCACCCGGCTACCGACCATAGAGCACATAAACCAGAAACGCTGTTTACGGAGGTCACGGTCCATCATCAAAGATCCTACCCACCCCAGCCACAGTCTGTTCGCCCTCCTGCCATCTGGGAGACGCTACAGATGCTTTCGCACCCGTACGACTAGATTTAGGAACAGCTTCTTTCCCAGGGCTGTCATCCTACTGAACTCCACAATTAAACTCTAAAGCCTGCACATCTGCACATCTGCACTTTATTATGGTTATGTTTATGTTAATGTATTGCAAGCCAAATGTATGTTGAATGTTTAAATGTCTTAATCTAAATGTACGCTCTCGGGAGCCGCAAGCCTACATTTCGTTGTAATGCACCTGTGCACTAACAATGACAATAAAAGTTGATTGGATTTGATTTGAATTGATTTGATTTGAGATGATACAAAAATGTGTGGTTGATAATAAAGAAAGCTGCAGACTGCAGAAGATATAAATGGACTGGTCAGGGGGGCAGAACAGTGGCGAATGGTATTCAATCCGAAGAAGTGAGTTAATGCATCTGTGGAGGGCTGACAAGGTAAGGGAATACACAATAAATGGTAGGACACTGTGAAGTGCAGAGGATCAGAGCGACTTCGGAATGCATGTCCACAGATGCCTGAAGGTAACGGGACAGGTAGAAGCGTTGGATAAGAAGGCATATGGGATACACACCTTTATTAGCCGAGGCATAGAATATGAGAGCAGGGAGGTTATGCTTGAACCGTATAAAACACTAGTTAGGGTGGATAGCACTTTGTCGGCTTCCACGGATAAGATGGGCCGAATGGCCGCCTTCTATGATGCAAAGTTTTTGGTTCTATGACCTGCTGAGTGTTTCCAGGATTTTCTGTTTTTATTTGAGATTTCCACAATCTGCAGCACTTTGCTTTTGTATTAAAAGATGATGTTAAGCGAATACTTTAAAATATTGAACATTGTTTTTTTGCGCTATTGCCAGCGAGAAAGCCCCCTCTCCTTTCTAAACCCCACCTTGTAGCTGGAGTACAATAATCGCCTTTGCCTTACAATGCCCGTTACATTTCAGGTGAGATTTCTGCCTGATCCCTGTGTCCCTCTAACTATATAGTGTCTGTCCAGTACATTTTCGTGAAATTTCATCTTCACCCTCTGGGTATTAATCTGACAGGCGGATCACATGCCCTGTCCAGATCCTGGCTGATTTTAAGTCTACTGAAATAATGTAAATAATGCAATATTTAGTCAGAGACACCAGCTTGCTACAGTATTTCATCCCTCAACAAAAACATACCCATTTCCCATCAAGACTCGACTCAGCAATTGAACTTAATCAATAGTTTTTGTTCAACGTCCGTTGATGCAGCTCTTGGTAGTTAAAGGATATTCAGCTTCCAAGGCCCTAAGCTCTGAAATCCCTTCCTAAAGCTCTTTGTATATTATTCCTTTATGAGATATGGGCACGGCAGGCAAGGCCAGCATTTATTGCCCATCCCTAATTGACCTTGAGAAGGTGATGGTGAGCCACCGTCTTGAACTGCTGCAATCCATTTGGTGAAGATACTCCCACCTTGCTGTTAGTTAGGGAGTTCCAGGATTTTGACCCAGAAACGATGAAGGACCGGCGATATAATTCTCAGTCAGGGTGGTGTGTGGCTTGGAAGGGAACCTGAAGGTGGTGGTGTTCCCATGCGATCATGGGTTTGGGAGGTGCTGCCGAATAAGCCTTGAGGAATTGTTGCATTGCATCTTGTAGATGGAACATACAGCAGCCACGACAGTCGGAGGGAGTGAACTGTTAGGGTGGTAGATGGGCTACCAATCAAGTGGGCCCTTTGTCCTGGAAGGTGTCGAGCTACTTTAGTGTTGTTGGAGCTGCACTCGTCCAGGCAAATGGAGAGTGTTCCATCACACTCCTTACCTGTACCTTGTAGATGGCGAAAGACCATCTGGGGAGTCAGGAGGTGAGGCACTCAGCGTAGAATACCTCGCATCTGACCTGTTCTTCTTTCCACAATATTTATGGTGCTGGTCCAGCTAAGTTTCTGGTCATTGGTGGTCCCCAGGTTGTTGATGGTGGGGGATTAGATGATGGTAATGCCATGAATGTAAAGGGGCAGTGGTTAGACTCTCGCTTGTTGGAGATAGTCATTGCCTGGCACCTGTGTGGTGCTAATGTTCCCTGCCACATATCAGCCCAAGCCTGCACATCGTCAAGTTCTTGTTGCATGCAGGCATGGACTGTTTCATTACCTGAGAAATTGTGAATGGCACTGATCACCATGCAGTCATCAGCGAACATCCCCATTTCTGGCCTTATGTTGGAGGGAAGGGCATTGATGAAGCAACTAAAGATGGTTGGGCCTAGGCCACTGCCCTGACGAACGCCTGCAGCGATGTCCTGGGCTGTGATGATTGACCTCCACCCAGTACAACCAACATTCTTTGTGCAAGGTATGACTCCAGCCAGTGGAGAGCCCCACCAACCCCCCAACACGGATTCGCATTGAGTTCAGTTTTACTAGGGCTCCTTGATGCCATACTCAGTCAAGTGCCGCCTTGATATCAAGGGCAGTCACTCTCACCTCATCTCTGGAATTCAGCTCCTTTGTCCATGTTTGGACTAAGGCTGTAATGAGGTCGCCAGCTGAGTGGTCTTGGTGGAACACAAACTGTGTATCACTGAGCAGGTTACTGATGATAAAGTGCCATTTGATAGCACGGTTGATGAATCCTTCCATCACTTCGCTGATGATTGAGAGTAGGCTGATGGGGTGGTAATGGGCCAGGTTGGGTTTGTCCTGCTTTTTGTGGACAGGACATACCTGGGCAGTTTTCCACATTATCGGATTGCTGACAGTGCTGTAGTTCTACTGGAAGAGCTTGGCTCGAGGCGTGGCTAGATGTTGATCACAAGTCTTCAGCACGAAAGCCAGGACGTTGTCAGCGCCCATAGCCTTTGCTGTATTCAGTGCGCTCAGCCATTTCTTGATATCACATGGAGTGAGTCTAATTGGCTGAATACTGTCTTCTGTGATGGTGGGGACCTCAGGAGGAGGCCGACAGGAATCATCCATTCGGCACTTGTGGGTGTATACGGTTGCAAATGATTAGGTCTTGTCTTTTGCACTCACGTGCTGAGCTCCACCATCATTGACGATGGGGATATTCATGGAGCCTCCTGCTCCCAACTGGATGTGGCAGGATTGAAGAGCTTTGCTTTGGTCCATTGATTTTGGATCGCTGATCCATGTCGAAAGCCTATGCTTCCACTTTTTAGCATGCATGCATTCCTGTGTTGCAGCTTCCCCATTTTGGCACCTCATTTATAGGTATGCCTCATGCTGCTACTGGCATGATACCCTACACTCCTTATTGAAACAGGTTTGGTCGGCTGGCTTGATGGTAATTGTAGAATTATTGATATGCTGGTCCATGAGATTACAGATTGTGGTGGAATACAATTCTGCTGCTGCTATTGTCCCACAGCGCCTCATGGATGCCCAGTTTTGAGCTGTTACATCTGTTCTGATTCTATCCCAATTCGTACGGTTGTAGTGCCTCACAACAAGAACGATTGTGTCCTCAGCGTGAAGAAGGGTTTCTGTCTCCACAATGACTGTGCAGTGGTCACTGCTACTACCAATACTGGCATGGATAGATGCATCTGCGACAGGCAGTTTGGTGAGGACGAGGTCATGGTATCTCTCACTACCTGTCGCAGGCCCAGACTGGCAGCTATATACTTCAGGACTCGACCAGCTCGGTCAGTAGTGATGCTACTGAACGACTTTTGGTGAATGACATAAAAGTTCCCCACCCAGAGTACGTTCCTTGCTACTCTCAGTGTTCTTCCAAGTGGTGCTCAACATGGAGGAGCACTGATTCATTGGCTGAGGGAGTGCAGTAGGTGGTAATCAGCAGGAGCGTCACTTGTCAATGTTTGAACTGATTGGGTCCAGAGTCAATGTTGAAGACTCCCAGGGCCACCCCTTCCCGACTGTATACCACCGTGCCGCCAACCCTGGTGGCTGTCTCATTTCGGTGGGACAGGAAATACCCAGGGATGGTGAGAGAGGATTTTGGGGCTTTGGCTGAAAGTTATGATTCTGTGAGTATGACTATGTCAGGCTGTTGACTAGTCTTTGGGACAGCTTTCCAAATTTTGGCACAAGACCTCAGATGTTGGTGAGGTGATCTGGGCTGGGCATGCTTTTGCTGTGTCTGGAACCAGTGCCATGTTCGATGCCAGGTGGTCTGTCCGGTTTTATTCTTATTATTGTGTTTTGTAGCCATTTGTTACACATGAGTGACTTTCTAGTAAATTTCAGATTCAACTGCTGTGGGTCTGGAGTCACATATAGAGCAGAACAGGGAAGGATGGCAGATGTACTTCCCTAAAGGACATTAGTGAACCAGATGGATTTTTATGTCAATCCGAGTTTCTTCTTGACAGATAGTACCCAGCCGTGACAAATTCACTTTCGGTGGCACAGATTTGGGCTATTTGCCCCATTACTGCCCAACGAATACCCACCAAACCCTTACACCTGGTAAAAGCAGGGGTAAGGTCTTCCTTTTCCAGCACAAGCATTTAAATAATTGTTAAAAAATGTTTAAATGATTCAAACTTTCCCTTCAATCTAAAATAAGTTTAGGTTATATTTGTCCCGTTTAAAAATGTTTACATTTATTCTGCAAACAAATAATTACTTTTTAAATGTTTAATTACAGGGTATTTTAATTAATTTTGAACCTGTGATTATTTATTTTTATTTCCATGTTGTGAAATTGTATTTATCAGGTGATTCCTATTATGCTTATAGAAATTGCGTCCGTTGATGGATTGCCATTGAGCACAATAGAAATCCGACTTTTTCGCTGGTTGGCCTGGCCCAAGTGATCCCAGGGACGCTTGTGAACCGCCTGCTCCCCTGGGATCCGTGGGCCTTTATGCAGGTGCAGGCTGAAGGCCCAGGACCGCAAGAGTCCGAAGCTCCAGAGCCATCAGGTAATAACGGAGGATACTTACGGTTTGCAGGTGTAAGCGGGCGTCAAGCCTCCGACCTCAATTATCAGGCCAACATCTCCTTATCTGGCTCAGTGTTAATTTTTGTTTGATATCGCTCCTGTGAAGCGCCATGGGGCGTTTTACTATGTTATAGGCCCTGTATAGTTGTTGTTTCATTTCATTAATTGTTAAAGGTCAGTAGTATAATTCTGTTTGCCTAAACTGAAAATCAGACATGATCACTGGCGAACTGTGGTGGTAGATTCAGAAAGTTTTAAATCACAGTTAGATTTCAGATAGATAGGCCCAGATAATCAGCGGGCCCCTTTGGACTGAAGAATAACTAAATCTAATGATGCGACTCTACCGGACCTGTTTCCAGAATAGATACTTATGCAAGTATGTTTCATAAAACATTTAATAAATGAGCGGACACCACAGCACTCACTGTTGGGAACTACATCCATAGTCATGTGCCTCTCCGTCTTTTCAACACAACAGCAAATATAGACGTTTCAGTACTCGCTTATTGTATAGAGGAATATATGTAAGAACCAGCATTATATGGTGTGGTTAAGTATTGTATTAGAAAAAAATCATGGCTGTGAAATTCGAGTCTCCACGGGAGACTACGCATGGGGTACTCACCCGTAGGCCCAATGGAAGTGTCGTTTCCCTGCATGCACCTGCAGAGAGAGAGAGCCAGAGAGATCAACTGAGACAGAGAAAGATGTAGAGACATAGAAGCAGAGAGAGGAGAGTCAAACCAATGAACTAGAGCACGTTAGAAACCTGTACCCTAAACAGATGAATGGAGAGAGAGAGGGAGAGAGATAGATAGATAGATAGATAGATACATAGATAGATAGATAAACAGATAGATGGATAGATAGACAGAGAGAGAGAGAGATAGAGAGAGCGCGAGAGAGAGGATGCCAGTGAAAGGTACACTAGAGTGACTGAAAACCAATATACCAATCAAAAGAATGGAGAGATAGACAACAAGTCAGTAGAAAGTCGGAAAGAGAGAATCTCGAGCAGGTAGGGTTTTAAGAGGGGTAAAGATGCAAGAGGATTTAATAAGGAGCAAGACTGGGAAAGCCATTTCTTGGGCTTTCTCTTCACGCTCATTTAATGGCATATGGCAGAAATACACCGACATTAAAGAGGTTATGAGAAAAATAAACCATGCTGGCCAGAGCGAAAGGGATGAGAGAATGTGGCAGGAAAGTGATCGAATCATACTGTGTGCTGCATGTTCTATTTCATTGTTCTGACCTCCTAGACATGCAGTACAAGCAGTCCCTCTGCTCCATGTGCAAGATCCACGACCAAGTTACGATGCAGCTTCGGACAAAAAGGGAACCCGTTTTACGGAGGCAGGACTCAGGGTAATGGCACTGGCAGACTGTGACATAGCAACCATGCGGGCATTCAATCCCAAGATGGGAACACTTCTATTAAACCCACTAAAATGGGTCCATGTATTTTCAATTCCGCAGTTGGTGGTGCGTGATTCTGGTAAATGGTCTGAATTTAATCTTCTAGAACATCAAGAAGAATGACACCCTGCCAGTGGCCCTGGGTCACAGCATCCACCGCGGAGAAAGCAGGTGTCCCAACGTTTGGCTAAAAGGGAATCTCTGAGACTCGGGAGGACAGCGCTGGAGGCATTACCTGTAGCCTGAAGATCCCTGTCAGTACTCTGTACTGGAAAACGGCTCGGTCCGCTGGATAAGCTCCAGCGGAACACTTGGACACAAGATATCCCGAACACTTGGTTCTGCCAAAATACATCTACACTCTCTGCAGTCAGGTGAATAGAGTCTGTCTGTCAGGGGAAGCGTTTGGAATCCCGATCTCGACCTGTGTTCACTGCTTGACACTGGTTTACTGGAACCATTGGTCTCTCAGTTGCCCCTCTGCCATTCTGCTCCGTGTCTCTGACACTCCAGCACTGCAGTATCCGGCTCTGTTGGTGTCCTTACCTGTCACAGTTGCTCCAAATTTCTGAGGAGCCAGAATTCTTGTTTTATTCTCCCTCATTACATTCCCTTGCTATGTATGGATCTGTCCTAATTATCATATTTAGTATGGACTCGAAAGGGTCACTGGCTCGGAGGCTCTTGTTCGTTTTTTCTTTATATTCGGGAGACTGAACAGTTGTGCGAAAGCGAGTTTCATTCACCCGTGATTGTAAATCCCGCTGTTCTGTTATGGATATTTTACTTTGGAGGCAGAAGTTGTCAGATGTGTGTAACCCCTTCACGGTTCTCTAGTTATATGTGAGGTGTGGTCTCTGTTGTAGACAGTATTCTATAGTCCAGTAAGGAGATCACTACTACAATGGCTTAATTCTTATTATCTCACTTTATAGTTTTAACGTCAGACAGTATAAGAAGATTACGGGTCAATGACCTAAATTAGACATTTGCATACATTAGAATGAATCTAGACATAATAAACATACATTCTCCATTTATATGGATTCAAAGGAGAATCTGTCCCTGTGTCCAAATTCGAGTGCACTCTTTCATTGGTGCGCTTAAGTTGGAGCTCATGGTATGTATAATGTCTGCAAGACTTACGACTCCGAACCCCTTCGTTGAATTCTCTTCACGATCACTGAATCCCACTTTGAGTTCTGGATGCAGAGCTACTAATACGAAGGGTGGCAGCCGAGTTTGGAAGCCCAGGAAGGGATGCGGCAGCCATTTGCCTCCTGAGCCCTCTTTTCAGAGCTCCTGCCCTCTTCTCTTCCAGTCGCTCCTGTTCCCGCTCAAAAAACCCGACTCCACCCCTTCCTCCTGGGGTTTCTGCCTGGAGACTGCGCAGCCTCACTGTCTGCAACAGTTGATACTGGTGCAGAATTATGGAAAGTCTGCTCTTAGTCACATTGTGTCCTTAAATGTTCTTGCCGTACCTTCACATGGGCAACTTTAACCCAGGGATTTATAACAATGATAATACAGTGTCTAAGTTAAAGATTGATAACCATACTTAGCGTACATAACATTTCCAGTGGGTATTACACTCCCCCCCCTACCAAATATAGGCATGTCCCCATGACTAATGAACTTTACACATAAATGGTTGCATGCTTCCCAACCATGTATAAAGGGAGGTAACATATCGAACCGTCGGGGCTAGCATTACACTTGGCACTCCTGGTGTACTGTATGTCAATCTTTCAGGAACCTTCTAAACTCGCTGTGAGCTCCTTATTTCGGATACCCGGTCTTCTTCCTTAGTAGTAATAGGGACAAACTGAACTGGCCAGGGACCAGCCTCTTCAGAAAGCCCAACTGCCTCAGGTAAACCATGACCTCTCAGGTTCTCTGATGTCTGGATCAACACAAACTGCTTCTTGGTAGCTGTATCCAAGCAGCGCTCAACTATCCTAACCTTTCCAAAGGCTTTGACACAATTCAGAGCCCTTAGCAAGACATCATCAGGGGAAGCATTAGCAACACCATTCAGCACAATGGCATGAGTAGTAGCTATTTGCTTCCGTTTGCACCAAGCTTCAATCTCAATAACATCCATCTTTTCTGCTCAAACAGCCCAGTAGAAACCACAAACCACTCTCTTAGCAATGAGCATTCAATACTGTTAGTTTACTGACATAAATAGACCACAATCCCGGAAGAGCCCCCAAAATGTAACCCCTTCACGGTTCTCTAGTTATATGTGAGATGTGGTCTCTGTTGTAGACAGTATTCTATAGTCCAGTAAGGAGATCACTACTACAATGGCTTAATTCTAATTATCTTACTTTATAGTTTTAACGTCAGACAGTATAAGAAGATTACGGGTCAATTACCTAAATTAGACATTTGCATACATTAGAATGAATCTAGACATATTAAACATACATTCTCCATTTATATGGATTCAAAGGAGAATCTGTCCCTGTGTCCAAATTCGAGTGCACTCTTTCGTTGGCGCGCTTAAGTTGGAGCTCATGGTATGTATAATGTCTGCAAGACTTACGACTCTGAACCCCTTCATTGAATTCTCTTCACGATCACTGAATCCCACTTTGAGTTCTGGATGCAGAGCTACTAATACGAAGGGCGGCGGCCGAGTTTGGATGCCCGGGACGGGATGCGGCAGCCATTTGCCTCCTGAGCCCTCTTTTCAGAGCTCCTGCTCTCTTTTCTTCCAGTCGCTCCTGTTTCCGCTCGAAAAACCCAACTCCACCCCTTCCTCCTGGGGTTTCTGCCTGGAGACTGCGCAGCCTCACTGTCTGCAACAGTTGATACTCGTGCTGAATTATGGAAAGTCTGCTCTTAGTCACATTGTGTCCTTAAAAGGTCTTGCTGTACCTTCACATGGGCAACTTTAACCCACGGATTTATAACAATGATAATGCAGTGTCTAAGTTAAAGATTGATAACCATACTTAGCGTACATAACATTTCCAGTGGGTATTACATGTGATATCGGGAAACACAAATGGAGCTGAGCGACAGTTTAGTCTGCATCTCCTTCTTCACCAGACCCAGTCATATAGGCCGCCAACTAAAGGGGGATTGCCCGTGGATCGGCTCTCTACCCCTGTATAGTCCAGGGAGATGAACACACGGGGACGCTGTTAAAGTGAATAAACCAAACACTGAATCTTTGTTCAGAGTTAGATCATTATAGCTGCAGTGCCGGGGGGAGCCACTGCAACCATTCTGGTGCCGATCACTGATATTAAACTGCAGCTTTAGTGCGCGTAAGGGACGAAGGGAATTTTACCGCGTGATTAACAATCACGTTATTTATCCGGAATGGAGAATGAATTCATATTAGCTTGTTACATATAATTACCTCAATATGTTATAATTTAAAGCAACTGCTGCTATAATGTGTGAGGTGACCTGTTGCTGCTCCGGGCCTGTCCCAATGGGATTATCGGTCAGCTCTAGCCCGGCTGGTGCCGACCGCCAGCGGGAATGGTGACCGACCCGACTCGGGAAGCTCCCGGCTCGGAGTCTTCATTGATCTCACATTCTCCTCTCTGTATCGGTGAAGTCAATTAAAAAAGTGAGCGCCGCTCCACTATGAACCGCTCTTGGGAAAGGCATTAACTGGGATTGAATCCATCTGATTGTCGGTGTTTAATCACTCAATCCTGTTCCATTTATTTCCGTGCTGGGGAAAGTGCTGCAGCACATCAGAAAGTGAGCGGATTCAATCTTCTTTATATGTAATAAAATGATAATATCAGTAATAATGATCAGTAAAGTTGGTCTGAGACCAATGTTATCTCTCATGCGGCTTTACGATCTTGTTTCCCTGATTGACCCATATTTTCACTCACAAACCGGTATTCAGTGTTGAATAACAGTCCGGGTGAAGTTAGCTCGGGGGCTTGCAGTCAGAAGCAAATGCAGGCACTGTGGGAGTCTGGGCCTCACAGTGGGGCACAAGATAGTGTAGCTCTGGGGGGCCATTGGAGATTTGATAGTCAGGGGAATAGACAGGTATTTCAGCAGTCACAAATATGAGTTCCCAATCGTGTATTGCCTCCATGGTGCCCAGTGTATCATTGAAAGGGTGCAGGACATTTTGCGGGGAAGGGGAACAGGAGAAGTTGTGGTCCATATTGGAAACAATGGCATTGGCAGGAAAAGGGCTGAGTTCAAACAGGCAGAGTTTCAGAAGCTAGGAAAAAGATTAAAGAACAGGTCCTCAAAGGTGATCTGCTGTGAATGACTCCCAGTGCCACGTGCCAGTGAGCACAGAAACAGGAAGAGAGTGCAGGTGAATGCATGGCTGGAGAAGTGGTGCAGGAGGGAGGGCTTCAGATTCATGGGGCATTCTGACCAGTTATGGGGTAGGGTGCCCTGTACAGGCAGGAAGGGTTGCACCTGAACAGGGCTGGGACCAATGTCCTCAGGGTAGTTTAGTTCTTGCTCTGGGCGAGGGTTTGAACTAATTTGGCCGAATAAAGGGCACCAGGACGCAGCAGCAGTGAGGAGAGACCAGGTGCATAGAAATCTAGGAGGGAAAAACAGCAACAGAACAAACAATAACTTATTAAGAGCAGTAAGTAAATGGAGAAATAAAACAAAGCCGACTAGCACGGTGTAGGAATGCATGTGTGTCCGTACGAGGACTGCTACAAATCAAGTTGACGAGCTACAGGTGCAAGTTGCCACATGGGATTATGATAAATTCACTATGACGGCGGAAATCTGACTTAAACATGGGCAGGAATGTGAACTAAACATTCATGGCAATAATGTAGTGAGGAGGGGGAGGGAAGGCGAAAAGAAAGGAGGGCTGGCAGATTTGAGCAAGGATAATATTACAGTTATAAAGAGGGACGATATACTAGATGGTTCAAACACTGAATCTATTAGCTTGAAGTTAAAGAACAGAAAATGAGCTGTTACATTTCTGAGGAATGAAACAGCACTGGACCTAGTTCTGGGAAACAAATAGGGGAAGTGCAGTGTGATTCAAAGTGGGAACATCTGTGTAATAGTGATCATAATATAATAATGTGTAATTTGTTATGAACATGGTACAAGTAAAATCAAAGTTGAAAATAATCAAATGGAAGAGAACTAATATTTCACTGATTTCTGAAGTGGAATAAAAAAATTATCCACGAAAAAAGTAAAGGGACAATGACCGTCCTTCAATGTGGAAAAAGTTTGTGTACAGTACACACATATCCCCATAAAGACAGAAAATTGGGCTTCCAAATCTAGAGATCCCCGGATGACAAAGGAAATAGAGATTGAAATAAAACAGAAAAATGCGGTTCTTTAAGGTACAGAATACAACTGAAAACGAGGCAGAATACAGAGAGTGCAGAGGGCAATTGAAAAAGGATATAAGAGCAAAGGGAGAGTATGAGGAAAAGATTAGCTTGTATTGGTAAAGGGAAACCCAAAATCTTTTATAAACCTATAAATAGTGAAAGGATAGTTAAAAGAATTGTAAGGCCGATTAGGTGCAAAAAAGGAAGTGTAGAGGCATGACTGAGCTACTGAATGAATACTTTGCAAAAGTCTTCACAAAAGAAGAGGAGTGGGGAATAGAGATCTTGGATAGGATGAAATAGATTGAAAGGAGGTGCTAAATATGATGGCATCACTCAATGTTAAGAAGTCACCCTGTCAAGGTGGGATGAATCCTACGTTGCTAAGGGAAGCTAGGATGGAGATAACAGACGCGCTGACCACAATCTGTCAATCTGCTTTGATACTGGATTGGTGCCAGGGGGCTGGAGGATTGCAAATGCCACACACCTGTTCAAAAAAGCTGCGAGGAATAAACCAGGAAACTACAGGCAAGTCAGTCGAACATCATTGGTGGTTCGAAAAAAATATTAAAGACCATTGTCAAGCACAAAATTAATTCTCACTTGGAGAAACATAGGTTAATAACGGACAGCCATCAATTATTAGCTAAAGGTACTTCGTTTCTGACTAACCTGATTGAGTTCTTTGGTGAAGTAACAGAGATGGTTGATGAAGGTACTGCAGTACATGTTGTACCTATGGACTTTCAAAAGCCATTTAATAAAGTACCGCACAGAAGATTAATTGCGAAAATAGACGCTCATGATATTGAAGGGACGGTGGTAACTTTCGTAGTACATTGGCTATGGAATAGGAGGCAGAGAGTATTGATGAATGGATGTTTATCTGTCTGGAGTGAATTATGAAGTGGGATCTCCCAGGAGTCGGCATTAGGACCATTGCTTTTCTTGCAATCTATAAATGACCTGGATTGGGTACAGGGAATACACTTTCGAATATTGCGGGCGTTATAACATTTAGCAACGTATTAAATAGTGAGCATTATAGTAGCATAATTCAGGAAGACATAGACATATTGTGAAAGGGGCAGATGCAAGGAAAATGCAATTTAACGTGGCTAAGTATGAATGTTGCACTTTGAGAGGAATAATATGGAGAGACAGTACAATCTAAATGTACTATTTTGAGGTGGTGCAAGAACAGAGGGAACTGGGGTGCATATTGACAAATCTTTGAAGGTGACTGAGTAAGTTGAGAGGCTGGTTAAGAAAGCGTGTTGGATACTGGGCTTTTTAAATAGGGGCATTGAATATAAAAAACGAGGCAATGATGCTAAAACTTTACAAATCTCTGGTTATGCCTCAGCTGGATTATTGGATACAATTCTGCACACCACACTTTAGAAAGGATTGTAGGGTTATAGGCAAAATGCTGGGGATGTGGAACTAAATTGAACAGCTCTTCCGAAGAACCAGCACAGCCGTAACGGGCCGAAAGGCCTCCTTATATTCTGCATGAGTCTGTGATCCTGATGCAGGGTCGGTGACTCATTTCGTTTATCAGACTCACGCAGCTCAACGGCAGTGGGTGGAACCTGGCACCTGGCCTCTTCACATCTATTAATGGGCAGGTTCCTTCTCATTGGCGTACATTACCAGGCTGCAATTCACGGTTAACACCTTTCAAAATCTATTGGTTATTTTGAAAGAAACATTGGTTTCTGTAGAAACAGTTATCCACAAATTAGGTTCCAGTTCAGTCGGGGTGTCGGAAGGTGCTGGAGGGCCCGCTCGGTATCTGCGAACAACATTCGGTTAATGTTCAGGTCCCGTCACTGTAACCGGCTCCGGGGACGATGCTGCTGTCCTTCCTGACCCTCTTTTTACTGCAGCTTCTCAACTGTGAGTCATCGTTGATTATTATTATTATTATAATATGTGCCTCATTAATATAATGATTACTGAACTATTTGAGATGATGTGGAAAGTAAATGTTGTTTTCCTGAATTTTAATCGTTTCATGAAGAGCTTAATGAGATATCGGGGCTGGTTTCTCAATCATCTTCCACCTGCGGCTCTTGTACAGACAGAGCAGACTGGAGTTGAAAATCTAATCAGATTATTTAAACTGAGCCTGGTAGAAGTAGAGCGCGTTCACTGATAGATTAGACTGTATCGGAGCCTCGGTCCATTTACAGAAAACTGGCATATTTTATTCAAATTTGTCCTTCATTGGGACCGTATGAAGTGAATATTGCAATTGTTATTTAATTTGTAGAAGTTTCATTTAATACATATTTTGGGCTGTTTGTTTGACTTTAAGTTCCATCAACTTCAAATAGGGAATCAATTCTCAATTTCTGTCGGTGACAATCAGCACGCTTAAAATATTGTTCATCTGATTAACACTTATTTTAAATTCCCAGTAGAGATTTGTGTCAAACTTAGATTTAAATCCGAAATCGGTCACAAATACCGCGGCAGTTTATTTTTCTTTTGTCCCCTGCGGCTCTTCTGCAGACAGAGGAGACTGGAGTTGAAATTCTAATCGGATTATTTAAACCGAGCCTGTTGGAAGTAGAGCGCAGTCACTGTTAGAATAGACTGTGTCGGAGTCTGGGGTGTAAGTGAACTCACTGAGTGGAGAACACCAGTCAAAGCTGCACCTACTGCCGACTGAAACCACACACACATTTCTGTCACAATATTTCTCACTAGAAGTTCTGTCTGACCCGGTGTGATAGAGTGAACTGAACTATTTAAAAAACGTTATTCAGCATTAGAATGTTGGATAAGGTTTATACATAATGTACAATAAAATATTTACTAGTGGTGGAACTAATAGTGTATCAATTAGCCTCAACCATTTGTACAATTATAATTACATATATTCTCCAAATATTGATGTTTGTAACATTTCCTAAATATTTGGAGAATTTGCTGTGTGAGTGTTGTTATTTAGTTAGAGTATCTTCAAAATTATGAACTTTTAATATTAAACTATTTTTTTGTATCTAATACATTTATATGTACAGGCTGATGTAATAATGAAGCTTTCTCAGTCCCAGTCCACATGCCCCATACTTTTCATACAGAATCATGTAGAATTTAATGAGATATTGGAACTTGTTTCACAATCTCCCTCCACCTGCTCCATGCTTGTTAAACAGTGTCGTGTAGGGTTTAACGAGAGTTCGGGATTTGTTTCTCAATCTCCTTCCTCGTGCTCGCTATTTTTTGCTGAGGTTTTTTGTCGGTGACTCCGTTCAGTTTCCCTCTGTTTCCAGTGTGTGTTTGGTTATATTTATTAATCTCTATCAATAACAAATGCTGGTTTACTGACAGGGAAACATTATCGCACTGTTATCAGATAACTTGTGAGTTTAACGAAATACATTTCCGTGGTTAAATTTATTTTATTTTATAAAAGTGATTGGATACTAAAATTCTGTTTTGTAGATAATTTAAAGAACATTTTCTGCAAATCATAGAACCGAGAAAAACATCATGAAATGTATCTCACCCCCTGAATCATTTTCACAAATCCCCTGCTGATCAAATTCAATCTGAAGAAAATGGACATATTTTATTCAAATTTTTCATTTATTGGGACCGCATGAAATGAATATTGAAATGCTTTATGCAATTTTAAGAATTCTCATTTAAAACATATTTTCGGTTGATTGTTTCATTTTAAATTCCATCAACTACAAATAGGGAAACTTTACCCATTTCTGTCGATGGCATTCTATTCAGATGTAAGAATATTTTACATCTGAATAGCACTTATTTTAAATTCCCCGGTGAGCCTTGAGTGAAATTTAGCTTTTAAACCGAAATCTAAGACACTACCGCAGCAGTTTTGTTATTTTTTGTCCCCCACGGCTCCTGCACACACAGAGCAGACTGGAGCTGAAATTCTAATCGGATTCGTTAAACCGAGCCTGCTAAAAGTAGAGCGCATTCACTGTTAGAATAGAGTGTATCGGAGCCTGGGGTGTAAGTGAACTCACTGAGTGTAGAACACCAGTCAAAGCTGCACCTACTGCCGACTGAATCCACACACAAATTTCTGTCACAGGTAATTCTCACCAGAAGTACCGTGTTCAGTGAACTGAACTATTTTCAATCGTTTATTCAGTATTAGAACTTTGGAGAATGAATTTAATATTTTTAAATACTAACTAGACATGGAACAAATACTGTTTCAATTTGCTTTAATTAACAGTATAATCATTGTTAAGTTCACTCTCCAAATAAAACTGTTACTGAAATTTCCAAACTCTCCGGGATTGTGCGTATTGTTTTTTACTCAGTGATGATCTTGAAAATTATGAACTTCTTTCTGAAATTAATCATTCTATTTCATACATTTATATTAAATGTATAACGTAATAATTAACGTTTCTCAGTCTCCTTCAACATGCCCCATGTTTTTATACAATGTCATGTAGTGTTTAATAAGATTTCGGGACTTGTTTCTCAATCTCCTTCTAACTACTCGATACTTTTTGCTGAGTTTGTCGGTCGATTACTTCATTCAGTTTCTCTCTGTTTCCAGAATGTGTTTGGTTATATTTATTAATCTCCATCATTAACAAAGTCTGGTTTACTGACAGGTAAACCTTCTCGCACTGTTATCAGATATGTTGTCCGTTTAACGAAATGTGTTACCGTGATTCATTCTATTTGATGTTATAAAACTGATTGGATACTAAAATCCTGTTTTGTAGATTTAAAGAACATTGTCTGCAAATCATAGAACGGAGAAAACACATGATATGTACATCACTCCCGGAATCATTTTCACAAATCGCGTGCTGATCAAATTCAATTTACAGAAAATGGGCACATTTGATTCCAATGCGTCATGCATTGGGATCATATGAAGTGAATGTAGAAAAGGTTTCTTTAATTGTATAATTTTAACTTAATACTTATTTTGGGTTGTTTGTTTGATTTTAATGTTTCATCAACTTCCAATTGTAAACAATTGTTCAATTCTGTCGGTGTCAGTAAACATGTGTATTATATATTGATTCTGATTAAGACTTACTTTAATTTTCAGAGGAGATTTGTGCCAAATTTAGTTTTGAAACCGAAATCCAGCACAAATTCCGCGCCAGTTTGTTGTATTTTGTTCCCTACAGCTCTCCTACGGACAGAGCAGACTGGAGTTGATATTCCAGACGGGGTTTCAAACCGAGCCTATTGGAAGTAGAGCGCGGTCACTGTTAGAATAGAGTGTATCAGAGTCTGGGGTGTAATGAACTCACGAAGTGTAGAACACCAGTCAAAGCTGCAGCTGCTGCCGACTGAAACCACACACACATTTCTGTCACAGATATTTCTCTGTGGAAGTGATGTCTGACACCAAGTGATGCAGAGAATTGACCTAATTTTTTTTAAATAATTAGTTCATCTTTGGAGTGCTGGACAAGGAATATAAATATTGTGAAGTTAAATATTAACTAGAGGTGAAACCTATATTGCTTCAGTTGGTAATCATAAGTGTACTTATCAAGTACACTCGTCAAAAATGATGCTATTGAAAGATCCTAAATCTCCCCGGGATTTGCTGTATGAGTATTTTTGTTTAGTTAGTATCATCAAAACAATGAGCTTTTTATATTAAATTAAGCTTTCTACTTCATACATTTGGATGAACAATGTCAAATAATAATTAATGTTTCTCAGTCTCTTTCCAAATGGTCCATAATTTTTCTGCAGAATCATGTAGTGTTTAATGAGATAACGGGACATGTTTCTCAATCTGCTACCACGTGTCCCATACTTTATATATTGTGCCATGTCTTGTTTAATGAGTTATAGGGCCTTGTTTCTTAATATCCCTCCAATTGTACAATAGTTTTATATCGTGTCATGTAGTATTTAATGAGATAGCGGGATTGTTTCTCCATCTCCTTCCACATGTGCCATGCTATGGTAGCTTTGTGTAACAAACCCTGAATTTGTTTGTATATTTAACTACGGCAGATAGCGATCAGAGCGCGTTGTCCTGTTCTTGTCAATATTCGATGCGTCTTTGTTGATTTTCTAACCATTGTAACTTTTATCCAGACACTAGTTAAGGGCTATGGAGATATTTTGTTTGAAATTACTCTTTGTGCTATTAACGCTCAGAGTCGGGATTGTTTGGTGTGAGCTCCCTCTGGTGTTTTACTGAAGGTTTTAACATACAATTAAAGATTTTCAATTCATTTGCTTCCTAAAAATAGCAGGAGCTCATTTAATTGTGAAAGTTGATCAGGTCGGACTTGAAATAGTTTATTATAAAATAATTATTATGATTCTTGATATTCCTGATAATCTGACATGAGAAGAATTTTCATATAAACACTCTCTATTGACTCTATTTTCTAATCTCAAAATCAGCAATTCTAAAAGAAGCGTTGAGTTTTTAACGTTTTTGAGTAAAAACTGAAAGATTATTCCCACTAGTCTGTCAATGGATAACAATAAAATATGAATTTGCAGGACAGAAGTGTGTTGGTAAGGACTGCTGAGGCTCTCCTGGAGTGGAAGCTTGTAACGCTCTGTCAACATTACAGAACCCGGACCAGAACGAGACCACAGAGATTCTGTTTGGAAACTGCACTCATTCAAGAAATCTTGACAATCGCTGCTGAGGACAGGAATCGGTGTCACCTTGTCTGTAATATATAACCGAGGGAATAGAAAGAGACCTGGAGATCTGTAGGACACAATGTCATCAGGGGGATGGGGAGCAGGTCAACACGCACTCTCTAATATGTAACATTCGGAATAGAAAGAGACCTGGAGATCTGTGGGACACAATATCATCAGGGGGTTTGGGAGCAGGTCAACACGCACTCTCAAATATGTAACATTCGGAATAGAAAGAGACCTGGAGATCTTTGGGACTCAATATCATCAGGGGATTGGGAGCAGGTCAACATATTGGCTGCATTTTAAAAAGAAGCAAAGCTTATCCAGTAAACGAGAGGTCCATTATCCGAACATCATTAATGGCTAAAATGATGGACCAATCGGTGAGGACAGTTTACAAGAGAATTCGCTCAGCAGGAACATAATGACTAAAAGCCAGCACGGAGATAGGAGGCGTGAACCCGCCTGACAAACGGTTCATTTTGTTTTGTTTGTGGAATTTAGAGGTAAAATGAGAAGCAGAAACATCCTATTGCAACTTTACGGAAACTTTGTAATTTCCACGTGGAAAACATTGGTTTAAAATAAAAGACACTGAAATTCATCACACAATAAGATAATCTATAATTTAATTTCAATTATATTTATGTTCCATCATGAACTTTGGACGGAAATCCTATACTTCACTACCAAATATCACTGTGAGAGCGCCCTCAAATTCGGCTGCCCTCAAAGGTTTGTCACCATCCTCCGGCTGCTTCATGATGACTTGCAAGCCGAGACCCTGACCAACGGATCCACCACGTATGCATCGGGTCAAGCAAGGCTGTGTCATTGTATCAACGCTCTTCTCAATCATCCTAGCTGCAATGCCCCATCTCACCCTCAGTAAGCTCCCCGCTGGAGTGGAGCTAATTTATAGCAAACCGGACACTGTTCAAACTCCGTCACTTCCAGTCCAGATCCAAGGTCGTCCCAGCCTCTGTCATCGAATTACAGTATGCAGACGATGCTTGCATCTGCGCACACTCGGAGGTTGAACTCCAAAACATAGTCAACACCTTCACTGAAGCGTTCAAGAGCATTGGCCTTACACTAAACATTCGTAAGACAAAGTTCCTCTAACAACCTGCCCCCGCCACACAGTAATGCTCACCGATTATCAAAATACATGACGACGCCTTGGACAACGTGGACCACTTTCCATAACTCGGGAGCCTACTGTCAACAAGGCAGACGTCGTTGACAAAGTCCAACACCGCCAGTGTGCCAGTGCAGCCTTAGCTCACCTGAGGAAGAAAGTGTTTGTAGCTCAAGGCCTCAAACCCAGCACCAAGCTCAAGGTCGACAGAGCAGTAGAGATACCCGCCCTCCTGTATGCTTCAGAGGCATAGGCCATGTACAGCAGGCACCTCAAAGCACCGGAGAGGTAACACCACTGCTGTCTCCAGAAAATCCTGCAAATCCATTGGCAGGATATGTGCACCAACGTCAGTGTTCTCGCTCAGGCCAACATCCTCCGCATCGAAGCTTTATCCATGCTCAAACAGCTCCGATGGACGGGCCACAACGTCCGAATGCCCAATACGAGACTCCCAAAGCAAGCGGTCTGCTCGGTGCTCCAAGACGGAAGGAGAGCCCCAGGTGGGCAGAGGAAACGCTTCAAGGAAACTCTTAAAGCCTCCTTGAAAATGTGCAACATCCACAGCGACACTTGAGATCACCTGGCCCAAGGCTGCACAAAGTGGAGCAGAAGCATCCGTGAAAGCGTCGAACCCCTCGAGTCTCTTTGCCAGCAGCAAGCAGAAGCCAAGCACAAACAGCAGAAGGAGGGCACATCAACCCAAGCACACCACCCGCCCGCCCCTTCAACGACCGTCTGCACCACCTGGGACAGAGAAAGTAGGTCCCTCGTTGGACACATCTGTCACCTGAGGACTCGTTTTTAGTGCGGAAGCAAGTCATCCTCGGTTCCGAGGGACTGCCTAAGAAGAGGAAGAAGAGTATTGCAGCTGTGAAAAGAGCGGGCCTATCACCACCGCCTGCTCAGGGCAACTGCACACGGGTAAAGAATGGTCAGAGCACCGTCACCACTAATTTCAGGGCTACGGGGAAAGGGCACGGTACTAGGACTGATTGGATCGCTCTATCCAAGAGCCAGCACAGGCACGATGGGCCGAATGTCCTCCATCTGTGCTGTGTCATTCTAGGATTCTACAAGGAGCAGCTCCATCACCACCGCCTTCTCTGGGCACCTACACACTGGTAATAAATAGGGCCCGAGCACCGGCACCACAAGGAGAGAGTGCACCCAGGTGTCAGTCTGTGTTTGTGTGAAAATCATTCTCGATAAACTGTAAGCACTTTACAAATGTCAGCTTGCTGCATAGATTGTATTTGCGGTATTATAAGGAATGAAGAACAGATGAAATTACAAATCCCTTATCAGTTCTTTCGCAAAGTGACGGGAATTCTTACCCCGCAGTTCTTTGTATTTGTGACTTTTCTTTCTGACAGTTTTATTAATTTCTTGCCCCAGTGAACTCTAATTCACAATGTCTCATTTCAGGCAGACCCGGGAACAGTCAAGCTGACCCATCAGGTAAACGCCTTTTATTTTCACGTTATCTGGTATCTCTCTGTTCTGATCCATCCCATTGAAAATTAAGGCTGGGTGACAATCTCAGGGCCTTTTTGATCACCGATTAACCCGCTCCTCGTGTGTCCCTCGGACGGGAAGAGTGTTTCCCACGGACTGTTACTAAAGATCTTTAATTCCAGCTGAGAATCGGCTGCTGCCTTCATGCAGAGCGACAATAAACGGGGTCCCTGAAGGGCAGAGTTTGAAGGACCGGCTCCTCTGACACTGCTGCCGGTCCCACAGCAGCTCTCACATTCCACCTCACCAGTCAGTGCTGACATTTGGATCACATGACAATTCAGCCCCGCGTCTTCCTCTATTTTCTCCGGTTATTGCGGGGAATTTCTTCGAATCCTGACTGGGGCTGAGCTCTGACGACGTTCGGCCAATTGGTACTGATCATGATGGATAGCTGACCATTGCAGCCACGCCCATCTGCCGACCTCTGGAGGCTGGAATATATTCTGAGCCAATCGCTACCCCGGCCCCGTGGGAGCCGCTCTGGTGCTGGGAACTTCCCGCTGACTCACGGTGCCCTGCTCGTTTACACCGTTTATTAATATTTCCCTCTTCCTTTGCCATGTTTAATATTTATTCCCGGTTTAATTCGGGGTCTGGGCACTGTCGGCTGTTCCCACTGATTCCTCACAAGGTCCCTCTTGCCTGGTGAATGGGGCGGTCCGTGCGCCTGCAGACTGTGGTTTTCAATCACTCTAACCGCTTGATGTTATTTCTGATATATTACAGAGACGGTGAAGCTGAGACTGGTGAATGGGGGCAGTCCGTGCGCTGGGAGACTGGAGATTCACTACAGGGGACAGTGGGGGACTGTGATTGATTATCTCTGGGACGTGCCGGATGCCGCTGTTGTGTGCCGGGAGCTGGGCTGCGGGGCCGCGCTGTCAGCACCGGGCGGGGCTCACTTTGGTGAAGGGTCCGGGCCCATTGTGACGTCAAGTGTTCAGTGCGGCGGGACCGAGGCCGCTCTGCGGGAGTGTGATTCAGTTCGATGGGATCACTATCGCGGGTTACACGTTGATGATGCCGGCGTCATCTGCGCAGGTAAAAATGTATCTTCTGTCTCTCATCTCCCGCCGCCTCTGATTGTTTCCTGAATAAAGCGGAAGTAAAATAATCAGCGGGTGTCCGTCCCCGGAAAGCGAGAGATTATAATTCCAGTATTCCCCGGTTACTTTTAATGTTATATTATTAATATTACGATTACTGTTTGTGTTATAATAATATTACTATGATTATATACAATAAACACCCCCACCGGGAGCAGTAAATAGCTGACACTCGGCACATTTGCAATGCAAACAGAACAAGTTTCCATTCAGATTTGCTACAAAGCCGCAGTGAATGAGCTGACCCGCTGGAAATGTCACAATCTCAATCCAACTCTCCATTCTCAACCCAACAGCCGCTACCGGGCATGCGCCGTGAGCCCGGCTCTGCGCCTGCGCTCATCGCTTGTTGTGCGATCTGATATTTTCCACAGACTGTGAATCTGGGACTGGGGAGGGAGGTTTCTCCGCCTCGGGGAGCCTGGGCAATGGGTCCGCGGTTACTGTGGGCAGCACGGGAGGAACTACAGAGTAAGATCCCACAGTTGCCTAAACATTCCCATTCATTTCGAGTTCTGATAAATATTGAGAAGATAAAAAGTACAGAATCTCAGGCAACTCTCTGCAATAGGGAATTCAGGGGGAACAAATTTACCCAGAGAGTGGTTCATTTGTGACGTGCTTATATTTATGGCTCCTAGTTTTGCTCAGCCCACAAGTTCTCTATTTTACCCTATCAAATATTGTCATATTCTTAAATGCCACTATTTATTCACCCCCTCAGCCGACTCTATTCTAGCTTGTTCAATCTTTCCTGATACCTATTGCCTGTCAGTTCCAGTATCAACGTTGTAAATCTTTATTTTCTCAGTGCCTCTTTATCCATTTTATGAAATGGAAATCCGAACTGTGCGCAGTAATCTAAATATGGTCTACTCAAGGTTCTATACAAGTCGAACATAACTCCTCTCCTTTTCAGTTCTGTCCCTCTAGAAATAAACCCCAGGGCTTTGTTTGCATGTTCTATGGCTTTATTAACTTGCGTCGCTACTTTTAATGATTTGTGTATCTGTACCTCTAGATCCCATTGCTACACTACCCAAATTAGGCTCTTACTTTCCAAGAAAAAGGACCCTCTCATTCTGCAATCATATTAATGCCATCTTGTGTTGTTTATCGCAGTCTTCCTCAGTATTAACTATTGCGCCAACTAGATTTCATCCGCAAATTTTGAAATGTTGTTTCCATTTCCTGAGTCCAGATCATTTATGTAAATTGTAAACAACAGTCGTCCCAGGACCAATCACTGTGGCTCAACATTTCCGACCTATTACCAATCTGAGTAATTACCTTTTAACGATTACTCCCTGTTTCCTGTTTTGTGGACAAATGTAAGAAGTCACACAACACCAGGTTATAGTCCAACAGTTTATTGAAATCACATCTTTCGGAGCGCTGCTCCTTCGTCAGGTGAATTGGAGAGATGCATAAAGACACAGCTTATATAGTCAGAGAATAATGCCACATGATTACAGGTAATATTTCTAACTGCCATTTATCACACCTCAGCAGAGAGATAATCACAGCAATTAACGTGTGAATGGTGTCCAAACAGGTTAGTCAGGTAAACATTACATCAAAGAACAATGAGGTGGGATCACAAGGGGTCAAATGTTGCAGATGCTGGGGTCTGTATGAAAAACAAAAAACAGACAAAAGAACATTTTTTTTGCTGGAAATCACAGCAGGTCCAGCCGCATCTGTGTAGAGAGAACAAGCCAACGACGACTCGACTGGGTGACCCTACGTCAGGTGGTGTTACATGTAGCGTGACATGAACCCAACATCCCGGTTGAGGCCGTCCTCATGAGTGCGGAACTTGGCTATCAGTTTCTGTTCAATGATTTTGCGTTGTCGTGTGTCTCGAAGGCCGGCTTGGAGAATGCTTACCCGAAGTTCGGAGGCTGAATGTCCTTGACTGCTGAAGTGTTTCCCAACTGGGAGGGAACACTCCTGACTGGCGATTGTTGCGCAGTGTCCGTTCATCCGTTGTTGCAGTGTCTGCATGGTCTCGCCGATGTACCATGCTCTGGGGCATCCTTTCCTGCAACGTATGAGATAGACAACGTTAGCCGAGTCACATGAGTATGTACCATGTACCTGGTGGGTGGTGTCCTCACGTGTGATGATGGTACCTGTGTTGATGATCTGGCATGTCTTGCAGGGGTTGCTGTGGCAGGGTTGTGTGGGTGTCGTGGTCGCTGAAGGAACGCGATGGGCACCTACAGATGCTGAAATATGACCTCGTAAGAACGGAGTATGAAACTCGACTCATCGATCGACAGTTCTGACGGGCCACAGCGGAAAATCGCATAGACCTCCTCAGAAGATAAACACGGGACACAACCAGCAGAGTACCCTTCATCGTCCAGTACTTCCCCGGAGCGGAGAAACTATGCCATGTTCTTCGCAGCCTTCAACATGTCATCGATGATGACAAACACCTCACTAAGGCCAGCCCCACGCCTCCACTACTCGCCTTCAAACAGCCGTCTAACCTCAAAAAGACCATCGTTCGCAGGAAACTACCCAGCTTTCAGGAGAACAGCGACCACGACACCACACAACCCTGCCACAGCAACCTCTGCAAGACATGCCAGATCATCAACACAGATACCATCATCACACGTGTGGACACCACCCACCAGGTACATGGAACATACTCATGTGGGTCCAGGTTTTCAAAGGGAGCGGTCTGGGTCCCGGTTTCCAAAGGGAGCGGTCTGGGTCCCGGTTTTCAAAGGGAGCGCTCTGGGTCCCAGTTCTCAAAGGGAGCTGTCTGGATCCAGTAATATAAGGGTTGTCCGGGATTAAGATATCCTGTTTACTGAGAGCTATACTGAGTGTGGATTTGCATTGCCCGAAATCATTCCGGGTAATTCGGGGCATGTGCTGAATGGTTACTCGTTGTTAGTGCCGGAGGTCAGTGAGGAAGGATTGGAATCACTGTGGCTCCCTTCACATCAGCATTCGCTGTCTCAGTTAAAAAGCAACTGTGGGTAGGGGGGAGTGGGGAAGAGAGAGAGAACATGGCTGGAAATCTGCACTCCGGCCCGTGTTTCTCATCAATCATGGTCACTTTAATCGTCGTCTTGTGAGGACTTTTGCGGAAGTGTTTGATTAAATAAATAAGTGGCTATGGGAATGTCACTGTAAAATGTTGAATCTGATGTGAGAGATCGGTCCCTATATGGTGACTCCCGTTGTTTTCGGACGTGTTCTCATGTAGTTTCTGTCAATGGGAGAAATCAGAAATTGTGCCGGATGTTTGTTCCTTGCATTGTAGAGAAATTATATCCAACTAGTCTGGACGGGTCTCTTTCATTTATTGAAACTGCGATGCCAGTGGGATGTTACCCAGCATCATCCGCCAGATGTATAATCTGACGTATATTTTAAGGAGTGGCAATTTAAGGGAAGTCTGGGAATGGATAAGAAGTGGGGGCGATGAAGATATTTAGTGGAGAGCACCCACTAATACACTTGCAAAAATCTGGTCCAAACTGATCATCTTTGTGAATAAGATCACACTGGGGGAGGAGAGGGGAGTTGAGGAGACGAACCATAGGAGCAGAATTAGTCCATTCAGCCCCTCGAGCCTCTCCCGCCATCCAATTAGGTCGTGGATTATCCGGACACCATCTACCAGCCTTGCTTCATGTCTCATCAGAAACTTGCATTGCAAAAATATATTGGTCTCAGATTCAATATTATTAATTGAGCTTGCATCTACTGCTTTTTTTGGGAAAGATTTCCACACGTCTGCCAACCTTAATGTGAAGGATGATTCCCGAACTTCTCTGTGGAATGGCCTGGCACTGATTTTAAGGTTCTGTCCACTGGTCCTAGACTCCCCGCCAGTGGAAGATGATTCGATCTATCTGTCCTACCAGCTCCTTTCAAAATTCGATAAACACAATTTAAGCATTCCCTTAAACTTCTAAACTTCAGGAAATACAAACCTAGTTCATGCCATCTGTCCTCATAATTTAACCCTTGGAGCACTGGCAGTGTTCTGGTGAATTTGCGTGGCACTCCTTCCAAGGCCAATATCTTCGTTCTGTGGTGCGGTGCCCAGAACTGTACCCAGAACCCCAGCTGTGGTCTAACCAGGGCGTTGCATAGCTGTAGGAAAACCTCCTACCGTTTACATTCTAGCCCTCTAGATATAAAGGCTAACATTCCATTAGCCTTTTTTATGTTTTTGTAACTGACCACTGCAGTTTAGTGATCTGTGTACATGTACCCCTCAATTTCTTTAGACCTTCACTGTTTCTACCTTTTCACCATTTAGAAATTTACAGATCTATCTGTTCTTGATCGAGCGTATTTCTTGGCCTTGATCCTCAAATGTCTAATCAGCGAACAACAGCAATCAGCAAACAAACCGAATGCTCAACTGTGTAAGCAAAGGAGTGCAGGACAAATCATTGTGTCGGGATTTCACCGAAGAGAGCTCCATCCAGTCACGCCTTGTGCTCTGTGTATAGTTCCAGTCAGGAGGTACAAGAGGTCAGAGTTAAACTAGACAGAGCTCTGTCCAGGCCCCACATTGTGCACCATGTATAGTTCCGGGAACCAGGTACAGGGGGACAATTAAACCCTTGTAGTGGTGTGGAGCCAAAACTGGATTCGGATCTCTACAAGCCGCTGTGCTGAATAATGGGCCTTCTAGCGGGAAGTGAGATGCTGGAGGCAGGAAATGGAGCGAAATTGTGAATCTGAGAACAAACTTTAATTTGAACGTATCAATAGAATAAGGTGTGAAACACTGAAGGGTGAGAAAGACAGACTAAGGACTGCTGTCCGGATATTCTTCTCAAAGAGAACGATGGACGATTGGTCTGGACTCCGGTGTAGATTGATTGAGGAAAATAGAATAATTGAAAAGACAGATGTGAAAAGTCATCTTTAGGGGCATTCTGGGTTAATGAGTTGCACCGGCTCCAACTGTCATCATGAAACGGATGCATCATGTGTTGTGTAAAGGCAGGGTGTGCCTGGAGGGAGACGGGGTGGTCGGGAAATTCTCCCCTCGGTATCCTTCAGTTACAGGGTGAAAGCGGGGGCGCCCTCTGCCGGCTCATCTCGGCCTCTGCTTTCTGGAGGAGAACATGGATGCGGCCGGCCGCGGAGTGAACCCAAAGTGGGTGCAGGGAGGACAGAGATTGCTTGACTTCGATTTATTCTTCTCCCTCTATAGAGACTTTGCCGCATTCTCTCTGCTGATACAGTGCGTGTTTGTAACATCACAGTGTTCGCCACTGGGTAAGGTACCAACAAATAAAGCAATATTATAAAAAGCCAGAAAGACACAATATAACCAATAGCGTTAGAGGAAAAACAGTATCATCGGCACTGGAACAGAATGGAACCAATCTGAGAAGCAATAGTGTCAGATCAGTGATAAATCAGCTGTGTATTTATTTGTAAATATTTGTATTGTGATTATCGTGATTACTGTGATTATTATGAATTTTCAGATCACAGAATTCCTAGACTAGTTTCCGGAGACTCCCCATGCACAGGCAGACTTGAGGTCCAGTACGGCGAAACCTGGGGAACAGTGTGTGACCTTCACTGGGATTTGAATGATGCCAATGTCGTCTGTGCTCAGCTTCAGTGTGGAGTCGCGGTGTCCGTGCCAAGAGGGGCTTATTTTGGAGAGGGCACTGGACAACTGCGGAGCGATGTCTTTGAATGTACAGGCAATGAAACAAGGCTGATGGACTGCCCTGTTTCTCCAGTAAATCACCACGAGTGCACCCGCAGGAACGATGCCAGTATTATCTGTTCCGGTGAGTAAAGACTTACTGAACAACAGACAAGTTCATCCTTAATATTGGGAAAAATGAGGAAGGTGACATTCCTCTGTTTCTCTCAAAAATATCAGATATAATCGAGTCCTTACAGCTAACTATAATTTTTATAGGTTTGGACTAACACGTCAAAGTATCCACACTTAGTTTTCAATAGAATGTTTATAATCTTAAAGGTTTCTTCTGAAGTAAGCAGATTTGTTGCTAGTTTATTTACCGCCTGCACCGAATGTATTTTTCTCTTACACAGTTGATGTAGCAATCGGTGCCTAACAACTCATTGGTCGCGCACTGCCTCATTAATCTTGTGCACACATCATAGACCATCACGGTAGGTTCATTAATAGGACACCCCCTCATTCACTATGGGTTATCTTCACTAATAACACGCTGACATCATTGACCGTGCACATCTTTCAATGTACTTTTACTCATTAACAAATTACCCATCAGCTGACGTCATTAAACCGGCACTGTCCTCAACCCCGGGCACCATTTCCATTGCTGATGCTCCTGTGTGATGGCGCCTGCATTGCGGTCATTAGCCCGACAATCATTTGATTATCGGCGCAATGATGTCACCAGCCATCAACGTTAATGGTACACTGACTTAGGAGTCCCGCACTGAACTTCTTAGTGGTGCAGTCACTTTAATTAGCGTCAATCGTATTAACACGACACTGATCACTTATCTCATTAACTGTTCACTGACCTATATAATTGACCATTGTCCCCAAAAGTCGGACATTGACTTCATAAACATGCATTGACCTATTTAGATACTTTGAAGTGAACACCAGGCCCCATTAATTGCCCCACGCGGCAATAGACTTTCGACCCACCCTGTCCAGAGTCACACTTACTTAACAGCCGGGTATCAGGGTGCGGCTGTACTCCCGCAGTACAAGCAGGCCAGAGGGAAAAGATTGTGCAGTTATATTATAGCATCTAAGCACTTTAATCCCCACAGCTGATATGATGGGAAACAAATCCATATGAACAGAAGTAGGGGAGTTAGTAGTTCTATTCTGTTCGGTCATTCAATTAGATCATGACTGATAAGTACCTCAAGTCTATTTATCTGCCTTTGAACCATATTCCTTGATACCCTTAACTGACAAAAATCTATCACAGTGTTGAAATTTTCGATTGAACACAGCATTAAAACAGAAAGGAGAAAAGCAAAAGTCGGAGGCAAAGAGGCCAAGTGTTTAAATCAAATATGCCCACAGTACATAATAGTTCTAAAAGGTCTAAGAGTGTTAATAAAAGAAGCCTGAAGTCTTTGTTTATTATTGTGAGGAGCATTCATAATAAGGTGGATGAATTAGCTGCGCAAATAGATGTAGAAGAATATGTTATGATTGGGATTACGGAAACATGGCTCCAGGGTGACAAAGGCTGGCAACTCAACATCCAGGTGTAATCAATATTCAGGAAAGGGAGGCAAAAAGGAAAATGAGGTTGGGTAGCATTGCTAGTTAAAGAGGAGATTAACACAATAAAAGAGGATATTAGCTCTGAAGATGTGGAATCTGTATGGTTAGAGCTGAGCAATACCAAAGGGCAGAAAAAGTTAGTGGACTTTTATGCAGTCCCCCAAACAGTAAGGCCGAGGTTGGAGATGGCATTAAACGGGAAATTAGAGATGCGTGCAATAAGGTCACAACAGTTATCATGGGTGACTTTAATCTACATAGAAATTGGGCTAACCAAATTAGTAAAAATACTGTGGAGGAGGAATTCCTGGAGTGTATACGGGATGGTTTCCTGCACCAATATGTCAAGGAACCAACTAGGGATCAGGCCATCTTAGACTGGGTATTTTGTAATGAGAAAGGATTAATTAGCAATCTTGTTGTGCGAGGCCCCTTGGGGCGGAGCGTTCATAATATTAGGGTATTCATCATTAAGATGGAGAGTGACGTATTTGACTCAGAGACTAGGGTCCATAATTTAAATAAAGGAAACTGCAATGGAATCAGGCACGAGCTGGGTAGGATGGATTGGAGAATGTTACTTAACGGGTTGACGGTGGATATACAATGGCAAACATTAAAAGATCGCATGGATGAAGTATAGAATTTATTCTTCCGTGTTTAGCATAAAAATAGAACAAAAAAGGTGACTCAGTCGTGCCCAACAAGGGAAATTGGTGTAGCTTAAGATCCAAGGAGAGGACATATAAATTGGCCAGAAAAAGCAGCAAACCTGAGTTTGGGAGCAATTTAGGATTCAGCAAAGGAGGACACAGGGATTACTTAAGAGGGGGGAAATAGAGAATGCGAGTAAGCTTGCAGGGAATATAAACACTGACTGTAAAAGCTTCTATAGATATGTGAAGAGAAATATATTGGTGAAGTCAAGCATAGGTCCCTCGCAGTCATAATCAAGGGAAATTATAATGGGGAACAAAGAAATGGGCGACCAATTAAATAAATACTTTGGTTCTGTCTTCACAAAGGAGGACACAAATAACCTCCCAGAGATGTCTGGGAGCATAGGGTCTAATTAGCGGGAGGAACTGAATGAAATCAGTATTTGTAGGGAAATGGTGTTAAGGAAACTGATGGGATTGAAGGCCGATAAATCCCCATGGCCTGATAATCTACATCCTAGGATACTTAAGGAAGTGGCCCTAGAAAGAGTAGATGCATTGCTGATCATCTTCCAAAATTCTATAGATTCAGGTATAGTTCGCATCGATTGGAGGGTAGCTAATGTTACCCCACTATTCAAAAAAGGTGCTAGAGAGAAAACGGGGAATTATACACCAGTATGCCTGACATAGGTAGTGGGGAAAATGCTAGAGTCCATTATAAAAGATGTAATAGCACTTGGAAAACAGTGACAGGATCTGACAAAGTCAACATGGATTTACAAAAGGTAAAACATGCTTGACTAATCTACTGGAATTTTTGAGGGTGTAAGTGGCAGAATAGCTAAGGGAGAACCAGTGGATGTGGTTTATTTGGACTTTCAGAAGGCTTTCGATAAGGTCCCGCATAAGAGATTAGCATGTGAAGTTAAAGCACATGGGATTGGGAGCAAGGTACTGACTTGGATAGAGAACTGGTTGGCAGAAAGGAAGCAAAGATTTGGAACATACAGCTCTTTTTCTGAATGGCAGGCAATGACTAGTGGGTTGCCGCAGGGATCAATGCTAGGATCCCAGCTATTCACAATGTATATTAATGATCTAGAAGAAGGAACTAGATGTAATATCTCCAAGTTTGCAGACGACACAAAGCTGGGTGGGCGTGTGTACTGTGAGGAGGATATCGAGGAACTCCAGTATGATTTAGACAGTTTGGGTGATTGGCAGATGTATGGATAAATGTGAGGTTATCCACTTTGGTGTCAAAAGCAGGAAGGCAGATAATTATCTGAACGGCAATAGATTGGGAGAAGGGGAAGTGCAACTAGGCCTGGATGTTCTTGTGCAGCAGTCGCTGATGGTAAGCATACAGGTCCAGCAGTCGGTTAATAAGGCAAATGGTTTTTTGGCCGTTGTAGCGAGAGGATTCGAGTACAGGAACAAGGATGCCTTGCTGCAGCTGTACAGGTCTTTGCTGAGATCACACCTTGAGTATTGTGTGCAGTTTTGGTCGCCTTATCTGAGGAAGGCTGTTCTTGCCTTGGAGGGAGTGCAGCGAAGATTCACCAGACTGATACCTGGGATGGCAGGAATGACGTATGAGGAGAGATTGAGTCGATTGGTCTTATACTCACTGGAGTTTAGAAGAATGAGAGGGGATCTCATTGAAGCTTATAAAATTCTAACAGGACTAGACAGACTAGATGCAGGAAGGATGTTCCCGATGGCGGGTGAGTCCAGAAGCAGGGGTCAAAGTATAAAGATAAAGGGTAAGCCATTTAGGACAGAGATGGTGAGGAATTTCTTCACCCAGAGAGTGGTGAACCTGTGGAATTCTCTACCACAGAAGGCAGTTGAGGCCAATTCATTAAAAATATTCAAGAAGGAGTTAGATATATTTCTTAAGGCTAAAGGGAGAAGGCAGGGACAGGGTACTGAGTTTGGATGATCACCCATGATCGCTTTGAATGGCGGAGCAGGCTCGAGGGGCCGAATGGCCTACTCCTGCTCCTCTCTTCTATGTTTCTATGTTTCTTTCCTTTGGGCAGCAGGTGGAGAAATTCAAGATTTCCACCAACCATTTGTGATAAGTTTCATCCATATTTCAGTCTTTGGCCCAACTATCGTCAGCTGCTTCGTAATTGTCCTCCCTCATACATAACCTCAGAAGTGGTGCTGTTTGCTGATGATTGCATAGTGTTCAGCTCCATTCTCAATTCTTTAGATAATGAAACAAGTCATGCCCACTTGCACCAAGATGTGGACATCATCCAGACTTAGGCTGATAGGTCGCAAGTAACATTCGTGCCACACATGTGTCAGGCAATGTCCATCTGTACCATGACAAAGCCTAACAACCTCTGCTGACATTAATTGGCATTACCATCGCCGATCTAACCACCATCAATATCCTCGGTGTGGCCATTCGCTAGAAACCCTGCATGACCAGCCTATAAATGCCGTGACTAATACAGCAGGTCAGATGCTGGGTATTCTGCAGCGAGTGGCCCACCTTCTGACTCCCCAAAGCCTCTCCACCACCGACAAGGCTCAGGTCAGGAGTTGATGGAATACTCTCTAGTTGGGTGCAGCTGCAACAATACTCAAGAATTTCAAAACTATCCAGATGAAAGCCATCCACTTGATTGCCTGCCCATCCATCACATTAACACCCACTTTAATCACTGTTGTTATTCTGCTGAATCTGCGCTGCACCACCTCCAAGGCCTCCAAGGCCAATATAGCTTTCCTGAAATGCGGTGCACAAACTGAGAGCAGTGCCCCAGATTGGGTCTGACCAAGACTCGGTACAACTGAAACATCACTTCCTCCCTTTTATATTCCAAGCCCCTTGAGAAAACGACCAACATTCCGTTAGTTTTTTCAGGAAGAGCTATCAACTTTGAGTTATCAGACAACTTCATAACGGGGTCCTGCAGTAACTGTGATTGTTACAAAGAAATAATTAATTGATAAATTACAGATGTGCGATAAAGGTGGATAAGCTTTCCCTGTTTTCTATTTTGCCCCGTATATATAGTAAATGTGATTTCCAATCTATTTGAATCTGTATTTGTTACCAAAACAGGGAACCATGGACCCCGCTTGGTTGGTGGGGAGAACAGGTGCTCCGGCCGGGTGGAAGTGCTACACGGAGAGCAGTGGGGGACGGTTTGTGATGTTTACTTTGATTTGGAAGACGCCAGCGTGGTCTGTGAGCACCTTCAGTGCGGGGCAATCACCGCAACCCCGGGAGCAGCTCACTTTGGGGAGGGAACCGGCCCAGTATGGAAGGAAAACTACAGGTGCCGGGGGAACGAGTCCCGCTTGTGGGATTGTCCGGTTTCATCCTGGGATCAGTTTAGCTGCTCACATGGAAATGACGCCAGTGTCATCTGCTCGGGTGAGTCCACTCAGTGTATTGAACTGAAATACAGCAACTGTTCTCCTGTCGAGCAGAGTCTCACACCAGGGGCTCTATTTCTGTAAGTCACTGATTCACTCGCTTTACTGATCAAGATCACCTTCTTCCTCTGACACTAAGCGAGTCTGAGGTGTGTGTGTCGGTCGATTGGTCTGAAGTAAATTAGCAATGAATCAAAGGGTTATAATCAAGTGCACGTTTAATACAAACATATCTCGTGTTACGGTGAAAATCTCTGTAAAAAGGAAAAATCCCCCGGGACCACTGCTATAGCATGGAAATACTGCACCAGTATTGCAACCGATATCAATGTTACCGGCTCAAATTTGAATCAACATAGAATTCTCCGCAGAGATCAGCTGTATTTTAACAGAAAATGCTGTTAATTTAAACGAGATAAATAGTGCGAGATGAGTTTTAATATCCATAAACTGCACTGTATCTCTGATTATTTCACGAACTTTTCGTACATCACCGTTATCCCAGTGTCCTGGAACACATTTATCCCTCAACAAGCACCACCTTGCAACAGATTATCTGGTCCGTTATCTCATTGCTGTTTGTGGGAACTTACTGAGCGCAAATCAGCTCTCGCGTTTCACACTTAAAACATCGCAACTTGTGGACAGGAGGAGGCCCTTCAGCCGCTCCGGCCTGTCTCGCCGCTGTCGCAGTTACTACAAATCTGAAGTACTTCAGTGGCTGTGAAGAGCTTTGGGCCGTCCGGTGTTCGGCGCTTTGCTTCAATTGAGGCCGCGCCACCCGGAAGGGCTGCAAAGGAAAAGCGAGCTTCAGCCACACCATTTTGTTGGGCGGAATATGGTGGAAAATTTGGGCGCAAACAGGGTCCACAATGGATCACATCAGCTGAACTGTTAGCAGCCAGAAGCTATTTTAAGCCCGTGCTCCTGCCTTTGATCACAGCTCATATCAATAGCCGACCTGGGCCGCACGCCCTCAGTTAGTTTTTATCACATTTCCCCAGATTAGCCTCCGGAAGCTGCTCGGCATCTCTCTAAAATCAATTCACAGAGAAAAGATAATGGCGGAGAGGATCGGCCTCCAAGCCTTGTGGGTGATTATTATACAAATGTGATCATTAAAAATTAATAATAACGGTCTGGGTGAGAGTTAGTAAATTATGGGATATTTTGGCTCAGTTTAACCGTAGCTGTCAATGTGTTTCTTTTTGTAGATGAAGGTTGGCCGCCGAGACTGACTAATGGGGGAAGCCGCTGTGACGGGCGAGTGGAGATTTACTACAACGGCAGCTGGGGGAGAGTGCGAGACAACCTCTGGGACCTCAATGATGCCAACGTGGTCTGCAGACAGCTGGGCTGCGGCTCTGCGATAGCCGCTTATAACTCTTCAAAGTACGGAGAGAGTGAAGGGCCCGTGTGGGTGAATGATGTCCAGTGTGAAGGAAACGAGCCTCAGCTCCGCAACTGCAGCTCATTCACATTGAATCCATCTCTCAATGACAGCATCGGCGTGGGGGTCCTGTGCTCAGGTGAACAAATGGTTCAATTTTACAGAACCATAAATGGGAATATCTTATCTGCTGAGAAAAGTGGTAATATTGGTCATTTGTTCCTCGGTGACCCTACACCAGTTATTTAACTCAGGGGGTGACAGCAAAGCGAGAGGACACCGGCTGAACAGTGAAACAACAACAACAATAACTTGCATTGTTTTGCGCCTTTAACAAAGACAAACGTCGCAAGGCGTTTCAAAGGAGCGCAATCAGAGAGGAAACTGAAACAGAGCCCAACAAGAAGAAAGGGCGACTAAAAGCTTGGTCAGAGGGTAGATTTCAGGAGGCCGGCTAAAAGGTGGAGTGGCTGAGATGTTTAGGGAGGGAATCCGTGGTTGCAAATCAGTTACATTGTGCATAATATCAGTGTGGACATTTGTGCTGGAGTTGTACTGGAGTAAGTTTCATTATACTGTGTATAAATGTCGACAGATGTTTTGGCCTGTACTGGTTTAAGTGACATCATACAACATGTGAATGTAGACAGACGCTCTGAGGCTGAAATGCTGTAAGTTCCATTTTGCAGTATGTTAGTCCAGGCTAATGTTGTGGGGTTTTATTGATGTAAGTACACTTACACACTGCATAGTGGAACTTACATCAGTGCAGCCCCAGAACATCTGTCTACACTTAGATACTGTATACTGGAAGACAGATGTTCTGGGGTTGTATTTGTTTACGTTGCATTATGCAGGACGCAGCCAAAGTAATAAACAGGTTTGTGGATAAGACTTTAAACTCGTCAGACGTGGGGGATTCTGGTGAAATGAACATCAGCCTGAAGTTAAAGGAAATAGGAGATCGGAGTAAATATAATACAAGGTAAAACAAACGTGTGTTACATAAACGGGCAGGAAACATATACAGTTATGGAACATGAGTATAAAATGTTTGTTAAAATAGAGGAAGTGGAACGATTAATAACGCATTCAATTGCCTGAGCAACAATGTGCGCAGCATTCGAAGCAAAATGGGGGAACTGGAGACAATAAATCCCAGCAGCCTTGTGTAAGAGGAATATCTGAAACATTTCTGTGCTGTGCATTCTATGTAATATGTGAGGTGAGACAGATGTTCTGCTGTATCGTTTCATTTAGCTGTCATAGATGCATTAAAAGGACAGAATGTTTTCACTGGAAAAGATACATTGGGTTAGATTAAGTGATGAAGTTCATGTGTATTGGAAGTATAATCCTCCTGTATTGTTCTTCAACAGATAACGTGCAGTTAAGGCTGTCCGACGGTGGAAGCCCATGTGCTGGGCGGGTGGAGGTTTATTACAATGGGACCTGGGGCTCAGTTTGTGATGATTCCTGGGACCTGGCCGACGCTGACGTGGTTTGCAAACAGCTGGGTTGCGGGAATGCGGTTGACATGGATCTTCCTGCTGATTGTGGACCAGGACCAGGCCCAGTTTGGTTGGATGAAATGAACTGTTCTGGCAACGAATCGTTTCTCTGGGAATGTCCCTCAGCACCGTGGGGTAAACACGACTGTGCTCATAAAGAAGATGTGAGGATGATGTGTTCAGGTAAGGGCATTTTCAACCTCCTCATTTTCTGCAGTCTTATTCGTGATGCTGCAGACGGGAGATATTACATGGAATTGCACAAAATTACAGCACAGAAACAGGCCATTCGGCCCAGCTGGTCTGTGTGGTGTTCATGCTGCAGACGAGCATCTTCCCACCCTAATAACAGCAGAAAATGTTAGAAATACTCACCAGGCCAGGCAGCATCCGTGGAGAGAGAGACAGGGTTTACGTTTCAGGTCTGGGGTTTCTCTCTCCACGGATGCTGCCTGGCCTGCTGAGTTTTTCCAGCATTTTCTGTTGTTATTTCAGATTTCCAGCATCCGCAGTATTTTGCTATTATCTTCCCACCCTACTTCATCTAACCCTATCTGTATATCTTATATTTCTTTCTCCCTCGTGTACTTATCTAGCTTCAACTGAAAGGCATTTATGCCATTCGCCTCAACTATTCCAGGCGGTCGAAGTCCCCAATTCTGGCCACTCTCTGGGTAAAGAAGATTCTCCTGAATTCCATATTGGATTTATTGATGACTATCTTATATTTATGATCATTAGCTTTGGTCTCCGCCACTTTTAGTGATTAGTGAATCTGTATCCCACGATTCCTTTGCTCCTCTATCCCAGTTAGACTCTTATTTTCCAAGGAGCATGTGGCCTCCGTATTCCTCCTACCAAAACACAACACCTCACGCTTACCTATATTAAAATTAATTTGCTAATAACACGCCTATTCTGCCCGTTTATTAATGTCTTCTTGTATTTTGTCGCAGTCTTCCTCAGTAATAACCATACCCCCCAATTTGAAGACACTCGTAAATTTTGAAATCCTACTTCCCATACCCAATTCAAATCGTTTATGTAAATGATGAGTAACAGTGACCCCAACACCGGTCCCTGTGGAAGAACACTTCCCACCTTCCACCAGTCGGAGAAACGACCATTAACCCCTACTCTGTTTTCTGTTTAGTATCCAGCTAGCTATCCATCCTGCTACTTCTCCACTGACTCCACATGCTCTGGCCTTAGTCATGATTCTACAATGTGCTACCTTATCGAAGGCCTTTTCAAAATACACGGATCTTACACCTACTGCTTTAACCTTGTCTACAATTTCTGTAACTTTTTCAAATAATTGAATAGCGTTGGTCAAGCATGAGCTTTCGTTTTGAAATCCGTGCTAACTTTTCTTTCTTATATATTCGGAATGTAAATGTATTTCCATTACATTTCTGAAATAATTACCCAGTGAGCACAACCGGTGCAACATAAGTTGTGCAGTGTGAACACACAGCGAGTTATCAATCGAACCACCTGGATATTTCTTCTTTCGTTGACAGAGCACAAAGAGATGCGGCTGGTGAATGGAAAGCATCGCTGTGAGGGAAGAGTGGAAGTGTTCTACAATGGGACCTGGGGAACAGTGTGCTCGGACCAACTGGATCGACATGATGCAAAAGTGATCTGTAAACAGTTACAGTGCGGCCCCCTCACATCTATTGAGTATAACACTCGGTTATTCAGACCGGGATCCGGACCGATTTGGCTCGATGAGATGGAGTGTAAATCACATGAGTCCTTCCTTTGGCAGTGTCAGACAGACCCGTGGGGGGAACACAACTGTCATCACTGGGAGGATGCAGGTGTTGTTTGTTCAGGTAACACAAGGAAACTGTCAGTGTGTGGGTGTCATTTCTAAAATAGATTTCCAATACAGTCAGCATATTTCCCTTCTCAACAGGAACAAAAGTGCCGGAGAGATCCCACAGTTCAAGTGTCTGCTTTCGGGAATCTGGTTCTAAACATGGACATTCACCAGGTGCTTCCTCCTCTTCATTATACCAACTATCTGACTTGTATTCCAGGCTTGCACTAAATAAATAACAGTAACTGATTCTCTTTGATAGACTCGGGACAACCGTTGCGCCTGGTTGAAGGCAACAGCAACTGCTCCGGGAGAGTGGAGATATTGTCTAATAACAGCTGGGGCACGGTGTGTGATAACTCCTGGGATATGGCCGATGCCAATGTTGTCTGCAGACAGCTGGGTTGCGGCCCCGCTCTACTGGCCGCAGGAGGGGCTGCAATTGCCCAGGGTGCCGGTCTTATCTGGCTGGATGAGGTGAAGTGCACCGGAAGTGAATCCTTTTTGTCCGACTGTCGTTCCTCACTGCCAGGTCAACATGACTGTGATCACAAGGAAGATGCCAGTGTGGTTTGTTCCGGTAACATGCCTCATGGATTTCGGAAATTAAGAACAATGTTAATATTTTTTATGTAAAATCCTAATATTTGAAATTGATGAAATGTTTGTACAATATATTCCACAGGGCTCGATTTGCCTCCTGCGGCTTCTCCGCCCACACCTGCAGGTACCTACAATTATTAGTACTATTACTAGTATTAATTTTAGCGTTCGTATAATTTTTATTGGTGTTATTGATATTTTCTTGGTTTTGTTCATTTCTGAAGATAATGTGAGCGGTTTCAAATTGACTGGAACTTTTAAAAAAATACAAGGCGGACTGTGTCTGTGTTAAATCTCTCTTTAATCTTGTGATTAGAACAGGGAGGTAAAACCACCTCGATCCCTGTTGCCGTCTGCATAACCCTCGGAGTTCTTCTAATCTGTGAGCTGATCGCACTGATGGCGGTAATACAGAGAATGTCAAAAAGAAGAGGTGAGGCTCAAATCTTACCGCTGAATTAACACTTGATCTCAGTTCGCTTCATAACCTGGCGAGTCACCAGTTCATTGCACTTTATCATATGGCCTCAATTGGCTCCCCTTTAAGCAACGCTTCGATTTCATAATTCTCATCCTTGTTTTCAAATCCCTCCATGACCTCGTCCCTCCCTATCTCTGTAATCTCCTCCAGCCCCACAAACCCCGAGATATCTGCGCTCCTCTAATTCTTCCCTCTTGAGAATCCCTGATTACAATCGCTCAACCATTGGTGGCCGTGCATTCTGTTGCCTAGGCCCTCAACTCTGGAAATCCCAGCCTAAACCTCTCCATCTCTCTTTCATCCTTAAACACGCTCCTTAAAACCTACCTCTTTGACGAAGCTGTTGGTCATCTGCTCTAATTTCACTTTGTGACTCGGTGTCAAATCTGTTGTCTAATAATACTCCTGTGAAGCGCCTTGGGACGTTTTACTACCGCAAAGATGCTATATACGTACAAGTTTTTGTTATTGTATATGAGTGCCACATGGTATTGTTAGAAATAAATCTGAATCCACTTTTGGCGGATTGTTCCATTCAATGTGCTGCCCGAATTAGTAAAATGGGACATTTAACATAGAGAGTTTATAAAGTGTCTACATTCACTGTCCCAGTTCATCAGCTGGTACATGAGATTCTAGAAGAATTTACGTGCTGCAACAGTGGGACAGAAATCTTATTGATCTGTTTGGGCTGTGCGCTCAGTTATTTATTGGTCTGTTATTCTTCCTTTATCAGTTGGGTATCCATTCCGCCCCTTCAGTTTCTGGGTCCGGATTCCCAATCTCGAACTCTCTGACCGGCTCTGCCCACCATTTTGAGAAGTGACAGTGTTATAGGAATTTCTGCATTCTCCGGTGACTATTCTACATCCCAACACAACTATTTCACGCATATCTCACCCAGCCAACACACTCCTGCTCTGTGTACACAGCAAGGCAAAGAACCATCACCGCCTCACTCGCGCTTCCAAACTGATGCTGTCCGCAGAGATCAGTCAACTTCACCCAGCTTCTCTTCGGCTGAACCCCCCGTGCGGCCCCGTAACTGAGCGATCAACTGGTGATCATTTCCCCTGATACCCACTCATTCCCTCTTCCCGAGGTCAATACAACTGGCCGCAGTCTGCTGGAGGTGAACATGTGTCTGTACAGAGTCACAGACACACACACGGAATCACACACACAACTAAACTCCTCCACATTCACGCTAACTGATTCTGTCCCTTGACTATCACTATATCTGTTATTTGGATTTATTCTCAGATGAATTCCTGTGAAATGCGCGTGAAGTGAATCAAAATGTTAATCTCCCCGCCCTCCCTCCAACAGGTGCTGTCACTCGTGGCAGGGAGTCAGCTGTTGGTTTGCACCAAGAAATTTATGAAGAGATTGCGAATATTCCAACCGGCGAGGATTCCACTCAGACCCAGGATTCAGGTCTGTATTTTCCGTTTGTTATCGAATCTTCACTGGACAAATGTCGCCTCCCCTTAAATACCCCTTTCAAGGTTCAATATACTGACTGGACACGGACAACAGTCCGCTCACTATCCCCATGTGAGGAGTTCTATAACAGTGAGAGTGTCTCTGTATCCGTGTGTATAGTGAGAGCAGCAATGGATTTGGGAAGATTCCCACTGGTCGGTATTTGTCAAAGAACGGGTTTTCGGTTTGGTTGTAAATAGCGAGCAGTCGCTGTTTCCATTTCCCACACGGCTCCACACGGTCTCCCTCAGATATCTGAGCCCAGGAATAATAAACCCATCGGCTGATTGTATTCTTTATTTTATATTCACTCAAACATCACCTGAAGACACAGATCGATTGAAACCATCTTCATTCCTTCACTTATAACCTTTCCTTTACAATGGCCCAGATATTCAGATCCTTACATAAGAACATAAGAAATAGGAGCAGGAGTAGGCCAATCGGCCCCTCGAGCCTGCTCCGCCATTCAATAAGATCATGGCTGATCTGATCCTAACCGCCAATCCACTATCACAGAACCATCTCCTGAATCTAACATAATAAGACACACGAAATAGGAGCAGGATCAGGCTACACGGCCCCTGGGCCCGCTCCGCTACCCACAGGGCCATGTCCGATCCGAACCCAGACTCATGTCCAAATTCCTGCCCGCTCCCCATAACGCTTAATTCCCTTTACTTCTAGGAAACTGTCTATTTCTGTTTTAAATTTATGTAATGATGTAGCTTCTACAGCTTTTTGGGGCAGCATATTCCATGGACCTACCACCCTCTGAGTGAAGTAGTTCCTCCTCATCTCAGTTTTGAAAGAGCAGCCACTTATTCTAAGACTATGCCCCCTAGTTCCAGTTTCACCGATCATCGGGAACATCCTCCCCGCATCCACCCGATCCAAACCCTTCACAATCTTATATGTTTCAATAAGATCGCCTCTCATTCTTCTGAACTCCAATGAGTAGAGTCCCAAGCTGCTCAACCTCTCCTCATATGTCCATCCCCTCATCCCCGGGATTAACCGAGTGAACCTTCTTTGTGCTGACTCGGGAGCAAGTATGTCCTTTCTTAGGTATGGACACCAAAACTGTACGCAGTATTCCAGGTGCGGTCTCACCAATACCTTGTACAACTGAAGCAATACCTCCCTATTTTTATATTCTATCCCCCTAGCAATGAAAGCCAACATTCCATTGGCCTTCTTAATCAGTTGCTGCACCTGCATACTAACCTTTTGAGTTTCGTGCACCAGGACCCGTAGATCCCTTCGTACTTCAGTACTTTCCAGTTTCTTGCCATTAAGATAATAACTTGCTCTACGATTTTTCCTGCCAAAGTGCATAACCTCACACTTTCCAGTATTGTATTCCATCTGCCAAATCTCTGCCCACCTACTTAGCCTGTCTATGTCCCCTTGTAGGTTTTTTATGTCCTCCTCACTCACTACTTGCCCTCCCATCTTAGTATCATCTGCAAACTTTGATATGTTACACTCGGTCCCCTCCTCCAAATCGTTAATATAGATTGTAAAGAGTTGGGGACCCAGCACTGACCCCTGCGGAACACCACCAGTTACTGATTGCCAGTCTGAGAATGAACCATTTATCCCAACTCTCTGCCTTCTGTTAGATAGTCAATCCTCTATCCATGCCAGAATATTACCCCCAATCCCATGATTTTTTATCTTAAGCAATTATCTTCTGTGTGGCATCTTGTCAAATGCCTTTTGGAAGTCTAATTACACTACATCCACTGGCTCCCCTTTATCCACCCTATATGTTACTTCCTCAAAGAACTCCAGCAAATTTGTCAAACATGACTTCCCCTTCATAAAACCATGCTGACTTTGTCCTATTAAATTATGATTATCCAAATGTCCTGTTACTGTCTCCTTAATAATGGACTCCAAAATTTTACCTACCACAGATGTTAGGCTAACCGGTCTATAGTTTCCAGCCTTCTGTCTACTGCCCTTTTTAAATAAGGGTGTTACATTAGCAGTTTTCCAGTCTGCCGGGACCTTTGCGGAGTCCAGGGAGTTTTGGAAAATTATTACCAATGCATCCACAATCCCTACCGCCACTTCCCTCAAGACCCTAGGATGTAAGCCATCAGGTCCAGGTGATTTATCCGCCTTGAGTTCCATTATTTTACCGAGTACCACTTCCTTAGTGATCTTGATCGTGTTTAGCTCCTCCCCCCCTTTAGCCCCCTGTTTGTCCAGTGTTGGGATATTCTTAGTGTCATCTACTGTAAAGACTGATACAAAATATTCATTCAATGTTTTTGCCATCTCCATATTTCCCACCATTAATTTCCCAGTCTCATCCTCTCAGGGACCAACATTTACTTTAGCCACCCTTTATCTTTTTATATAACTATAAAAACTCTTACTATCTGTTTTTATATTTTTTGCTAATTTACTTTCATAATCTATCTTCCCTTTTCTTAATCAATCTTTTTGTTATTTTTTGCTGTCTTTTAAAGTTTTCCAAATCCTCTATGCTCCCACTAGATTTGGCTACCTTATATGCCCTTGGTTTTAGTCGAATACTATCCTTAATTTCTTTACATAGCCACGGATGGCTGTCTTTTCTTTTACACCCTTTTCTTCTCAGTGGAATATTTTTTTTTTGGATGTTGTAAAATAACTCCTTAAATGTACACCACTGATCATGTATCGTCTTACCCTTTAATCTATTTTCCCAATCCACTCTACTCAATTCCGCTCTCATACCTTCATAGTCTCCTTTATTCAAGCTTAGCACGCTTGTTTGAGATCCATCCATCTCACCCTCTCATTGAATATGGAATTCAACAATGTTATGGTCGCTCATTCCAAGGGGATCCTTTACTAGGACATTTTTAATTAATCCTGTCTCGTTACACAGGACCAGATCTAAGGTTGCTTGCCCCCTGGTCGGTTCAGTTACGTACTGCTCAAGAAATCCATCCCTAATAGGGTGTTTCCGTGTTGTGTACGCATGCGCAGGGACATCAGAAATGCCGGTTTCATGCATGCACAGCGCATGCACTGAAAAACGGGATTTCCAATCTGCCAAAAATGGTCTTCACAGATCCTCTGCCTGCCTGGTGAAGGGCCTCCGCGAGCAGAGAGTTACGCTTCTGGAGACCCTCCACCTGCAGAAAACCCTTACAATTCTTATGCCTGCTAAAAGCAGGCCTGCTTTAAACAGGATAAGAGAAGAAAAAAGTAAAAAAAAACAATGTTTTCACTCATTTTTCATTTGGAAATTCTTTCAAAAAGGTAAGTTTATTTTTAGCCCCGTAAAAAACTTTAATTATTCTTTGCAAAAATTTAATTTTTGTTTAAAGTATTTAATTTATTGTAATTTCAAATAGGTGATGTTTTTAAAAAAAATTTACTTATATTTTACTATATTTTTGGGGTCGTCGTAGTCGTACCTGTCTTCATACTGTTCCCATTGGGGAACTGTATCAAGTGGTGGAAGGATTTCTGGCTGCAATTAATGGCCTTCTGTGACCGTAACCATCTTCATACCAGCCATTATGGTGGTTTGTCCTATGGCAGGAGGGTTTTACGGGCTCCCACAACCCATACGAGGAGTGGGGGGGCACCCACACCGACGGATGCAAGAATCCCGCTGGATGTCAACCCAGAATTTAGAGCCGGAGCTCCGACTCCACTTGCTGGGACTGTCTGGAGCGGGGTTAGAAACCCTACGCTTTCTGGCCCAGCGACGGGGATGGTACCACTACGCCAAAGGCCCACTCCGTTTCTGGGTTGATATCCATTCATATATTGGACAAGACTCTCTGTCAGTTGTATGAACTGAGATTCCCATCTTTAATTGGCTCCCCATGGCCCACGTGATCCCAGGAATGATTGGGAACTGCATGTGCCTCTGGGATACGTGGGCCCTGAGCACTTGGAGTTGGAGAGATCCAGGAGTGGAACTATACGCACCTCAGGAGACCTCAGGTAAGTGCGTAGATTTTTTTCAGATTGTAGGCCTCCGCACGTGGGAAGTCTCCAATCGGAAAATACGGCCCAAAATTGGCCTCGAAGTTGCGATCGGAGGCTTGCCCTAGACGAACTTCTCTGAACCGGCAGAAAAGTACGCAGCTACCTGCTGCCTCCAGACTGTTCTGCCCCTGTGCCTTCAGGAGCCAACTGGGTAAATGTCCCGTATCCCAGGGACACAAGGGGTTCGCAAGCAGATTTTCCGTGCCGGATGACCGAGTCCACGGTGTGTACGCAGCCGTTAGTGCCCCACAATTCCGGGTTTCCACGATGCGCATGCATAAATACCCAGAACATGCGATCTGTCAAGTTTCTGCTCGAAAAATCCACCGCATCCCCGGAATTTAACATTTGTTGGCAGAGAGTTGGGTTATTTACCCAACTACTGCCCAGCAAATGCCCGTGAAACTCTTACAACTGGTAAAAGCAGGGGTAAAGATTTACTTTAATAGCATAAGACTTTAAATAAATATTAAAATATTTAAAAAAGTTACTCAAACTTAATAAACCTTAAAATTTGTTTAGGTTATTTATAGCCCCTTTAAAACTTTCAAATTTATATTTCAAAAAAATAAACCTTTTGCTTGAAATGTTTAAATAAATTGTATTTTAATTAATTTTGAATGTGTAATTATTTGTTTTTATGTAACTGGTGTGTAATTGTCTTTTTTAGGGGATTCCTTTTCATTCTTTTGGGGATTCCGTCCGTAATCATATTAGCATAATGGCGACTCCCCTTTATGATTGGTTGAATCGGCCCACGTGATCCGAGAGGGGCTTGTGAACCACGTGAGCCCCGGGTGTGCGCGGAGAGGCCCAGGACTGCATGTGTCCGAACCTCCGAGACCATCAGGTCGGATCGCACTATTCTTGTGATTCGGAGGCATTCGCCCACGGGAAGCCCCCGACCGCAAATTGAAAGCGCAGTTTCACACCACTTAAATAAAAATAAATAATCACAGGCTCCAAATTAGATAAAATACAATTTTATTAAACATTTTAAACAATTATTTTTGTAGAATAAATATAAACATTTTTAAAGGGGCAAACAATGACCTAAACTAATTTTAAAGGCTTAAATCACTTAAAAAAGTGTATTTCAATACTTATTTAAACACTGGTAAAAGAAGGCGTAAGGGTTTCGTGGCCATTCGCTGGGCAGTAGTTGGGCATTCCAACGATCTGTTAAAAAGAATCTGGACAGATTGCAATTTCTAGGTTGTCGTGCATCACACGTGGAACCCCGGAACTTGCGGGAAACTTACGATGGTGTGTGTACACCGTCATAGGCCAAGGGCAATCCAGGCCATCATTTCCTGTGTCAGCTGACCTTGGAGTCTCTGTCACTAACATTTCATTTTATTCCCTTTAAACAATGCCATAAAAACTCACTGCTTTTATGAGGCGACAGCCGCATTGTCCCAGATTCCATTTCTCTCAGTGACTGGATTCCTGTATCTGGAACACGTTCCTCGCAGGAAATCCTAACCAGGGATTGGTTGTTTCTATCCGACGTATTCTAACAAGTTGTATTCTGATATATAACATTAATTTACAAATTGTGCTGTAGGATACTACAGAAATAACGCTTATTGAATCGATGAAACCTTTGTCTTGGGCTATTTTTAGGGAGGGATTTAACCGTTAACATAAATCACTCGGGTAAGAAACAGATTGATGAACGAATCGGATATTGTCCTCCTTGCACTATTTTCTGACCCATGTGTGGGGCGGGGGTGCAGGGATCATGATCAGGACACCCCGCTCACTCTCTGCATTAACCAGCTACGTTATACAATATTTTCTCCGCTCTGATACCTCAGATATTACCTGTACTAATGGGCTGTACTGTATGTTAATGTTTCTGACCGCCGGGAGCCGTCATTTATGGTCCATTCTTAGTTACCCTGATAAGGTGGTGATGGGCCTTCTTCCTGAACCGCTGCAGTCCTTGTGGTGAATGATCTCCCACAATGGTGTCAGTTACCAAATTCCAGGATATTGTCACAGGGAAATTGCCTCTGAACCACAAGTAAACTCCGCACCTACCTGGTGCCTCTGGACCTTTGGACACTTGTGCTCCTGGGCCTCCAGGCATATGCCTGTGTAAAGGCCCACGTATCCCAGGAGCACATGCGTCCCTGGGATCACATGGGCCAACCCAACAAATCACAAAGGGGGAATCTCATTATGCTTCTGGAGATTCAATTTAAAGAAAGACTTGCATTTATATAATGCCTTTCACGACCACTGGACTAAAGTACTTTTGGAGTGTAGTCACTGTTGTAATGTGGGAAATGCAGCAGCCAAGTTGCGCACAGCAACCTCCCACAAACAGTACTGTGCTAATGACCGGATAATCTGTTCCTGTTATGTTGATTGAAGGATAAATATTTACCTAGGAATCCACATCAGCATAATAGGAATCCTCTAAAAAATACATTTTAACAACACTGCAATAAAAATAGATCATCACATGGTCCAAATGAATTGAAAGAAAACGTACATAAATATTTAAAAAGAAAATTTAATTTTTTGAAAAATAAACGTTAACTTTTTTCAAGGCGCAAATAATAAGAAAACTAATTTAAATAATTTAAATAAATTTATTTTACTATGTATTTAAATGCTTACACTGGTACAAGAGGCCTTACTCCTGCTTTTACTAGGTGTAAGGGTTGCGTGGTCATTCGCTGGGCAGTAGTTGGCATATAGCCGAACCCTGCGCCAGCGAATGTCCATTTCCTGTGGATGAGCTTGATCTCTCAAACAGAATCTTGACAGATTGCAAGTTCTGGGTTTTTGTGGGAGACTTATGACGATGTACGCTGTGTGTATGCGCTCATAGGCACTGGAAAATCCGGGCCATTATGTTATCTGCTCCGATGTCCTGAACAATACCTCCAATAATCCATTTTTTGTGTTTGACAGTTGCGGGTTCCATTGACTCGCTCAATCAGATTGAAAATTACACCAGTGACATTTTGTGTGACACTGACCCGGGATCAGAAAATCCTGAAGGGAAATCCTTCAGTATACAGGGTGGGTACATTTTTACTTCCTCTAATCTCTTTTTTGGACTTCACACTTTCACAGAAATCACAGAAACCCCACAGTGCAGATAGAGGCCATTTCGGCCCATTGAGCCTGCACCGACACATATCCAACCCGATCCCCGTAACCCCTACACCAACACATATCCCACCCTATCCCCGTAACCCCACGTATTTAATCCCCCTAACACTAAGGGTCAATTTATCATAGCCAATCAACCTAACCCGCACATCTTTGGACTGTGGGAGGAAACCGGAGCACCCGGAGGAAACCCACGCAAACACGGGGAGAATGTGCAAACTCCACACAGACAGTCACACTTTCTACTACTTAAAACCAAAAACTAAAGATAACAGAGCTTACTTGCCGATTAATGACACTGCCAAGGACCCGTAGTAAAGGACATTGATTTTAGTTGCAAAATATTGTAGAAACAATTTGGGTTGGAAACAAAATCATGTCAATTTCCCCCAATGGAATAATGGATTTTTTGTATTCCTGGATTTGTTGGCAAGGCCGGCATTTATTGCACACTCCTAATTGTGCGTCAGAAGGTGGAGGTGAGACGCCTTCTTGAACCACTTGATTCCCTGTGTTGAGGGTACTCCCTAAGTGATGTTACAGAGAGAGTTACAGGATTTTGACCCAACGACGATGAAGCAATGTCGATATATTCCCATGTCGGTGGTGGAGGGAGTGAATGTTTAAGATGGTGGATTGGTGCCAAACATGCGGGCTGCATTATCCTCGATGGTGTCGATCTTCTTCAATGTTGCAGGAGCTGCACTTATCCAGGCAATTGGAGAGTATTCCATCACACTCCCGACTTGTGCCTTGTAGATGCTGGAAAGGCTTTCGGGAGTCAGGAAATGAGACAATCGCCACATAAGTACCAGCCTCTGATCTGCTCTTCTAGCCATAGTATTTATGTGACTGGTCAATGGTGACACCTTCCATTACTTTGCTGATGATTGAGAAAAGAATGATGGGGCGGTAATTGGATGGAATGGATTTGCCCTGCGATTTGTGAACAGTTGATACCTGGGCAGTTTTCCACATTGCCAGTGTTGTAGCTGTACTGGGACATCTTGGCTAGAGGTGCGGCTGCTTCTGGAGCACAGGTCTTCAGCCGGGATGTTCATCGAGCCCATAGCCTTTGCTGTACCCAGTGAGCTCAGCCGTTTATTGATATCACGTGGAGTGAATTGAATTGGCTGAAGAATTGCTTCTCTGATGGTGGGGACTGAGGAGGAGGCCGATATGGATCCTCCACTCGGCACTTCTGGCTGAAGATCTTTGCAAATGCTTCAGCCTTGTATTTTGTACTCACGTGCTAGGCTCCACCATCATTGGGGATGGGGATACTGATGGAGCCTCTTCCTCCTGTTAGTTGTTTAATTATCCATCACCATTCACTACTGGATGTGGCAGGCCGGCAGAGCTTTGATCTGAACCGTTGATTCTATAAATTCTATACCCTTGCTGCCCTCAGTGCTTCTTCCAAGTAGTGTTCAACATGGGGGAGTACTGATTCAGCAGCTGAGGGAGGGTGGCAGGTGGTAATCATCAGCAGGTTTCATTGCCCCTGCTGGGCCTGAAGACATAACACTTCATGGTTCTGGGGTCAATGTTCAGCACTCCCATTGCCACTCCCTCCCGACTGTATAGCACTGTACCGCCACGTCTGGTGGTTCTGTCCTGCCAGTGGGGCAGCACATACCCAGGGATGGTGATCGAGGACTTACCTAAAGGCTTTAAGGTATGATTCTGTGAATATCACAATGTCAGGCTGTTGCTTGCTAGTCTGTGGGAGAGCTCTCCCAATGTTGGCACAAGTCCCCAGATGGTAGTGTGCAGGACTTTGCAGCGTTGACTGGGCTGTGTGTGCCGCTGTCGTTTCCAAGGGGGATCATGATCAAGAAACCCCGCTCACTCTCTCTGAACTAACCGATTACGTTATACACTATTTTCTCTGCTCTTATACCTGAGATATTACCTGTACTAATGGACTGTACATTATTGTGTCCGACTGCTGGGAGGGCCGGCATTTATGATCCATCCCTAGTTACCCTGATAAGGTAGTGGTGGGCCTTCCTCTGAACCACTGCAGTCCGTGTAGTGAATGATCTCCCACAATGGTGCCAGTTACCAAATTCCAAGATATTGTCACAGGGACGATGAAGGTATTATATTGCCTGCTCCGATGTGCTAATACATCTCTCCAAATCAATCCACTTTTTGTGTTTTACAATTTCTGGTTTCATTGAATCCCTCAATCAGATCGAATATTACACCAGTGACATTTTGGGTGACAATGATTCGGGATCACAACATCCTGAAGGGAACGCCTCCAGTATTCAGGGTGGGTATATTTTCACTCCCCACGATCTCTTTTTTAGACTTCAAGCTCTCTACCAACAAAAACCAGCAACTAAAATCTTCAGAACTTACTCGCCGAAAAATGCCACTGCCAAGGATCTGTAGTACTGGAAAATGATTTTAGTTACAAAATATTGTGGAAATACTTTTCATTTGAAATAAAATCATATCGATTTCACACAATGATATAATGGAAGGAAACATTCAGTTCATTGTGTTTCCTCACCCGCCTCTGTGGGCCGTGAAATGTGAAATGTGTGTGCAGATTGGTTGGGTGATTCAGTGGGATATTTGTGACTTTAAAACGGAGACTGAAGTACCTCGAAACGACCCGATCCAATCATAACCCAGGATAACGCCACTTCACCCGAAGACCAAATTGGTCCACTCACCCACCATGCAGGGCCCGGGTAGATTGAGTTATAATATTATCATTCTGAGCACTCAGTGCTGGCATTTGGTTTCAGTGGCAATCTCTATTTCCTCCCAGGTCCGGTTCCGGGAGATTATGACGATGTTGAGACTGGAGTCACTGACACTCAGGGCGGTCACTTTCTGCTGGACGGTGGTCCTGATGATCTCCTCACACTCAGAAATGCCGGCGGTGAACGCTCCACTGTCTGTGAGTTACATCTCTGACATTCCCGCAGTCACCAGCCCTCTGTGCAGGAATGGACTGGCGCTGTTTTAAATTCGCTTTCAATCGGCGGTGACACAGAGCGATGGTTGATTTAAGTTCATGTTGTGATTACAGGGAATGAATTGTTCTAGAAACATAGAAGATAGGAGCAGGAGTAGGCCAGTCGGCCCCACGAGCCTGTTCCGCCATTCAACGAGACCATGGCTGATCATCCAAATTCAGTATCCTGACCCTGCTTTCTCCCCATATCCCTTGATCCCTTCAGTCTTAAGAAATATATCTAACTCCTTCTTGAATATATTTAATGAAGTGGCCTCAAATGCCTTATGTGATAAAACATTCCACAGGTTCACTACTCTCTGGGTGAAGAAATTCCTCCTCATCTCAGTCCTAAATGGCTTACCCCTTATCCATAGACTGTGACCCCTGGTTCTGGACTCCCCGCCATCAGGAACATCCTTCCTGCATCTAGTCTGTCTAGCCCTGTTAGAATTTTATAAGCTTCAATGAGAAAGGAGACGTTCTAGAAAAGAGATCCTGATGCTGTTCAGTGTGGATTATCTTCCTTGTTAATACTCGCACCAGGAATCATTCCAGTGCTCAAACTGAACCGCCCGATTCTCGGATATTAGATGCACCTCGTCTGCTGTCACCCAGCGGTAAAACACAGCACGGGGGTGTGGGTAGAAAACAATTCTCTTCCACTCACAGACCAGCAAAATCCAGCCCCTTCACCAAATTGACAGATATATGTGACCCACACTGATGCGAGTTTTACCGCCATCATTAACCCATAATCTGTCTCTCCCACAGTGTACAGCTCTCAGACCCGCACTGATCCCGGTTTACCGGTTCCTTCTACTCCTGGTAACAATGACCATGTTCACCGTGACACGTTGACAACCCCGGACATTCCGCCACCGATGGGCAGTAACTGTGTGGCTCAAAATGTTACAACTACGTCAAGCTGGTAAGAGCAATGTTTTTTTTATCTGTTGCATTGTTTGTGCCCCAGTGCTGGGGGAGTGTCCAGTCCCGGGTGGGTTCTACTGTGTGACAATGGGCAGTGTGTTCAACCGTTAGTGATACTGAAACTAGCAGAGAGAACATGCTGTGTATTTACTGTTGAAATAAATACCCCATTATACTGGCTGTAATTAATTCAATTCTGCGATTGTGGGGAGCGTGTTTAACGGCAAATGATACTGAAACTGTCAGAGAGAAGATGTTGTTTATTTATTTAAATAAAAGGCAAATTGAAGTGACATATCAGGGAGAATATTCTGAGTAGTGAAAAATACTTCATTTGATTGTATGGTCTGTTTGTGAATTGTTTAATCCTCTCTCTCTCTCAAGGTGTTTGTTTTTTCCTTCAGGTGAAAGTCAGCGGAAAATCCCGGATGCGATGTCCCGGGGCATGTCACAGAGAGGTGGGAAATATTCTGTGTGAAATCTGAATGTCCATTAATTTTTACAACGGTGTGAACATGCTGAATGTGCTTCTCTTCACGATATAAACAGCACTTTGTTAATCAATCGCCATGTTAATTTCTTTTGAAATACATAGATTTAACTTTTCTCGATATTTTGGCTGCGTTCTGCTTAACTAAATGTTATAAAACAGAAAGAATGTATTTCGGACCGTTGCTTTGTGTACACTAATAGTGCAAGTTACAGCTCTGCGTGTATTAAAACTTTGTAACCGAGTTTAAGAACCTGTATTTATTAATGAAGGGTTTATATGAACTTCATTTTGTAACCGCTTCATTTTTTCTTACTCCATTTAAGATGGTTCAGAACCCGCAGGGGGTCAATTGAATGGTCTGTCTGTTTTATCTCCCTTTATTGTAACTGTTCCCTGCACTGCCATATAGTCGACGTACAGAGACTGCTGCAGTCACATAATGGAAGTGGTGATGTACATATTAAATATTATGTTTGAAATGTGTGCCATTGTCGATGTTCATGTTTGTATTATGTCCCATTAATAAACACAGACCAATTTCTAGTTACAGCACAACGATGGTTTACTGCACTACACCTGTCCCTGGGGAGTCGGCGTTTGGCGGGAGACCAGGAAAATCTAATCAGAGTCTCACGGCCACTGTTTTAGGACTTTAATTCTAAAAGCTAAATATTACAGTTAGACGCAGTGAGCAATGGTCATTCAATGAGCCAAACCACTGTACCGTGGTGTCCGCGATGCTTATTCCATCAGTTTGACCACTGCAATGGCAAGCATCCACCAGCAGAGGGCGCACATTATTATAAATAAAAACAGAAAATGCTGGAACCACTCAGCAGGTCAGGCAGCATCTGTGGAAAGAGAAATAGTTAACGTTTCATGTCAGTAATATCTTCAGAAATTTAAAATGTTAGAGATTAACTGCTTATAGCAAATAAAGAGCTCGGTAAAAGGGCGCATGAAAAGGATGAAAAGGCAGCAGATCTGTGTCAGTAGGGAGGGCAGGAGTGATTCAGTGAATCCTCGCTTCTCTCACTCTGATCTATGTCCCTATGAACTTGCAGCAGTCCATTCTCTCAGGTCCAAACCTGACATTATCATTAAATCTGCTGATAAGGGAGTCGCTTATGTTCTGTGATGAAAATACCTCTACCTTGTGTAGCCTAAACACAAACACTCTGAAATCTGCTCCTCCCTCCCCGGACCAGGACACTAACACCAAACATCAAGCCATCCTTTCCCAGACTGTCACTGACCTCATCTCCTCCGGAGACCTTCACCCCACGGCCTCCAATATAATAGTCCACTAACCTCACACAGCCCCTTCCACCTGCTTTCAAACATCCACAAACAGGACCACGCTGGTAGACCAATCATGTCAACCTGACCCTTCCCCACGTAGGTTATTTCTTCCTATCTCAACTGTAACCAAAAGCGGTTCGCAAGCACTCCTGGGATCACATGAGCCGGCCCAACCAATAAAAGAAGGGAATCCCCATTCATAATAATGGGAGTTTCTTACGTACTGAATTCCTATGAGTACGAATGGGGATCACTTAAAAATACACGAACACATAAAATAAATAAAACATTTATATATTTAATATTAATTAAAATGCCATTGAATTAACTATTTTAAAATCAAATTTAATTTTTTTTGAAACAGGTTATCGTTTTAACGGGGCTACAAATACACTTACCTTAATGGACCGGGTTGTTAATGTATTAATGAGTGATAAAATTATATTTTGCTATTTTTTAAAACTCTTATGCTGGTAAAAGCAGGCCTTACACCTGCTTTTGCCAGGCTTAAGAATTTCACAGGCATTCAGCGAGCGTAATTTCGGACAAATAGCGCAAAACTCCACCCGCACAGGCCCATCTCCCTGGAATGCAGAGGATCTGTCAAGAAGATTCAGGTGCCTAAAACCAGAACGTGCGCGGCCCCTACGGTCGGTACACACATCATACGCACCCGTACGGGTCACAAAATACGGCCCAAACTCTCTGACATCTCCTCGTCCCTCCCCCGCACCATGACCCCACCACCGAACATCAAGCCATCCTTTCCCAGACTCTCACTGAACTCATCTCAACTATATATGTTCTCCCCTTGTTTAATATCTTCCGATGCCATCCACCTTTTTAACTATTCCAGTTTCTTGGCCATAGTCATCTTCTTTTCACCGTAGACGTCCAATCCTTCAACAACCTCATCCCCACCAGGACATTCATCCCCTACTCCTCCATCGCTCACCAGGTTGTCCCGTCCCTTTACATCTCCAGCTCTCATCATGACGTCCAGTCCCTCTACACCTCCACCCCTCCAGGATGGCCAGCGAGCCCTGCGCTTCTTCCAAGCATGGCGGCCCAACCAATCCAGATCCACAACCATCCTCCTCCATCTAGCCAAACTCGGTCTCACATTGAACAGCTTCTCCTTTGACGCTGCTCACTTCCTCCAAATAAATTTGTCACTGGTGAACCCATATGGGTCCAAGCAATGCCTGTCTTTAAAAGCTATATATGGAACATTCTTTGCTTCAGAACTTGTCAGGTCACATCCCTGACATCTTTTTTCCGGTATGTTGATGTCTGTGCGGCTTCCTGCTCTCGCCCTGAACTGAAACATGTAATCAACTTTGCTTTTCACTTCCACCGTTTCACATGATCCGTCTCCGACTCTTCCCTTCCCTTCTTGACTTCCTGCCTACATTTCTTGGGTTAGGTTACTTAAATTGTCTACTGCAGGGCCACTGAATCCCACAGCTACCCTGATCATACTTCCTCCCAACTGCTTCGAGTAAGGTCTCTATTCCATTCTCCCAGGTTCTTCGTCTGCCTCACATCTGATCCGATGATGCCACCTTGCATTTCGGGACTTTAGAAAGGCCTTCGTTTTTGCTTTCCCAAGGATTCTCCTCCACAGATGTTGACAGGGCCCTCGACTGTGGAGGGAGAGAAAAAACAGGGAAATACAGGCCAGTTAACCTGATATCAGTCGTCGGGAAAATGCTGGAATCCACTGTTAAGGAAGTGGTATCAGGGCACTTATAAAATCATAACATGATTAGCCAGAGTCAGCATGGTTTTATGAAAAGGAAAATCGTGTTTGACAAATTTATTAGAGTTTTTTGAAGATGTAATTAGCAGGGTACATAAAGGGGAACCAGTGGATGTGGTATATTTGGATTTCTAAAAGGCAATCGATAAGGTGCTACATAAAGGGTTATTACAGAAGGTTAGGGCTCATGGGGTTGGGTGTAATATAGTAGTATAGATAGAGGGTGGTTCACGGACAGAAAACAGAGGGTAGTGATGAACAAATCTTTATCAGGTTGGCAGGCTGTAACGAGTAGGGTGCCACAAGGATTAGTGCTGGGGCCTCAGCTATTTACAATCTATATTCATGACCTAGATGAAGGGACCGAGTGTAATTTATCCAAGATTGCTGATGATACAACGTTAGGGGGAGCAGTAAGCTGAGAGGAGAAACAGTCTGCAATGGGATATAGATAGACTAAGTGAGTGGGCAGTAAGGGGGCAGATGGAGTATAATGTAGGGAAATGTGAGGTTAGTCACTTTGGTGCAGCCAGGTGCATGCACATATCGACCTTGCACTTACCTCCTCAGCAATCTCCAGCCAGGCTGCCTTTGTCTGCTGAGGAGGCTTCCTCCGGCCTTCGGGATTCATAGAATCATCGAGTCATATCGGCACAGAAGGAAGCCATTCGTCCCATCGAGTCCGTGCCATCTCCTTTCAGGGAAAACCAGTCAGTCCCATTCCCCCGCTCTATCCCCCTAGCCCAGCAAGTTTGTTTCCTCAAGTGCCGTTCCAGTCTCCCCTTGAAAACTTTGAGTGTGTCCACTTTCACCACTTCCGTCGGCAGCGAGTTCCAGATCATCACCACTCGCTGCGTAAAAAGGTTTTCGTCACGTTTCCCCTCTATCTCTTACCCAAAATCTTAAATCGGTGTCCCCGAGTCCTTGTAACAGCAACTAGTGCGAACAGCATTTCCCCGTCTAATCTTTTACACCTCTATCAAATCACCCCTCAACCTCCATTGCTATAATGAAAACAAATCCAACTTTTCTAATCTGTCCATGTAGCAAAGATCCCCCATCCCCGGAACTATTCTGGTAAATCTCCTCTGCACCATATCAAGGGACTTCACATCCTTTCTAAAACTTGTGGTGACCAGAATAGTGCGCAATACTCCAGTTGTGGCATAACCAGCGCTTTATAAAGATTCAGCATAACTTCTGTACATTTGTAACCAATACCTCTATTTATGAATCCCCATATGCTTTGCTAACCACTCTCTTAATATGTTCTGCCACCTTCAGGGACCTATGTACATTAACTCCGAGGCCCCTCTGACGTTGCACACTCTGTAAATCTTTGCCAATAAGTGTATATTTCATCTCCCTGTCCCTTCTGCATCACCTCACACTTCTCTGTATTAAATTACATCTGCCACTTGTCTGCCCATTCTGCTATACTTTCTATATCCCGTTGCAATCGCTTTCTATCATCCTCAATGTATACCACACCCCCAAGTTTGGTGTCATCGGTAAATTTAGAAATTCTACTTTGTATTCCAATATCCAGGTCATTTATATATATCAAAAAAAGCAATGGGCCCAGCACTGACCCTTGGGGCATACCATTGTCTACCATCCTACAGTGTGTAATATCCACACGATCCTGCTTTATGCAGCCACTGGCTGTTCTATCTGGTTCACATTAACTTTCACCTTTGATCAATTTGTGGTCATTTCAGTCATAGAGATATTCAGCACAGAAAGAGGCCCTTCGGCCCACCGTGTCCGCGCCGGCCATCAAGCCCTGTTTGTTCTAATCCCATTTTCCAGCACTTGGTCCGTAGCCTTATAAGCTATGGCGTTTCAATTGCTCATCTAATTGCTTCTTTAATGTTGAGGATTCCTGCCTCTACCGCCCTTTCAGGCAGTTAGTTCCAGATTCCAACCACTCTTCGGGTGAAAAAGTTTTTCCTCAAATCCCCTCTAAACCTCCTGCCACTTATCTTGAAGCTATGCCCCGTGGCTATTGACCCCTCTACTAAGGGGAAAAGTTCATTTCTACCGACCCTATCTATGCCCCTCATAATTTTGTACACCTCAATCAGGTCCCCACTCAGCCTTCTCTGCTCTAAGGAAAACAACCCAAGCCTGTCCAGTTTCTCTTCATAGCCAAAGCCCTCCAGCCCAGGTAGATCCTGGTGAATCTACTCTGCATCCTCTCCAATGCATCCTTCCTGTAGTGTGGCGACCAGAACTGCACACAGTATTCCAGCTGTGGCCTAACTAGCGTTTTCTACAGCTCCATCATAACCTCCATGCTCTTGTGTTCTATGCCTCGGCAAAGGAAGGCAAGTATCCCATATACCTTTTTAACCAACTTATCTACCTGCCCTGCTGCCTTCAGGGATCTATGTACATGCACACCAAGGTCATTGTGATCCTCTGTCCTTCCTAGGGCCCTACCATTCATTGTGTATTTCCTTGCCTTGTTAATCCTCCCAAAATGCATCACCTCACACTTTTCACTGTTAAAATCCATTTGCCACTGTTCTGCCCAACTAACCAACCCGTCTATATCGTCCAAAGGATTCCTTCCTCGCTGTTTACCACTCCACCAATTTTTGTGCCATCTGCGAACTTACTGATCATACCTCCAACATTCATATCTAAATCATTAATGTACACTACAAACAACAAAGCCAAAAGCTGAAAACGAACTAGAGCTTCCTGGGAGTCCTCAGTGAATCGGAGAGCAGCCTTGGAGTTTGCAGCACTCATGGTCACCTTGGCCCATTCAAGCTGCAACAGTAACAAGAAATGAGAGGCTGAGGCTACATGGAGCCCTTAAAAACAAGTGTAGCAATGACCTCATCAGTGCAGACCAACAGACCCGCTCCCAGTCACTGCAGCAGGCAGCGCGCACCTCGGGACTAATTGGTCCAATTAAATCAAAATGGGACATCGGGAGCGGCTGAAACCGGCAACGGGTCCGAAACCCGTCCACCAGGCAATCCGGCTCCATCCCGCCTCCTCCATTAAAATCGAGGCCAGCTGCAAATTTGACCCCGAACTCCATCAAAGTTCTGTTTTTGCTCCCAGCCTGATGTATAATTACCCTGATAATTTATCTTCCTTAAAGTTAACTTAATGACAATGTGATTCTGTCTCAGGGTAAGTGCGGGCTCTCCAAATGTGTCACTCGCTAACTGGTGGCCATGGCAACACGGATCTACTGGTCGTTATCGTCAGTCTGATATTGAGGCAGATTCCTATTGCTTTTTGGGAACAGTTTCGTTTTGTGGAGTCCATTCCAATGTGTAATATCCACACGGTCCTGCTTTATGCAGCCACTGGCTGTTCTGTCTGGTTCACAGTCACTTTCACCTTTCATCAATTTGTGGTAATTTGTTGCCAAAAGCTGAAAACTAATTATTGCACCAAGCTAATGGCGGCTGTGGTTCTAGGAACAGTGACTGTGCTGAGCTGTTTAAAGAACATTTTCCGGTTCTTTATGTTAACAGATTGGAATATGCTTGGGAACTCGCCCTGGTTTTGTTTTGTCACAAACTCGGTTCGCATTTCAAGGGAGTGGGGAGCTATCGAATTCCTTCATTATATTCTAACCCCGTGTGTCCCATTTATTCTGATTTTGTTCCTCAATGCTTTAACTGTCAGACACATTTTCGTGGCCAAAAGTCTCGTGCCTGTTTCCGAATTTTAGTGCTTGCATGTTGCAGTGACATTACTTTAAAGGCAATTAGATGAATGTTTGGAGAAGTATATCCATCAATATTAGGGTTTGGACTTTACCCATGACACTGTCCTACAAGCTGATCCATTGGATTGCGTCAGAATTTGCATTGAGGAAGAATTAGGTATAAAAACATGATAAAGAGAAAAGGCCTGATGGACTACAGCTTACTTATGGCCTGTAAAGCTCTCTCTAAACAGCTACAGGAGTGACAAATCAAGTGTGAGGATCTGGAACCTGCAAAGTTAGCAGAATGTGAAAAGCAGTCGGTTAAAAACTTGAATGTCTCACTGACTCCCCAGTTAATATGAAACAATAGGTTTGGAGGGGGTGAATGCCCGAGTGCAGCGTGAGTATTCGCAGCTGAACGATGATGTGTCAGAGCTAGATCGTGCATTCAGAATGGTGCTTCAGGACAGAAGTGACGGGAGTGCGGCGAGCTGTAACTCGGAGACAGCGTCCGTTGCCTCTGTGTCCGAGGGCCGATCAGCGGCGGGATCCCTGTATCCCCCGGTAGCTTCCACCAGAGGTAGTTACAGAGGGTAATGCGGTGGGACAGGGCTTGAGATCTGAATCTGACAGTGAGGGTGATGAGCTTCTGATAGAGGCAGTGCTGAGATCAGGACAGTGGCCGGTGCCTCCGGTATCGGGGTTGTTGCGGTTGGGTTTGCAATACCCAGATGCAGATGCGGATAATGTGGAGCCACCAGCAGCTACTGCGGATGCTGCTCCCCGACCTCGGGGAAAGTTTTAAAAGAATTAGCGAAGGATGGAGGGATGTTCGACCCTGACAAGGGATCGATCTTTGATCATGTTAGGCAGGTGGAAGATGTGAGGATCAGGCTGCAATACAGCCGGAGGACCTGATCCAGCTTCTTCCTCGCAGCCTCCCTGTGGGATATGGCTCTCTATTCCCGCTAATCGGCAAGAGGTCGGGAAAACCCCGCATCAGTTGTTGGGAAGTTAAAGTAGACTCTACAGCCGGAGCAATCAGGGTGGCCTTGGTTCCTGGGACTAGGCAGAGTCCCAGTGAAGTCCCGGTTGAGTGTTGTGATGGGTTATGGTGCTGATGGACGCGTGTCCCTGAACTGCCTCAGGCTGCCGATAACTTGTCTCACAGAAAGTCGCGAGTTCGAGGTCTTCAGCCTGCCCGGCGGCAGCGCCTGGACGATTCATGTCACTGGCAAACGCTCTGCTTTTCCCATTTACAAGCAGCTCTGATTCGCCTCTGGAGCAGCCGGAGACAGGCAACGGGGTAGAACAAGCCTAAAATATTCGGGTTTGAGGAGCCCAACCAGCAAAAGCAGGCGGAGCCCCTGAAAGCAGAGGGGCCGATCAGAGCGATAATTGGGGGCCGGATCTGGAATCCACCGCCACACAGCCCCGGGTGGAATAAGGATAGCGGGTGCCAAGAGAGACAGTACCCTTACACGAGGGATACAGTGTCCCTACCCGAGAGAGATAGAAACCCATTCCCGGCAGAGACAGTACCTCTACCCGAGAGACAGCATCCCTATCCGAGGGAGACAGTGCCCCTACCCGAGAGAGAAAGAGCCCTACCCGAAAGAGACAGTACTCCTAACCGAGAGTGGCAGTACCTCTACTGAGAGAGACAGTACCGCTATCTGAGAGAGTCAGTACCCTTGCCCGGCAGAGACAGTACTCCTACCCGAGAGAGACCGTACCCCTACCCGAGGAAGACAGTACCCCTACCCGAGAGAGACAGTACAACTACCCGAGAGAGACAGTACCCCTACCCGAGAGAGACAGTAAACCTACCCGAGAGAGACAGCACCCCTACCCGAAGCGACAGTGCTGCTCCCCGAGGGAGACAATACCTCTACTCGAGAGAGACAGTTCCCCCACCCGAGAGAGATAGTGCCCATAACCAAGAGAGACTACACCGCTACACGAGAGAAACCTTACCACTACCCAAGAGAGACTGTACCCCTACCCGAGAGAGACAATACGCCTAGCTGAGAGAGAGAGAGTACCACTACAAAAGAGAGACAGCACACTTACCAGAATGAGACAGTACCCTTACCCGAGAGGGAGAGTACCCCTACTCGAAAGAGACATTAGCTCATCCCAAGGTTGACAGTAACACTATCCGAAAAAGACAGTACCATTACTCGAGAGTGACAGTGCCCCTATCCGAGAGAGACAGTACCACTAACGGAGAGAGACAATACTTCTACCCGAGAGAGACACTAATCCTACCCGAGAGAGACAATAAACCCAACTGAGAGAGACAGTACCACTACCCGAGAGAGACAGTACCCCTACCCGAGAGAGACAATACCTCTACCCGAGAGAGACAATACGCCCAACTGAGAGAGACAGTACCACTACCCGAGAGAGACAGTAATCCTACTCGAGAGCGACAGCTCCTCTACCGAGAGAGACAGTGCCCCTAAACGAGAGAGACTACCCCTAGCGGAGAGAGGCAGTAATTCTACCGAGAGAAACAGGTACCCTACCCGAGAGAACCGGTACCCCTACCCGAGAGAGACAGAGCCCTACCCGAGAGAGACAGTAATCCTACCCGAGAGCGACAGCTCCTCTACCGAGAGAGACAGTAACCCTTCCCGAGAGCGACAGCTCCTCTACCGAGAGAGACAGTAACCCTTCCCGAGAGCGACAGCTCCTCTACCGAGAGAGACAGTAACCCTTCCCGAGAGTGACAGTCCCCCTAGCCGAGAGAGAGGGAGCGCTACCCGAGAGCGACAGTACTCCTAACCGAGAGAGACAGTACCTGTACAGTAAGAGACAGTACCCCTATCCGAGAGAGTCAGTGTCCTTACCCGGCAGAGACAGTAAACCTACCCGAGAGCAGCAGTACCCCTACCCGAGAGTGACAGTACCCCTACCCGAGAGAGACAGTGCCCCTACCCGAGAGAGACAGTAAACCTACCCGAGAGAAACAGTACCCCTACCCGAGAGATACAGTAACTCTACCCGAAGAGTCAGTGCCCCTACCCGAGGGAGACACTACCCCTACTCGAGAGAACAGTACACACACCCGAGAGAGACAGCGTCCCTATCCAAGACAGACTACACCTCTACACGAGAGATACTTTACCCCTACCTGAGAGAGACTGTACCCCTACCCGAGAGAGACAGTAGCCCAACCCGAGGGTGACAGTAACACTATCTGAAAGACACAGTACCATTACTCGAGAGAGACAGTACCCCTACCCGGGAGAGAAAGTGCCTCTAACCGAAAAGTCAGTGCAACTACCCGAGGGAGACAGTACCCCTACTCGAGAGTGACAGTTCCCCCACCCGAGAGAGACAGTGCCTCTATCCAAGAGAGACTACACCACTACACGAGAGACACTTTACCCCTGCCCGAGAGAGACTGTACCCCTACCCGAGAGAGACAATATGCCTAGCCGAGAGAGATATTACCACTAAGCAAGAAAGACAGCACATCCAACAGAGTGTGCCAGTACCCCTACACGAGAGAGTCAGTACACCTATGCGAGAGAGAAAGTAGCCCAACCCGAGGGTGACAGTACCACTATCCAAAAGTGCCTGTACCATTACTCGAGAGAGACAATGCCGCTACCCGAGAAAAACAGTGCCCCTATCCGAGAGAGAGAGCACCACTAACCGAGAGAGACAATACCTCTACCCGAGAGAGACAATACACACAACCGAGAGAGACAGTACCACTTCTCGTGTGTGACAGTACATCTACTCGAGAGAGACATTCCCCCACCCGAGAGGGACAGTACCACTAACCGAGAGGGACATTACCTCTACCCGATAGAGACACTAACCCTACCCGAGAGTGACAATACCCCAACCGAGAGAGACAGTGCCCCTACCCGAGAGGGACAGTACCTCTACCGAGAGGCACAGTACCCCTACCCGAGAGAGAGTACCCATACCCGAAAGTGACAGTAACTCTACCGAGAGAGACAGTACCACTACCCGAGAGTGACAGTACCCCTACCCGAGAGAGACAGAGCCCTACCCAAGAGAGTCAGTACTTCTAACCAAGAGAGACAGTACCTCTATAGAGAGAGACAGTACACCTACACGGGTGAGACAGTAGACCTACCCGAGAGAGACAGTAACACTACCCGAGAGAGATAGTACCTCTACCCAAAGAGTCAGTGCCCCAACCCAAGGGAGACAGTACCCCTACACGAGAGTGACAGTACCACCACCCGAGAGAGACAGTGCCCCTATCCAAGAGAGACTACACATCTACACGAGAGCGACCTTTCCCCTCCCTGAGAGAGACTGTACCCCTACCCGAGAGAGACAATATGCCTAGCCGAGAGAGAGATTACCACTAAACAAGAGAGACAGCACACCTAACAGAGTGAGACAGTACCCCTACCCGAGAGTGACAGTACCGCTACACGAGAGAGACTGTAGCCCAACCCGAGGGTGACAGTAACACTATCCAAAAGTGCCAGTACCATTATTCGAGAGAGACATTGCCCCTACCCGAGAAAAACAGTGCCCCTATCCGAGAGAGACAGTACCACTAAACGAGAGAGACAATACCTCTACCCGAGAGGGACACTAATCCTACCCGAGAGAGACATTACCCCCAACCGAGAGAGACAGTACCACTACCCAAGAGAGACAGTAACCCTACCCGAGAGAGGCATGGGGGGAGTACAGCGAAGATTCACCTGGCTGATACCTGGGATAGCAGGAATGACGTATGAGAAGAGATTGGGTCGATTGAGCTTGTACTCGCTGGAGTTTAGAAGAATGAGAGGGGATCTCATTGAAACTTATGAAATTCTGACAGGTCTGTACAGACTAGATGCAGGAAGGATGTACCCGATGGTCGGGGAGTCCAGAACCAGAGGTCAGAGTCTAAGGATAAGGGGTAGGCCATTTAGTACAGAAATTAGGAGGAATTTCTTCACCCAGAGCGTGGTGAACCTGTGGAATTCTCTACCACAGAAGGCAGTAGAGGCCAATTCATTAAACATATTCAAGAAGGAGTTTGATATATTTCTTAAGACTAAAGGGATCAAGGGATATGGGGAGCTAGCATGGACCGGGTACTGAATTTTGATGATCAGCCATGATCACATGGAATGGCGGACCAGGCTCGGGGGCCGAATGGCCTACACCTGCTCCTATCTTCTATGTTTCTATGTTAAGTACCCCTATGCGAGAGAGATACAGTAACCTACTGGAGAGGGTAAGTAACCATACCATTGTGAAACAGTACCCCTACCAGAGTGTGAGAGTGTCCGTACCCGAGAGAGACAGTACCCCAACTAGAGAGAGACAGTACCTCTACTGGAGAGAGACAATTCCCCTACCCGACAGAGACAGTGCCACAAACCTAGAGAGACAATACACCTAGCCAAGAGAGAGAGTACTCTTACACCAGAGAGACAGTGCCCCTACCCGAGAGAGACAGAGCACTTCTCGAGAGGACAGTACCCCTACCCAAGAGAGACAGTGTCCTGGCCGAGTGAGACAGTACCCCTACAAGAAAGAGAGTTTCCAACCCGAGAGAGACAGTACTCATACCCAAGAGAGACAGAAACCCACACCGGACACAGACTGTGCCCCTACCCGGGAGAAACAGAATCTCTACCCAAGAGACACAGTGCCTCGACCCGAGAGAGTCAGTACAACTACCCGAGAAAAACAGTACTCCTAACCGACAGAGACAGTGCCCCTACCCGAGAGTAATCCTAGCCGAGTGTGACAGTACCCCTACTGGAGAGGGGCGCTAACCATAATGGAGAGAGACAGTACCACTACAGGAGAGAGACAGTCACCCAAGACGAGAGTGACAGTACCCCACCCCGAGAGTGACAATATCCCTAGCTGAGAGAGACAGTACCACTACCCGAGGGAGACACTGCCACTACCCGAGAGAGACAAATTCCCTATCTGAGAGAGAAAGTACCCTTACCCGAGAGGGACAGTGCCCCTATCCAAGAGAGACAGTGCCGTACCCAAAAGAGACAATACCCCTACTCCAGAGAGACATTGCCCCTACCCGAGAGAGTCAGTGCCTCTACAAGAGAGAGAGAGTGCCCCTACCAAAGTGAGAAAGTACCCCTACCCGAGATAGACAGTACCCCTACCCGAAGAGTCAGTACCCCTACCCAAGAGAGTTAGTACCCCGACCTGAGAGAGACAGTAGCCCAACCCGAGGGTGACAAGTACCACTATCCGAAAGAGCCAGTACCATTACTCGAGAGAGACCATGCCCCTACCCGAGAAAAACAGTGCCCCTATCCGAGAGAGACAGTACCACTAACCGAGAGAGACAATACCTCTACCCGAGAGTGACACTAATCCTACCCGAGAGAGACAATACACACAACCGAGAGAGACAGTACCCCTACCCGAGAGAGACAATGCCCCTAACCGAGAGGGACAGTACCACTAACTGAGAGAGACTTTACCTCTACCCGATAGAGATACAAACCCTAATCGAGAGCGACAATACCCCCAACCGAGAGAGAAAGTGCCCCTACCCGAAAGAAACAGTACCTCTACCGAGAGGGACAGTACCCCTAGCCAAGAGCGAGTACCCCTACCCGAGAGTGACAGTACCTCTACCGAGAGAGACAATACCCCTACCCGAGAGCGTCAGTACCACTACCCGAGAGAGACAGAGCCCTACCCGAGAGAGACAGTACTCCAAACCGAGAGAGACAGTACCTCTACAGAGAGAGACAGTACCCCTACTCGGGTGAGACAGTAAACCTACCCGAGAGAGACAGCAATCCTACCCGAGAGTGACAGTACCTCTACCAGAAGAGTCAGTGCCCCTACCCGAGGGAGACAATACCCCTACTCGAGAGTGACAGTACCCCCACCCGAGAGAGACAGTGCCCCTATCCAAGAGAGACTACACCTCTACACGAGAGAGACTTTTCCCCTACCCGAGAGAGACTGAACCCCTACCCGAGAGAGTCATTATGCATAGCCAAGAGAATGATTTCCCCAAACAAGTGGGACAGCACACCTAACAGAGTGAGACATTACCCCTACCCGAAATTGACAGTACCCCTACCCAAGAGAGACAGTAGCCCAACCCGAGGGTGACAGTAACACTATCCGAAAGTGCCAGTACCATTAATCGAGAGAGACAGTGCCCCTACCCGAGAAAAACAGTGCCCCTATCCGAGAGAGACAGTACCACTAACCGAGAGAGACAATACCTCTACCCGAGAGGGACACTAATCCTACCCAAGAGAGACAATACCCCCAACCGAGAGAGACAGTACCCCTACCCGAGAGATGCATGGGGGGAGTTCACCGAAGAATCACCTGGCTGATAATTGGGATGGCAGGAATAACGTATGAGGAGAGATTGGGTCGATTGGGCTTCTACTCGCTGGAGTTTAGAAGAATGAGAGGGGATCTCGTTGAAACTTATGAAATTCTGACAGGACTGTACAGACTAGATGCAGGAAGGATGTACCCGATGGTCGGGGAGTCCAGAACCAGGGGTCACAGTCTAAGGATAAGGGGTAGGCCATTTAGTACAGAAATGAGGAGGAATTTCTTCACCCAGAGAGTGGTGAACCTGTGGAATGCTCTACCACAGAAGGCAGCCGAGGCCAATTCATTAAATATATTCAAGAAGAAGTTCGATATATTTCTTAAGGCTAAAGGGATCAAGGGGTATGGGGAGAAAGCAGGGACCGGGTACTGAATTTGGATGATCAGCCATGATCGCATTGAATGGCGGAGCATGCTCGAAGGGCCGAATGGCCTACTCCTGCTCCAATCTTCTATGTTTCTATGTTAAGTGCCCCTACCCGAGAGAGAGACAGTAACCTACCGGAGAGGGCCAGTAACAATACCGGTGTGAGAGCATACCCCTACCAGAGTGAGACAGTGTCCGTACCAGTGAGTAACAATGCCACAACCCGAGAGAGACAATACCCCTCGCCAAGAGAGAGAGTACTCTTACACGAGAGAGACAGTGCCCCTACCCGAGAGAGACTGAGCCCTTCTAGAGAGGGACAGTACCCCTACCCAAGAGAGACAGTGTCCTGCCCGAGAGAGACAGTACCCCTACCAGAGAGAGAGAGTCCCCTACCCGAGAGAGACAGTACCCATATCCGAGCGAGACAGAAACCCACATCGGACACAGACTGTGCCCCTACACGAGAGAAACAGAATCTCTACCCGAGAGATATAGTGGCTCGACCCGAGAGAGTAAGTCCGACTACCCGAGAATAACAGTACCCTAACCGACAGAGACAGTGCCCCTTCACAAGAGAGACAGTAATCCTACCCAAGAGTGACAGTACCACTACTGCAGAGAGACACTAACCATAATGCAGAGAGACAGTACCCCTACAGGAGAGGGACAGTCACCCTAGCCAAGAGTGACATTATCCCACCCCGAGAGTGACAATATCCCTAGCTGAGAGAGACAGTACCCCTACCCGAGTGTGACAGTGCCGCTACCCGAGAGAGACAATTACCCTAGCTGAGAGAGAAAGTACCCTTAACCGAGAGGTACAGTGCCCCTATCCAAAAGAGACAGTGCCCTACCCGAGAGAGACAATACCCCTATCCCAGGGAGACAGCGCCACTACCCGTGAGAGTCAGTGCCCCTACCCGAGAGAGACAGTGCCCCTACCAAAGTGTGACAGTAGCCCTACCCGAGATGGACAGAACCCCTACCCGAGGGAGACAGTAATCCTACCCTAGAGTGACAGTGCACATACCCTAGAGAGACTGCACCCCTACCCGAGAGAGACAGTGCCCTACCCGAGGGAGAAATTACCCCTACCCGAGAGACACAGTACCCCAACCCGCGAGAGGCAGTGCCCCTACTGGAGAGAGAGTCATAGAGTCATAAAGTCATAGAGTTTTACAGCACAGAAAGAGGCCCTTCGGCCCATCGTGTCTGCGCCGCCCATCCATCCCTGTCCAGTCTAATCCCATTTTCCAGCATTTGGTCCATAGCCTTGTATGCAATGGCATTTCAAGTGCTCATCTAAATGCTTCTTGAATGTTGTGAGGGTTCCTGACTCTACCACCCTTTCAGGCATTGAGTTCCACATTCCAACCACCCTCTGGGTGAAAAAGTTCCTCCTCAAATCCCCTCTAAATCTCCTGCCCCTTACCCTGAATCTATGCCCCCTTGTTATTGACCCACCTACTAAGGGGAAAAGTTCCTCTTTATCTACCCTATCTATGCCCCTCATCATACTGGAGAGAGAATGTGCCCCTACACGAGAGAGACAATACTCCTACCAGAGAGATACAATATCCCTAGCTGAGAGAGACTGTACACTTAACCGAGAGAGACAGTGCCCCTACACGAGAGTGACAGAGCTCTACCCGAGAGAGACAGTACCCCTACCATAGAGAGACAGTGCCCCTACACGAGAGTGACAGTGCTCTACCCGAGAGAGACAGTACCCCTACCCGAGAGAGAAAGTGCCCCTCAGCGAGAGAGACAGTACACCTACCCAAGAGAGACAATACCTCTACACAAGAGTGACAGTGCCGCTACCCAATGGCAACAGCACACCCACCCTTGAGGTACAGTGCACTTACCCGAGAGAGACAGTAACACATAACCGACAGAGAGACTGCCCCTATCCGAGAGCGACAGAACTTCTACTCGAGAAATAATGTGCCCCTACCCGAGAGAGACAGTGCCCCTACCCGTGCGAGACCATACCACTAGCCAAGAGAGACAGTAACCCATACCCAAGAGAGACTACCCTTACCCGAGAGAGTCAGTACCCATACCCGAAAGAGACAGTAACCCTTCCCGAGAGAGAAAGTACCCCTAACCAAAAGAGGCAGTACCCCTACCCAGCAGAGTTATTGCCCCTACCCAAGTGAGACAGTGCCCCTTCTGGAGAGTGACAGTGCCCCTACCCGAGAGAGAAAGTACCCCTACTGGAGAGAGGAAGAACCCCGACCCGAGAAAGACAGTGCCCATACCCGACAGAAACAGTGCCCCTACCCGAGAGAGACAGAATCCCACACCGGACAGAGACTGAGCCCTACCCGAGAGAGACAGAGTGCATCGACCCGAGAGAGACAATACTCCTACCAGAGAGATACAATATCCCTAGCTGAGAGAGACAGTACCCTCACCCGAGAGCGACAGTTCCCTTACCCGAGAGAGACTGTGCCCTACCCGAGAGCGACAGTACCACTACCCGAGAGAGACAGAGCCCCTATGTGAGAGAGACAGTGCCCCTGCCCAAGAGAGACAGTACCCCTACATAAGAGTGACAGTGCCGCTACCCAAGGGAGACAGTACACCTACACTTGAGGTAGAGTGCACCTACCCGAGAAGGAGACAGTAACCCATAACCAACAGAGAGTATGCCCCTATCCGAGAGCGACAGGACCTCTACTCGAGAAATAAAGTGCCCCTACCTGAGAGAAACAGTGCCCCTACCCGAGCGAGACCATATCACTAGCCAAGAGAGACAGAAAGACATGTCCGAGAGAGGTAGTACCCAGACCCGAGAAAGACAGTACACCTACCCGAGAGAGACTGCCCCTACCCGAGAGAGACAGCACCCCAAACAGAGTGGGTCAATACCCCTACCCGAGAGAGACAGAACCCCTACCCTAGAGACACAGTACCCCTACCAGAGAGAGACAGTACCCCTAGCCGAGAGTGATAGTACACTTTACCTGAAAATTCAGTGCCCCTACCCGAGAGAGACAGTACCCCTACCCGAGAGTGTTAGTACCACTACCCGAGAGAGACAGTACCCCTACCCGAGAGATTCAGTACCCATACCTGAGAGAGGCAGTACATCTACCGGAGAGAGACAGTACCCCTACCCATGAGTGACAGTACCCTTACCTGAGAGAGTAAAAGCTAAATTGGATTCCTACCAAACTATAGAACATCAGATCATATCTTCACCCTACAGACCCTAATTGACAAACATGTTCATCAAAACAAAAGCAAAATCTATGCATGCTTTATAGATTTCCAGGAGGCTTTCGATTCCATCTGGCATGACGGTCTATTCCTGAAACTTATCGAAAGCGGGGTAGGGGAAAAAACATATGATGTAATTAAATCAATGTATACAAACAATAAATGTGCAGTTAAAATTGGAGACAAACAAACAAAATACTTCCCACAGGGGCGGGCGGTAATGCAGGGCTCGCCCATCTCACCGACACTCTTTAATATTTACATAAATGAATTAGCAAACTACTTGAACAATCTACAGCACCCGGCCTCAACCTATATGAATCCAAGGTTAAATTCCTCCTCTATGCAGATGACCTGGTTCTGCCCTCACCAACTAAGGAGGGTCTGCAGCAGAACCTGGATCTGCTGGAGTCGTTCTGCCAGACCTGGGCCCTGACAATAAATCCCCAAAAAACCAAAGTCCTTGTGTTCCAGCAAAGATCCAGACATCAGGGCCCCAAAATAAATTTCACACTAGGAACAACCAAAATTGAACAAACCACTAACTACACATACTTGGGCTGAAAAATCAGTTCTACGGGAAATTTTCATCTGGCTGTGAATGAACTGAAAGAGAAAGCAAGAAGGGCTTTTAATGCCATTAAAAAATCAATCCAAATAGAAATCCCAATTAGCATTTGGCTCAAAATTTTTAAATCAGTATTTGAACCAATTGCACTCTATGGCAGTGAGGTGTGGGGACCGCTAACACAACAAGAATTTGCAAAATGGGACAAACACCCAATTGAGATCCTACATGCAGAATTCTGTAAAAGTATCCTCCGGACTCAAAGGAAAACCGTAAACAATGCATGCAGGGCAGAACTAGGCCAATATCCATTCATAATCACTATCCAATAAAGAGCCACCAAATTTTGGAAATACCTAAAAATGAGCAACCCCCACTGCTATCATTACGAAGCCCTGAAATGCCAAGGGAGGACCATAAAGAAGAATACCCTCAGTTAACTGGTCCTGGGACACAGTGAAGTAACAACTAACACTACTAACAATAAGCAGCCCCAGGACAGTGACAGCGTAACACAAAGAATTTGACCCAACACAGTCGTCATTAAGCAAAAGGAAAAATATCTGTCATATTGGGCAGAAACAACAAAAACCCCAAAAAAACTCAATTGCTACTTGGCCCTAAACAGACAATACAACATGGCTGATTACATGACCATGGTAAAGGATAGCAAACTGAGAAAAACCTTGACAATGTACAGACTTAGTGAACATAGCCTGGCGATCGAAAAAGGTAGGCACAGGCAGACCCGGCTACCAAGAGAGGACAGGATATGCTCACACTGCAGTCAGGGAGTGGTGGAGACAGAGATGCACTTCCTCACAGTTTGTAGAAAATATCAGGGCACAAGGGAGAATTTCTACCCAAAATTCACAAAAACATGCCCGGAATTCAGAAATTTGAATGATGATCAAAAACTCCCATATCTGCTAGGGGAAGAGAGAAATTGTGTAACCTTAGCGGCACACTATGTTACAGCTTGCCATAAACAGAGGGACAACCACTAAATATAAGAAAAGAGTATAGACAAATTATATGAATGTATATTTATACACTCAGGGATATATCTGTTTATACACTGTATGGATAGATCTGTATTTATGTGTTCAACCATGAATGTTTTTCGATGCTTTGGCAACATAAGATGCACCTTGTCATGCCAATAAAGCGATTTGAATTGAATTGAATTGAATTGAGAGCCAGTACATCTACCGGAGAGAGACAGTTCCCCTACCCGAGAGGGACAGTACACTTACCTGAGAGAGGCAGGACATCCACCGGAGAGAGACAGTACCCCTACAGGAGAGGGACAGTACCCCTACCAGAGATAAACAGTGCACCTACCCGAGAGTGAGAGAGCCACTATCTAAGAGAGACATTACCTCTACCCGAGAGGGAGAATACCCCTAACCAAGAGAGAGACAGTACCTCTTTCCGAGAGTTCCAGTACCCCTGCCCGAGAGATACATTACACCTATCCAAGAGAGACAGTGCTCCTACCCAACAGGGACAGCATTCTGCCACAGATAGAGAGACACACTACCCCGCAGAGACAGCGCCCCATCCCGAGTGAGACAATGCCGCTACTGGAGGGAGACAGTGCCCCTCCCTGAGAGAGGCAGTACACCTACTGGAGAGAGGCAGGACCCCTACCCGAGAGTGACAGTACCCCGACCCGAGAAAGACATTACCCATGCCAGAGAAAGACAGTACCCCTACCCGAGAGAGACAGTAAACCTACCCAAGAGAGACAGTACCCCTACCCGAGTGAGACATTACCCCGACCCAAGAAAGACAGTAACCCTACCTGAGAGAGAGTGCCCCTAACTGATGGAGACATTGCCCCTACCCGAGAGATACAATACCCCAACCTGAGAGAGATGGTACCCCTACGGGAGAGAGACAGTAAACCTAGCCGAGCGAGACAGTACCCCTACCGGAGATAGACAGTACCCCTACCCGAGAGAGTCAATTTCCCTAGCTGAGAGAGAATGCACCCTTACCCAAGAGAGGCAGTGCCACTACCTGAGAGAGACAGCGCCATGGCGGAGAGAGACAGTACCCCTACACGAAAGAGACTGTACCTCTACCCGAGAGAGACAGTGCACCTACCCGAGAGTGACAGTACCCCTACCCGAGGGAGACAGTATCCCTAACCGAGAGGGACTGTACCCCTACCCGAGAGGAACTGTACCCCTACCCGAGACAGACAATATGCCTAGCCGAGAGAGATATTACCACTAAACAAGAGAGACAGCACAACTTACAGAGTGTGACAGTACCCCTACCCGAGAGAGTCAGTACCTCTACCCGAGAGAGACAGTAGCCCAACGCGAGGATGACAGTAACGCTATCCGAAAGAGCCAGTACCATTACTCGAGAGAGACCATGCCCCTACCCGAGAAAAACAGTGCCCCTATTCGAGAGAGACAGTACCACTAACCGAGAGAGACAATACCTCTACCCGAGAGAGACACTAATCCTAACAGAGAGAGACAATACACACAACCGGGAGAGACAGTACCCCTACCCGAGAGAGACAGTGCCCCTATCCGAGAGGGACAGTACCACTAACCGAGAGAGACTTTACCTCTACCCGATAGAGACACTAACCTTACCCGAGAGAGACAATACCCCCAAACGAGAGAGAAAGTGCCCCTACCCGAGAGGGTGAGCACCCCAACCGAGAGGGAGAGTACCCCTACCCGAGAGCGAGTACCCCTACCCGTGAGTTACAGTATCTCTACCGAGGGAGACAGTACCCCTACCCGAGTGCATCAGTATCCCTACCCGCGAGAGACAGAGCCTTACCCGAGAGAGACAGTACTCCTAACCGAGAGAGACAGTACCTCTACAGAGAGAGACAGTACCCCTACCTGGGTGAGACAGTAAACCTACCCGAGTGAGACAGTAACCCTACCCGAGAGTGACAATACATCTACCCGAAGAGTCAGTGCCCCTACCCGAGGGAGACAGTACCCCTACTCGAGAGTTACAGTACCCCCACCCGAGAGAGACAGTGCCCCTATTCAAGAGAGACTACACCTCTACACGAGAGAGACTTTACACCTACCCAAGAGAGACTGTACCCCTACCCGAGAGAGACAATATGCCTAGCCAAGAGAGAGATTACCCCAAACAAGAGGGCCAGCACACCTAACAGAGTGAGACAGTGCCCCTACCCGAGAAAAACAGTGCCCCTATCCGAGAGAGACAGTACCACTAACCGAGAGAGACCATACCTCTACCCGAGAGGGACACTAATCCTACCCAAGGTAGACAATACCCCCAACCGAGAGATTCAGTACCACTACCCGAGAGAGACAGTACCCCTACCCGAGAGAGGCATGGGGGGAGTTCAGCAAAGATTCACCAGGCTGCTAACTGGGATGGCAGGAATAACGTATGAGGAGAGATTTGGTCGATTGGGCTTGTACTCACTGGAGTTTAGAAGAATGAGAGGGGATCTCATTGAAATTTATGAAATTCTGACAGGTCTGTACAGACTAGATGCAGGAGGGATGTACCCGATGGTCGGGGAGTCCAGAACCAGGGGTCAGAGTCTAAGGATAAGGGGGTAGGCCATTTAGTACAGAAATGAGGAGGAATTTCTTCACCCAGAGAGTGGTGAACCTGTGGAATTCTCTACCACAGAAGGCAGCAGAGGCCAATTCATTAAATATATTCAAGAAGGAGTTCTATATATTTCTTAAGGCTAAAGGGATCAAGGAGAATGGGGAGAAAGCAGGGACCGGGTACTGAATTTGGATGATCAGCCATGATTGCATTGAAAGGCGGAGCAGGCTCGAGGGGCCGACTGGCCTACTCCTGCTCCTATCTTCTATGTTTCTATGTTAAGTACCCCTACCCGAGAGAGAGACAGCAACCTACCGGAGAGGGACAGTAACCATACCGGTGTGAGACAGTACCCCTACCAGAGTGAAACAGTGTCCGTACCCGTGAGTGACAGTACCCCAACTGGACAGAGACAGTACCTCTACCGGAACTGAGACAATTCCCCTACCCGAGAGAGACAGTGCCACAACCCGAGAGAGACAATACCCCTACCAGAGAGAGAGGGATTCCCCTACCCATGTGAGACAGTACCCATACGCGAGAGAGACAGAAACCCACACCGGACACAGACTCTGCCCCTACCCAAGAGAAACAGAATCTCTACCCGAGATATACAGTGCCCCGACCCGAGAGAGTAAGTCCGACTACACGAGAAAAACAGTACCCCTAACCGACAGAGACAGTGCCCCTACCCGAGAGAGACAGTAATCCTACCCGAGAGTGACAATACCCCTACTGGAGAGAGACACTAACCAAAGTGGAGAGAGACAGTACCCCTACAGGAGAAGGACAGTCACCCTAGCCGAGAGTGACAGTACCCCACCCCGAGAGTGAAAATATCCCTTGCTGAGAGAGACAGTACCCCTACCCGAGGGTGACAGTGCCGCTACCTGAGAGAGACAATTTCCCTAGCTGAGAGAGAAAGTACCCTTACCCGAGAGGGACAGTGCCCCTATCAAAAAGAGACAGTGCCCTACCCGAGAGAGACAATACCCCTACCCCAGAGAGACAGTGCCCCTGCCCGAGAGAGTCAGTGCCCCTACCCGAGAGAGACAGTGCCCCGACCAAAGTGAGACAGTACCCCTACCCGAGATAGACAGTACCCCTACCCGAGACAGACAGGAAACCTACCCGAGAGTTACAGTGCCCATACCCGAGAGAGACTGCACCCCTACCCAAGAGAGACAGTGCCCCTACCCGAGAGAGAGAGTGCCCCTAACCGAAAGAGAGAGTTCCCCTACCCGAGTGAGACTGTACCCCTATCCTAGAGAGACAGGACCTCTACCCAAGGGAGACAGTAACCCTACCCGAGAGTGATAGTACCCCTAACCGAGAGAGACAGTACTCCTACCCGAGGGAGAAATTACCCGTACCCGAGATAGGCAGTACCCCTACCCGAGAAAGACTGTGCCCCTACCCGATGGAGACAGTACCCCTATCCAAGAGAGACAGAAACCCAAAACCGACAGAGACAGTACCATATCCGATAGCGACAGAACCTCTAATCGAGAAATAATGTGCCCCTACCCGAGAGAGATATTAACCCTGCCCGAGCGAGACAGTACCCCTGCACGAGCGAGACAGTACCACTACCCGAGAGAGACAGTACCCTTACCCGAGAGAGAGAGTACCCCTATCCGAGAGAGATAGTAACCCTACCCGAGAGAGACAGTACCACTACCCTAAAGAGACAGTACCCCGAACCGAGAGATAAAGTACCCCTACCCGTAAGAGACAGTACCCCTACCCAAGTGAGACATTACCTCTACCCAAAAGAGGCAGAACACCTGCCCGGCAGAGACATTGCCCCTACCCGAGTGAGGCAGAGCCCCTACTGGAGAGAGACAGTGCCCCTACCCGAGAGAGACAGTACCCCTACTGGAGAGAGGAAGTACCCCGAACCGAGAAATCCATTACCCATACCCGAAAGAGACAGTGCCTGTACCCGAGGGAGACAGTACCCCGACACGAGAGTGACAGTACCCCTACAGGAGAGAGACAGAAACTCTACCCGATAGACAGAGTGTCTCGACACGAGAGAGACAGTACCACTACCCGAGAGTTCCATTACACCTACTGGAGAGGGACACGAACCATACTAGAGAGAGAAAGTACCTCTACACGAGAGAGACAATACTCCTACCAGAGAGATACAATATCCCTAGCTGAGAGAGACTGTACCCTTACCCGAAAGAGACAGAGCCCCGACATGAGAGTAACAGTGCCCTACCCGAGAGAGACCGTACCCCTACCCGAGAGAGACAGAGCCCCTACACGAGAGTGACAGTGCCCTACCCGAGAGAGACAGTACCCCTACCCGAGAGAGACAGTGCCCCTAAGTGAGAGAGGCAGTGCACCTACCCGAGAGAGACAGTAGACCTACCCAAGAGAGACAGTACCCCTACACAAAAGTGACAGTGCCTCTACCCGAGGGAGACAGCACACCCACCCTTGAGGTACAGTGCACTTACACGAAAGAGACAGTAACACATAACTGACAGAGAGACTGCCCCTATCCGAGAGCGACAGAACTTCTACTCGAGAAATAATGTGCCCCTGCACAAGCGAGACAGTGCTTCTACCCGAGCGAGTCCGTACCACTAGCGAAGAGAGACAGAAACCCATATCTGAGAGCGACAGTACCCAGACCCGAGAAAGACAGTACCCCTACCCGAGAGAGACTACCCCTACCTGAGAGAGACGGTACCCCTACCCGAAAGAGTCAGTAACCCTACCCGAGAGAGAAAGTACCCCTAGCCAAAAGAGGCAGTACCCCTACCCGGCAGAGTTATTGCCCCTACCCAAGTGAGACAGTGCCCCTACTGGAGAGAAACAGTGCCACTACCCAAGAGAGAAAGTACCCCTACTGGAAAGAGGAAGAACCCCGACCCGAGAAAGACAGTGCCCATACCCGACAGAAACAGTGCCCCTACCCGAGAGCGACAGTACCCCAAAACGAGAGAGACAGTACCTCTACTGGAGAGAGACAGAATCCCACACCGGACAGAGACTGTGCCCTACCCGAGAGAGACAGAATCTCTACCCGAGAGACAGACTGCATCGACCCGAGAGAGACAGTACCCCTACCCGAGAGAGACAGAACTCCTTCTGGAGAGAGACACTAACCAAACCGGAGAGAGAAAGTACCCCTACCCGAGAGAGACAGTACTCCTACCAGAGACAGACAATATCCCTAGCTGAGAGAGACAGTACCCTCACCCGAGAGCGACAGTGCCCTTACCCGAGAGAGACAGTGCCCCTATGCGAGAGAGACAGTGCCCCTACCCAAGAGAGCCATTACCCCTACATAAGAGTGACAGTGCCGCTACCCGAGGGAAACAGTACACCTACCCTTGAGGTAGAGTGAACCTACCCGAGAGAGACAGTAACCCATAACCGACAGAGAGAGTGCCCCTAACCGACAGCGACAGAACCTCTACTCGAGAAATAAAGTGCCCCTACCCGAGAGAGATAGTGCCCCTACTCGAGCGAGACCATACCACTAGCCAAGAGAGACAGAAAGACATATCCGAGAGAGATAGTACTCAGACCCGAGAAAGACGGTACCCCTACCCAAGAGAGACTGCCCCTGCCCGAGAGAGACAGTAGCCCTAACAGAGAGAGTCAATACCCCTACACGAGAGTGACAGAACCCCTACCCTAGAGAGAGAGTCCCCCTACCGGACAGAGACAGTACCCCTAGCCGAGAGAGATAGTACACTTTACCAGAAAATGCAGTGCCCCTACCCGAGAGAGACAGTACCCTTACCCGAGAGTGTTATTACCCCTACCCGAGAGAGACAGTGCCTCTACTCGAGAGTGACAGTACCCCTACCCGAGAGTGACAGTATCCCTACCCGAGAGATTCAGTACCCTTACCTGAGAGAGGCAGTACATCTACCGGAGAGGCAGTACCCCTACCCGAGAGTGACAGTACCCTTACCTGAGAGAGCCAGTACATCTACCGGAGAGAGACAGTACCCCTAAAGGAGAGAGACAGTACCCTTACCTGAGAGAGGCAGTATTTCTACCAGCAAGAGACTGTACCCCTACAGGAGAGGGACAGTACCCCTACCAGAGATAAACAGTGCACCTACCCGAGAGTGAGAGTGCCTCTAACTTAGTGAAACATTACCTCTACCCGAGAGGGACAGTACCCCTAACCAAGAGAGAGACAGTACCTCTTCCCGAGAGTGACAGTACCCCTACCCGAGAGGGGCTGTACCCCTATCTGAGAGAGAAAATACCCCTGCACAAGGGAGACAGTTACCCTACCCAAGAGTTCCAGTACCCCTACCCAAGAGATATATTACCCCTATCCAAGTGAGACAGTGCTCCTACCCGACAGAGACAGCATTCTGCCAGGGATAGAGAGGCAACCTACCCCGCATTGACAGCGCCCCTACCCGAGTGAGACAATGCCCCTACTGGAGAGAGACAGTGCCCCTACCTGAGAGAGACAGTACACCTGCTGGAAAGAGGCAGTACCCCTACCCGAGAGTGACAGTATCCCGATCCGAGAAAGACATTACCCATGCCCGAGAAAGAGAGTACCCCTACCTGAGAGAGACAGTACACCTACCCCAGAGTGACAGTGCCCCTACCCGAGAGAGACAGTAAACCTACTCAAGAGAGACAGTACCCCTAACCGAGCGATACATTACCATGACCCGAGAAAGACAGTAACCCTACCTTAGAGAGATTGCCCCTAACCGACGGAGACATTGCCCCTACCCGAGAGATACAATACCCCTACCCGAGAGAGATGGTAGCCCTATTGGAGAGAGACACTAACCATACCGGAGAGAGACAGTACCCCTACGGGAGAGAGACAGTAAACCTAGACGAGCGAGACAGTACCCCTACCGGAGATAGACAGTACCCCTACCCGAGAGAGTCAATTTCCCTAGCTGAGATAGAAGGTACCCTTACCCAAGAGAGACAGTGCCCCTACCCGAGAGAGACAGTGCCATACCGGAGACAGACAGTACCCCTACATGAAAGAGACTGTACCTCTACCCGAGAGAGACAGTGCCCCTACTCGAGAGCGACAGTACCCCTACCCGAGGGAGACAGTATCCCTACCCGAGAGAGACAGTGCCCCTACCCGAGGGATACAGTAACCCTACCCTTGAGGTACAGTGCACCTACCCGAGAGAGACGGAATCCCATAACCGACAGAGAGAGTGCCGCTACCCGGGAGTGACAGAACCACTACTCGATAAATAAAGTGCCCCTACCCGAGAGAGACATTAACCCTACCCGACAGAGACTGTGCCCCTAACCGAGAGAGACAGTACCCCTACCCGAGAGAGACAGTAAACCTACACGAGAGAGACAGTACCCCTGCACGAGAGTGACAGTACCCCTACCCGAAAGAGACAGAAGCCCTACCCAAGGAAGACAGTACTCCTACCCGAGAGTGACCTTACCCTTCCAGACAGAGACAGTACCCCTACCCCAGAGAGACAGTGTCCCTACCCGAAGGTGACAGCATCCTGCCAGAGATAGAGAGACACTCTACCCGGCAGGGAGAGTGCCCCTACCCGAGTGAGACAGTGCCCCTACTGGAGAGGGACAGTGCCCCTACCGGAGAGAGACAGTAACCCTACTGCAGAGAGAAAGAAACCCAACCCGAGAAAGACAGTATCCCTACCCGAGAAGATACAGTACCCCTACCCGAGAGAGTCAGTACCCCTACCCGAGAGGGACAGTAACATTACCCGAGAGAGACAGTAACCCTACCCGAGAGCGTGAGTACCCCTACACGAGAGGGACAGTGCCCCTACCCAAAAGAGACAGTAGCCCTACCCGAGGGAGACAGAATCCCTAGCCGAGAGTGAGATTAACCATCCAGACTGCGAAAGTAACCCTACCCCAGAGGGACAGTGTCCCTACCCGAAAGAGACAGCATCCTGCCAGTGATAGACTGACACTCTTCCTGGCAGGGACAGTGCCCCTACCCGAGTGAGATAGTGCCCCTACTGGAGAGAGACAATTCCCCTACCCGAGAGAGACAGTACCTCTACTGGAGAGAGACAGATACCCCGACCCGAGAAAGACAGTATCCCTAAATGAGAAGAGACAGTACCCCTACCCGAGAGAGAAAGTACCCCGACCCCGACGGAGGTTTGCTAGCACTGTTGGGGGGGGTTTAAACTAACTTGGCAGGGGGATGGGATACAGAGGGGAGCTGAAATAGGGGGGGATGTGCTGCCAATTATAGAGAAAAAAACAAGTCAGCTTGGTAGACAGGGCAAATATATAAGGGCAAGGCTGGAGGGCATCTATTTTAATGCAAGGAGTCTTGCAAATAAGGTGGATGAACTGAAGGTGTTGATAAACACATGGGAGTATGATATTGTTGCTATCACGGAGACATGGTTGAGGGAAGGGCAAGAGTGGCAGCTCAATATTCCGGGGTACAGAATCTTCAGGCGAGACAGAGGGGGAGGTATAAGAGGAGGGGGTGTCGCAATATTAATTAAGGAGTCAATTACTGCAGTAAGGAGGGATGATATATTAGCAGGGTCCTCTAATGAGGCCATATGGGTGGAGCTTAAAAACAAAAAGGGGGCAAGCACTTTGCTGGGAGTGTACTATAGGCCTCCAAACAGTCAGGGGGAGATAGAGGAACTGATATGTAGGCAAATCTCAGAGAAATGTGCAAATAATAGGGTAATAATAATGGGGGATTTCAACTTCCCCAATATTAACTGGGATAGTCAGAGTGTGAAAGGCTCAGAGGGTGTAGAATTCTTAAAGTGCATCCAGGAGAGCTTTTTGAGCCAGCATGTAGAAAGTCCTACAAGAGAGGGGGCGGTACTGGATCTAATTCTAGGGAATGTGGCCGGCCAAGTGGAAAAAGTGCTAGTAGGTGAGCACTTTGGTGATAGTGACCATAATATGGTAAGATTTAAGGTGGTCATGGAAAAGGACAGGGATGGGCCAGAAATAAAGGTTCTAAATTGGAGGAAGGCCGATTTTAATAGGATAAGGCAGGATCTGGCCAAAATGGACTGGGATCAGCTACTTGTAGGAAAATCCGCATCGGAGCAATGGGAGGCTTTCAGAAGGGAGATTGAGATCATACAATGGCAACATGTTCCCGTAAAGGTCAAGGGTGGTTCCAAAAACCACAGGGAACCTTGGATGTCAGGGGATATACGAGAATGGATTAGGAAAAAAAGGAGGGCTTTTGGTAGACACAAAAGGCTAAAGACGGAGGAAGTCCTAGAGGAGTACAAAAAGTGCAGGGGGATACTTAAAAAAGAAATTAGGAGATCAAGGAGGGGCCATGAAATAACACTGGCGAGCAAAATAAGGGAAAATCCGAAGATGTTTTATAAGTATATTGAGGTTAAGAGGATAACTAGGGAAAAAATAGGGCCCATTAGGGACAAAAGTGGCAATCTGTGTGTGGAGCCGGAAGATGTAGGAGGGGTTCTAAATGAATTTTTTGCATCTGTTTTCACTATGGAGAAGGACGATGTAGACATAGAAATAGAGCGGGGGGACTGTGATATGCTCGAACATATTAACATCGAGAGGGAGGAGGTATTGGCGGTTTTAGCTGGCCTAAAAATGGATAAATCCCCAGGCCCGGATGAAATGTATCCCAGGCTGCTGTGTGAGGCAAAGGAGGAGATTGCTGGGGCTCTAACACATATATTCAGGACCTCTCTGGCCACAGGGGATGTGCCAGAGGACTGGAGAACCGCTAATGTAGTACCATTATTCAAGAAGGGTAGTAGGGAAAAACCGGGGAACTACAGGCCAGTGAGCCTAACATCAGTGGTAGGAAAATTATTGGAAAAAATCCTGAGGGACAAAATTTGTCTCCACTTGGAGAGGCAAGGATTAATCAGGGATAGTCAACATGGCTTTGTCAAGGGAAGATCATGTCTGACTAATTTGATTGAATTTTTTGAGGGGGTGACTAGGTGTGTGGATGAGGGTAACGCAGTGGATGTGGTATACATGGATTTCAGTAAGGCCTTCGATAAAGTCCCGCACAGGAGACTGGTCAAGAAGGTAAGAGCCCATGGAATCCAGGGTGCCTTGGCACATTGGATACAAAACTGGCTTAGTGGCAGAAGGCAGAGAGGGTGATGGTCGAAGGTTGTTTCTGTGACTGGAAGCCTGTGGCCAGTGGGGTACCACAGGGATCGGTGCTGGGTCCCTTGCTGTTTGTGGTCTACATTAATGACTTGGATATGAATGTAAAGGGTATGATCAGTAAGTTCGCGGATGATACAAAAATTGGTAGGGTGGTAAATAGCGAGGAGGGTAGCCTCAGTCTGCAGGACGGTATAGATGGGTTGGTCAGATGGGCGGAACAGTGGCAAATGGAATTTAACCCGGAAAAGTGCGAGGTGATGCACTTTGGGGGGACTAACAAGGCAAAGGAATACACAATGAATGGAAAGACCCTAGGCAAGACGGAGGGTCAGAGGGATCTGGGTGTGCAAGTACACAGATCCCTGAAGGCGGCGGAACAGGTGGATAAGGTGGTAAAAAAGGCATATGGGATACTTGCCTTCATTAGCCGAGGCATTGAATATAAGAGCAAGGAGGTTATGATGGAGCTGTATAAAACACTGGTTAGGCCACAGCTGGAATACTGTGTGCAGTTCTGGTCGCCACACTACAGGAAGGATGTGATCGCGTTAGAGAGGGTGCAGAGGAGGTTCACCAGGATGTTACCAGGGCTGGAGCGCTTCAGCTATGAAGAGAGACTGGGCAGATTGGGTTTGTTTTCCTTGGAGCAGAGGAGGCTGAGGGGGGACATGATTGAGGTGTACAAAATTATGAGGGGCATAGATAGGATGGATGCTGAGGAGCTTTTTCCCTTAGTAGAGGGGTCAATAAGAAGGGGGCATAGATTCAAGGTAAAGGGCGGGAGGTTTAGAGGGGATTTGGAAAGAACTTTTTCACCCAAAGGTTGGTTGGAGTCTGGAACTCACTGCCTGAAAAGGTTGTGGAGGCAGAAACCCTCACAACATTTAAGAAGCATTTGGATGTGCACTTGAAATGCCATAGCATACAAGGCTACGGGCCAAATGCTGGAATATGGGATTAGATTAGGCAGGGCTTGATGGCCGGCGCGGACACGATGGGCCGAAGGGCCTCTATCCGTGCTGTATTACTCTATGACTCTATGACTCTATGACCCGAGAAAGACAGTACCCCTACCCGAGAGTGAAAGAGTCCTACCTGAGAGGGACAATTCTCCTACTCGAGAGAGACAGTGCCTCTACCGAGAGAGCGAGTTACCCTACCCGAGAGCGACAGTACCCCTATCCGAGAGAGTAGGAGCCCTACACGAGAATGACAGTTCTCCTTCGCGAGAGAGAGAGTACCTCTACAGAGAGAGACAGTACCTCTACCCGGGTGAGACAGTAAACCTACCCGAGAGAGACAGTACCCCTACCCGAGAGAACAGTACCTCTACCCGAAGAGTCAGTGCCCCTACCCGAGAGAAACCGTACCCCTACCCGAGAGAGACAATATGCCTAGCCAAGAGAGATATTACCACTAAACAAGAGAGACAGCACAACTAACAGAGTGTGACAGTACCCCTACCTGAGAGAGTCAGTACCCCTACCCGAGAGAGACAGTAACCCAAGCCAAGGGTGACAGTAACACTATCCGAAAGAGCCAGTCCCATTACTCGAGTGAGACCATGCCCCTACCCGAGTAAAACAGTGCCCCTATCCGAGAGAGACAGTAACACTAACCGAGAGAGACAATACCTCTACCCGAGATAGACACTAATCCTACCCAAGAGTGACAATACACACAACTGAGAGAGACAGTACCACTTCCCGAGAGAGACAGTACCCCAATCCTAGAGGGTCAGTACCTCTACCGAGAGGGACACTACCCCTACCCGAGAGAGAGTACCCCTGCCCGAAAATGACAGTACCTCTACCGAGAGAGACAGGAACCCTACCCGAGAGAGACAGTACCCCTACCCGAGAGAGACAGAGCCCTACCTGAGAGAGACAATACTCCTACTCGAGAGAGACAGTGTGTCTACCGAGAGAGACAGTACCCCTACCCGAGGGAGACAGTAGCCATACTCGAGAGTGACAGCACCCCCACCCGAGAGAGACAGTGCCCCTATCCAAGAGAGACAATATGCCTAGCCGAGAGAGAGATTACCACTAAACAAGAGAGGCAGCACACCTAAAAGGGTGACACAGTACCCCTACCCGAGAGTGACAGTAGCCATACCCGAGAGAGACAGTAGCCCAACCCAAGGGTGACAGTAACACTATCCGAACGTGCCAGTACCATTACTCGAGAGAGACAGTGCCCCTACCCGAGAAAAACAGTGCCCCTATCCGAGAGGCACAGTACCAATAACCGAGAGAGACAATACCTCTACCCGAGAGAGACAGTACCCCTACCCAAGAGAGGCATGGGGGGAGTTCAGCGAAGATTCACCAGGCTGATACCTGGGATGGCAGGAATGACGTATGAGGAGAGATTGGGTCGATTGGACTTGTACTCGCAGGAGTTTAGAAGAATGAGAGGGGATCTCGTTGAAACTTATGAAATTCTGACAAGACTGTACAGACCAGATGCAGGAAGGATGTCCCCGATGGTCGGGGAGTCCAGAACCAGGGGTCACAGTCTAAGGAGAAGGGGTAGTCCATTTAGTACAGAAATGAGGAGGAATTTCTTCACCCAGAGAGTGGTGAACCTGTGGAATTCTCTACCACAGACGGCAGTAGAGGCCAATTCATAAAATATATTCAAGAAGGAGTTCGATATACTTTTTAAGGCTAAAGGGATCAAGGGGTATGGGGAGAAAGCAGGGACCGGGTACTGAATTTGGATTATCAGCCATGAGCGCATTGAATGGTGGAGCAGCCTCGAGGGGCCGAATGACCTACTCCTGCTCCTATCTTCTAAGTTTCTATGTTAAGTACCCCTACCTGAGAGAGAGACAGTACACTACCGGAGATGGACAGTAACCATACCGATGTGAGATTGTATCCCTACCAGAGTGATACAGTGTCCGTACCCGAGAGAGACAGTACCCAACTGGAGAGAGACAGTACCTCTGCTGCAGAGAGACAATTCCCCTACCCGAGAGAGACAGTGCCCCTACCCGAGAGAGGCAGAACCCTTCTCGATAGGGACAGTACCCCTACCCAAGAGAGAGAGTGTCCTGCCCGAAAGAGACAGTACCCTTACCAGAGAGAGACAGAAACCCACACCGGACACAGACTATGCCACAACCCAAGAGAAACAGAATCTCTATCCGAGAGATACAGTGCCTCGACCCGAGAGTGTAAGTACGACTACCCGAGAAAAACAGTACCCCTAACCGACAGAGACAGTGCCCCTACCCGAGAGAGACAGTAACCCTACACGAGAGTGACAGTACCCCTACAGGAGAGAAACAGTTACCCTAGCCAAGAGTGACAGTACCCCACCCCGAGAGTGACAATATCCCTAGCTGAGAGAGACAGTACCCCTACCCGAGGGTGACAGTGCCGCTACCCGAGAGAGACAATTTCCCTAGCTGAGAGAGAAAGTACCCTTACCCGAGAGGGACAGTGCCCCTACCCCAGAGAGACCGTGCCCCTGACCGAGAGAGTCACTGCACCTACCCGAGAGAGACAGTGCCCCTACCAAAGTGAGAAATTACCCCTACCCGAGAGAGACAGCACCCCTACCCGAAAGAGACAGTGCCCCATCCGAGGGAGACAGTACCCTTGCCCAAGAGAGACAGAAACCCAAAACCGACAGAGAAAGTGCCACATCCGAGAGCGACAGAACCTCTAATCGAGAAATAATATGCCACTACCCGAGAGAGACAGTACCCCTTCCCGAGCGAGACAGTACCCCTGCACGAGCGCGACAGTACCTCTACCCGAGAGAGACAGTACCCTTACCCGAAAGAGACAGTACCCTTACCCGAGATTTATAGTACCACTACCCGAAAGAGACAGTACCCTGAACCGAGATATAAAGTACCCCTTCCCAAAAGAGACTGTACACCTACCCAAGAGAGACATTACCCCTACCCAAAAGAGGCAGTACCCCTACCCGGCAGAGACATTGCCCCAACCCGAGTGAGACAGTGCCCCTACTGGAGAGAGGAAGTATCCCGAACCGAGAACTCCATTACCCATCCCTGAAAGAGACAGTGCCTCTACCCGAGGGAGACAGTACCCCTTCACATGAGTGACAGTACCCCAACAGGATAGAGACAGAAACCCACACCGGACAGAGACTGTGCACTACCCGAGAGAGACAGAAACTCTACCCGAGAGACAGAGTGCCTCAATACGAGAGAGGCAGTACCCCTAACCGAGAGTTCCATTACACCTACTGGAGAGAGGCACTAACCATACCGGAGAGAGAAAGTACCCCTACACGAGTGAGGCAATACTCCTACCAGAGAGATACAATATCCCTAGCTGAGAGAGACTGTACCCTTACCCGAGAGAGACAGAGCCCCTACCCGAGAGTGACAGTGCCCTACCCGAGAGATACAGTACCTCTACCCTAGAGCGACAGTGCCCCTAACCGAGAGAGACAGTGCCCCTACCCGAGAGAGACAGTACACCTACCCAAGAGAGACAGTACCACTACACAAGATTGAGAGTGCCGCTACCCGAGGGAGACAGCACAACTACCCATGAGGTACAGTGCACCTACCCGAGAGAGACAGAACCTCTACTCGAGAAATAATGGGCCCCTACCAGAGCGAGAACGTACCACTAGCCAAGAGAGAAAGACAGTACCACTACCCGAGAGAGACTACCACTACCCGAGAGAGACAGTACCCCATCCCGAAAGAGACAGTAACCCTACCCGAGAGAGAAAGTACCCCTACGCAAAAGAGGCAGTACCCCTACCCGGCAGAGTTATTGCCCCTAACCAAGCGAGAAAGTGCCTCTACTGGAGAGAGACAGTGCCCCTACCCGAGAGAGATAGTACCCCTACTGGAGAGAGGAAGAACCCCGACCCGAGAAAGGCAGTGCCCATACTCGACAGAGACAGTGCCCCTACCCGAGAGCGACAGTACCCCTAAACGAGGGAGACAGTACCCCTACTGGAGAGAGACAGAAACCCACACCGGACAGAGACTGTGCCCTACACAAGAGAGACAGTATCTCTACCCGAGAGACAGAGTGCATTGATCCGAGAGTGACAGTACCCCTACTGGAGAGAGTCACTAACCAACCAGAGAGAGACAGTACCCCTACCCGAGAGTGACAGTACTCCTACCAGAGAGATACAATATCCCTACCCGAGAGAGACAGTACCACTACCCGAGAGGGACAGTACCCCTACTGGAGAGAGTCACTAACCAAACAGAGAGAGAAAGTACCCCTACCCGAGAGAGACAATACTCCTACCAGAGAGATACAATATCCCTACCCGAGAGAGACAGTACCACTACCGAGAGGGACAGTGCCCCTACGCGAGAGAGAGAGTGCCCCTACCCAAGATAGAGAGTACCCCTACACAAGAGTGACAGTGCCGCTACCCGAGGGAGACAGTACACCTACCCTTGAGGTAGAGTGCACCTACCCGAGAGAGACAGTAACCCATAAGCGACAGAGATTTTGCCCCTATCCGTGAGCGACAGAACCTCTACTCGATAAATAAAGTGCCCCTACCCGCGAGAGGCAGTGCCCCTACCCGAGCGAGACCGTACCACTAGCCAAGAGAGGCAGAAAGACATATCCGAGAGAGACAGTACCCAGACCCGAGGAAGAAACTACCCCTACCCGAGAGAGTCAGTACCGCTAACAGAGAGAGTGAACACCCCTACCCGAGAAAGACAGAACCCCTACCATAGAAAGACAGTACACCTACCGGGGAGAGACAGTACATCTAGCTGAGAGAGACAGTACACTTTACCTGAAAAGACAGTGGCACTACCCGAGAGAGACAGTACCCCTACCCGAGAGTGTTAGTAATCCTACCCGAGAGAGAAAGTGCCCCCACATGAGAGTGACAGTACCCCTACCCGAGAGAGACAGTACCCCTACCCGAGAGTTTCAGTACACTTACATTAGAGGGGCAGTACATCTACCGGAGAGAGACAGTACCCCTACCCGAGAGAGACAGTACCCTTACCTGAGAGAGGCAGTACATCTACCGGAGAGAGACAGTACCCCTACAGGAGAGGGCCGGTACCCCTACCAGAGATAAACAGTGCACCTACCCGAGAGTGAGAGTGCCACTCTCTGAGAGAGACAATACCTCTACCCGAGAGGGAAAGTACCCCTACCCAAGAGAGAGACAGTACCCCTACCCGAGAGTGACAGTGGTCCTACCCGACAGAGACAGCATTCTGCCAGAGATAGAGAGACATCCTACCCTGCAGAGACAGCGCCCCTACCCGAGAGAGACACTGCCCCTACTGGAGAGAGACAGTGCCCCTACTTGAGAGAGACAGTACAACTACCCGAGAGTGACAGTACCCCGACCCGAGAAAGACATTACCCATGCCCGAGAGAGACAGTGCCCCTACGCGAGAGAGACAGTACCCCTACCCAAGCGAGACATTACCCCGACCCGAGAAACACAGTAACCCGACCTGAGAGAGAGTGCCCCTAACCGGCGGAGACAGTGCCCCTACACGAGAGATACAGTGGGGCAGAAATTCGGGTCGGGGGCTTGCCGCGCCTGCAAGCCCCCGATCCGCACTTACCCGACGCGCCTGCCGTTCACCTCCAACGACGCCTGGAATTCCTTTTTGAAAGAGAAGAATCCCCGGCAGCGTATGACGTCACGCCGCCCAGGAGTGCAGCCAGCGCGAAGCCTGTAGCGCGCTGTGCAACTGAGACACGCCCCTTAAGGTCTCATTGTAATAGGACACGCCCCAATCTTTCCAAGCAGCTGCAGAGGACTTTGTAGTTACACAGCTGCAGGGAAAGTACGTTATCTGCTAATTTATGAATGTTTTGTGAACTTTTATAAAATTTTAAAAACATTTAAATGATTTTGATGACTCTTAGATAGTTTTAAAGAGAATTGAAGCTATTTAAGTTTTTTTTAAAGCCTTGAAAACATTCTATTAATTCTTTTCAGTTAATTAGCAAGATGCACTAGTTAATTCGCTTGTATCTATCACTACTGGCATAACGCTGACTCCAGCACAAATGCCCTCCCCAGGTCACAGTGCAGAGCCAATTTGGTCCTAGGAGCCAGCAGCTGCGCCAGTCATGATGCAGGGCAGCGTAGCATTGCCTCAGCAACAACCCTTTCCTCAAGCCGCTGCTGAAGAGCAGGAACAATCTGACAGGGCCCTTGCAAATAGATCTGGAGGGCTCCAGTCACGGGTAGTGAAAAGGCGCAGGAAACGTTAGAGTGTCACCTTTAGCTCACTCCGCCACCTTCAACCCTCAGTCACACAGGCCAGTTGGCAAATCGTTAAATAGTTATATTTTTCACTTTATTTAAATGTTAAATGTTTTCTTACATATTTAAATTCAAGTGTTTATTTATGAAGGAAAGGATAGGTAACCTTATCGTTTCAGCAGTACACCCAGTAATCAATGTTCAAAGAATTTAAACATTTATTTAACTTCAAAAACTTTTACAACAAATGTTACAAAATTATAAAATAGCTAGTTTGCACTTTGAATGTCTGTATTGCAGTAAGAAAGTAAAAATTACTGTAAAATGTTTACACTTTCTTTTCTAGCAGTCACCATTTTGCACATGTTTGAAAACGTTAAAAGAGGTAGTTAGCATCTTAATTTTTTTAATTTCACTAAGAATCAAACACAAATGAGTTAAACCTGTTTACAAAGTGATTTCAAAACTGTTAACGTTAACATTTTTAAATTGCATAAAATAGGTCATTAACATCCTTGAACGAAGAAAGAAAGACAAGTAAAAACGAACTCTTTCCAATAACACTTCCTCAATGTTCCTGCCCATAAATTTTTTTAAGTTCATAACTGTTAGTTAAAATTTACAAGTTATTCACTTTATACATTGAAACAGAATCTGAAAAGTGTTTGATTATGCAATAAAAGGTCACTGTTTCACTTCAATATGTGTCTGATTCTGTCTTTGCCTTGCGGGGGGAGGGGTAGGTACAGGGCGTAACTACCGCGTGAAGGTGTTGGCTACCAGCAGTTCGCGAGCAGCCTTAGATTCGGCGGCACTTGGCTCCTCCCCATGAGGACTGGCAACATGAACATTGCCATCGACTTCATCTTCCACTTCAACAGGCAGCTGTTCCTCATTGTTAAGGGTCAGTCCTTCATGCAGGGCAAGGTTGTGCAAAGCACAACAGGCCAGCACAATCCTTGTCACTTTCTGGTGAGAGTACTGCAAGGTCCCCCCTGACCTATCCAGGCACCGGAAGCGTGATTTCAGAACTCCTATTGTCCTCTCCACCACTTGACGTGTAGTCACGTGTGCATGGTTGTATCTCTCCTGAGCCTCATTATTGGTATTGCGGTAGGGGGTCATCAGCCATGGTTTTAGCGGGTAGCCCTTGTTGCCCAATATCAATGCGGATCCTGTAGGCAATTTGCTGAGAGAATCATACATTTTAGAGTTACGGAGGACGAAGGAGTCATGATTACTTCCCCGGTGTCCTGAATTAACGTTTAGGATCCTCAGGTGCGCATCACATAATGTCATAACATTCAATGAATGATACCCCTTCCTGTTAATGAATGTCACAGGTGCATCCTTGGGTGCCTTCAATGCAATATGTGTTCCATCGACAGCCCCAATCACTTTGGGGAATCCAGCAATGCGATGAAATGCTAAGGCCATCTCCTTCTGATGACGAGCGGGCAAGTCATACATAATGAAATCAGAAATCCTACGGCAAATGGCTTCTGTGACCTGGTGAATGCAGACCCTCGCAGCATTCTTGGAGATGTTGGTTATGTCACCGTTGCCTGCTTGAAATGATCCACTTGCAAAGAAGTTCAATGCTGTGGTTACCTTCATGTTAACTGACAAGGCAGTGCGGGTCTTTGAGCGTGGCTCCAAGTCTGCCTTCAACATGTCACATAGTCGTCCAATTGCCTCTTTACTGAAGCGCAGCTGCCTGATACACAACTCCTCGGACAGCATTTCAAATGATCGCCTCTCCCTGTAAACTCTGTGGGGTGGGTAGCTGTTCCTTCTGATCAGGAGAAGTTCATGGTTCCTCAATCTTCTACGTTGCTCCCTGGCATTCCTATTTCTTTGAAGCAAATACACAAATAGCATCACGGCAAAATTTCTACAACAGGTCATGTTTCTCGCTCACAGGACTACTCCTCACACAGACATACCTGTACGGAGTAAATGGAAACACGGCAAAATTTCTACAACAGGTCATGTTTCTCGCTCACAGGACTACTCCTCACACAGACATACCTGTACGGAGTAAATGGAAATAGTTGTTAGTTATTTTAATAAACTGAGTGCCTATAAGAACATAACATAAGAACATAAGAAATAGGAGCAGGAGTAGGCCAATCGGCCCCTCGAGCCTGCTCCCCCATTCAATAAGATCATGGCTGATCTGATCCTAACCGCCAATCCACTATCACAGAACCATCTCCTGAATCTAACAGAATTAGACACACGAAATAGGAGCAGGATCAGGCTACACGGCCCCTGGGCCCGCTCCGCTACCCACAGGGCCATGACCAATCCGAACCTAGACTCATGTCCACATTCCTACCCGCTCCCCATAACCCTTAATTCCCTTTACTTCTAGGAAACTGTCTATTTCTGTTTTAAATTTATGTAATGATGTAGCTTCTACAGCTTTTTGGGGCAGCATATTCCATGGACCTACCACCCTCTGAGTGAAGTAGTTCCTCCTCATCTCAGTTTTGAAAGAGCAGCCCCTTATTCTAAGACTATGCCCCCTAGCTCTAGTTTGACCCATCATCGGGAACATCTTCCACGCATCCACCCGATCCAACCCCTTCACAATCTTATATGTTTCAATAAGATCGCCTCTCATTCTTCTGAACTCCAATGAGTAGAGTCCCAATATACTCAACCTCTCCTCATATGCACATCCCCTCATCCCCGGGATTAACCGAGTGAACCTTCTTTGCACTGACTCGAGAGAAAGTATGTCCTTTCTTAAGTTTGGACACCAAAACTGCACGCAGTATTCTAGGTGCGGTCTCACCAATACCTTGTACAACTGAAGCAATACCTCCCTATTTTCATATTCTATCCCCCTAACAATGAAAGCCAACATTCCATTGGCCTTCCTAATCACTTGCTGCACCTGCATACTAACCTTTTGAGTTTCGTGCACCAGGACCCCCAGATCCCTTTGTACTTCAGTACTTTCCAGTTTCTTGCCATTAAGATAATAAATTGCTCTACGATTTTTCCTGCCAATGTGCATAACTTCACACTTTCCAGTATTGTATTCCATCTGCCAAATCTCTGCCCGCTTACTTAGGCTGTCGATGTCCCCTTGCAGGTTTTTTATGTCCTCCTCACTCACTACTTTCCCTCCCATCTTAGTATCAATTGCAAACTTTGCTATGTTACACTCGGTCCCCTCCTCCAAATCGTTAATATAGATTGTAAAGAGTTGGGGACCCAGCACTGACACCTGCAGAACACCACTAGTTACTGATTGCCAGTCTGAGAATGAACCATTTATCCCAACTCTCTGCCATCTGATAGATAGCCAATCCTCTATCCATGCCAGAATATTACCCCCAATCCCATGATTTTTTATCTTAAGCAATAATCTTTTGTGTGGCACCTTGTCAAATGCCTTTTGGAAGTCTGAATACACTACGTCCACTGGTTGCCCTTTATCCATCCTATACGTTACTTCCTCAAAGAACTCGAGCAAATTTGTCAAACATGACTTCCCCTTCATAAAACCATGCTGACTTTGTCCTATTAAATTATGATTATCCAAATGTCCTGTTACTGTCTCCTTAATAATGGACTCCAAAGCTTTACCTACCACAGATGTTAGGCTAACTGGTCTATAGTTTCCAGCCTTCTGTCTACTGCCCTTTTTAAATAAGGGAGTTACATTAGCAGTTTTCCAGTCTGCTGGGACCTTTGCTGAGTCCAGGGAGCCTTGGAAAATTATTACCAATGCATCCACAATCCCTACCGCCACTTCCCTCAAGACCCTAGGATGTAAGCCATCAGGTCCAGGTGATTTATCCGCCTTGAGTCCCATTATTTTACCGAGTACCACTTCCTTAGTGATTTTGATCGTGTTTAGCTCCTCCCCCACTTTAGCCCCCTGTTTGTCCAGTATTGGGATATTCTTAGTGTCATCTACTGTAAAGACTGATGTAAAATATTCAATCAGTGTTTTTGCCATTTCCATATTTCCCACCATTAATTTCCCGGTCTCATCCTCTAAGGGATCAACATTTACTTTAGCCACCCTTTTTTCTTTTTATATAACTATAAAAACTCTTATTATCTGTTTTTATATTTTTTGCTAATTTACTTTCATAATCTATCTTCCCTTTCTTAATCAATCTTTTTGTTATTTTTGCTGCCTTTTAAAGTTTTCCCAATCCTCTATCCTCCCACTAGATTTGGCTACCTTATATGCCCTTGTTTTTAGTCGAATACTATCCTTAATTTCTTTACTCAGCCATGGATGGCTGTCTTTTATTTTACACCCTTTTCTTTTCAGTGGAATATATTTTTTTTGGAAGTTGTAAAATAACTCCTTAAATGTACACCACTGATCATGTATCGTCTTACACTTTAATCTATTTTCCCAATCCACTCTACTCAATTCCGCTCTCATACCTTCATAGTCTCCTTTATTCAAGCTTAGCACGCTTGTTTGAGATCCAACCTTCTCACCCTCTAATTGAATATGGAATTCAACCATGTTATGGTCTCTCATTCCAAGGGGATCCTTTACTAGGACATTTTTAATTAATCCTGTCTCGTTACACAGGACCAGATCTAAGGTTGCTTGCCCCCTGGTCGGTTCAGTTACATACTGCTCAAGAAACCCATCCCTAATACACTCAATGAACTCATCCTCAAGGCAGCCCTGCCCAATTTGATTTGTCCAATTAATATGATAGTTAAAGTCCCCCATAATTATAGATGTTCCCTTATTACAAGCCTCAACTATTTCCTGATTGATACTCCGTCCAACAGAGTTGCCACTGTTCGGAGGCCTATAGACTATGCCCACTAGTGTTTTTTTCCCCTTATTATTCCTTACCTCCACCCAAACTGTTTCATTATCCTCATCTTTTGACCCAATATCATTTCTCTGTATTACAGTGATTCCTTCCATAATCAACATAGCCACCCCACCTCCACTTCCTTCCTGCCTGTCCTTCCTGATCGTTAAATAACCTGGTATGTTTAATTCCCAGGCATTGTCACCCTGCAGCCATGTTTCTGTAATGGCCACAAGATCATACCCATATGTAGTTATTTGTGCCATTAACTTGTCTATTTTGTTATGAATGCTACGTGCATTCAGATAGAGAACTTTCAAATATGTTTTGTGACACTTAGTTCCTGCTTTTGCCCTTTTTATTACTTTACCTTTTACTCCATACCTTCTGCCCCTTCCTGACACGCTCTGTTTTTTAATTTCCCCACTGCTACCTAAGTCTATCACCATCTTTGTTGTCAATTTTATTATTTGCTCTCTAGGAACCTCCCCCCCACTAGTTAGTTTAAAGCCCTCTCTACAGCCCTAGTTATATGATCCGCCAGGACTCTAGTCCCAGCACTGGCCAAGTGAAGCCCGTCCCAACAGAACAGCTCCCTCCTGCCCCAGTACTGGTGCCAGTGTCCCAGGAAGCAAAACCTATTTCTCCCACACCAGTCTTTGAGCCACGCATTTAACTCTCTAATTTTATTTGTCCTAGCCAAATTCGCTCGTGGCTCAGGTAATAATCCAGAGATTATTACCCTTGTGGTTCTGCTTTTTAATTTGGCCCCTAGCTGCTCAAACTCCCTCAGCAGAACCTCCTTCCTTGTCCTTTCTATGTCGTTGGTACCAACATGGACCACGACAACTGGATCCTCCCCCTCCCACTCCAAGTTTCTCTCCAGTCCAGAGGAGATGTCCTTAACCCTGGCACCGGGCAGGCAGCACAGCCTTCGGGACTCTCGCTCTCGGCTGCAAAGAACTCTATCTATCCCCCTAACGATACTATCCCCTACCACTACAACATTTCTTTTAACTCCCCCCACTTGAATGGCCCCCTGCTCCACGGTGCTGTGGCCAGGTAGCTCATCCTCCCTGCAGTCCCTGTGCCCATCCTCACAGGGAGTAAGAGCCACAAACCTGTTAGACAAGAGCAAGGGCTGCGGCTCCTCCAACACTACCTCCTGGATCCCCGTACCTGCCTCACTTCTAGTCACACCATCCTGACCCTGGCCACGGACGACATCTGAATTAATTAATCTAATTGGTGTGAATACCTCGTGATACACAGAGTCCAGGTAACTCTCCCCCTCCCTGATGTGTCTCAGTGTTTGAAGCTCGGACTCCAGCTCTTCAACACGGAGCCGGAGTTCCTCGAGCAGCCAACACTTACTGCAAATGTGATCACCGTGAGCATCAATGGTGTTCACCAGCTCCCACATATTGCAGCAGCAACACATCACCTGATCTCCCATTCTATGTAATTAATTAAATTTATTAATATTATTCTTAAATACGCTCTGCCCCGATTATAGATGGTGAATATCACACCTTAGAAACTATAAACCAAAGAGATTTAAGCTTAAAAAGGGAGAAATACTTACCAACCAATCACTTACCCGCTTTCTGGTGACGTCACACTTGGATTACTTTTTACCTCTCTCCTTCCCTCCGAGTTCCCAGACTGGAGACTGGTAAACCTTATCTGGGTCTCTGGGGCCTTTTATAGCCCCGCTCTGCCGCTCGAGATTCCCGCCGACGCTGTGAGGCCTTACCTGGTCTCTGGAACTTTTATAGCCCCGCTCTGCCGCTCGAGATTCCCGCCGACGCTGTGAGGCCTTACCTGGGTCTCTGGGGCCTTTTATAGCCCCGCTCTGCCGCTCGAGATTCCCGCCGACGCTGTGAGGCCTTACCTGGTCTCTGGGGCCTTTTATAGGCCTATGCCAGGAAGCTTGCTTTAACATCTTGCAAACACATCCTTCCCGCCTGATGAATATCACAGGCCTACATCCTTTTCTAATAAATTACATCTGCAGAAATTCATCATTACATAAATACATTCATCCACGTACTGAAAGGAATACATACATAAATGCACATCCTTAATGGATTATATACAGACATACATTCAATCATACATACATACTTACTAAATATTACTGATGACAATTTCATTTTGTAAGCATATTATTATTTTTAAAACAGTAAATTTAACATTTTATAAAAATAAATTCAATGAGACCTTGCCCACAGCCACAATTGCTCCTTCTAACTACAGTACTGAAAAATCGTTTTAAACAAAAAAAATGTTTTAAACTTACCTCAGCCTTTCTTAAAATAACTTTCCTCCCTTTCCCAAACAGAAATAGAATGACTTTCACAAGCTCCACGATGACAGACTTCTTCCTCTGAAGCTTCTCGATCGCTTTACTCCTGCTTTTTTCATTTCCAAGTTGTCAGGACTTACCCTCACTGAATACATGAATGAAATCGACGAAGTTCACTGCGCACGCGCTGCCTGTGCAGTCGCACGCGCTGTGTCTCTGAACCGCTTCGTTCAGAGGACAGGAAATGCCGGTTTTCCCCGCATGCGCTGTGCATGCTGAAAACCGGCATTTCCTCCGGCCAGACGCGTGAGTACCCCGACCGTACTCACGCGTTCAGAGAGGAATTACTGGGCCAGTACCCCTACCCGAGAGAGACGGTAGCCCTATTAGAGAGAGAAACTAACCATACCGGAGAGAGACAGTACCCCTATGGGAGAGAGACAGTAAACCTAGCCGAGCGAGACAATACCCCTACCGGAGATAGACAGTACCCCTACCCGAGAGATTCAATATCCCTAGCTGAGAGAGAAAGTATCCTTACCCAAGAGAGACAGTGCCCCTACCCGAGAGAGACAGTGCCATACCGGAGAGAGACAGTACCCCTACATGAAAGAGATGTACCTCTACCGGAAAGAGACAGTGCCCCTACCCGAGACGACAGTACCCCTACCCGAGGGAGACAGTACCCCTACCCGAGAGAGACAGTGCCCCTACCCGAGGGAGACAGTAACCCTACCCTTGAGGTACAGTGCACCTACCGAGAGAGACAGAAACCCATAACCGACAGAGAGAGTGCCCCTACCCGGGATAGACAGAACTATTACTCGCGAAATAAAGTGCCCTTACCCGAGAGAGACAGTATCCCTACCCGACAGAGACAGCGCCCCTACCCGAGAGAGACAGCACCCCTACCCGAGAGAGACAGTAAACCTACCCGAGAGGGACTGTACCCCTACAGGAGAGTGACAGTACCCCTACCCAAAAGAGACAGAAGCCTGACCCGAGGGAGACAGTACTCCTTCCCGAGAGTGACCTTACCATTCCAGACAGAGACAGTAACCCTACCCCAGAGAGACAGTGTCCCTAACCGAAGGTGACTGCATCCTGCCAGAGATAGAGAGACACTCTACCCGGCAGGGAGTGTGCCCCTACCTGAGTGAGACAGTGCCCCTACTGGTGAGGGACAGTGCCCCTACCCGAGAGAGACAATACCCCTACTGGAGAGAGACAGATACCCCGACCCGAGAAAGACAACATCCCTACCTGAGAACAGATAGTACCCTACCCGAGAGAGAAAGTACCCCGACCCGAGAAAGACAGTACCCCTACCCGAGAGTGACAGAGCTCTACCTGAGAGGGACAATACTCATATACGAGAGAGACAGTACCTCTACTGAGAGAGGCAGTAATTCTACCCGAGAGCGACATTACCCCTACCCGAGAGAGACAGAGCCCTACTCGAGAGAGACAGTACTCCTAACCGAGAGAGCAAGTAACTCTACAGATACAGACAATACCCCTACCCGGGTGAGTCGGTAAACCTACCCGAGAGAGACAGTACCCCTACCTGAGAGAACAGTACCTCTACCCGAAGAATCAGTGCCCCTACATGAGGGAGATTGTACCCCTACTCGAGAGCGAAAGTACCGCCACCCGAGAGAGACAGTGCCCCTATTCAAGACAGACTACACCACTACACGAGAGATACTTTACCCCTTCCCGAGAGAGACTGTACCCCTACCCGAGAGAGACAATATGCCTAGCCGAGAGAGATATTACCACTAAAAAAGAGAGACAGCACAACTAACAGAGTGTGACAGTACCCCTACCCGAGAGAGTCAGTACCCCTACCCGAGAGAGACAGTAGCCCAACACGAGGATGACAGTAACATTATCCGAAAGAGCCAGTACCATTACTCGAGAAAGACCATGCCCCACCCGAGAAAAACTGTGCCCCTATCCGAGAGAGACAGTACCACTAACCGAGTGAGACAATACCTCGACCCGAGAGAGACAATAATCCTACCCGAGCGAGACAATACACACAACCGAGAGAGAAAGTACCACTTCCCGAGAGAGACAGTACCCCTACCGAGAGAGACAGTGCCCCTATCGGAGAGGGACAGTACCACTAACCGAGAGAGACGTTACCTCTACCCGCTAGAGATACTAACCCACCCGAGAGAGTCAATACCCCCAACCGAGAGAGACAGTGCCCCTACCCGAGAGGGACAGTGCCTCTACCGAGAGGGACAGTACCCCTAACCGAGAGAAAGTACCCCTACCCGAGAGTGACAGTACCTCTATCGAGAGAGACTGGAACCCTACCCGAGAGAGACAGTACCCATACCCGAGAGATACAGAGCCCTACCTGAGAGAGACAATACTCTTACTCGAGAGTGACAGTACCTCTACCGACAGAGACAGTAACCCTACCCAAGAGCGACAGTACGCCTACCCGAGAGAGACAGAGCCCTACCCGAGAGAGACAGTACTCCTAACCGAGAGAGACAGTACCTCTACAGAGGGAGACAGTACCCCTACCCGGGTTAGACAGTAAACCTACCCGAGAGAGAGAGTAACCCTACCCGAGTGTGACAATACCTCTACCCGAAGAGTCAGTGCCCCTACCCGAAGGTGACAGTACCCCTACTCGAGAGAGAAAGTACCCCTACTCGAGAGCGACAGATTCCCTATCCTAGAGAGACAGTACCCCACCCGAGGGACACAGTAACACTACCTGAGAGAGATAGCAGAGCTACCAGAGAGAGACAGTACCCATGCCCCAGAGAGACATTACCACTACCAGAGAGAGACAGTACTGCTACACGAGAGAGAAAGTACACCTACCCGAGAGTGACAGTGCCCCTACCCGAGTGAGACAGTACACCTACCCGAGAGTAACAATGATTCTACACGAGAGAGACTATACCTCTACCCGAGAGAGACTGTACCCCCACCTGAGAGAGAGAATACCCCTAGCCGAGAGAGAATGCACCCGTACCTGAGAGAGACTTTACCCCTACCCGAGAGAGAGAGTACCACAACCCGAGAGGGACAGTACCACTACCCAAGAGAGTCAGTGCCTCTAACCGAGAGAGAAATTATCTCTACCCGAGATAGACAGTACGTCTACCCGAGAGAGACAGTACCCCTACCTGATAGAGGCAGTAGCCCTACCCAAGGGAGACAGTGCCCCAACCTGAGAGAGACAGTACCACTACCCGAGTGAGGCATTGCCCCTTACCGTGAGAGAAAGTACCTCAACACAAGAGAGACAGTAACTCTACCCGAGAGCGACAGTATTCCTACCCGAGAGGTACAGTACCCATACACGAGAGAGACAGTACCAATAACCGAGAGAGACCATACCCCTACCCGAGAGAGACAGTGCCCTACCCGAGTTAGAAAGTACCCATTCCCGAGAGAGACTGTACCCCTACCCTAGAGAGACAATACCCCTATTCTAGAGAGACAGTACCCCTACCCGAGAGAGACAGAATCCCATACCCGAGAGAGACAGTGCCCCAATCCGAGAGAGACAGTGCCCTACCCAAGACAGACAGTGCCCCTACCCGAGAGAGACAGAAACCCATACCCGAGAGAGACAGTGCCCTACCCGAGAGAGACAGTACCCCTTCTCGAGAGAGACAGCTCCTCTACCCGAGAGTGACAGTACCCCTACCGGAATGAGATAGCATGCCTACTCGAGAGAGTCAGTGCCTCTGACCATGAGTGACAGCACTCCTACCCGAGAAAGATAGTTCCTCTATCTGAGAAAGCCAGAACATCTACGAGCGAGACAGTACCCCTACCCGAGAGTGATAGTACCCCCATCCGAGAGAGACAGAGCCCATATCCGAGAGAGACTTTACCCCTAACCGACAGAGACAGTACCGCTACTCGCGAGAGACAGTAATCCTACCCGAGAGAGACATTGCCCCTTCCTGAGTGTGACAGTAAGCCTACCCAAGATAGACATTACCCCTACCCGAGAGAGACAGTGCCCCTACCCAAGAGTGACAGTGCCCCTACACGAGAGTGACAGTACAACTACCCAAGGGAGACGGTACCCCTACCCGAGAGCAACAATACTCCTACTCGAGCGAGACAGTGCACATATCCGGGAGAGAAAGTACACCTACCCGAGAGAGACAGCGCCCCTAACCGAGAGAAATAGTACCCCTACCCGAGTGAGACAGAGCCCCTACCCGAGAGCGACAGCAACCCTACCCGAGAGAGGCAGCAAACCTACCTGAGAGTGACTGCACACCTACCCGAGAGAAGCAATAACTCTAATCTTGTGAGAGTGCCCCTATCCATGAGTGAGTGTGTAACCCTACCCGAGAGTGACAGTACCCCACCAGAGAGAGACAGAAGCCCTACCCGAGAGTGTCAGTGCCCCACCCGAGAGACACAATACACGTACCAGAGAGAGACAGAACCCGTACCCGAGAAGGACAGTACCCCTACCCGATAGACACAGTGCCCCTACCCGAGAGAGACAGTGTCCTACACAAGAGAGACAGTCCCCATACCCGACCGAGTCTGTGCTCCCAACCTGAGTGAGACAGAACCTCAACCCGAGAGTGACAGTGCTCCAACCCGAGAGATACAGTACCCTGCCCGAGAGTGACAGTGTCCCTATCCGAGAGAGATAGTGCCCTACCCGAGAGAGACAGAAGCACATACCGACAGAGACAGTGCCCATACCCGAGAGAAACGGTTTCCCTACCCGACAGAGAGAGTGCCTCTACCCGAGAGAGACAGTACCCCTACACGAGATTGAGAGTACACCTACCCGAGAGAGACAGTACCTATACCCGAGAGAGTCAGTGTCCCTAACTGAGAGAGACAGTACCCGTAGCCAAGAGAGACAGTACCCATACCCGAGAGAGACTGTACCCCTACCCGAGAGAGAAAATACTCCTACCAGAGAGAGACAATACCCATATTCGAGAGAGACAGTACCACTACCTCGAGAGACAGTACCCCTCCCCGAGAGAGACAGTTCCTCTACCCGAGAGAGGCTGTACCCCTACCCGAGAGAGACAGTACCCCTAAACGTGAGAGACAGCTCCCCTATCCGAGAGAGACATTAGCCCTACCCGAGAGAGGCAGTACCCCTACCCGAGAGCGACAGCACCCCTACCCGAGAGAGAAAGTGCCAAAAACCAAGAGAAGAGATAGTGCACCTACGCGAACGAGACTGTGCCCCTACACGAGACAGACAGTACCTATACCTGAGAGAGACAGTACACCTACCCAAGAGACACAGCATACCTACACGAGAGAGAAAATGCCCCTTCCTGAGAGAGAGAGTACCCCTATCCGAGAGTGACAATACCCCCAAATCAATAGAGACAATGCTCCTACCAGAGAGAGACAGTGCCCAGATCCGAGAAAGAGAGTTCCTCTTCTGTGAGAGACAGTACCCGTACACGAGAGAGACTGTACATCTACCCAAGAGAGACTGTACCCCTACCCAAGAGAGACAGTAATCATATCCAAGAGATACAGTACACCTAGCCGAGAGAGGCAGTAACCCTACCCGAGAGATACACTGGCCCTACCCGAGAGGGACAGTGCCCCTACACGAGACATAGAGTACCTCTACCCGATAGAGACAGTAGAGCTGCCCAAGAGACACAGCATGCCTACCCAAGAGACACAATGCCCCTTCCTGAGAGAGACAGCACCCCTATCCAAGAGAGAAGGTACCCCTACCAGAGAGAGACAATTCCTGTAACCGAGGGAGACAGTATCCCTACCCGAGTGAGAGAGAACCACTACCCATGAGAGGCAGTGGCCCTACCCGAGAGAGAAAGCACCTCTACCCGAGTGAGACAGGAACCTTACCCGAGCGAGACAGAGCCGCAACCCAAGAGAGACAGTGGCCCTACCCGAGAGAGACAGAAAATCCACCTGAGAGAGACATTACCCCTACCCGAGTGAGACAGTGCCTATACCCGAGAGAGGCAGTACCCCTACCTGAGAGTGACAGTACACCAACCCGAGAGCGATTGTACCCCTACCTGATAGAGGCAGTAGCCCTACCCAAGGGAGACAGTTCGCCAAACCGAGAGAGACAGTACCCCTACCCGAGTGAGGCATTGCCCCTAACCGTGAGAGAAAGTACCTCAACACGAGGGAGACAGTAACTCTACCCAAGAGCGACAGTATTCCTACCCGAGAGGTACAGTACCCATACCCGAGAGAGACAGTAGCAATAACCCAGAGAGGCAGTAATCCTACCCGAGAGAGACAGTGCCCTACCCGAGTTAGAAAGTACCCATTCCCGAGAGAGACAGTACCCACACCCGAGAGACACAATACCCCTACCCTAGAGAGACAGTACCCACACCCGAGACAGAGACAGAATCCCATTCCCGAGAGAGAAAGTACCCCAATCCGAGAGAGACAGTGCCCTACCCAAGACAGAGAGTACCCCTACCCGACAGAGACAGAAACCCATACCCGAGAGAGACAGTGCCCTATCCGAGAGAGACAGTACCCCTTCCCGAGAGAGACAGTTCCCCTACCCGAGAATGACAGTACCCCTACCGGAAAGAGATAGCATGCCTACTCGAGAGAGTCAGTGCCCCTGACCATGAGTGACAGCACTCCTACCCGGGAGAGATAGTGCCTCTACCTGAGAGAGCAAGAACATCTAATAAGCGAGAAGTTTCCCCTACCTGAGAGTGATAGTACACCCACCCGAGAGAGACAGAGCCCATATCCGAGAGAGACATTTCCCCTAACTGAGAGAGACAGTACCGCTACTCGAGAGAGACAGTAATCCTACCCCAGAGGGACATTGGCCCTTCCTGAGTATGAGAGTACACCTACCCGAGATAGACAGTACACCTACCCGAGCGACGCAGTGCCCCTACCCGAGATTGACATTGCCCCACCCGAGAGAGATATTACACGTACCAGAGAGAGACAGAACCCGTACCCGAGAAGGACTGTACCCCTCCCCGATGGACACAGTACCCCTACCCAACAGAGACAGTGTCCTACACGAGAGAGACAGTCCCCATACCCGACGTAGACTGTGCCCCCAACCTGAGTGAGACAGAACCTCGACCCGAGAGTGACAGTGCCCCAACCCGAGAGATACAGTACCCCTACCCGAGAGTGACAGTGTCCCTATCCGAGAGAGACAGTGCCCTACCCGAGAGAGACAGAAACACATGCCGACAGAGACAGTGCCCATACCCGAGAGAGATGGTTTCCATACCCGACAGAGAAAGTGCCTCTACCCGAGAGAGACAGTACCCCTACCCGAGAGAGACAGTACACCTACCCGAGAGAGACAGTACCTATACCCGAGAGAGACAGTGTCCCTATCTGAGAGAGACAGTACCCGTAGCCGAGAGAGACAGTACCCATACCCGAGAGAGACTGTGCCCCTACCCGAGAGAGACAATACTCCATATTCGAGAGAGACAGTGCCACTACCGCGAGAGACAGTACCCCTCCCCGAGAGAGACATAGAAACATAGAAACATAGAAGATAGGAGCAGGAGTAGGCCATTCGGCCCTTCGAGCCTGCTCCGCCATTCGATGAGATCATGGCTGATCATCCAAATTCAGTACACTGTCCCTGCCATCTCCCCATATCCCTTGATCCCATTAGCCTTGAGAAATATATCCAACACTTTCTTGAATATATTTAATGAACTGGCCTCCACCGCTCTCTGTGGCAGAGAATTCCACAGGTCGACCACTCTCTGGGTGAAGAAATTCCTCCTCATCTCTGTCCTAAATGGCTTACCCCTTATCCTTAGACTATGACCCCTGGTTCTGGACTCCCCAGCCATCAGAAACATCCTTCCTGCATCTATTCTGTCCAGGCCTGACAGAATTTTATAGGTTTCAATGAGATCCCCTCTCAATCTTCTAAACTCCAGTGAGCATAAGCCCAATCGACACAATCTCTCTGCGTACGTCATTCCTGCCATCCCAGGTATCAGCCTGGTGAATCTTCGCTGCACTCCTTCCATGGCAAGACCGTCCTTCCTCAGGTAAGGCGACCAAAACTGCACACAATACTCAAGGTGCGGTCTCACCAAGGCCCTGTTCAACTGCAGCAAGACATCCTTGTTCTTGTACTCGAACCCTCCTGCTACGAAGGCCAACATACCATTTGCCTTCTTAACTGCCTGCTGCACCTGCATGCTTACCTTCAGCGACTGGTGCACAAGAACACCCAGGTCTCTTTGCACTTCCCCTTCTCCCAATCTATTGCCATTCAAATAATAATCTGCCTTCCTGTATTTGCCACCAAAGTGGATAACCTCACATTTATCCACATTATAGTGCATTTGCCATGTTTCTGCCCATACCCCTGGATGTTGAGTTCCCAGTCCTGGCCTTCCTTGAGCCACGTTTCCGTAATCCCAACCAAATCGTATTTGTTTACTTCTATTTGCACAGCCAATTCATCCACCTTATTACAAATGCTCCTCGCATTAAGACACAAATCCTTCAGGCTTGTTTTTTTAACGCTCTTAGACCTATTAGAATTATTATTTACTGTGGCCATGTTTGATTTAAACCGTTGATTTCTCTGACTGCCACTTTTGTTTTTCTCCTTCCTATCTTTTGCTTTTATCCTTGTTTCCCTTTCCTCTGTCTCCCTACTCAGGCTCCCAAACCCCTGCCATTATAGTTTAAACCCTCCCCCACAGCACTGGCAAACACTCCCCCTAGGACATCGGTTGCAGCCCTGCTCAGGTGCAAACCCTCCGGTTTGAACTGGTCCCACCTCCCCCAGAACCGGTTCCAATGTCCCAGGAACTTGAATCCCTCCCCCTGGCACCATTCTTCTAACCACGTATTCATCTGAAGTATCTTTCTGTTTCTACTCTGACTAGCACGTGGCACTGGTAGCAATCCTGAGATTACTACCTTTGAGGTCCTGTTTTTTAATTTATCTCCTAACTCCCTATATTCCGTTTTTAAGACCTCATCCCGCTTTTTACCTATATCGTTGGTGCCTATATGCACCACGACAACTGGATGTTCACCCTCCCCTTCCAAGATGTTCTACAGCCGCTCGGAGACATTCTTGACCCTTGCACCAGGGAGGCAACACGCCATCCTGGAGTCTCATTTACGGCCGCAGAAACGCCTCTCTATTCCCCTTACAATTGAATCCCCAATTACTATAGCTCTACCCCTCTTTTTCCTCCCATTCTGTGCAGCAGAGCCACCCCTGGTGCCAGGAAGTTGGCTGCTGCTGCCTTCCTCTGATAAGCCATCCCCCCCAACAGTACTCAAAGTGGTGTATCTGTTGGAGAGGGGGATGGCCACAGGGGCTCCTGCACTACCTGCCTGCGCCTAGTGCTCTGCCTGTTGGTCACCCGTTCCCTTTCGTCCTGTCCAACCTCTACCTGCGGTGTGTCCAACTCCGAAAATGTGCTATTCACGATGTCCTGAGCATCGTGAACGCTCCAGTATGTAACCAATCGCAGCTCCAGCAACGCAATGCGGTCTGTCAGTAGCTGCAGCTGGATGCACTTCCTGCACATGTAGTTGTCAGGGACACAGGAAGTGTCCCTGAGTTCCCACATTTCGCAGGAGGAGCAGATCATGGGGCCCGGCTGTCCTGCCATGACTTACCCTTTAATTAATTGAATTTAAATTAAATCAATCAATCTCACTAATTACACTACAATTAACTGGTTTACCAACAGTCCCTGCTACACTAGAGAGACCTTAGAATCGATAAACCAGCGTTAAAGTTTAAAAAAAGAGAGAAATACTCACCAACCAATCACTTACCTGCTTCCTGGTGACGTCACACTTTGATTACTTTTTACCTCTCTCCCCTGCTGTTGAATTGGTATGCCTCGCCTCGCCCCTCCTTTTTAAGTTGCCGCGCTGCTTGTATCTCACGCAGGTCCGCTCTGGTCGGGCGTCGCTGCTCACTCCACTCCCAGGTCCGCTGCTGTGGTCGGGCCTCGCCTCGCTCCTCCTTTTAAAGTTGCCGCACTGCTTGTACCTCACGTAGGTCCGCTCTGGTCGGGCGTCGCTGCTCACTCCATACCCATGTCAGCCGCTGTTGTCGGGCCTCACCTCGCCCCTCCTTTTAAAGTTGCCGTGCTGCTTGTACCTCACGCAGGTCCGCTCTGGTCCTGCGTTGCTGCTCACTCCACTCCCAGGTCAGCCGCTGTGGTCGGGCCTCACCTCGCCCCTCCTTTTGAAGTTGCCGCGCTGCTTGTACCTCACGCAGGTCCGCTCTGGTCGGGCGTCGCCGCTCACTCTGCTCCCAGGGCAGCCGCTCTGGTCGGGCCTCGCCTCGCCCCTCCTTTTAAATTTGCCGTGCTGCTTGTACCTCATGCAGGTCCACTCTGGTCGGGCGTCGCTGCGCACTCCACTCCCAGGTCAGCCGCTGTGTCCTCTACCCGAGAGAGACAGTACCCCTAACCGAGAGAGATAGCACCCCTATCCGAGAGAGACATTAAGCCTACCCGAGAGAGGTAGTACCCCTACCCGAGAGTGACAGCACCCCTACCCGAGAGAGACAGTGCCCCTACACGAGACAGACAGTACCTCTACCTAAGAGAGACAGTACGCCTACCCAAGAAACACAGCATACCTACCCGAGAGAGACAGTGCCCCTTCCTGAGAGAGAGAGTACCCCTATCCAAGAGTGGCAGTACCCCCAAATCAAGAGAGACAATACTCCTACCAGAGAGTGACAGTGCCCAGATCCGAGAGAGGCAGTTCCTCTACTGTGAGAGACAGTACCCATACCCGAGAGAGACTGTACCCCTACCCGAGATAGACAGTAACAATATCCAAGAGATACAGTACACCTAGCCGAGAGAAGCAGTACCCCTACCCGAGAGATACACTGGCCCTACCCGAGAGAGACAGTGCCCCTACACGAGTCAGAGAGTACCTCTACCCGAGAGAAACAGTACAGCTACCAAAGAGACACAGCATATCTACCCAAGAGAGAGAGTGCCCCTTCCTGAGAGAGACGGTACCCCTACCAGAGAGAGACAACTCCTGTACCCGAGGGAGACAGTACCCCTAACCAGAGTGAGCGAGAACCATTACCCAAGAGAGACAGTGGCCCTACCCGAGAGATGTAAGAAATCACACAACACCAGGTTATAGTCCAACAGATTTATTTGAAATCACAAGCTTTCGGAGCGCTGCTCCTTCTTCAGGTGAAGTGGAGAAATGCATAAAGACACAGCTTATATAGTCAGAGAATCATGTCAGATGTTTACAGGTAACCTTTCCAACTGCCATTTATCACACCTCGGCAGAGAGATAATCACAGCAGTCAAAGGTGTGAATGGTGTCTAAACAGGTCAGTCAGGGAAACATTACATCAAAGAACAATGAGGTGGGGTCACAAGGGGTCAAATATTGCAGATGCTGGGGTCTGTATGAAAAACAAAAAAACAGACAAAAAACATTTTTTTTTTTGGCTGGAAATCACAGCAGGTCCAGCCGCATCTGTGTAGAGAGAACAAGCCAATGTCGACTCGAGCCTGGATGACCCTGCATCAGGTGGGGTTACATGTAGCGTGACATGAACCCAAGATCTCGGTTAAGGCCGTCCTCATGGGTGCGGAACTTGGCTATCAGTTTCTGCGCGACGATTTTGCGTTGTCGTGTGTCTCGAAGGCCACCTTGGAGAATGCTTACCCGAAGATCGGAGGCTGAATGTCCTCCGAATGTCCTCCGACATTCAGCCTCCGATCTTCGGGTAAGCATTCTCCAAGGTGGCCTTCGAGACACACGACAACGCAAAATCGTCGAGCAGAAACTGATAGCCAAGTTCCGCACCCATGAGGACGGCCTTAACCGAGATCTTGGGTTCATGTCACGCTACATGTAACCCCACCTGATGCAGGGTCATCCAGACTCGAGTCGACATTGGCTTGTTCTCTCTACACAGATGCGGCTGGACCTGCTGTGATTTCCAGCCAAAAAAAAAAATGTTTTTTGTCTGTTTTTTTGTTTTTCATACAGACCCCAGCATCTGCAATATTTGACCCCTTGTGACCCCACCTCATTGTTCTTTGATGTAATGTTTCCCTGACTGACCTGTTTGGACACCATTCACACCTTTGACTGCTGTGATTATCTCTCTGCCGAGGTGTGATAAATGGCAGTTGGAAAGTTTACCTGTAAACATCTGACATGATTCTCTGACTATATAAGCTGTGTCTTTATGCATTTCTCCACTTCACCTGAAGAAGGAGCAGCGCTCCGAAAGCTTGTGATTTCAAATAAAGCTGTTGGACTATAACCTGGTGTTGTGTGATTTCTTACATTTGTCCACCCCAGTCCAACTCCGGCATCTCCACACCATGGCTACCCGAGAGAGACAGCACCTCTACCCGAGAGAGACAGTACCCTTACCCGAGTGAGACAGAGCCGCTACCCAAGAGAGACAGTGGCCCTACACGAGAGAGACAGCAAATCTACCTGAGAGAGACATTACCCCTACCCGAGTGAGACAGTGCCTATACCCGAGAGAGACAGTACCCCTACCTGAGAGTGACAGTACACCAACGCAAGAGCGACAGTACCCTTACCCGATAGAGACATTACCTCCACTAGAGAGATACAGTACCCCTACCCAAGAGACACAACATGCCTACCCGAGAGAGACAGTGGCCATATCCAAGAGAGACATTAACCCTACCAGAGAGTTACAGTGCCCCTACCTGAGAGAGAGAGTAACCCTACCCGAGCGTGACAGTGCCCCTACCTGAGAGAGACATTAGCCTTACCCAAGTGTGACAGTATCTTATCCGTGAGAGAGAGTACAACTACCCAAGAGAGACAGTACCCCATCAGAGAGAGACAGTACCCCTAGCCAAGAGAGACAGTACACATATCAGAGAGAGACAGTACCCCTACCCAAATGAGACAGTACCCCTACCCGAGCGAGACAGTACCCCTATCCGAGAGGGACAGTACCACTACCAGAGAGAGACAGTACCCCTACCAGAGAGAGACAGTACCCCTAATGGGGAGAGACAGTGCACTTACCGGAGAGAAACAGTACACCTACCGGGGAGAGACATTGCCCCTAACCGAGAGAGACAGTACCCCTATCCGAGAGAGACAGTGCCCCTACCCGAGAGATACAGTACTCCTTCCCGAGAGGGACAGTAGCCATATCTGAGAGAGAAAGTACGCCTACCCAAGTTAGCTAGTACCCCTACCCGAGACATAGTGGACCTACCCGAGAGAGATAATGCCCCTACACGAGATAGAGGGTAACTCTACCCGTGAGAGACAGTACGGCTACCCGAACGACACAGCATACCTACCCGAGAGAGAAAGTGCCCCTTCCTGAGAGAGACATTACCCCTATCCAAGAGAGACAGTACACCTACCAGAGAGAGACTATTCCTCTACCCGAGAGAGACAGTTCCCCTACCCGAGTGAGGCAAGCCACTACCCAAGAGAGACAGTGGCCCTACCCGAGAGAGAGAGTGCCCCTACATGAGACAGAGAGTACCTCTAACCGAGAGAGACAGTACATCTACCCAAGAGACACAGCATACCTGCCCGAGAGAGACATTGCCCCTTCCTGAGAGAGACAGTACCCCTATTCGAGAGTGACAGTACACCTACCAGAGAGAGACAATACACCTAACCGAGAGAGACAGTACCCCTACCCGAGTGAGACAGAGGCACTACCCAAGAGAGACAGTGGCCCTATCCGAAAGCAACATCAAATCTACCCGAGAGAGACAGTACCCCTACCCGAGTGAGACAGTGCCTATACCCGAGAGAGACAGTGCCCCTACCTGAGAGAGACAGTAGCCCTACCCAAGAGACACAGCATGCCTACCCGAGAGAGAAAGTGCCCATATCCAAGAGAGACAGTAACCCTACCCGAGACTCAGTGCCTCTACCCGAGTGTGACAGTAACCCTACCAAGAGAGGCTGTGCCCCTACCTGAGAGAGACAGTAGCCCTGCCCGAGAGTGACAGTACCCGTACCCGAGAGAGTCAGTAGCCCTAATCCAGAGAGAGAGTGCCACTATCCGGGAGAGGGAGTACACCTACCCAAGAGAGAGAGTACACCATTGGAGAGAGACAGAAGCCCTACCCGAGAGAGACAGTACATGTACCAGAGAGAGACAGAACCCATACCCAGGAGAGACAGTACCCCTACCCGAGAGACAGTACCCCTACCCAAGAGAGACAGTCTCCTACACGAGATAAACAGTACCCCTACCAGAGAGAGACAATACCCCTACCCGAGAGTGGCAGTAACCCTACCGGAGAGAGAAAGTAAACCTACCAGAGAGAGACAGTAACCCTACCAGAGAGAGACAGTACTCCTACCCGAGAGAGACAGTACACCTACCCGATAGAGATACTACCAATACCCGAGAGAGACATTACCCCTACCGAGAGAGACAGTACATCTACCCGAGAGAGACAGTACACCGACCCGATAAAGATAGTACGACTACCCAAGAGCGACAATACTCCTCCCAGAGGGAGACAATGCCACTTCCCGAGAGAGACAGTGCCCAGATCCGAGAGCGAGAGTACATCTACACAAGAGAGACTGTACCCCTACCCGATAGAGAGAGTGCCACTATCCAAGAGTGACAGTATGCCTGCACGAGAGGGGCAGTACCCCTACAGAGAAAGACAGTACACCAACCCGAAAGAGACAGTAACGCTACCCAAGTGTGACAGAGCCCCTTCCCGAGAGAGACAGTACCCTTCCCCGAGAGAGAGAGCACCCCGACTCGATAGAGATAGTATACCTAACCGAGAGTTACAGTGCCCCTACCTGAGAGAGACAGTACACCAACCCGAGAGAGACAGTACACCGACCCAAGTCAGAGAGTATCCCTTCCCAACAGAGACAGTACACCTACACGAGTGTTACAGTATCCCTACACGAGAGAGACAGTACCCCGACCCGACAAAGACAGTATAGCTATCCGAGAGAGACAGTACTCGTACGCGAGAGTCACAGCATGCCTACCCGAGAGAGTCAGTGCCCATATACAAAAGAGACAGTACATCTTCTGCGAGAGGCTGTACCCCTACACGGGAGAGACAGGACACATAACTGAGAGAGTATGTGCCCCTATCCGAGAAAGTAAGTACGCCTTCCCGAGAGAGACAGGAGCCCTACACGAGAGGGACAGTGCACCTTCCCGAGAGAGACAGCGTCCCTACCTGAGGTAGATGGTACCCCTAACCGAGAGGCAGTAGCCATACCCGAGAGCGACAATACCCCTACACGAGAGCGATAGTACCCCTGCCTGAGAGAGACTGTATGCTGACCTGAGAGAGACAGATCCCCTGTCCAAGTGAGACAGTACCCATACCCGAGACAGACTGTGCCCACACCCGAGAGAGACAGCACCCATACCCGAGACAGCCACTACCCCTACCAGAGGGAGGCAGTACCCATACCCGAGAGAGAAAGTACCTCTACTCGAGAGGGACAGTACCTCTACTCGAGAGGGGCAGTACACCTAGCTGAGAGAGACGGTACCCCTACCCGAGAGTGACAGTGCCCCTACCCGAGATAGACAGTACCCGTAACCAAGAGAGATAGTACCCCTATCTGAGAGTTCCGGTGGCCCCTACCTGAGAGAGACAGTACACCTAGCTGAGAGAGACTGTACCCATCCCTGAGAGTGACAGTGCCCCTACACGAGAGAGACAGTACCCGTAACCTAGAGAGAGAGTACCACTACCCGAGAGAGACGGTGCCCCTACCCGAGAGATACAGTACCCATACCTGAGAGGGACAGTACCCTTACCCGGGAGTGACATTAACCCTGCCGGAGAGAATCAGTACCCCTAGCCGAGAGAGACATTACCCCCACCCGAGAGAGACAGCACCCATACCCGAGACAGACTGTGCCCCTACCTGAGAGAGACAGTACCCCCACCCGAGTGAGACAGCACCCATACCCGAGGCAGACAGTGTACCTACCTGAGAGTGACAGTACATCTACCTGAGTGTGACAGTACCCCTACCCGAGAGAGACATTACCTCTACCCGAGAGAGACATTGCCCCTAACCGAGAGAGGCAGTACACATAACCGAGAGAGACAGTACCCCTACCCGAGAGAGGCAGTTCCCCTACCCGAGAGAGACAGTGCCCCTACCCGAGAGAGGCAGTAACCCTACCCGAGAGTAACAGTACACCTACCCGAGAGAGACAGTGCTCCTACCCGAGAGGGACAGTACCCTTATCTGAGAGAAAGAGTACTCGTACCCGAGAGTGACAGTACATCAACCCGAGAGAGACAGTAACCCTACCCGAGAGAGACAGTACCCCTACCCGAGAGAGGCAGTACCCGTACATGAGAGAGGCAGTACACGTACCCGACAAAGACAGTTCCCCTACCCGAGAGAGACAGTACCCCTACCCGTGAGTAGTAGTACCCGTCCCGAGAGAGGCAGTTCCCATACACGAGAGAGACATTGCCACTACCCGAGAGATACAGCGCCCATACCGAGAGTGACAGTACACCTAGCTGAGAGAGACTGTACCCGTACCCGAGAGAGACAGTGCCTCTACCCAAGAGCGACGGTACCGCAAACCTAGAGAAATAGTACCCCTACCCGAGAGTTCCAGTGGCCCCTACTCAAGAGAGACAGTACACCTAGCTGAGAGAGACTGTACCCATCCCCGAGAGTGACAGTGCCCCTACCCGAGAGAGACAGTAGCCGTAACCTAGAGAGATAGTACCACTACCCAAGAGAGACGGTGCCCCTACCCGAGAGATACAGTGCCCCTACCTGATACTGACAGTACCCTTACCCGGGAGTGACATTAATCCTGCCGGAGAGAATCAGTACCCCTAGCCGAGAGAGACATTATCTCTACCCGAGAGAGGCAGTACCCCTGCCTGAGAGTTAAATTACAGCTATCTGAGAGAGACAGTACCCCTACCCGAGTTGGACAGCACCCCTACCCGAGAGAGACAGTACCCCTACCCGGAAGAGACATTACACCTACCCGAGAGAGACAGATCCCTACCCGAGAGGGACAGGGCCCCTACCCGAGAGAGACAGTACAGTTACCCGAGAGAGACAGTACACCTACCCGAGAGAGGCAGTGCCCGTACCCGAGAGTGGCAGTACCCATACCCGAGAGAGACATTTCACCTACCCAAGAGAGACAGCGGCCCTACCCGCGAAAGGCATTACACCTAGCTGAGAGAGACTGCACCCCTACCCGAGAGAGACAGCTCCCCTACCCGCGAGTGAAAGTACAACTACCTGAGAGAGACTGAACCCCTACCCAAGAGAGACAGTGCCCCTACCCGAGAGAGACAGTGCCCGTAACCTAGAGAGATAGTAGCACTATCCGAGAGAGATGTTGCCCCTACCCGAGAGATACAGTACCCCTACCTGAGAGTGACAGTACCCCTACACGGGAGTGATATTGCCCCTGCCGGAGAGAATCAGTAACCCTAGCCGAGAGAGGCTTTATCTCTACACAAGAGATGCATTACCCCTACCTGTGAGCGCCAGTGCCCCTACCCGAGATTTCCAGTACAGCTATCTGAGAGAGACAGTATCTATACCCTTCACACCCTCATTGAAAAACATAAACACCAAACAAAAAATGGGAAAATATTCGCCTGTTTCATCGACTTCAAGAAAGCCTTTGACTCTATATGGCACGAAGGGCTCTATTATAAACTTCTTCAGTGTGGAATAGGGGGCAAAGTCTATGACCTTATTAAATCAATGTATCTGAAAAACAAATGCGGGGTCAAAATTGGAGACAAACGCACCGATTTCTTCACCCAGAGAAGAGGCGTCCGGCAGGGCTGCAATTTGAGCCCGACCCTGTTCAACATATACATAAATGAATTAGCAGACATGCTGGAGCAAAGCGAGTCACCAGGTCTCCGTCTCCTGGATGGAGAAGTGAAGTCCCTGTTCTATGCGGACGACCTGGTTCTGCTGTCTCCCACAGAACAGGGATTACAGCAACAACTAGACCTACTCGACAAATACTGCCAAAATTGGGCTCTAACAGTAAATCTAAAGAAAACCAACATCATGATTTTTCAGAAAAGACCCAGATGTCAGGAAAACAAATATCAGTTTACCCTCAGTGATACCACTATAGGACACACTATGAGCTACACCTACCTTGGTCTAACTATTACAGCATCAGGGAGCTTCAGCATAGCAGTGAATGCACTAAAAGAAAAAGCCCGAAGAGCCCTATATGCAATAAAAAGAAAATTCTACAACATCCAAATCCCAATCAAAATCTGGCTCAAAATTTTTGACAGCATAATCCTGCCCATTGCACTGTACGGTAGTGAAGTATGGGGCCCGCTAAATCACCAAAGCTACACTAAATGGGAAAAACACACAATAGAAGCCCTACATGCAGAATTCTGCCGAAGCATCCTTCGCACCCAAAGAAAAACGCCAACAAATGCATGCAGAGCCGAACTAGGCAGATACCCACTGATAATAAACATCCAAAAACTAGCACTAAACTTCCTAAATCACCTCAAATCTAGCTCCCCAGACACCCTTCATTTCAAAGCCTTTCAGACCCAAGAGCTAAACCCAGAAAAGAGTCCCCTGAGTCAGCTGCTACTGAAACTAAATACTCAGCCGGACCCTGACCAGCCCCAGACCAACACAGCCGTCCAAACACCAATCCGAGTGAACCAAATCATTAAAAAATGCAAAGAAACCTACCTGGAACATTGGAACAAAATAACCGAAAGCCAAAGCAGATTAGAATGTTACCGGGCCCTAAAAAGAGAATATAAACTGGCAGACTACCTCACGACCATCAGAGACACAAAACAGAGACAGACCCTCACCAGGTACAGACTAAGCGACCACCAACTGGAAATTGAAAAAGGCAGATACAAGAAATCCTGGCAGCCTAGAGAGAATAGAATATGCGATCAATGTCTGGCTGGCGAGGTTGAAACAGAAATGCATTTCCTCCTAAAATGCGAAAAATTCAACACATCAAGAAACATATTATTCAACAAGCTAAGCCAAACAACCCCAGATTTCAAGGAATTGGATGATCTGTCAAAATTGAGATTAGTCCTAGGAGAAGGAGACAGACCATACCTTGGGGCTAAATATGTAACAACATGTCACAACCTGAGGACTGTTTAAAAGTAAGACTGTTTAAAATTAATATTGAACGTACCAAATGAAGTAGAAAGACTGTTTAAAATTAATATTGTTTAAAAGTAATATTGTATATACCCAACAAATGTCAAATCGATTGACACCTACAGAATGTTGGAAAACTGTACCTTTTTGCTATGTAAGCTTTGGCAATATGGTTCTCTGTAAACTTTCATGCCAATAAAGCATTTGAACTGAACTGAACTGAACTGAACAGTACCCCTACCCGAGTGGGACAGTACCCCTACCTGAGACAGACAGTACCCCTATCCGGGAGAGACATTACACCTACCTGAGAGAGACAGATCCCTACCCGAGAGGGACAGTGCCCCTACCCGAGAGAGACAGTAAACCTACCTGAGAGAGACAGTACACCTACCCGAGAGAGACAGTACCCCTACCAAAGAGAAACAGAACCTCTAATCGACAGAGACAGTGCCTCTACCCGATAGACACAGTACCCCTGCCCGAGAGAGACAGTACCCTTAACCGGTAAAGATAGTACCCCAACCCGAGAGAGACAGTACCCTACTCCTAAGAGACAGTACTCCTACCTGAGAGAGACAGTACCCCTAAGCGAGTGAGACAGTACCCCTACCCGAGGCAGACAGTGCCCCTACCTGAGAGAGAGAGTACACCTACCCCAGAGAGAAAGTACACCTACCCGAGAGGTACAGGACCACTACCCGAGAGAAACAGTACCCCAACCTGAGAGAGACGGTACCCCTACCCGAGATAGAGAGAGCATCTACCCGAGAGACAGTAAACATAACGGAGACAGACATTGCCCCTACCCGAGAGAGACAGCGCCCCTACCTGAGAGAGAGTACATCAAGCTGAGAGAGACTGTACCCCTACCCGAGAGAGACAGTGCCCCTACCCGAGAGAGACAGTACCCCTAACCTAGAGAAATAGCACCCCTGCCCGAGAGATAAAGTGGCCCCTACCCGAGAGAGACAGTACACCTAGCTGAGAGAGACTGTACCCCTACCCGAGTGAGACAGTGCCCCTACACGAGAGAGAAAGTACACCCAACCTAGAGAGATAGTACCCCTACCCGAGAGAGACAGCGCACCTACCCGAGAGAGACAGTACCCCTACACGAGAGTGACTGCACCCCTTGCCGGAGAGAGTCAGCAACACTAGCCGAGAGAGAGAGTACCCCTACCTGAGAGAGACAGTGTCTCTACCCGAGAGAGAAAGTACCCCTACCCGAGAGAGACCGTACACCTATCAGAGCGAGACAGTGCCCCTACCTGAGAGAGACAGTGCCCCTACCCGAGACAGACAGTACTCCTACTCGAGGGAGACAGTACCCATACCCGAGAGGGACATTACACCTGCCCGAGAGAGAAAGTACCCCTACCCGAGAGAGGCAGTATACGTACCCGGGAGAGACAGTACCCCTACCCGAGAGTGACAGTACCCCTACCCGAGTGAGGCATTACCCGTCCAGAGAGAGGCAGTACGCATACCCGAGAGAGACATTGCCCCTACCCGAGAGGGACAGCGCCCATACACGTGAGAGACAGGACACCTAGCTGAGACAGACTGTACCCGTACCCGAGAGAGACAGTGCCTCTACCCGAGAGAGACGGTTCCCCTAACCTAGAGTAATAGTACCCCTACCAGAGAGATACAGTGGCTCCTACCCGAGAGTGACAGTAAACCTAGCTGAGAGAGCCTGTAACCCTACCCGAGATAGACAGTGCCCCTTCCCGAGGGAGACAGTGCCCCTAACCTAGTGAGATAGTACCCCTACCCGAGAGAGACCGTGCCACTACCCGAGAGAGACATTATCCCTAACTGAGAGAGACAATACCCCTACCCGGGAGAGACATTACCCCTGCCGGAGAGAGACAGTGCCCCTACCCGCGACAGACAGTACACCTACTTGAGAGAGACAGTAACCCCACCCGAGAATGACAGTACCAGTACCTGTGAAAGACAGTACCCCTACCCGAGGGAGACAGTTCCCCTACCCGAGAGAGGCAGATCCCCTACCCGAGAGCTGCAGTAACCCTACCGGAGAGTGAATGTTCCCCTACCCGAGATTGCCATTACCCGTACCCGAGAAAGACAGTACCCCTACCCGAGAGAGACAGTACCCCTACCCGAGAGAGGCAGTATCCGTACCCGAGAGAGACAGTACCCCTCTCCGAAATAGACAGTACCCCTACCCGAGAGAGGCAGTACCCGTCCCGAGAGAGGCAGCACCCATACCCGAGAGTGACAGTACCCCTACCCGAGAGAGGCAGTACCCGTACCCGAGAGAGGCAGTACCCATACCCGAGAAAGCCAGTACCCCTACCCGAGAGAGACAGATCCCCTACCCGAGAGAAGCAGTTCCCATACCCGAGAGATGCAGTAACCCTACCCGAGAATGACAGTGCCCCTACCCGAGAGAGACAGTTCCCCTACCCGTGAGAGACAGTACACCTACCGGAGAGAAACGGTGCCCCTACCCGAGAGAGACAGTTCCCCTACCTGAGAGAGACAGTAATCTTACCCGAGAGTGATAGTACCCCTACCCAATTGAGACAGTGCCCCTACCCGAGAGAGACTGTACACCTACCCAAGATAGACAATGCACCTACCCGAGAGGGACAGTACACTTATCCGAGAGAGACAGTACCCGTGCCTGAGAGAGACAGCACCTCAACCCGAGAGAGATATTACCCCTACTCCTGAGAGTCAGTACCCCTAACCGAGAGAGACAGTACCTCTACCCGAGAGAGCCAGTGCCCCTACCTGATGGAGAGAATACCCCTAACCCAGAGAGAATGTACTCCTACCCAAGGAAGACAGTACCCCTACCTGAGAGAGACGGTACCCCTACCCGAGAGTGGCAGTGCCCATCCCCGAGAGAGACAGAGCATCAACCCGAGAGACAGTTACCCTACCGGAGACAGACATTACCCCTACCTGAGGGAGACAGCGCGCTTACCCGACAGGAACAGTACCCCTAAACTAGAGAGATAGTACCCATACCTGAGAGAGACAGTGCCCCTTTCCAAGAGAGTCAATACCCCTACCTGAGAGAGACAGCAACCATACACGGGAGAGACATTACCACTGCTGGAGAGAGTCAGTAACCCTACTCGAGAGTGACAGCACATGTGCCGGAGAGATTCAGTACCACTAGCTGAGAGAGACAGTACCACTACCGAGAGAGACAGTGCCCCAACCCGAGTGAGATATTACCCCTACCTGAAAGAGAACGTACCCCTACCCGAGGGAGAACGTACCCCTACCAGAGCGAGAGAGTGCCCCTACCCGAGAGAGACTGTACCCCTACCCGAGAGACAGTGACCCTACCTGAGGGAAACAGTGCCCCTACCCGACAGAGAGAGTAAACCTACTTGAGAGAGATAGTACCCCTACCGGAGAGGTACAGTACCTCTACCAGAGAGAGACAGTGCCCCTACCAGAGAGAGACAGTGCCCCTACACGAGAGCGTCAGTGCCCCTACCCGAGAGAGACAGTTCCCCTACCCGAGCGTGGCAGACCCCCTACCCGAGAGTGGCAATAACCCTACCGGAGAGTGACATTCCCCCTACCCGAGAGAGACAGTGCACCTACCCGAGAGAGAAACTGCTCCTACCCGAGAGCTCCAATGCTCATACCCGAGAGAGACAGTTCCCCTACCCGAGAAAGACAGTACCACTACCGGAGAGAGACATTGCCCCTACCCGAGAGGGACAGTTCCCCTACCCGAGAGAGGCAGAAACCCTACCCGAGAGGGGTAGTACCCCTACCCAGGAGAGACAGTGCCCCTTCCCGAGAGAGACAGTTCTCCTACACGAGAGAGGCAGTTCTCCTACCCGAGAGAGGCAGTAACCCTACACGAGAGGGACAGTTCCCCTACCCGAGAGAGGCAGTAACCCTACCCGCGAGTGACAGTACCCCTACCCGAGTGAGACAGTTCCACTACCCGAGAGAGACAGTGCCCTACCCGAGAGAGACATTAACCCTGCCCGAGAGGGAGAGTGCCCCTACCTGGGAGAGACAATACCCCCTACACGAGAGAGACAGTACCTCTACCCGAGAAGACAGTACAACTTCCCGAGAGTGACAGTGCCCCTACCCGAGAGAGACAGTGGACCTACCTGAGAGAGACAGCACACCTACCTGAGAGAGACAGTATCGCTACCCGTGTGAGACATTAACCCTACCCGAGAGAGACTGTACCCCTACTGCGGAGAGAAAATACACCTACCCAGGAGAGAGAGTGCCCCTACCCGAGAGTGACAGTACCCCACCGGAGAGAGACAGTTCACCTACGGGGTAGAGACTGTAACCATACCAGAGAGAGACAGTTCCCCTAACCGAGAGAGACATTACCCTACTGGAGAGAGTCATAGCCCCTAACCGAGAGAGATAGTGCCCCAACCCGAAAGAGTCAGCGCCCCTACCCGAGAGAGGCAGGGCCCCTACCCGAGAGAGAAAGTACCCCTACCGGAGAGTAACAGTCCCTCTACCCATGGGAGACAGTGCCCCGACCCGAGAGAGACAGTACACCTACCTGAGAGAGACAGTACCTCTATCTGGGTGAGTCAGTACCCCTACTTGAGAGACCAGTGCCCCTACCCGAGAGAGAAATGAATCCTATACGATAGAGACAGTACACCTACCCAGGTGAGACAGTACATCCCTCCGAAAGAGACAGTGCCTCTACCTTTGGGATGTTGCGGACCTGTGCTGGGAGCGCGAGAAAGATAAAGTTTGTGGCAGCGGAGACCGGGAACAGAGCCTGCGGTCCTGAGAAAGAAAGAAATATCATAGTGTGGCATCACAGTAAAGCAGGTAAGTGATTGCTTGGTGAGTACTTTTTTACTTAATGAAAACAGTAAGTGAATTAAAAATAAGATTATTGTTTATTTTAATCTCGGGCTTGTGGGCTAAATTACAAAGCTTACTCTATTAAATAGAGGAAAATAATTGATTGATGAGGAGTTAGTGACTGTTTTCCTGTAATGTTTATTGTTTATTTCTGCTAATTTAGTTACCAGTCTATTAAATAGAAGCATGGCAGGGCTGCTCAGTCCCGTGGAATACACATCCTGTGCCATGTGCGATTCCAGGATGCTTCTCGTGACCTGGACAAACTTGTGTGCAGGAAGTGTCGCAGCTGCAGCAGCTCGAGCTCCGGGTTACAGAGCATGAGCGGCGGCTGGAGTCACGGCAGTGCATCCGCGATGCTGAGGAATTCATGGGTAGCACGTTTCTGGAGGTGGTCATCCCACAGCTTAAGAGTGTGCAGGCAGAGAGGGAATGGGTAACCGTCAGACAGAGAAGGAGGACCAGGCAGGTACGGCAGGAGTCCCCGGAGTGCAGCTCGCTAACTAACAGGTTTTCAATTCCGGATGCTGATGAGGATGATGGTTCCTCTGGGGAGTGCAGCCAGAGCCAAGTCCATGGTGCGATGGGTGGCTCAGCTGCAAAGGTAGGGAGGAAGTAGCGAGGAAGGGCAATAGCAATAGGGGATTCAAAAATTAGGGGAACAAACAGGCATTTTTGTGGCCACAGACGTGGCTCCAGGATGGTATGTTGCTTCCCTGGTGCCAGGGTCAAGGTGTCACTGAAAGGCTGCAGGATATTCTGAGGGAGGAGGGTGATCAGCCAGAGGTCGTCATCCATACAGGTAGCAACGACATAGGCAGAAAGACGGAAGAGATTCTGCAGGCAGATTTTAGGGAGCTTGGAGGGAGATTATAAAGCAGAAACCCAAAGGCAGTAATCCCCAGATTCATCCAAATTCAGTACCTGTTCCTGCCTTCTCTCCATATCTCTTGATCCCTTCAGCCTTAAGAAATATATCCAACTCCTTCTTGAATATATTTAATTAATTGGCCTCTACAGCCTTCTTTGGTAGAGAATTCCACAGGTTCACCAATCTCTGGGTGAAGAAATTCCTCCTCATCTCTGTCCTAAATGGCTTACCCCTTATCCTTAGACTGTGACCCCTGGTTCAGGACTCCCCGACCATCGGGAACATCTTCCAGCATCTAGTCTGTCTAGACCTGTTAGAATTTTATAAGTTTCGATGAGATCCACTCTCATTCTTTGAAACTCCAGCGAGTACAAGACCAATCGACCCAATCTCTCCTTATACGTCATTCCTGCCATCCCAGCTATCAGCCTGGTGAATCTTTGCTGCACTCCTTCCATGACAGGTACATCCTTCCTCAGATAACGCGAACAAAACGGCACACAATAATCAAGATGTGGTCTCACTAAGGCCCTGTACAGCTGCTGCAAGACATCCTTGTTCCTGTGCTCAAACCCTCTCGCTACGAAGGCCAACATACCACTTGTTTTCTTAACCGCCTGCTGCACCTGCATGCTTACTTTCAGCGACTGCTGCACAAGGACACCCAGGTCTCGTTGCACTTCCCCTTCTCCCAATCTATTGCCATTCAGATAATAATCGGCCATCCTGTTTTTGCCACCAAAGTGGATAACCTCGCATTTATTCACCTTATATTGCATCTGCCATGCTTCTGCCCAATCACCCAACCTGTCCAAATCATACTGGAGTTTCTCGGCATCCTCCTGACAGCACACACGCCCACCCAACTTTACATCATCTGCAAACTTGGAGATATTACTTCTAGTTCCCTCGTACAGATCATTAATATATATTGTGAAAAGCTGGGGTCCAAAGACCGATCCCTGCGGTACCCCACTAGTCACTGGCTGCCACTCGGAAAAAGAGCTATTTAGTCCAACTCTTTGCTTTCTGTCTGCCAACAAGTTCTCTATCCAAGTCAATACCTTGCCCCCAATCACATGTACCTTAAATTTACATGCTAATCTATGATGCGGGACCTTATCGAAAGCCTTTTGAAAATCCAAATACACCAGATCCACTGGTTCTCGACTATCTATTTTACCAGATACATCCTTAAAGAATTCCAGCAGATTAGTCAAGCACGATTTAGCTTTTGTAAATCCATGTTGACTTTGTCCGATCCGGTCACTTTTTTCCAAGTGCTCTGCTATTGCATCCTTTATAAAGGACTCTAGCATTATCCCCACTACCGATGTCAGGCTTACCGGTCTGTAATTCCCAGTTTTCTCTCTACCACCCTTTTTGAACAGGGGTAACATTAGCTACCCGCCAATCCATGGGTACTGTTCCAGAGTCTATCGAATTTTGGAAGATGATCAGCAATGCATCTACTATTTCTAGGGCCACTTCCTTAAGTACCCTAGGATGTAGCTTATCAGGCCCTGGGGATTTATCAGCCCTCTATCCCTTCAATTTCCCTAACACCATTTCCCTACAAATACTGATTTCTATCAGTTCCTCCCTTTCATTAGACCCTAGGTTCCCCGACACCTTTGGGAGGTTATTTGTGTCCTCCTTTGTGAAGACAGAAACAAAGTATATATTTAATTGGTCAGCCATTTCTTTGTTCCCATTATAAATTGTTCTGATTCTGAATGCAAAGGACCTATGCTTGACTTCACCAATCTTTTTCTCTTCACATATGTTTAAAAGCTTTTAAAATCAGTGTTTATGTTCCCAGTAAGCTTACTCTCCTATTCTATTTTCCCCCTTATTTTATTCCCCAGCTAACAGCAGCTTGCATTTACAGGCCGCCTTTAATGTAGCTTCACAGGAGCGTATGACAGACAAACAATTAACAGCGAGCCACATAAGGAGATATTGAGACAGGTGACCAAAAGCTGGGTGACAGGTAGGTTTTCAGGAGCATCTTCAAGGAGGAGAGAGAGGCGGAGAGGTTTAGGGGGGAATTCCAGAGCTTGGGGCTGAGGCAGCTGAAGTTACGGCCGCCAATTGTGGGGCGATGAAAATCGGGGACGCACATGAGGCCAGAATTGTAGGACAGCAGAGACCGTGCTGGGCTGGAGTACGATATGGGGGAGCAGAGTTTTGGAGGAGCTGAACTTTACGGATGGGGAAATGGGTGGCCAGCCATGAGAGCTTTAGAATTGTCGTGTCTGGAGGTAACAAAGTCTCGGATGAGGGTTTCATTAGCAGATGCGCTGAGGCAGGGGTGGAGACGGGCGATGTTACGGAGGTGGAAATAGGTGATCTTGATGACTGAGAGGATATGGGGGTCGGAAGCTCAGCGTAGGGTGAAATAGGAGACAGAAGTGAAAAAACAAGCAGAGAATAACCATTTGAGTCTGTACAAGCAAAGAATCTGATAAGTTCCCAGGATTAACTCACAGTCTCGATGTATATGTAACACATTGACAGCAACATTGCCTAATGTCAGGGCAGAAGGGGTGTAAGAATTAGCAGAAAGATGAAACTGCAGAAGCTGCTTGGCCCATAAGAATACTTACAGATCAGATCATGGTGTGAATTGCAGAGCTCCGTACAGCTTGTAGAATACTAGCAGTTCAATTATCGACAGTCTCACAACCTTTTCAAACTTTCATGAATACTTTACAATTCATATGGGTGTGTATAAGTGTGTCTGTGAGAGTATGTGAGAGTATTTGGATGATTGAGTGTGGATGTGATTGTGTGTGTGTGAGTATGTTGTTGTCACTGAGTGTGTATGAGTGTATGTGCATGAGTTAGTGTGTATGTGTCTGGGTGAGTGAGTGCGTGTGTGAGACTGAGAGTGAATGTGTGTGTGAGACCATGTCTGTGTGTGTGTGTGTTTGTGTGTGTTAGAGTGAGAGTGAGAGTGAGTGTATGTGTGTGAGGGTTTGTGTGTGTGAGAGTGAGTGTGTGTGTATGTGTGTGATGGGGTCTCAGGATAATTTGCTGAGCAATTGACCCAATGTTAGTAAAACTGTGATCTGTTTAGTTCTCAGCTCTGAGCTGCAAACACAGGATCAGAGGATAGTTAAGGATCAGACATTCAGCCATCGAGACAGATCCTACACTCCCGACATTGCAGCCATCAGACTTTTAGTAAATGATGCAAGGATTATTACCCCTACTCTATCCTTGATTTCATTCCAAGTGTCGATCACCCATTGTGTAAAAAGTTTGTTGGCTTCAGTCCTAAATGTATCTATTACCAGTTTAAACCTGCGTCCCCTTGTCTTACTATAACAATTCAATTTAAATGAATAATCCAGATTTCCTTTTCCATTCCATGATCAATCATGGGTGCAGAAGGAGGCCATTCAGCCCCTCGAATTGTTCTGACATTCAATTCGATCATGGCGGATCAGTAATCCAAGGAAGATTGTGAGAAGCATTAAATGAAATATTTCAATCAATCTCCGCTTGCTACCAGGTACAATTTAGTTTCTGAGCTGAATTCAGGAAATTGGATTCATTATAGCCCTCAGATTGAGAAAGCAGCCACTTAATGAAAGGGAACAGATCTGTCCTTCAATCATAGATTGAGCAGATATAGAATCACAGAAGGAGTGCATTCGGCCCATCGTACTTTTGAAAGTTACTACTGAATCTGCTCTCAATATTTTTCTTTCAGTCGTGATGGGAGATCTAGATCAGATGAATTGCTGTTTGATGTTCAACAATCTCAGACCAGACAACAGTGCCGTGTATTACTGCTATGTGGATTTCCAGGGTTTCAAGGATCCTACTTTCACAGACCTGTCCAGCAATAGGTTGTCCAAATGTCGCAGTTTCTTACATCTCGGTTGATCGGCCACATTGCTGGAACAGGTTGAGGGATGTCAATGAGGGGAATGCAAACAAATGTTTCTAAAACATTGCCCTCGGCAACTGCATCAGGAGCAGTCCTTCTCTTTTTGAGATAACCTTGGGTCAAGATTGACCAGGAGTTGAAATAATCATACACAGGTTAATGGGCTTTATAAATAGAGATGGAGAGTACAAAAGCAAGGAGGTCATGCTAAACCCTTTCTTTATAAAACTGGTTAGGCCCCAGCTGGAATATTGTGTCCAATTCTGGGCACCACACACTTTAGGAAGGATGCCAAGGCCGAAAAGAGGGGCAGAGGGGACTTACCAGAGTGGTTCCAGTGAAAAGGGACTTCAGTTATGCGGAGAGACTTAGAGAAACTGGGATGGTTCTTCTTAGAGCAGAGAAGTTTAAAGGGATATTAAATAGAGGTGTTCAAAATGATGAAGGGTGTTGATAGAGTACATAAGGATAAAATGTTTCCACTGGCATAGGGTCGGTCGTTAACCAGGGGACACAGATTTTAGGTAATTGGCAAAGAAACTAGGAGGAGAATTACTTTCCTGCAGGGAGTTGTTGTGATCTGGAATGCACTGCCTGAAATGATGTTGGAAGCAGATTCAATAGTAATCTAACTTGGGTTCACTCTTTTTTAACTTATTCTCGGGATGTGGGCATCACTGGCAAGGCCGACATTTATAGCCCATCCCTAATTGCCCTTGAGATGGTGGTGGTGGGCTTTCTTCTTGAACTGCTGCAGTCCGTGTGGTGAAGATGCTCCCACAGTGCTGTTAGGCCGAGAGTTCTGGGAATTTTACCCAGGGACGATGAAGTATCGGCCGATATATCTTCAAGTTGGGATGGTGTTTGTGACTCAGAGGGCAACTTGGAGGTGATAGCGCTCCCCCACACCTGCTGCACTTGTCTTTCAAGATTGGGTGAGCTTAAGGAATATTTCTGAAGCAGAATAGTAAGAGCTTTAGTCTCTACCTGGCACATTTCTCGCGACCTGGCCACTTGCCTTTAAGTGATTTCAAGGTGCACTGGGAGGCAGATGTTCGGAGATTTCACCAGAGACAATGAAACTCACTGGTTGGAGGCAATGGTGTAAAACTGCAAACTTTGAGTTCATTCCATATTTCTAGCATTTTGCTGAACTTCAGTTGCCTCACGGGAACAGGAAGAGGCCCATTCAGCCGCTCGGGCCTGTAACCATAGGAACAAGAGGAGGCCATTCAGACCCTGGGGACTGTCAGTAGGAAAAGGAGGAGGCCCATTCAGATACTCGAGCCTGTTACAAAGGATGTGCGGGTTAGGTTGATTGGCTATGATAAATTGACCCTTAGTGTTAGGGGGATTAAATACGTGGGGTTACGGGGATAGGGTGGGATATGTGTTGGTGTAGGGGTTATGGGGATCGGGTGGGATATGTGTCGGTGCAGGCTCGATGGGCCGAAATGGCCTCTATCTGCACTGTGGGGTTTCTGTGATTCTGCGATTCTGTGAACAGGAGGAGGCCATTCATTCCCTTGAGCGTGTTACATAGGAACAGGAGGAGGCTCATTCAGCCCCTCGAGCCTGTTACATAGGAACATGAGGAGTCCCATTCTACCCTTCTAGGTTGTTACATAGGAACAGGAGGAGGCCATTCAGACCATCGAGACTGTTAATATTGACAGGAGGAGGCCATTTAGCCCCTCAAGCCTGTATTTTTTATTCGTTCATGGGATGTTTACATCGCTGGCAAGCCAGCATTTATGGCTCATTTCTAGTTGCCCGTGAGAAGGTGAAGGTGAGTAGCCTTCTGGAACCGCTGCAGTCCATGTGGTGAAGATACGCACAGAGTGCTGCTAAGGAGGGAGTTCCAGGATTTTGACGAAGCGACAATAAAGGATCGGCGATATACTCCCAAGTCAGGATGTTAAATGACTTGGAGGGGAGCATGGTGTGGGTGGTGTTCCCATGCGCCTGTTGCTCTTGGACTTCTAGGAGACAGAGTTCGCAGGTTTGGGAGGTGCTGCCGAAGAAGCATTGGTGAGTTTTTGCAGTGCATCTTTAGATGGTAGACAATGAAGCCATGGAACGCCAGTGGTGGAGGAAGTGTATGTTTAAGGTGGTACATGGGATGCCAATTACGTGGGCTTTGTCTTGGATGGTCTCGAGCTTCTTGAGAGTTGTTGGAGCTGCACATATCCAGGCACGTGGAGAGTATTACACCACTCTCCTGACTTGTGTCTTGTAGATGGTGGAAAGGCATTGGGGAGTCAGGAGGTGAGACACTCGCCGCAGAATACCTAGCCTCTGACCTGATCTTCTTTCCAGCGTATTTCTGTTGCTGGTCGAGTTAGTTTTCTGGTCAATGTTGACCCCCCAGGATATTGATGGTGGGGTGTTCGGCAATGGTAATGCCGTTGAATGTAAAGGGGCGGTGGTTTGATGCTCGTTTGTTGGAGATAGTCATTGCCTGGCACCTGTGTGATACTAATGTTGCCTGCCACTTATCAGCCCAAGCCTGAATGTTGTCCAGGTCTTGCTCCATGCGGGCATAGACTTCTTCATTATCTGAGGAGTTGTGAATGGTACTGAACACTGAGCAGTCATCAACGAACATCCACATTTCTGACCTTATGTTGGAGAGAAGGTCATTGATGAAGCAACTGAAAATGATTGGCCCTTGAAACTGCCCTGAGGAACAACTGCAGCGATGTCCTGGGGCTGTGATGGTTGACCTCCAACCACTACAACCACTTCCTTTGTGCTGCATGTGACTCCAGCCAGTGGAGCGTTTTCCCCCAGATTCCCATTGACTTCAATTTTACTAGAGCTCCTTGATGCCACATTAGCTCAAATGCTGCCTTGATCTCAAGGGCAGTCACTCTCAACTCACCTCTGGGATTCAGCTCCTTTGTTCATGTTTGCAGCAAGGCTGTAATGAGGATGGCAGCCGAGTCGTCTTGGCAGAACCCAAACTGGGCATCAGTCAGCACGTTATTGGTGAGTAAGTGCTGCTTAATAGCAGTCTCGACATCACCTTCCATCACTTTGCTGATGATTGACAGTAGACTGATGGGGCAGTAATTGGCTGGAATGAATTTGTCCTGCTTTTTGTGGACAGGGCATACCTGGGCAGTTTTTCACATTGTTGGACAGATGCCAGTGTTACAGCTGTATTGGAACAGCTTGGCTGGAGGCGCAGCTAGTTCTGGAGCACAGGTTTTAGCACAGCAGCCGGGATGTTGTCGGGGCCCACAGCCTTTGCTGTATCCATTGCGCTCAGCCGCTTCTTGATATCACATGGAGTGAATCAAATTGGCTGAAGGCTGGCTTCTGTGATGGTGGGGACCTCAGGAGGAGGCCGATATGAATAATCGAATGGGCACTGCTAGCTGAAGATGGTTGCAAACGCTTCAGCTTTGTCTTTTGCACTCACGTGCTGGACTCTGCCTTCATTGAGGATGGGAATGTTCATGGAGCCTCCTCCTCCCATTAGGTCTTTCATGGTACACCATCATTCATGACTGTATGTGGCAGGACTGCAGAGCTTTGATCTGATCCATTGAGTGTGGTATCGCTTAACACTGTCTATAACATGCTGCTTTCGCTTTTTAGCATGCATGTAGTCCTGTGTTGCAGCTTTCCTGGGTTGGCAGCGGATTTTAAGGTATGCCTGGTGCTACTGCTCGCATAAACTTCTACACTCCTTATTGAATCAGGGTTGGTCCCCTGGCTTGATGGTAATGGTAGAGTGAGGAATATGCCGGGCAATGAGGGTACAGATTGTGGTGGTATACAAATCTGCTGCATATAAATACTTATAGAGTCACAGTATATGTAATAAGATTAATACAAACGAAAAATAAGATGTTTCAACTACCCTTTCACATCCTCCCTTCCCTCTATCCGGGGCCCCAATCTCTCCTCCCATGTGAAACAGAGATTTACTTGTACTTCTTTCAATTTAGTATACTGTATTCACTGCTCACAGTGCGGTCCCCTTTACATTGGGGAGACAAAACCAAGATTGACATCAGTTTGCTGAACACCTCCGTTCAGTCCGCAAGCGTGACCCTGAGCTTCTGGTTGCTTGCTTTTTTAATTCTCCGTCCCACTCCCACTCTGACCTCTCTGTCCTCGGCCTCCTCGACTGTTCCAATGAAGCTCCACAGAAGTTCTAGGAACAGCACCTCATCTTTCCATTAGGCATTTTCAACCTTCTGAACTCAACATTGAGTTCAACAATTGCAGATCATAACTACTGCTCCCATTTATTCAGCCAGCAGGTTCTGGTAATGGTTCTGCTGTTGCCATTTATTGCTCCTCTAGACCCATCTTTTGTTGCCTTGCACCATCATCCATGTTGTCTTTTAATCAATCCTGTCTTCCACCCTTTCACAGACCTTCCCTTTTTCATTTCCTCCCATTCCCTTTCACTGCCTCTGTACATGCTTAAAACAGTCTAACTTTTTCCAGTTCTGATGATAGGTCATCGACCTGAAATGTTATTTCTGTTTCTCTCTCCACAGATGCTGCCTGACCTGCTGAGTATTTCCAGCATTTTCTGGTATTATATTAATAAAACAGTGTCAGGGACTACGACTGAGCAAATAAACCAGTTTTCAGTGCTGAATACTGGTGAGGGTGCCGACACCTCGAAGGAGTACAGTCCAGATCGCATCGACAGCACCAGGGGACAAGTGACTGCATGGGGGGCACGGTGAAGTGTAGGAATGCAGTGGCTGTGGGCGATTTAATATTCAGTAGACAGACAGGCGTTTCTACAACGGCCAACGTGAGTCTTGCATGGTCTGTGGCCGCTCCCATTGCCATGTGCTATTGCATGTGCGAACAGTAAGATAAGGCAGGATGATGCCGGCTGAAATGTTATGCAGGAGAGCCGGCTTTACATTCCTCGGAGATTGGGACCACTTCTGGGGCAGGAGCGACCTGTACAAAATGGACGCATTGCACCTCAATCTGGCAGGGACCAATGACTTTGCACGGAGGTTGACGAGTGCTATGAGTGAGGATTTAAACTAATTTGGCAGGGGGAGGGGCACCGTGATGAAGCAATGGATAGGAGAGACAATGTGCACAGAGGACTTGGGGTGGCAAAAAGCATTAGAATAAAGAGTAGCTCTGAAATAGTCAGTATCAGAGAAGAGGAAATTAGAGGCAGCCCAGTTGGGATTTGGAGTACATGTGCTTAAATACACAGAACGCGTTCAATAAGGTTGGTGAGCTGCAGGCACAAATTACCACATGGTATTATGATATAGTGGCATAACGGAAGCCTGGTCAGACAAGGGGAGGATTGGGATGTGGGCCAGATGGGATCTAGGTTACTGAGGGAAGTAAGCATGGAAATTAGGGAAGCTCTGGTCACTAGCTTCAAACCCTCCTTCGATATGTGGTTAGTGCCACAGTGCTGGAGTATAGTAAATGCGACATCCCGTTGAGTTGTTTCATTCCACGTAACACGGGAATGAATTATTTGCCTGTTGCAGACTTGTGGTCATTTTATAGTAACACCTCAGCTGTGTCCATTCATTGATCTGTATTAACTATTCAAGCTCTTTTCATTCTCCAGATATATATTCACTCTTGGAGAAATCAGACCCACATTTAAATTGATTTATTTAGTTACAATGGACAGTTTCTGCAAACAACCGTCTACCTTCGGATCCCCTCTTTGGATTGGATCATGACGAGTGATACAGGCCGCACTCTTCCTGATTGTGTTAGATTCCTTAGAGCTTCAATGTTTCATTGACCTATATACACAGATACAAAATTAGCCTCAACCGCTCCGGGATTCTTCTAATTCATTTTAAGACTATAGGGAGAATTGCTGCTCCGGTTCTACATGAATTTACTGATAGATTTGAATGCAGAAAGAGTCTATTTATCCTGACCTGTTGATATTTTTTTGCGATAGGTTTGGGAACGTTTGCATAGATTATCGCCATCTTGTACTCTGATTCAGTCTTGGCGATAAGGGATAAGTTTATTTGCTGACACTAAGCTGTCATGTGTTTCCAGTGAATTAATGACATTACCCAGATATGCTTCCCCCGATACATTGACCTGCTGGATGATATGCAGCCTATCTTCAAACCCCCAGATGAAATGTCCAGCAGCAGTATGTCAATGTTTCACGGGAACATTCAACAAAACGCGAGCTCATAAATCACAACAAAGCCAGGTGCTTCCTGTCAGTTCAACAGAACAGCAAAACACACAGCGACTGCTCTGAGGCTCTGCAGACAGTGAGCGGCTTTTCACACACTGGGGTTATGGAAGGTCATTCTGGATTCCAAGTGATCACCGTTGTTTACATGTGTTATATCCATGTGTTAATAGAGACACTGAAGGCAGGAGTTGGTTTCATAGGTGTTTACTGAACAAAGTCTGGAGGTGAACTAACAGATACAACACAATATACAGGCTTATATAGACCGAGTGGCCATTACCGGCATTACAGTACACAGGGGGCTCTTAAAGGCACATACACTACAATTCCTCCCCTTTTAGCCAACCAGTACATAATATTTTAAGTAATCATTAATTACATGTTACAAGAACAATAATCTACACATTGCTGCAGTTAATCAATTATAAGTCAGCCTCTCTGGAGGCTTCCTGACTCGGTCTGGATAACGCTTCGGTGGTGTAGTAGTTTCTGGTGGTGTAGTAGGTTCTTTTGGCAAGGCTGATTCGGCTTGAATGCCAGTGTCGGGTTCAGCTGGTTCCAGTATCACCGGATCGGACGTAGATACTATGGGTATCTCTACTTCATCATTAGGCATATAGAGTTGTGGTGTAGGTTGTCCCTTTTCGGATGACTCTATGATCTGGTCAGCATGGCGCCTTATTATGCTTTCTCCAATGTCCACGGTATACATCAGCGGTCCTAGTCATGTGCAAATAGTTCCAGGCTGCCATTTCTCGGTACGGTAGTCCCGGGCCAATCTGGAAGGTTCTAGTTGGCCTTTCATTCATGCCTTGAAATTGCCGGTTCTCCACGTCCCTTCTGATGTTTGGCTTGATCAAATCCAGCCGGCATCTTAGGCTTCTATTGAAGAATATCATGGCGGGAGTTTAGTTTGTAACCATATGTGTTGCATTCCTGTATGCAAACAAGAAGTTATCTAACTTATGCTGAAGTTTTATGTCTTCATTACCCATGGCCTTTATGGCCTTCTTGAAGGTCTGGACAAACCTTTCAGCCAATCCATTGGTGGCGGGATGGTATGGGGCGGACGTGTAGTGCTTAACCCCATTGTTTTTTAAGAACTTCCTGAATTCTTCGGACACAAATTGCGGTCCATTATCAGAACAGATCTGGTCAGGCAGCCCATTCCTGGCAAATATGGTCCTGAATACTGTGATGGTTTTTTCCGTGGTGGTGGAGGACATCTTTATTACCTCCGGCCACTCGGAGTGTGCATCAACCGCGATTAAGAACATTGAGTCTATAAATGGACCAGCAAAGTCGATGTGTACCCTTTGCCATGGAAATGAGGGCCACTCCCATGGATGTAGAGGGGCTTGTGGTGGAGCGTTTTGGACCTTCTGGCATCCTAGGCAGCTCTTGGTCATTCCTTCGATGCCTCCATCGATACCTGGCCACCATACAAACGCCCTGGCTAGGCTCTTCATTTTCACTCCACCCAGATGCCCCTCGTGAAGCTCCTTTAGCACTTTATCCTGGAGTTTGGGTGGAATCACCACTCTGGATCCACACATCAAGGTTCCTCCGCACACTGACAGCTGTTCTCTTCTTTGCGAGAATGCTGGCAACAGTGGTTCGCCATGTACTGGCCATCCCTTCACTGTTAAATCATAGACTCGTGAGAGAGTCGGGTCATTTCTCGTTTCCCTTTCAATGGCAGAATTTGTTACTGGTAGACATTCGACTATGGTAGAGTGGAACATCTCCACTGGGTCTACTGTAGGTGCCTTTTCTACCGTTGGCAACGGTAGACGCGATAAACCATCAGCATTCCCATGCTGTTTTGATCCTTTGTATTCTATGTCATATTGGTGTGCCCCTAGAAAAAGGGACCACCTCTGTAGCCTTTGTGCTGTCATAATGGGAACACCCTTTTTAGGGTTGAATATGGAGATGAGGGGTTGATGGTCAGTCATTAAGGTAAATTTCTGTCCGTGTAGGTTTGGTTGAATTTCTTCACTCCCCATACCAGGCTGAGTGCTTCCCTGTCGATTTGGGCATAGTTACGCTCAGCTGAGTTCAATGAGCGTGACGCAAAAGCTATCGGCCATTCCGAACCATCAGGGAATCTATGCGATAATACTGCTCCTACGCCATAAGGGGATGCATCGCACGCCAGTCTGATTGGCAGTGATGGGTTGTAATGAGCCAAAACTTCCTTGGACGTGATTAAGTCTTTGCATTTATGGCAGGCACGTTTACAGTCTTCGCTCCATTTCCAAATTACTCCTGTTTGTAGCAGTTCATTAAGAGGGTGCAGAAGTGTTGATAAGTTCGGTAAAAATTTATGATAGTAATTTATCAATCCCAGGTACGACCTTAATTGTGAAACATTTTCAGGTGCTGGGGCTTTTATGACCGCTTCAATTTTTTCAGGTGACTTATGCAACCCTTCCTTATTAATTATGTGGCCACAATATGATATTTGTTTCTGGAAAAATTCGCACTTGGGGCATTTGCTCGAAGACCCCGTTCTCTCAGCCTAGTGAGCACCTGCTCCAAATTGGCAAGGTGTTCGTTGTCGTTTTCTCCTGTTACAAGGATGTCGTCTAGCTAGCATTGAGTCCCCAGAATCCCTTGGAGGACTTGCTCCATAGCTCTTTGCCAGATAGCTGGAGCTGATGCTACTCCGAAAACCAGTCGATTGTACTGGTACAGGCCTTTGTGTGTATTTATCGTGAGATACTTTTTAGAGGCCTCTTCAACTTCCATCTGTAGATATGCCTGTGCCAAGTCAATTTTGGTGAAACGTTTCCCTCCGGATAGTGAGGCGAAAATATCTTCTATCCTCGGAAGAGGATACTGTACCGTGTGAAGGACCGGGTTTACAGTCACCTTGAAGTCTCCACAGATGCGAATTTTTCTCTGTTCTTCAGATTTATCATTATTCAACGTTTTCTTCATGACCGGGATGATGGGTGTTGCCCACTCGCTCCAATCTATCTTGGATAATACGCCTGCCTTTTCCAAATTCTCCAACTCTGCCTCGACTGCTGGACGAATTGCATATGGCACTGGCCTTGCCTTAAAAAACTTGGGAATTGCTGCATCTTCCACTCTTATTAAGGCGGTGATGCCTTTTAAGGTTCCTAGTTTCTCTTGAAACACTTTCTTGGCGTTGGCCAAGATGTCTTTTAATCGTTGAGGTATGACGTCATCGTCATTTTTTTTCTTACTGGTCACCGTCAGTGCCTGAATGGAGTGCCAGTCTAAACGTATCTTCCTGATCCATTCACATCCCAACAGCGGTGGACCACCATCTTGTAGAACGTATAAATACAACTTCTGTATTTCCTTGCCGTTGTATACAACAGGCACCCTTATTTTTCCTTTGGGGTATACTTTCTGCCCCGTATATGTTTTCAAGATAATTGATGTGTCTTTTAAAGGTATATGTGGAAATAGCTGCTTATAATCCCGTCGATTTATGATGGTCAGAGCTGATCCTCTATCTAGCTCCATTTTAACTGGGGACCCTGCTATCATGAGGGTAACTCAAATGGTCTGGTAATCTTCTTTGGCAATTACATTATTTAATTTAAGACAGCTTAGTCTCTTGTTTCTGGAGTCGCTATCACTCTTCTGGTCTTCTGATACGACTGTACGCCATCATTTGTACCTTTCTGTACTTTTCTTTATTGATTTTTTTTTTCCTGTCCGTGGATTGTTTTTGTCCAGATCGGCATACCCGTGCAATGTCTCCAATCTTTCCGCATTGCCTGCATGCTTTTTCCTTGAACCAGCTGTCCCTCTGCTCATGGGTGGATCTGCCACAGTGATAACATCTCTCGAAACCCTGTGTCATTTCATGGGAGCCGAAGTCCTGTGTCTTTTGCTGTATCTCTGCAGCTCCTCTTGCAGCTGCTTCGTATGATACAGCCATACTGAAAGCCTTGTCCAGTGTCAAATCTTTCTCAGAAAGTAGCCTTTTCTGTGTTCCTTCACTTAGGAGACTGCAGACGAATTTGTCTCGAAGAGAATTTGCCAGTCCTGCCCCGAATTGGCAGTGCTTTGATAGCTTTCTTAATTCGGTGAGGTAATCAGCGTTACTTTCATTCTTGTGCTGATTCCTCTTGAAGAATTTGAATTGTTCCGCTATAAGCAGCGGTGTTGGGATTAAGTGCTCCTGTAGGGTATCAACAATTTCCTTAAAATTCTTGTCCTTTGGTTTGGCTGGAGTGATTAAGTTTCGTAACAGCCCGTATGTCTTTGCGCCCATTAGATTTAGAAGTACTGATGCATTTTTATCATTTTCTATTCCATTTGTTGTGCAATATACCTTCACTCTTTCCACATATGTGGTCCAGTCCTCTATATCGTTATCAAAAGCATAAATATTGCCAGCCTTAGGCATCCTGGAAAAAAATGGCGCTTCCTGCGCTTTTCTTTCTTCCCTGCAGAAAAGATATGGCGCTGCTGCTGCTGAAAACGCTGTTTTCCGCGGGTTTTTTTATTTTTTTTAATTTACAGTTGGAGACTAGTCCCGCCGGACTCTCTGGGACTTTTCCCACCTCTCTGCTAGGTCCGAACGCCGACCTGCTTTGCAGCACCGGCCCTCTCCCAAGTGCTCCCCCCCGTCTGTTTCTGCTTGCCTCCGCCTTCGCTGCTTGGCCTCGCTGCAGAGCCAGCCGATGGAGCCCCAGCCCGCCGCCCAGGAAGGATTATTGCAGTACCTGCCACCAGCTCCGCTAGCTGGTGAAACCACAGGTTTTTTTTCTTGCTTTTCTTTGACTTTGGACGTCTGAGGAATCGATGTCCTTGAGGTGCTGCCGAATTGCAGGTAAGTCCGTTTCCAATTCGTCACCACTGTTGTATCCGTGTGTTAATAGAGACACTGAAGGTAGGAGTTGGTTTCACAGGTGTTTACTGAACAAAGTCTGGAGGTGAACTAACTGATACAACACAATATACAGGCTTATATAGCCCGAGTGGCCATTACCGGCATTACAGTACACAGGGGGCTCTTAAAGGAACATACACTACCACATGGAACACATATCGTCTCTCCCTGGCATAGTACATCGAAGGTGAAAATGTACAACATCTGATTACCAGTAAATATATCTGTGGGCTCGGCTTCTCTCTGAGAGTGTCACTGAGTGATTGAAACACATTCCCTTAAATATCTGGCAAGTTGTCTGAAAAAGTTGCAAAGCCCATTAATGGACTGTGACTGTGAAGCAGTACTGAGCAGCACGGCTCAGCCACACTGTCACTTTACAGTGGATCAATGCAGCAAAATGGTGAAAGAATCAATGCTGGTCCCTGGACAGTGGGTGACTGTAGAATCACTACAGTCAGTGATACTAGTCAAAGCAGAGTCTCTCTAGTGCAAAACTCGACAATAAATAAATGGGCAATAAACAATGGAGGTCGCTGTACAGTGGGTGAATGTAGAATCACTACAGTCAGTGAGAACAGTCACAGCAGGGTGGGCTCCAATACACAACAGTTCAAAATAAACAAAAATTGTATGAACCAAAATATATATTAGAAGACAATGATAGGTAATCAAATAAACACATTATGTGGAACATAATGTACCAAGAGGAAATCATCAGTGAAAATAAATGAACAATCATTCAGAACCGTGATCCTTGTGACGGGGCCGTGTTGGATAGAAACATTTTTTGGGCAGTATTTCTTCAGTGTGCACTGATTCAATGACTAGCTTTAAATAACTTGAACACACAATGATAACAATTACAAAGAACTTCCTGGAATCTACAGCACAGCAAAAAGGCAGCTCGGCACAACTGGACTGTGCCAGTGTGGAAATTCCACACAAGCCTCCTCCCACTCTAATGACATCATCCCACCATGCCCCGAATCCATCTATTAGCTTCCCTCTCATTTAAGTATCAAGCCTCCCATTGAATGTGTCAATGTTATCTACATCAAACACCCCATGTGGCAGCTAGATCTACAGTCTCACCACTGTCAGTGTGAAAAATAAATCCACCTAACTGCTTTACCTGATCTGTTAGTGGCTATTTTATATTAATGCCTCCTTGTTTTGGGCTCACCCACAAACCAAAACAGTTTCTCCACATTCACACAATCGGACTCCTTCATAATTTTGTAGATCTCTATGCTGTCTCCTCGTAGTCTTGTCTTTTCCAGAGAGTAGAGCCCCAGCCTGCTCAATCTTTCTGATAGTCACATCATCTCAATTGACGTAACATTCCTGAAAATCTTAGCTGCATTTTCTCTAGTCCTTCATTATCATTTTTACAGTATGGAGATCAGAACTGCACACATTACTCCAAGAGTGGTCTAAGCAAGGTCCTAGCTCAATTTTAAATTACCTCCCTGCTTTTGTATTCTCTCTCTTTAGAAATGAACCCAGCACATGGGACACTTTATGACCTTCATGTGTTGATAGGTTTAGTAATTTATGTATTTTTATTCACAGATCTCTATAGTCGTCTCCTCCACTTAGCTTATGATCATCAAGGAAAAAGTGGCCTCCTCATTCCTCCAAACTATACAAACCACCTCAAGAGAAGGAATGTTGCCGGGGATATAACAACAGAGAAGCTCTGTAATAGGGTGAAAGGCAGGGATGTTTAAATGGACAACAGATTCATTACCTGCGCACACTGTCCGAAATCCTGGGAGCAGTGTTTATGATCTGAAACTGTTGAACTCGATGTTGCATCTGGAAGGTTGTCAAGTACCTCATCGAATGATGAGCTACAAATAACATAAGAAATAGGAGCAGCAATAGGCCACTTGGCCCCTCGAGCCTGCTCCGCCAGTCAATAAGATCTTGGCTGATCTAGGGCACTTCCCAGCCCGATCCCCATAACCCTTCACACCCTTATCTTGCAAAAATGTGCCTATCTCCACTTTAACTGTATTTAATGACCCAGCATCCTCAGCTCTCTGGGGCAGAGAATGCCACAAATTTACTACCATCTGAAAAAAGAAGTTCCTCGTCATCTCTGTTCTTAATGGGCGACCCTTTATTCTGAGACTGTGCCCGCGAGTTCTAGATTTCACCATGAGGGGAAACATCTTCTCTGCATTTACCCTGTCGAGCCTGCTCAGTATCTTAAATGTTTCGATAAGATCACCTCGCATTCTTCTAACTTCCAATGAGTATAGGCCCAGCCTGCTCAACATTTCCTCATAAGTGAAATCCCTCATCTCTGGAGTTAACCTAGTGAATCGTCTCTGAACTGCCTCCAATGCAAGTATATCCTTCCTTAAATAAGGAGACCAAAACTGTACGCAGTACTCAAATTTCGGTCTCACCAGTACCTTGTACAGTTGTGGCAGGACTTCGCTGCTTTTATACTCCAACCCCCTTGAAATAAAGGCCAACATTCCATTTGCCTTTTTGATGACTTGCTGTACCTGCATGTTAGCTTTTTGTGTTTCATGCACAAGGACCCCCCCCCCGTCCCTCTGAACTGTAGCATTTCGTAATCTCTCTCCACTTAAATAATAGTTTGTTTTTTTATTTTTCCTGCCAAAGTGTATAACCTCGCACTATCACACATTATACTCCATCTCCCAAATGTTTGCCCACTCACCTAGCCTGTCTATATCCCTTTGCAGATTCTTTGAGTCCTCTGCAAAACTTACTTTCCCACCCATCTTTGTATCATCCGCAAACTTGTCTGCATTGCACTCGATCCCTTCATTCAAGTCATTAATGTAGATTGTAAATAGTTGGGACCCCAGCACCGATTCTTGTGGCACCCCACTAGTTACCTTTTGCCAACCAGAAAATGACCCATTTATCCCGACTCTCTGCTTTCTGTTAATAGGCCAATTCTGTATCCATTCTAATATATTACCCCCAACTTCGTTAGCTCTTATCTTAAGCAGTTACCTTTTCTGTGGCAACTTATTGAATGTCTTCTGGAAATCAAAATACACCAGATCCACTGGCTCCTCCTTGTCCACCCTGCTTGTTACATCCTCACAGAACTCCAGCAAATTTGTTAAACATGATTTCCCTTACCTAAAACCATGCTGACTCTGTTTGACTGAATTATATATTTTTTCTAAATGACCTGCTAGTGCTTCTTTAATGAAGAACTCCAGCATTTTCCCAACGACAGATGTAAGGCTAACTGATCAATAGTTTCCTGCTTTCTATCTCCCTCCTTTCTTAAATAGGGGTGTTACATTAGCGGTTTTCCAATCCGCTGGGACCTCTCCAGAGTCCAGGGAATTTTGGTATATTGCAACCAATGCATCCATTATATCTGCAGCCACTTGTTTTAAGGCCCTGGGATGCAGGCCATCTGGTCCAGGGACTTGTCGTCTTTTAGTACCATTATTTTCCCGAGTACTGTTTCCTTAGTGATAGTGATTGTCTTTAGATCCCCATTCCCTGTGGCCCATTAATTATCCATTATCGGGAGGTTGTTAGTGTCTTCTACAGTGAAGATAGCTGCAAAATATTTGTTCAGAATCTCTGCCATTCCCCCGTTCCCCATTATTAATTCCTCAGTCTCATCCGATAAGGGACCAACGGTTACTTTAGCTACCCTCTTCCATTTATATACCTGTAGAAGCACTTACTATCTGTTTTAACGAATCTTGCCAGCTTACTCTCACAATTCATCTTCTCTCGCTTTATTATTTTTTTAGTCATCCTTTGCTGTTTTTTTTTAAAATCCAAATCCTCTGGTCGCCCACCCATTTGGCAACATTGTTTGCCTTCGTTTTCAATTTGATACCATCCTTTACTTCCTTATTTAGCCACGGATGGTGTGCTCCCTTCTCTTAAAATATTTCTTTCTTACTGGAATATATTTTTGTTGAGAGTTATGAAATATCTCCTTAAATGTCTGACACTGCATATCAACTTTCTTACCCTTTAATTTGTTTTTCCTGTCCACTTTAGCCAGTTCTGCCCTCATGCCCTTATAATTGCCTTTGTTTAAGATCAGGGCACTGGTTTGTGATACAACTTTCTCACCCTCCAACTGAATTTGAAATTCAGCCATGCTATGATCACTCTTTCCTAGAGTACCCTTCACTTTGAGATCATTTATTAATTCTGTCTCATTAGATAGTACCAGGTACAAGATAGCCTGCTCCCTGGTTGGTTCCATTACATACTGCTCTAGGAAAACATCCCAGATGCACTCTATGAACTCCTCCTCCAGGCTACCATGGCCAACTTGATTTGTCCAATCAATATGGAGATTAAAATCACCCATGATTATTACCGTACCTTTTCCACAGGCCTCCATTATTCATTGCTTTATACTCTGTCCAACTTTTTGCAATTTAGTATACTGCATTCACTGCTCACGGTGCAGTCTCCTCTACATTTGTGGGACCAAACGCAGATTGGGTGATCGCTTTACTGAACATTTCCATTCAGTCTGCAATCATGACCCTGAGCTTCTGGTCACATGTCATTTTAATTCTCCGCCTCACTCCCACTCTGACCTCTCTGACCGTGACCTACTGCACTGTTCTAATGAAGCTCAACGGAATCTCGAGGAGCAGTACCATGTATAGGATGAATAAGATGAGAGAAATGAATGAGTGGCTCAAAGACGGGTGTGGGAGAAATGGGTTTCAATTTGTAGGGCAGTGGCACCAGTACTGGGATAAGAGGGAGCTGTTCCTTATGGAGGGGGCCTGTAGACTACGCCCACCTGAGACATTTTCCTCTTATTATTTTTTATCTCCACACAGACCGATTCTACATCTTGATCTTCTGAGCCAATATCAGTCCTCACCACTGCACTAATCCCATCTTTTACCAACAAAGCCTCCCCAGCTCCCTTTCCTTTCTATCCATCCTTCCGAATTACCTTATAACCTGGAATATTCAGTTCCCAGTCCTGGTCGCCTTGCAACCACGTCTCTGTAATGGCGATCAGATCTTACCCATTTGTTTCTATTTGTGCCGTCAACTAATTTATATTGTAACAAATACTGCGAGCATTCAGATATAGAGCTTTTAACTTTGTATTTTTACCAATTATCCTTGTTGTGGGCATTTTTCTGTTACACTCTTATTTTTAAACATTTAAATATTTAACTCCATTTCGAAATTCAGCATCATTCCGCCAGGTGCTCAACAGCACACGGATGAGATAAGCCTCGAGAGACAACTACAGAGATCGTTCATTGAACAGCCACTCTCTAAAAGGTGACCCAATTTGTGGATAGAACTTCAATTGGCAATCACTTTATAAACAATGGAAATTTATACAAATATTGAGTGAACCGATGTGTTTAAAATTGTCTTTTGGAACATAATGAAACCGATGCAGAAAGAAATAAGGAGAGCAAGGGACAGGAGCAGAATCACTGTACAGAACCGTCAGGCACAATCTAACAAGAACTAAACAAAGTAAAGGCCTTGAGCCGAATCATTGTACTGAACGGTCCCTCACAATTTAAGAACAAGAACTAAATACACATAGAACAGGCACTCGCTGTCATAAGCACCGAAATAACATAAGAACATAAGAAATAGGAGCTGGAGCAGGTGATTTGGCCCTTCGAGCCTGCTCCACCATTCAAAAAGATCATGGCTGATTATCATCCTCAACTCCACCTTCCCACACTATGCCCATATCCCTTAATTTCAAAAAAATTGTCAACCTCTGTCTTGAATATACTCAACAACTGAGCAGCCACAGCTATCTGGGGTAGAATATTCCCAAGTTTCACAATTCTTTGAGTGAAGACATTTCTCATCATCTCAGTCCTAATTGGCCGACAACTTCTTTTGAGACTGTGGCTACGTGTTCTAAATTCCCCAGCCAGGGGAAACATTTTCTCAACATTATACATGTCAAGCCCCTTAAGAATTATATATGTTTCAATTAGATCACTTCTCATTCATCTAAACCCTTGGGAATATAAGCCTAGTCCACTCAATCTCTCATCTTAGGGCAATCCCCAGGAACCAGTGAACCTCCGTTACACTCCCTCGAAGGCAAGTAGTCTTTCCTTAGGTAAGGTGTCCAGAACTGTACACAGTACTCCAGGTGTGGCATCATTATGCCCTGTATAATTGTATTAAGACTTATTCACTTTTATACACTAATTCCTTTGTAACAAAGGCTAACAGATTATTTGCTTTCCTAATTGTTTGCTGCAACAGCATGTTAAGTTACAGTGAATCGTGTACAAGGACAACCAGGTCCCTCTGAATGCAAACATTTCCCAGTCTCTCAACATTCAAAAAATATTCTTCTTTTTTGTTTTTCCTACCAAAGTGGATAACTTCACAATTTCCCACGTTGTATTCCATTTGCAATGTTGTTGCCCACTCATTCAACCTGTCTATATCTCTTTGCAGCCTCTTTGCATCCTATTCTTAGCTAATATTCCAATCTAACATTGTATCATCAGTAAACTTTCATAATTTATGCTCAGTCCCTTCATTTATGTCATTAATATAGATTGTAAATAGCTGAAGCCCAAGCACTGATCCTTGCGGTACCATACTAGTTACAGCCTGCCAACCCAAAAAAGACCCGTTTATTCCTATTCTCTGTTTTCTGTCCAGTAACCAATCCTCAATCCGTGCTAATATATTGCACCTATCCCATGAGTCCTAATTTTGTTTAATAACCTCTTGTGTGGCACCTTATCGAAAGCATTTTGAAAATCCAAATACGCTATAACCACTAGTTCCCCCTTATCGATTCTACTAGTTACGTCTTTAAGATCCTGTATCAGATTTGTCAAACACGTTTCCTCTCATGAAACCCTGTTGACTTTGCCTAATCATATTTCGATGTTCTAAGTGCCCTGATACCACGTCCCTAATAATAGATTCTAGCAAAACTCAGCAGTCTGAGCTTCAGATCACATTCAGACTGAAGGTCAGCCCAAGAGCTTGCTTAAGAGCCCCTAATGGAGTGGTTGCCCTCATTGAACTGCAAGTCAATCATTTGGTAATCTCTGTAGAACTTCGCCGTGAAATTCTCCATATTCTTCTGTTTCTTCTATTAATGAGACTGATTTGGGATTATGGAAAATCCACAGGATAGCATAATTATCAGCCATACAAACCCCAGTCCAAACACAATACTCTCAATACCCACACACATATTCATCTGAGGTCCTTTTAAACGGTCTCTTTAGGTCACCGAGAACAGAACAAAAACTTTAAGTAGATATTTCAGCTGGTTATCGCTGTCATTTTCTAACATGATATAAAGGCAACTGTATAATAGGTCAGAATGGTTCAGGTCAGTTTTTGTCTATGTGTTTAACGGCTTGTTTAACATTCATCTAAATGCAGTCTGTGACTGACAGTAAACGCTGTAAACCACACGCTCTCTCAGTTAATACACTGATTGTAATCAGGATGTAGAAAGAGTTTTAAAAGGGCAAAACACCTAGGTTTAAACTATAAAATAGTACAGTGCTCAGACAAAATGGAAGAACTCTCTGCGAGACTATTGAGTTGTCTACATTTAATATTATATTTATATCCAGGATTAAAAGGATGATAAAAACAGAAAATGTTGGAAGTACTCAGCAGGTCAGGCAGTAGCTGTGGACTGAGTTAACGTTTCAAGTCGACGCCCTCCGCCACTTTTCCTGGCACGAACCTTCTCCTTTTCACCATGGACATCCAGTCCCTCTACAACGCCATCCCCCACCAGGCTGGCCTGAGGGCCCTCTGCTTCTTCCTTGAGCGGAGGGCCAAGCCATCCCCATCCACCACCACCCTTACCTTGCAAAACTTCTCCTTTGACTCCACTCACTTACTCCAAATAAAAGGTGTTGCTATGGGAACCGGTATAGGTCCTAGCGCTGACTGCCTTTTCCTGGGACACGTGGAACATTCTTTGTTCCAGTTCCAGACAGGTTCTCTCCCTCACCTCTATTTCCGGTATATTGATGACAATAATGATGCCACTTCCTGCTCTGCTCCGAACTGGAAAATTCCATCAACTTTGCTTCCAATTTCCATCTCTCCCTCACCTTCATATGCTCCATCTCCAACTCTTCCTTTCCCTTCCTCGACCTCTCTATCACCATTTCTGGGGATAAGCTGCTGACCAATATCTACTATAAGCGCACTGAGATCCACAGCTACCTTGATTTCACTTCCTCCCATTCCACATCCTGTAAGGACTTATTCCATTCTCCCAGTTTCTCCAATATCCGTCGTATCTGTACTGATGATGGCACCTTCCATTCCAGTACTTCTGATATGTCTTCCTTTTTCCTCAACCTAGGATTCCCCTCCACCGTGGTTGACAGGTCCCTCGACCATGTCTATTCCATTAAATGCACTTTTGATTTCACCCCTTACCCTCCCTCCCAGTGCCATGATAGTGTTCCCCTGTCTTCACCTTCCAACCCACCAGCCTTACCATGTAACGCATCAACCCATGCCATGTCCGCCACCACCAGCTTGATGCAACCAGCAAACAGAACGTCCCCTCCCCTCCCCTTTCATCAATCCAGCGTGATTGTTCCCTCCATGTTACCCTGGACCACTCTTCAATCAATCACAACATCCCCTCCCCATCCCACGGCATACTCCCATGCACACGCAGGACATGAAACACCTGCCCTGTTACCTCCTGCATTCCCACCATCTGGGGCCCCAAACACACCTTAAAGTTGATTCATAGAATCATAGAATAGTACAGCACAGAAGGAGGCCATTCGGCCGTCCTGTCTGCAACAGCGCTTTTAAAGAGGGATCCAGTTTTTCTCACTCCCCCGCTCTTGCCGCATATCCCTACTCTTTTATTCACCTTCAAGTGTGTATGAAATTCCCTTTTGAAATCTACTAAAAAATCTGTATCCACCAGACTATCAGGCAGTGCTTTCACCCAGAGGCCGGCTGGAACTCACTGCCTCAAAGGATTGTTGAGGCAGAAACACTCACCACATTTAAAATGTACTTGCATATGCACTTGAAGTGCCGTAACATACACGGCTACGGACTAAGTGTTGGAAAGTGCGATAAGGCTGGATAGCTCTTTGTCGGCTGCCACAAATACGATGGGCCGAATGGCCTCATTCTGTGCTGTAAATTTCTATGATTCTATGACCTGCTGAGTGTTTCCAGCATTTTCTGTTTTTATTTCAGATTTCCAGAATCTGCAGTACTTTGATTTTGTATTAAAAGGCTGATGTTATGCGAATATATCAAATATTGAACAGTGTTCTTTTGGCGCTATTGCCAGTGAGAAAGTACGCTCTCCTTTCTAAACCCCCCTTTTAGCTGGAGTAGAATAATCCCCTTTGCCTTACATTGCCCGTTACATTTCAGAAACAGAAACCCCACAGTGCAGATCGAGGCCATTTCGGCCCATCGGCCCACATATCCCACCCGATCCCCGTAACCCCTACACCAACACATATCCCACCCTTTCCCCATAACCCCACGTATTTAATCCCCCTAACACTAAGGGTCAATTTATCATAGCCAACCAACCTAACCCGCACATCTTTGGACTGTGGGAGGAAACCGGAGCACCCGGAGGAAACCCACGCAAACACGGGGAGAATGTGCAAACTCTACATAGACAGTCACCCGAGGCCAGATTCGAACCCGGGTTCCTGGCGCTGTGAGGCAACAATGCTAACCACTATGCCTCCGTGCTGCCTGACCCCTGTGTCCCTCTAACTATTTAGTGTCTGTCCCGTACATTTCTGGTGAAATTTCATCCTCAACCTCTGGGTATTAATCTGACAGGCGGATCGCATGCCCTGTCCAGAACCTGGCTGATTTTAATTCTACTGAAATAATGTAAATAATGAAATATTTAGTCAGACACACCAGCTTGCTATAGAACTTCACCCCTCAAAAAAAATAACTATTTCCCATCAATACTCGACTAAACAATTGAACTTAATCAGTAGTTTTTGTTCAACGTCCATTGATGCAGCTCTTGTTAATTAAAGGATATACAGCTTCCAAGGCCCTAAGATCTGGAATTCCCTTCCTAAACCTCTTTTTATATTATTCTAGATATGGCCACGGCAGGCACAGCCAGCATTTATTGCCCATCCCTAATTGACCTTCAGATGGTGATGGTGAGCCGCCTTCTTGTACCACTGCAATCCATTTGGTGAAGATACTCTCACAGTGCTGTTAGGTAGGGAATTCCTGGATTTTGACACAGTGATGATGAAGGATCGGCAATATACTTCTAAGTCAGGATGGTGTGTGGCTTGGAAGGGAGCCTGGAGATGGTGGTGTTCCTATGTGGTCGCGGATTTGGGAGGTGCTGCTGAAGAAGCCTTGATGAGTTGTTGCAGTGCATCTTGTAGATTGTACACACTGCAGCCAATGCACAATGGTGGTGGAGGGAGTGAATATTTAAGGTGGTATATGGGCTATTAATCAAGTGTTCTGCTTTGCCCTGGATGGTGTCGAGCTTCTTGAGTGTTGTTGGATGTGCACTCATCCAGGCAAGTGGAAAGTGTTCCATCACACTCCTATCTTGTGCCTTGTAGATGGTGGAACGGCTTTGGGGGAGTCAGGAGTCGATATGCTCACCACAGAATACTTAGCCTCCGACCTGCTCTTGTCACAGTATTTATGTGGCTGGCCAGGTATGTTTCTGGTCAATGGTGAACCCCCCGGATGTTGATGGTGGGGCATTAGGCAAAGGTAATGTTGTTGAATGTCAAGGGGCGGTGGTTAGACTCCCGCTTGTTGGAGATAGTCATTGCCTGGCACTTCTGTTGTGCGAATGTTACCTGCCACTTATCGGCCCAAGCCTTCACGTCGTCAAGGTCTTGTTGCATGCGGGCATGGAATGCTTCATTATCTGAAGGGTTGTGAATGGCACTGAAGACCGTGCAGTCATCAGCGAACATCCCCATTTCTGACCTTATGTTGGAAGGAAGGTCATTGAAGTAGCAGCTGAAGATGTTTGGGCCTAGGACACTGCCCTGAGGTACTCCTGTTGCGATGTCCTGGGGCTGTGATAATTGATCTCCAACCATTACAGCCAGTGGAGACTTTGCGCCCCGATTCCTATTGACTTCAGTTTTACATGGGATTGTTAATGCCACACTCGGTCAAATGCTGCCTTGATGTCATGGGCAGTCACTCTCAGCTCACCTCTGGGATTCAGCTCCTTTGTCCATGTTTGGACCAAGGCTCTAATGAGGTCGGGAGCCTAGTGGACTTGGTGGAACCCAAACTTTGCATCAGTGAGCTGGATATTGATGAATAAGTGCTGCTTGATAGCACTGTCGATGAATCCTTCCAACACTTCGCTGATGATTGGGTGTAGACTGATGGCGTGATAATGGGCTAGATCGGATTTGCCCTGCTTTTTGTGGACAGGACATACCTGGGCAATTTGCCACATTGTCGGATGGATGACAGTGTTGTAGCTGTACTTGAACAGCTTGGCTAGAGGCGTGGCTAGTTCTGGAGCACAAGTCTTCAGCACGAAAGCCGGGAAGTTGTCGGCTCCCATAGCCTTTGCTGGATTCAGTGCACTCAGCCGTTTCTTGATATCACATGGAGTGAATCGAATTGGCTGAAGACTGGCTTCTGTGATGGTGGGGATCTCAGGAGGAGGCCGATAAGAATTATCCAATCATCACTGCCAAAGCTTCATTCTTATCTTTTGCACTCAGGTGCTGGGCTCCACCACCATTGAGGATGGGGTTTTTCATGCAGCCTCCTCCTCCGGACTGGATGTGACAGGACAGTAGAGCTTTGATCTGATCCATTCATTGTGGATCGCTTATCCCTGTCGAAAGCCTGCGCTTCCACTTTTTAGCATGCATGTAGCTTCCCCAGGTTAGCACCTCATTTTTAGCTATGCATGGTGCTGCTCCTGGCATGCTACTCTACACTCCTTATTGAACCAAGGTTGGTCCCCTGGTTTGATGTTAATTGTAGAATTAGTGACATGCCAGGTTATGTGGTTACAAGTTGTGGTGGAATATCAATCTGCTGCTGTTGATGACCCACAGCGTCTCGTGGATGCCCAGTTTTGAGCTGCTAGATCTGTTCTGAATCTATCCCAATTAGTACAGTGGTCGTGCCTCTCAACACGATGGAGGGGGTCCTCAGTTTGAAGACGGGACTTTGTCTCCACAATGACTGTGAGGTGGTCATTGCTACTAACAATACTGGCATGGACAGATGCACCTGAGACAGGTCGTTTGGTGAGGAAGAGGTCGTGTTGGTTCTCACACTAACTGTCGCAGTCCCAGACTGGCAGCTATGCCCTTCAGGACTCGGCCAGTAGTGTTGCTACTGAACGGCATAGAAGTCCCCCAACCAGAGTACCTTCTGTGCTTCTCTTACTGCTTATTACAAGTGGTGTTCAACGTGGAGCAGTACTGATTGATCAGCTGAAGGAGGGCAGTAGGTGGTTTTCAGCAGGAGGTTTCCTTGCCCATTTGGCATCAGACATCATGTGGTCTGGAGTCAATGTTGCACACTCACAGGACCACTCTGCCACTACCCCTGGTGGGGCCTTGTCCTGTTGCTGGGACAGGACATACCCAGGGATGGTGATAGAGGAGTTTGGGACATTGGCTGAAAGGTATGATTCTATGATTATTACTATATCAGGTTGTTGCTTGACCAGTCTGTGTGGGACAGCTCTCCCAATGTTTTCACAAGTCCCCAGATGTTTGGTGAGGAGGACTAGGCTGGGTGTGCTGTTGTCGTGTTTGCAACCAGTGCCAAGGTCGATGCCGGGTGGTCTGTCCGGTTTGTTCTTATTATTGTGTTTTGTAGCAGTTTGTTACAACTGAGTGGCTTGCTGGGCCATTTCAGAGGGCAGTTAACAGTCAACTGCTGTGGGTCTGGATTCACATTTAGGGCAAACCAGGCAAGGACGACAGATTTCCGTCTCTAAAGGACATTAGTGAACCAGATGGGCTTTTAAGACAGTCCGATAGTTTCATTTCTGATATTGCTTTTTATTCCAGATTTATTTCATTAGCTGAATTTAGTGCGATTTGAACTTGCGTCTCTGAATCATAAGTCTCGGCTTCTGGATTATTAGCCCAGTACCATTACCATGATGCTACCCTCTCCACCTCTCTATCTCTCTTTCCCACTTTAAGACACTCATTGAAACCAAACTCTTTTACCAAGCTATTGGACGTCTGCCATATTGGCCAGGACTTTACGGGGTCTCTGATGGCGTACAACGTTGTAAGTGTCCCGCAATTCAGGGTTTCTGCACACAATGCACATGCGTGATAACACGGAACTTGCGATCTGTCAAGTTTCTCCTTCACAGATCGTACCCAGCCACTACACATTCACTTTCGGTGGCAGAGATTTGTGCTATTTGCCCAACTACTGCCCAGCTAATACCCACCAAACCCTTATTCCCGGTAAAAGATCATGTAAGGCCTTCGTTTACCAGCATAAGCATTTAAGTAAATGTTAAAATATATTTGAAATGATTTAAACATTCACTTACAACTAAAATTAATTTAGGTTATCTTTGTCCCGTTTAATTTTTTTAATATTAATTATTCAAAAAATTAATTACTTTATAAATATTTAATAAAATGATAATTTAATTAATTTTGAACCTGTGATTATTTATTTTTATGTCAGTGTTGTCAAGTTGTATTGATCATGTGATTCCTATTATGCTTATAGAGATTCCGTCCGGTGATCGATTCCCATTGAGCGCAATAGGAATCCGACCTTTGTCACTGGTTGGCCTAGCCCACATGATCACAGTGACACTTGCGAACCGCCTGTGCCCCTGGGACCCGTGGGCCTTTACTCAGGCGCAGGCCTGCAGGCCCAGGACCGCGAGAGTCAGAAGCTCCAGAGCCATCAGCTAAGTACGGAGGATTTTTGCGGTTTGGAGGTGTACGTGGGCGGCAAGCCTCCGACCGCAATTTCCAGGCCAATATCTCCTTATATGGCTGGTTGCTAATTTTTGTTTCATAAAGCGCCTGTGAAGCGCCATGGGACGTTTTACTATTTTATAGGCCCTGTATAGTTGTTGTTTTATTCCATTTATTGTTAAAGGTCAGTGGTATAATTCCATTTGCCTAAACTGAAGAGCAAACATGATCGCAATACATTTGGTGGATTCAGACTGTATTAAATGACAAGACTCACAGTTAGATTTCAGATAGAGAGGCCCAGGTAATCAGCGGGCGATATTAGACACAGAAGAAGAACTAAATCTAATGATGCGACTCCAGCAGACCTGTTGCCAGAATAGATACTTGTACAAGTATTTTTTTATAAACCCTTTAAAAAATGGGCGGACACCACAGGACTCACTGTTGGGAACTACATTCACAGTCATGCGCCTCACAGTCTTTTCAACAAAACAGGAAATATAGACGTTTCAGTGCTGGCTTATTGTTTGGAGAAATAGATGTAGTGAGCCAGCATTTTATGTTGTGGTTATGTAAGAAAAAAATGTATGTAAGTATTTAGCCTTCATTAAACAATGCAAATCGACCATATGTTTTACCAATACAATATCTGAGTAGAACTGCCCATCGGCGAAGCTCACATCCAAGTATTTAGATGAACATGAACCTATTTGAACAGAAATAAAAACAGCTCGACATGAATGCAGTGTCTCTGGTTTAAGTATTGGAGCCTGAACTGCCCGGAGCTGCAGTTCCACTGTTCGAGGGTAGAACAGAGAATATGTGAGGAACAAAGAGCGGTGGGAGTGAGTGGGACTGGAGATTGACAGAGAGAGAGAGGTGATTTAAAGCTTTGGTCTAGAGCATGTAGTGACACTGTACTTTTATCAGAGGGATGGAGAGGCAGAGATAGAGAAAGGTAGACAGAGACAGAGAGATATAGAGAGACACAGGCAGAGGGAGAAATGCAGACACAGACACAGACAGAGATGAAGAGAGTGAACGCAATTAACTACAGCATGAGGCAGCCCTGTACAAGAATCAAAATGGGAGAGAACGTTAGAGAGAAAGAGACATAGAGAGAGAGAAAATGTTGAGATGCAGAGAGAGAACGAGAGAGAGCAAGAGAGACAGAGAGGTAGAGACATAGAAACAGAGAGAGGAGGGTGAATCCCATGAACTGGAGCACGTGAGAAACCTGTACCATAATCAGACGAATGGACTGATAGATAGATAGACAGATAGATAGATAGACAGATAGATGGATAGAGAGATAGAGAGATAGATAGATAGATAGATAGATAGAGAGATAGATAGATAGACAGATAGATAGTTAGAGAGAGAGAGAGAGAGAGAGAGAGGATGCCAGTAAAGATACACTAGAGTGGTTGGCAACCAATATACCAATCAAAGGAATGGAGTAGAGAGACCACGAGACAATAGAAAGACAGAAACAGAGAATCTCGAGCTGGCAGGTTGATCAGGGGAGTAAAGGTGTCGGAGGATTTACTAAGATCAGGACAGAGTGGCACAACTGTTAGAGGCTGATTTCAGGGAAAGGTAAAAGGAGAAAGACTGGGAAAGCCATTTCTTGGGCTTTCTCTTCACGCTCATTTAATGTCATACAGCAGGTATACAAGGACATTAAAGTGTTTATGAGAATATTAAACTGTGCTGGGCAGAGCGAATGGGATGAGAGAACGCGGCAGGAAAGTGGCCGAATCATACCGGTGTGCTGCATGTTCTACTTCATTTTTCTGACCTCCTAGACATGCAGTAGATGCAGCCCCGCTGCTCCATGCACAAGATGCACGACCAAGTTACGATGCAGCTTTCGGGCAGAAAGTGAACCAGTTTCATGGAGGCAGGACTCAGGGTAAGAGCACTGGCAGAATGTGACGCAGCAACCGTGGGGGAATCAATCCCAAGATGGGATCCCTTCTATTAAAACCTCCAAACATGGGGCCGTGTATATTCAATTTCGTAGTTGGTGGTGCGTGATTCTGGTAAATGGTGCTGGATTTAATCTTCTAGATCATCAAGAAGAATAACACCCAGCCAGGGTCTCTGTGAACAGCATCCACCGCGCTGAAGGCAGGTGTCCCGTCTTATGTCTAAATGGGAATCTCTGAGAGTCGGGAGGACAGGGCTGGAGGCATTACCTGTAGCCTGAAGAACCCTCCCAGTGCTCTGTACTGGAAAACGGCCCCGGTCCACTGGATAAACTCCAGTGGAACACTTGGACACAAGAGGTTCCGAACCCTTGGTTCCGTCAAAATGCATCTCCACTCTCTTCAGTCAGGTCAATAGAGTCTGTCTCTCGGGGGGAAGTTTTGCAATCCCTATCTCGACCTGTGTTTACTTCTTCACACTGGTTTACAAGAACCATTGGTGTCTCAGTTGCCACGCCGCCATTCTGCTCTGTGTCTCTGACACTCCAGAACTGCATTGTCCGTCTCCAAATGAGTCTGTTGTGTCCTTACCTGTCACAGTTTCTCCAAATTTCGGAGGAGCCGGCAATCTTGTGTTATTCTCCATCACTACTTTCCCTTTCTTTGGATGGAGCTGTCCTAATTATCACATTGTGGCAGAGCCACCAAGGAACTCTTATACGAATGTATGTAATTGCCTTTAAATCTGTATCCTTTCGCTGTATGTAAATAGCGCGGTCTCTAACGGGTTAAGACCGTGCGCGATGACGGCATCACGTGGGTCACGTGACATTCCCAGCGGCGGGAAACGTGTTGACGTCATGACGTCGGACTGAGGGTCCTCCCCTTCTCAGTCCTCGTGGAGCCAGCATTAAGCAAGCACCTGTTGATTTGTTCTCCTGCGTTTTTGTTTGTTACTTCCACCAGTTTGCATTAAACATCGTTTTGGTTAGCTGATTGACTCGCTCTCAGTATTTTCATTAGGAATTTACCAATTCCTACTATGGTGACCCCGAATCTTCGCGGACGACCTTCGCGGAGGAAGGGAGATGCAGTGACATGATGGAAGCAAATGCAGTGGCTTTGAAGCTCCCTCAGTTTTGGTAACAGCAGGCGGCCTCTTGGTTCATGCAAGCAGGGGCTCAGTTCGAACTTCGGAACATAGTGCAGGATCAGACCCGTTAACTCCACGTGGTCTCTGCACTCGACAGCTCCATGGCTTCGAGGATTATAAGCCTGCTGGAAAAACCCCGGCGGACAGCAAGTACGACACTCTTAAGGCGCGGCTTATCCCAGTATTCGGCCTCACAAAGTCAGAACGCGCACGGCGGTTACTCACGCTACCTGGGTAAGGCAACTCCAAGCCGCCGGAGTTAATGAGCCAGATACTCACACTCCTTGGTTCAGAACCGCAATGTTTCCTCTTTCAGGAATTGTTCCTGAGCCAATTGCCCGAGCAGGTGCAAGCGGCCCTCACGAGGTTGGACACTGCGGATTGTGTGGCGCTGGCCGCTTAGGCCGACACAATTTACACCATCATGCAACCTTACTGTGCTGCCACGAGGCATCCCGGCCAGAAGGGCCCCGCACTGATGCCTCCACCATCTGGTTGGTGTTATTACCACGCCCGTTTCGGCCCGAAGGCCAGATGCTGCCGCCTTCCCTGCGGGTTCAAGCCTAAAGCAACGAAGAAGCACCAGCAACAACAGCGCGACGGGATGACCGAACCTCAAGTAGGCCCCACGGCCACGCTGGCAATTGGCGATTCCGGGAAGATATTATATATCACCGATTCCATCTCAGGCCGGCAGTTCTTATGCGACATGGGAGCGCAGTGTAGTATCCTTCCCGCCTCGGTCCTCGACATCCGGGCTTGAGGTGCGGTTGTCCACTCCAAGCTGCCAATGGCGGTGCAATTCATTCTTTCGGGAAACGGTGGGCCCAGGTGTGTTTCGGCTGTCAGCTCTTCCAATGGGAGTTGATCACCGCCAAAATTTCGCAAGCGATCCTCGGCGCCGATTTTTAATGCGGCAACAGCTTGTCGGTCGATTTAAAAAATCGTCGGCTGATCAACACCGCCACGTCCAACTCCATCCCGTGCTTTCGAGGTTCAGTCGCATTGCACACGGTCAACTGCACTTCGCCAATGCCCAACAAATTCACCCGCCTTCTGGGTGAATTTCCAGAGTTAACCAGGCCCACCTTTTCTGCCATGACCACCAAGCACAGGGTGGAGCAACACATTACAATGATCGGCTCCCCAGTCTACGCATGGGCTCAATGACTAGAACCCAGCAAACTCGTGGCCGCTAAGGCAGAGTTCACCGCAATGGAGCGGTTGGGGATTACTCACTGGTCGAATAGTCCCTGGTCCTCACCGCTCCACATCGTCATGAAACCCGGTGGTGGAGGCGGTCCTGCGGTGACTACTGATGGCTTAATGATGTCACAACTCCGGATAGGTACCCTATACCACACACCCAGGATTTCTCCGCGCATTTGGCAGGGAATTCGATCTTTTCCAAGGTTGACCTCGTCCGTGGGTACCATCAAGTGCCTGTACACCCCAGGACATCCCAAAGACTGCGGTTATCACCCCCTTCGGCCTATTTGAGTTCCTCCGAGAGCGATTTGGGCTCAAAAATGCGGCACAGGCGTTCCAGCGCCTTATGGATTCGGTGCTGTGGGACATTAAGTTTTTATTTGTGTATCTCGATGATATCCTGATCGCCAGCACCACTAAAGAAGAACACCTCAGTCATCTGTGTTCCCTCTTTCGCCGCCTCCATCAGCATGGCCTGATAATCAACCCGGCCAAATGCCAGTTCGGGCTGCAGCAGATGGCCTTTTTGTGCCACCGCATCACTTCGGAGGGGGCACTGCCACTCCCGTCAAAGGTGGAGATGATTGCAGCATTTCCATGGCCACAGTCCGTCAAGACCCTCCAGGAGTTCATGGGTATGGTAAATTTTTACCATCGTTTTGTTCCCAGGGCCGCGCAACTGATGCAACTGCTCTATGAGGCCCTCAGAGGATAACTGGGAAAGGAACCCGTGGTTTGAAGGCCTGAGATGGATTGCGCCTTCAGCGACACAAAGGCCACTCTCGCAAATGCAACAGTATTGGCACACCCACTGCCTGGAGCCACCATCGCTCTTATGACTGATGCTTCTGATTACGCCATCGGAGCCATGCAGGAGCATTGGGTCAACGGCGCATGGCAGCCACTGGCATTTTCTAGTCACCAACTGCGCAGTAATGAGCAGAAGTACAGCACGTTCGACAGGGGGTTGTTGGTGCTGTTTCTGGCTATTGGCCATTTTCATTTTCTTCTGGAAGGGCGCCACTTCACCGCATTTGTGGACCACAAACCGCTGACTTTTGCTATGGCCAAGACTACCGAACCGTGGTTGGCTCGGCAGCAGTGACAACTCACCTTTTTTTCAGAGTTTACCACCGACACCCGTCACATGGCCGGCAAGGACAATGTGGTGGCCGATTGCCTGTCACGGGCATCCGTCCAGGCCGTCCAACTGGGAATAGATTATTCACACATGGCTGCCGACCAAGCAGCCGACCCAGAAACTCAGGCATTTCGTACCGACTCCTCCTGCCTCCAGCCAACAGATGTGCATTTCCATGCGGCGTATATCTCCTTGCTCTGCGACATCTCCTTGGGGGATCCCCGCCCGATTGTTCCATTTTCCTGGCGTCGGAAAGTCTTTGCCGCCATACCCGGACTTTCACATCCAAGCGTGAAGGTGTCTCAAAAGTTATTGGCATCCAACTTCATCTGGAGAGGGATGCGCAAAGATGTCCATGACTGGGCGAACACCTGCATCGTTTGCCAAGGAGCCAAAGTGCAACGTCATGTTAAAGCCCCCTTGGCCACTTTTGAAGTACCAAAACGCTGTTTCGACCACGTCAAATTCGACCTCGTTGGGCCACTTCTGCCATCACAAGGTTTCACTCACCTCCTGACCATGGTCGAACGCACTACAAGATGGCCAGAGGCGGTTCCTCTGACGTCCACTACCTCCGCGGATGTCGCCAGGGCTTTTATTTCCTCATGGGTGGCACAGTTCGGCATCCCATCAGATATTTCATCTGACTGCCATCCACAATTCTCGTCCGAACTTTGGAATGCTGTAGCCTTAGGTTTGGGCACCAAGCTCCATTGCACCACGGCCTACCACCCGCAGGCCAACGGGTTATGTGAGCGCTTTCATCGATCGTTGAAGGCGTCACTGAGAGCCAGGCTCCAGGGTACTGCATGGGTAGACAGGCTGCCTTGGGTTATGCTTGGTTTGTGTATGGCACCAAAGGAAGACCTGCAATCATCTTCCGCGGAACTGGTGTACGGCTAGCCACTTTGGGTGCCAGGCAAGTTCCTGCCATCACCAACGAAGCCGTGGTCCACAGCCGACCAACTGGAAGCTCACCGGGAAGCAGCCCAAGTGTTCCAGCCAATTCCAACATCACATCACGGTTTTCCAACCTTGCACATCCCAATGGAGCTAATGCAGGCCAAGTTCATTTTGTCCATCACGATGCCCATCGCAGTCCGCTCAGGCCTCCTTATACGGGCCCTTTCTGAGTGTTGCAGGTGGGTGCCAAGAGATTTTTGGTCAACATCGGTGGCAAGCCTGACCACATTTCAATCGACCACATCAAGCCCGCGCATCTGGACCTCAAACAACCAGTCGAAACTGCACAGCCACTACGTCGTGGTCGACCACCCACTGCTACCCTGCCTGACCAGATCACTCCACCCACCCGCTGATCAACTGCCCAGCAAATTCCTCTCCGGGAATATAGGAGTCATTCGAACAGGCTTGTCCAACCTCCTCTTCGATTGACTTTTGTTATCAAAGACAATTCTGGGGGGGGTGCATGTGGCAGAGCCACCAAGGAACTCTTATATGAATGTATATAATTGCCTTTAAATCTGTATTCTTTCGCTGTATGTAAATAACGCGTTCTGTAAAGGGTTAAGACCGAACGCGATGACGTCATCGTGGGTTAGGTGACTTTCCCAACGGCGGGAAACGTGTTGACGTCATGACGTCGGACTGATTGGCCTCCTCTTCTCAGTCCTCGTGGAGCCAGCATTAAGCAAGCACCTGTTGATTTGTTCTCCTGCACTTTTGATTGTTTCTCCCACCAGTTTGCATTAAACATCGTTTTGGTTAGCTGATTGACTCGCTCTCAGTATTTTCGTCAGGAATTTACCAATTCCTACAACATCACATTCAGTATTGACTCGAAAGAGTCACTGGGTTTGGCGGCTCTTGTTATGCATTTCTTTAAATTCGGGAGATTGGACCGTTGTGTGAAAGCAAGTTTCATTCACCCTGTGATTGTAAATCCCGTTTTTCTGTTGCGGGTATTTTACATTAGAGGCAGAAGGTATCAGATGTGATATCGGGAAACACAAATGGACCTGAGTGACAGTTTAGTCTGCGTCTCCTTTTTCACCAGACCCAGTCATATAGGCCGCCAACTAAAAGGGAATTGCCCGTGGATCGGCTCTCCATCCCTGTATAGTCCAGGGAGAGGTACACTCGGGGACGCTGTTAAAGTGAATAAACCAAAGACTGAAACTTTGTTCAGAGTGAGATCATTATAGCTGCAGTACCGGGGGGAGCCATGGAACCATTCTGGAGCCGATCACTGATATTAAGCTCCAGCTTTAGTGCGTCTTAGTGACGAAGGGAATTCTACCAGGTGAATAACAGTAACGGTGTTTATCCGGAATGGAGAATGGTTTCATATTAACTGGCTACATATAATTACCTCAATATGCTATAATTTAAAGCAACTGCTGCTCTAATGTCTGTGGTGACCTGTTGCTGCTCCGGGTCTGTCGCAATGGGGTTATCGGTCCAGATCTAGCCCGGCTGGTGCTGACCACCAGCCGGAATGATGACCGGCCTGACTCGGGAATCTCCCGGCTTGGGGTGTACATGGATCTCACATTCTCGTCTCTGTATCAAATCAAAACAACTTTTATTGTCATTGTTAGTGCACAAGTGCAGTACAACGAAATGTAGGCTTGCGGCTCCCGAGAGTGTACATTTAGATTAAGACATTTAAACATTCAACATACATTTGGCTTGTAATACATTAACATAAACATAACCATAATAAAGTGCATTGGCAGATGTGCAGGCTTTAGAGTTTATTTGTTGAGTTCAGTAGGATGACACCCCTGGGAAAGAAGCTGTTCCTAAATCTGGTCGTACGTGTGCGAATGCATCTGTAGCGTCTCCCAGATGGCAGGAGGGCAAACAAACTGTGGCTGGGGTGGGTAGGGTCTTTGATGATGGACCATGACCTCTGTAAACAGCATTTCTGGTATATGTGCTCTATGGTCGGTAGCTGGGTGCCGGTGATGCGTTGGGCAGTTTTGACTACCCGCTGCAGGGCTTTCTGGTCATAGTAGCTACAGCTGCCATACCATACTGTGATACAGTTTGTCAGGATGCTCTCTATTGTGCAGCGGTAAAAGTTAGAGAGGATCAGGGGTGACAGGTTACATCCCTTCAGCCTCCTTGGAAATATAGGCGCTGCTGGGCTTCTTCACCAGAGAGGAGGTATTGAGGGACCAGGAGAGGTCTTCCGTGATGTGGACTCCGAGGAACGTAAAGCTGTCCACCCTTTCCACCACAGCCCCATTGATGTGGATGGGGGTGTGACTTCCGCCTTTAGACTTCCTGAAGTCCACAATGATTTCTTTGGTTTTCTTGATGTTAAGGGCCAGGTTGTTATCGGCGCACCACTTCATGAGGTGCTGGACCTCCTCCCTGCAGGCTGACTCATCGTTGTTGGTGATCGGGCCTACTACCGTGGTATCATCCGCAAACTTGATGATGGTGTTGGAACCATGAACAGCCACACAGTCTGTATCGATGAAATAAGTTGAAAAAAGTGAGCGCCGCTCCACCATGAACCGCTCTTGAAAACGGGATTAACTGTGATTGAATCCATCTGATTGTCGTTGTTTATTAATCTCAATCCCGTTCCGTTTACTTCCGTGGTGGAAAAGTGCTGCAGCACATCAGAAAGTGAGCAGATTCATTGTTCTTTATATGTAAATAAAATGATAATATCAGTAATAATGATCAGTAAAGTTGGACTGAGACCAATGTTGTCTCTCATGCTGTTTCACGTCCGTGTTTCCATGATTGACCCATAGTTTCACTCACAAAAAGTTATTCAGTGTTGAATAACATTCCGGATGTAGTTAGCTCGGGGACTTGCAGTCAGAAGCAAATGCAGACACTTTGGGAGTCTAGGCTGCACAGTGCGACACAAGAGAGTGTAGCTCTGGGGGACTATTGGAGATTTGATAGTCAGGGGATTATACAGGTATTTCTGTAACCAAAAATATGAGTTCTCAATGGTGTATTGCCTCCCTGGTGCCAAGGTAAAATATATAATTGAACGGGTGCAGGACATTGTGCGAGGGGAAGGGGAACCGTAGAAGTTGTGATCCATATTGGAAATAATGGCATTGGCAGGAAGAGGGCTGACGTCAACAGGCAGAGTTTCAGAAGCTAGGAAAAAGATTAAAGAGCAGGTCGTCAACGGTGATCTGCTCTGAATGACTCCCATTGCTCGTGCCAGTGAATACAGAAACAGGAAGATAGTGCAGCGAATGCCTGGCTGGAGAAGTGGTGCAGGAGGGAGGGCTTCAGATTCCTGGGGCATTGTGACAAGTTATGGGGTAGGGGGGAACTTTACAGGCAGGACGGGTTGCACCTGAACAGGGCTAGGACCAACGTCGCATGGGGAGTTTAGTTCGTGCTCCGGGCGAGGGTTTGTACTAATTTGGATGGGGAAAGGGCACCAGGACGCAGCAGCAGAGAGGAGAGACCAGGTGCATAGAAATCTAAGAGGGACAAACAGCAACAGCACAAATAATAACCTATTAAGAGCAGTAAGTAAATGGAGAAATAAAACAGAACCGACTAGCATGGTACTGGAATGCATGTGTTTTAGTGCGAAGACTGCTACAAATAAAGTTGACGAGCTACAGGTGCAAGTTGCCACATGGGGTTATAATAAATTCACTATGACAGTAACCTGGCTTAAACATGGACAGGAATGCGAATTAAACATTCATGGTTATAATGTAGTAAGGAGGGAGAGGGAAGGAGAAAAGAAAGGAGGGCTGGCAGATTTGATCAAGGATAATATTACAGTTATAAAGCGGGACGATATACTAGATGGTTCAAACACTTAATCTATCACCTTAGAATTAAGGAACAGAAAATCAGCTGTTAAATTTCTGAGTAATGAACCAGTACTGGACCTAGTTCAGGGAAACAAAGTTGGGGAATTGCAGTGCGATACAGAGTAAGAACATCTGGGAAATCGTGATCATAATATAATAATGTGTAAGTTGTTATGAACATGGTACAAGAAAAATCAAATGTGAAATTATCAAATGGAAGAGTGCGAAAATTTCACTGATTTCTGAATGATTCTAGTAAAGTGGACTAAAAAAATCCATGAAAACAGTAAAGGGACAAAGACTGGCCTTCAAGGCGGAAATAGTTCGTGTAACATACAAGCAAATCCCCATAAAGAGGGAAAATGTGGCATCCAAATCTAGAGCTCCCTGGATAACAAATGAAATAGAAATTAAAATAAAACAGAAAAATGTGGTTCTTTAAGGTACAGAATACAATTGAAAACCAGACAGAATACAGAGAGAGCAGAGGGCAATTGAAAAAGGATATAAGAGCAAAGGAACAGTATGAGAAAAGATTAGCTTGCATTGTTAAAGGGAACCCCAAAATCTTTTATAAACGTGTAAAAAGTGAAAGGATAGTTAAAGGAATTGTGAGGCCGATTAGGGGCAAAAAAGGAAATATTCTTGTGGAGGCTGAGGGCATGAGTGAGCTACTGAATGAATACATTGCATCTATCTTCACAAATGAAGAGGAGTGGGGTATAGAAATCTTGGATAGGATGAAAAATTTACCAAGGTGTTGCTAAATATGTTGGCATCACTGAAATTTAACAAGTCACCCGGTCCAGTTGGATGAATCCTATGTTGCTAAGGGAAGCTAGGATGGAGATAACAGACGCTCTGACACAATCTTTCAATCTCCTTGGATACTGGAGTGGTGCCAGAGGGCTGGAGGATTGCAAATGCCACACACCTGTTCAAAAAAGCGGAGAGGAATAAACAAGGAAACTACAGGCCAGTCACTCTAACGTCAGTGGTGGTTGGAAAAAACTACCAGAGACCATTGTCAAGCACAAAATTAATTCTCAATTGGAGAAGCATAGGTTAATAATGGACAGCCATCACTTATTAGTTAAAGGTAATTCGTGTCTGACCAACCTGATTGAGTTATTTGATGAAGTAACAGAGATGGTTGATGAAGGTACATGTTGTATCTATGGACTTTCAAAAGCCATTTAATAAAGTACCTAACCGAAGATTAATTCCGGAAATAGACGCTCATGATATTGAAGGGACGGTGGTAACTTCTGTAGTACATTGGCAAAGGAATAGGAGGCAGTGAGTAGTGGTGAATGGATTTTTATCTGACTGGATAGAATTATGAAGTGGGGTCCCCAAGTCTCGCTATTAGGACCATTGCTTTTCTTGCAATCTATAACTGACCTGGACTTGGGTATAGGGAATACAATTTCGAATATTGCGGGCGATATAACATTTGGCAACGTATTAAATAGTGAGCTTTATAGTAGCAGAATTCAGGAAGGCATAGACATACTGGTGAAATGGGCAGACGCATGCAAAATGCAATTTAATGTGGCTAAGTGTGAAATGTGGTGCTTTGAGAGGAATAATATGGAGAGACAGTATAATCAAAATGGTAATATTTTGAGGGGTTGCAAGAACAGAGGGAACTAGGGAGCATATTGACAAATCTTTGAATGTGACTGGGTAAGTTGGGAGGGTGGTTTAGAAAGTGTATGAGATACTTGGCTTTGTAAAAAGGGGCATTGAATATAAAAAAATAGGATATAATGCTAAAACTTTAGAAACCCCTGGTTATGCCTCAGCTGGAGTGCTGGATACAATTCTGTGCTCCACAATTTAGAAAGGATTATATGGTTATAGGCAAAAAGCTAGCTATGTGGAACTAAATTGTACAGCTCTTTAAAGAGCCGGCACAGGCTTAACGGTCTGAATGGCCTACGTCTGTTCTGTATGATTCTGTGATCCGGATGCGGGGTCATTGACTCATTTCATTTATCAGACTCACGCAGCTCAACGGCAGTGGATGGAACCTGGGCTCTTTGCATCTATTAATGGGCAGGTTCCTTCTCATTGGTGTATTTTACCAGACTGCAATTCACGGTTAACACCTTTCAAAATCTATTGGTTATTTTGAAAGAAACATTGGTTTCTGTACAAACTGTCAGCAAAGAATTAAGTTCCAGTTCAGTCGGGGTGTCGGAAGGTGCTGGAGGTCCCGCTCGGTATCTGCGAACAACATTCGGTTAATGTTCAGGTCCCGTCGCTGTAACCGGCTCTGGGGACGATGCTGCGGTCCTTCCTGACCATCTTTTTACTGCAGCTTCTAAACTGTGAGTCTTCATTGATTATTATTATTGTACTCTGTGCCTCATTAATAAAGTTATTGGTCTTTACAACTGAACACATTGAGATGATGTGGAAAGTAAATGTTGTTTTCTTGAATTTTGATCGTGTCATGTAGAGTTTAATGAGATATCGGGACTAGTTTCTCCATCGACTTCCACCTGCGACTCTTGCACAGACAGAGCAGACTGGAGTTAAAAATGTAATCAGATTATTTAAACAGAGCCTATTAGGAGTAAAGCGCATTCAATGATAGGATAGAGTGCATCGGAGTCTGGGTCCATTTACAGAAAACTGGCATATTTTATTCAATTTGGTCATTCATTGGGATTGTATGAAGTGAATCTTGAAATTGTTATTTAATTTGAAGAAATTTAACTTAATACATATTTTGAGCTGTTTGTTTGATTTTAAGTTCCAACAACTTTAAATAGGGCATCAATTCTCCATTTCTGTCGGTGACAATCAGCGCGTTTAGAATATTGTTCAACTGATTAACACTTATTTTAAATTACCAGTCGGGATTTGTGTCAAACTTAGATTTAAATCCGCAATCGGTCTCAAATACCGCGGCAATTTTGCTTTATTTTGTCCCCTGCAGCACCTGTACAGACAGAGCAGACTGGAGTTGAAATTTTAATCGGATTATTTAAATCGAGCCTGCTGGAAGTAGAGCGCTGTCACTGTTAGAATAGAGTGAACTGGAGTCTGGGGTGTAAGTGAACTCACTGAGTGTAGAACACCAGGCAAAGCTGCACCTACTGCCGACTGAACACACACACACATTTCGGTCTCAGATATTTCTCAGTAGAAGTGCTGTCTGACTGCAGTGTTTTGCAGAGACTGGAATTAACAAATAGTTGGTTCAGCGTTAGATTGTTGTACAACGTCCACAATATTGTTAAAAAAATATTAACCAGAGGGGCAATCAATATTGTTTCAATTAGCATTAATTATTAGTATGTTAATACACTATCCCAAAAGATGTCACTGAAACTTCCTCAATCTCCGGGGAATTTAATGTGTTGTTGTTTAATTTATCTATGTATACGCTTTTTATTTTTATAATAGGTACCTCAGTAATGTAACTATTGGTCTTTACTACTGAAAACATTGAGGTGATGTGCAAAGTAAATGATGTTTTCTTGAATTTTATTCATGTCCTGTAGAGTTTAATGAGATAGCGGGACTGGTTTATCAATCTCCTTCCACCTGCGGCTCTTGTACAGACAGAGCAGACTGGAGTTGTAAATCTAATTGGATTATTTAAACTGAGCCTGTTGGAAGTAGAGCGCGTTCACTGATAGAATAGAGTGTATCGGATTCTGTGGTGTAAGTGAACTCACTGAGTGTAGAACACCAGTCAAAGCTGCACCTACTGCCGACTGAATCGACACACACATTTGTGTCACAGATATTTCTCACTAGAAGTGCTGTCTGACCCGCTGTAATAGAGTGAACTGAACTGTTTTTAAAAAAAAATCAGCATTAGAATGTTGGATTAGGTTTATAAATATTTTAGAAGAGAATATTAACTAGTGGTGGAACCAATATTGTAAGAATTAGCATTAACCTTTAGGACAATTACAATTAAATACAATCTCCAAATATTGATGTTAATAACATTCCCTAAATCTTTGGAGAATTCGCTGCGTGAGTTTTGTTGTTTAGTTAGTGATTATCTTCAAAGTTATGAACTTTTAATATTGAACTATGTTTTCTATTTAATACATTTATATGTACAGACTGATGTAATAATGGAACTTTCTCAGTCTTCGTCCACATGCCCCATACTTTTTATACAGTCATGCAGAATTTAATGAGATTCCGGGACTTGTTTCTCAATCTCCTTCCACATGCTCGAATTTTTTGCTGAGATTTTTGGTCGGTGACTCCGTTCAGTTTCTCTCTGTTTTCAGTGTGTGTTTGGTTATATTTATTAATCTCTATCAATAACAAATGCTGGTTTACTGTCAGGGAAAAGTTATCGCACTGTTATCAGATACTATGTGAGTTTAATGAAATATATTTCTGTGGTTAAATTTATTTTATTTTATAAACCTGATTGGATTCTAAAATCCTGTTTCGTAGATAATTTAAAGAACATATTCTGCAAATCATAGAACAGAGAAAAAAGCATGAAATATATATCACTCCCTGAATCATTTCAACAAATCGCCTGCTGATCAAATTCAATCTGAAGAAAACGGACATATTTTATTCAAATTTGTCATCCTTTGGGATCGCCTGAAGTGAATATTGATGTGCTTTATGCAATTTTAAGCATTCTCATTCAAAATATATTTTGGGTTGGTTGTTTCATTTCAAATTCCATCAACTACAAATAGGGAAACTTCACCCGTTTCTGTCGATGTCATTCTATTCAGATGTAAGCATATTTTATATCTGAATTGCACTTATTTTAAATTCCCAGGTGAGCCTTGAGTGAAATTTAGCTTTTACACAGAAATCTAAGGCACTACCGCAGCAATTTGTTTTGTTTTGTCCCCCGTGGCTAGGATAGAGTGTATCGGAGTTTGGGGTGTAAGTGAACTCACTGAGTGTAGAACACCAGTCAAAGCTGCAGCTACTGCCGACTGAACCCACACACACTTTTCTTTCACAGATATTTCTCAGTAGAAGAGCTGTCTGACCCCATGTGATACAGAGAATTGACCTAATTTTTTTTTAAATAATTTGTTCAGCCTTGGAGTGTTGGACAAGGACTATAAATATTGTAGAGTTAAATATTAACTAGAGGTGAAACCTATATTGCTTCAGTTAGTAATCATTGTTGATGGAGGTATTATCAATTACCCTCGTCAAAATGATGCTATTGAAAGATCCTAAGTCTCCCCGGGATTTGCTGTATGAGTATCTTTGTTTAGTTGCTGAGTATCGTCAAAACTATGAGCTTTTTATATTAAATTAAGCTTTCTATATCATACATTTGGATGAACAATGTCGAATAATAATTCATGTTTCTCAGTCTCTTTCCAAATGATCCGTACTTTTTCTGCAGAATCATGTAGTGTTTAATGAGATATCGGGACATGTTTCTCAATCTCCTTCCACGTGTCCCGTACTTTATATACTGTGTCATGCCGTGATTAATGAGTTATAGGGACTTGTTTCTTCATATCCCTCCAATTGCTCCATAGATACATATAGTGTAATGTAGTATTAAATGAGATAGTGGGACTTGTTTCTCAATCTCCTTCCACATGCCCCATGCTCTGGTAGCTTTGTGTAAAACCTCCTGAATGTGTTTGTGTATTTCACTTCGGCAGATAGCGATCAGAGCACTTTGTCCTGTTCTTGTCAATATTCGATGCGTCTTTGTTGATTTTCTAACCGCGGCACTATTTAAGGGCTATGGAGATATTTTGTTTGAAATTACTCTTTGCGCTGTTAACGCTCAGGGTCTGGATTGTTTGGCGTGAGCTCCCTCTAGTGTTTTACTGGCGGTTTTAACGTACAATTTTAGAATTTCAATTAATTTGCTTCTTAAACATAACAGGAACTCATTTAATTGTGAAAGTTGTTCAGGTCGGACTTGAAATAATTTAATATAAAATAATTATTTTGATTCTTGACACACCAGATAATCTGACATGAGAAGAATTTTCTTATAAACACTCTGTATTGACTCTATTTTGTAATCTCAAAATCACCAATTCTAACAGAAGCGTCGAGTTTTTAACGTTTTTGAGTAAACACTGAAAGATTATTCCCACTAGTCTGTCAATGGATAACGATAAAAGATGAATGTGCAGGACAGGAGTGTGTTGGGAAGGACTGCTGAGGCTCTCCTGGAGTGGAAGCTTGTAACGCTCTGTCAACATTACAGAACCCGGGCCAGAACGAGAGCGGAGAGATTCTGTTTGGAAACTGCTCTCATTCAAGAATTATTGACAAACGCAGCTGAGAACAGGAATCGGTGTCACGTTGTCTGTAATATATAACCGAGAGAATAGAAAGAGGCCAGGTAATCTGGAGGGCAATATTTCATCCAGAGGACGGGGAGCAGGTCAACTTACTCTCTCTAGTATATAACATTTAGAATAGAAAGAGACCTGGAGATCTGCGGGACCCAATATCATCAGGGGGGTTGAGAGCAGGTCATCACACTGTCTCTCGTATATAACATTTAGAATAGAAAGACATCTGGAGATCCGTGGGACACCATATCATCCGGGGGATTGGGAGCAGGTCAACATATTGGCTGCATTTTAAAAAGCAGCAAAGCTTAAGCAGTAAACGAGAGGTCCATTAACCGAATATGATTAACGGGTAAAATGATGGACCAATCGGTGAGGACAGGTTACAAGAGAATTCGCTCAGCAGGAATTTAATGAGGAACAGCCAGCACGGAGATAAGAGGCATGAACCCGCCTGACAAACGGTTCATTTTGTTTTGTTTGAGGAATTTAGAAATAAAATGAGTAGCAGAAACTTCCAATTACAACTTTATTCAAACTTTGAAATTTCCACGTGGAAAATAAATGGCACTGAAATTCATCACACAGTAAGATAATCTATAATATAGTTTCAATTATATTTATCTTCCATAATCTACTTCGGAAGGATATCCTATACTTTGCAACCTAACATCACTGTGAAAGCGCCCTCAAATTCGGCTGCCATCAAAAGGTTGTCACCATCCCCCGCCTGCTTCATGATGACATGCAAGCCATGATCCCGACCAAGCGATCCACCACAGACACAAGTCACGTATGGATCGGGACTAACCAAGTCTGTGTCATCGCATCAACGCTCTTCTCAATCTTCCTTGCTGCAATGCCACATCTCACCCTCAGTAAGCTCCTCGCTGGAGTGGAGCTAAACTATAGAACAAACGGGAAACTGTTCAAACTCCTTCACCTCCAGTCCAGATACAAGGTAGTCCCATCCTCTATCATCGAATTACAGTATGCAGACGATGCTTGCATCTGCTCACACTCGGAGGTCGAACTCCAAAACATTGTCAACGCCTTCACTGAAGCATACGAGAGCATGGGCCTTACACTAAACATCCGTAAGTCAAAGGTCCTCTAACAACCTGCCCCGCCACACAGTATTGCTCACTGATTATCAAAATATATGACGAGGCCTTGGACAACCTGGACCACTTTACATACCTCGGGAGCCTACTGTCAACAAGGGCAGACATCGATGACGAATAGCAACACCGCCAGTCTGCCAGTGCAGCCTTCTGTCGCCTGAGGATGAATGTGTTTGAAGCTCAGGACCTCAAACCCAGCACAAAGCTCAAAGTCCCCAGAGCAGTAGAGATACCCGCCCTCCTGTATGCTTCAGAATTAGGCCATGGTCAGCAGGCACCTAAAAGCACTGGAGAGGTACCACCAATGCTGCCTCAGGTAGATCCTGCAAATCCATTGGCAGGAGAGGCGCACCACTATCAGTGTTCTCGCTCAGGACAACATGCTCTGCATCGAAGATTTGTCCATGCTCAATTAGCTCTGATGGATGGGTCACATCGTCTGAATGCCGAATAAGAGACTCCCAATGCAAGCGGTCTGTTGGAGCTTCAACACGGCCAGAGAGCCCCAGGTGGGCAGCGGAAACGCTTCAAGGAAACCCTCAAAGCCTCATTGAAAAAGTGCAACATCCCCGACACCTGGGAACCCCTGGCACAAGACCGCACAAAGTGGAGCAGAAGCAGCCATGAAGGCGCCTAACACCTCGAGTTTCTTCGCCGGGTGCAAGCAGAACCCAAGTACAAACAGCAGAAGGAGTGCACATCAACCCAAGTACCCCACCCGCCCCTTCAACCACCATCTGCCCCACCTGTGACATTGACTGTACGTCCCGCGTTGGAATCATCTGTAACCTGAGAACTCATTTTTAGTGCGAAAGCAAGTCATCCTCGGTTTCGACGGACTGCCTAAGAAGAGGAAGAAGAGTACTGCAGCTGTTAAAAGAGCGGGTCCATCATACCGCCTGCTCAGGGCAACTACACACGGGTAAAAAACGGTCAGAGCACCGTCAGCACTAATTTTCAGGGCTACGGGGAAAGGGCAGGGGACTGGGATTAATTGGATCGCTCTTTCCAAGAACCAGCACAGGCGCGATGGGCGAAGGTCCTCCATCTGTGCTGGATCATTCTCTGATTGTACCAGCAGCAGGTCCATCACCACCGCCTATTCTGGGCACCTACACACTGGTAATAAATGGGGCCCGAGCACCGTCACCACAAGGAGAGAGTGCACCCAGGTGTCAGTGTGTGTTTGTGTGAAAATCATTCTCGATAAACTGTAGGCACTTTACAAATGTCAGCTTACTGCATAGATTGTATTTGCGGTTTTATAAGGAATGAAGAACAGATGAAATCACAGACCCCGGTATCAGTTCTTTCACAAAGTGACGGGGATTCTTACCCCACAGTTCATTTTATTTGTGACTTTTCCTTCTGACAGTTTTATTCATTTTCCCCCAGTGAACTCTAATTCTCAATGTCTCATTTCAGGCAGACCCGGGAACAGTCAGGCTGACTCGTCAGGTTATCGCCTTTTATTTTCGCATTATCTTGTAACTCTCTGCTCTGATCCATCCCATTGAATATTAAGGCTGGGTGACAATCTCAGGGCCTTTTTGATCACCGATTAACCCGCTCCTCGTGTGTCCCTCGGACGGGAAGATTGATTCCCGCGGACTGTTACTAAAGATCTTTAATTCCAGCTGAGATCGGCTGCTGCCTTCATGCAGAGCGACAATGAGCGGGGTCCCTGAAGGGCAGAGTGTGAAGGACCGGCTCCACTGACACTGCTGCCGGTCCCACAGCAGCTCTCACTTTCCACCTCACCAATCAGTGCTGACATTAGGATCACATGACCATACAGCACCGCCTCTTTCTCTATTGTCTCCGGCGATTGGGGTAATTTCCTCCAATCCTGACTGCATGTGAGCTCTCTCTACGTTCGGCCAATCGGTACTGATCATGTTGGACAGCTGACCATTTCGGCCACACCCATCTCCCGACCTCTGGAGGCTGGAATATATTCTGAGCCAATCGCCCACCCCGACCCCATGGGAGCCGCTCTGGTGCTGCGAACTTCCCGCTGACTCCTGTTTGCCTGCTCTTTTAGACCGTTTATTCGTATTTCCCTTTCCTTTTTGCAATGTTTAATATTTAATCCCGGTTTTAATCGGGGTCTGGGCACAGTCTGACGTTCCCACTGATTCCTCACATGGTCCCTCTGGCCTGGTGAATGGGAGCAGTCCGTGCGCTGGGAGACTGGAGATTCACTACAGGGGACAGTGGGGGACTGTGAATGATGATCTCTGGGACCTGCCGGACGCCGCTGTTGTGTGCCGGGAGCTGGGCTGCGGGGCCGCGCTGTCAGCACCGGGCGGGGCTCACTTTGGGGGAGGGTCAGGACCCATTGTGAAGTTTGGTGTTCAGTGCGGCGGGACCGAGGCCGCTCTGGGGGAGTGTGATTCAGCTCCATGGGTCACCGTGCTGGGTCACACTCCAGGGATGCCGGCCTCATCTGTGCAGGTAAAAATCTTTCTTCTATCTCTCATCTCCCGCCGCCTCTGATTGTTTCCGGAATAAAGCGGAAGTAAAATAATCAGCGGGTGTCCGTCCCCGGAAAGCGAGAGCTTATAATTCCAGAATTCCCTGGTTATTATTAATGCTATATTATTAATATTAGGATTACAGTTTGTGTTCTAATATTATTGCTAGTTTTATATATAATAAACCCCCCCACCGGGAGCAGTAAATAGCTGACACTCGGCACATTTACAATGCAGACAGAAGAAGTTTCCATTGAGATTTGCCCCAAAGCCGCAGTGAATGAGCTGACCGGCTGGAAATGTCACAATCTCAATCCAACTCTCCATTCTCAACCCAACAGCCGCTACCGGGCATGCGCCGCGAGCCCGGCTGTGCGCCTGCGCTAATCGCTTGTTGTGCGATCTGATATTTTCCACAGACTGTGAATCTGAGACTGGGGAGGGAGGTTTCTCAGCCTCGGGGAGCCTGGGCAATTGGTCCGTGGTTACTGTGGGCAGCACGGGAGGAACTACGCAGTAAGATCCCACAACTGCTTGTAAATTCGCATTCATTTCGAGTTTTGAATGAGACGATAAATAGGATATAATCGCAGACAAATGACTCCTATAGGGAATTCAGGAGAAACAAACTTAACCAGATAGTGGTTCATTTGTAACGCGCTTATATTTATGGCTCCTAGTTTTGCTCACCCCACAAGTGGAAACTTTCTCTATTTTACCCTATAAAATGCTGTCATATTCTTAATTACTACTATTAATTCAACACTCAGCCATCTTTTTTCTAGCTTGTTCAATCTTTCCTGATAGGTATTGCCTCTCAGTTTCAGTATCATCGTTGCAAATGGTTATTTTCTCAGTGCCTCTTTATCTGTTTTATAAAATGGAAACCCGAACTGTGCGCAGTAATCTAAGTAGGGTCTAACCAAGGTTCTATACAAGTCGAACATAACTCTTCTCCGTTTCAATTCTGTCCCTCTAGAAATATACCCCAGTGCTTTGTTTGCATTTTCTATGGCTTTATTAACTTGTGTCGCTATTTTAATGATTTGTGTATCTGTACCTCTAGATCCCATTGCTACTCGACCCAATTTAGGTTCATACTTCCCAAGAAAAATGAACTACAAATTCTGCAATCTTATTAATGCCTTCTTGTGTTGTTTATCGCAGTCTACCTCAGCATTAATTTTGCGCCAAGTAGATTCCATCCGCAAATTTTGAAATGTTGCTTCCGTTTCCTGCATCCAAATCATTTATGTAAATTATTGCTCAACATTTCCGACCTATTACGAGTCTGAGTGATTACCTTTAGTCCTTACTCTCTGTTTCCTGTTTTCTGGCCAGTTTACTATCCATTCTGCTACTACCCGAACTCAGAAGTGTTTATTTACACCAGATTCCCGGAATTTCACTCTAAAACAAAAGCAAATTACTGCGGCTGCTGGAAATCTGAACTAAAATCCGATAATGCTGGAAGCACTCAGTTGGTCAGGAAGTATCTGTGGAAAGACAGAGTTAATGTTTCAGGTCGATGACATTTCATCATTACTAAAGCAAGAGTGAAAATTCGGGGGCAGCTGCTGTTATTGGGGGAACAATCCCTGTACAGAGATAGTAGCAATTAATCATAATCATAATAATAATCAACTTTATTGTCATTGTTAATGCACAAGTGCAGTACAACGAAATGTAGGCTTGCGGCTCCCGAGAGTGTACATTTAGATTAAGACATTTAAACATTCAACATACATTTGGCTTGTAATACATTAACATAAACATAACCATAATAAAGTGCATTAGCAGATGTGCAGGCTTTAGAGTTTATTTGTGGAGTTCAGTAGGATGACAGCCCTGGGAAACAAGCTGTTCCTAAATCTGGTAGTTCGTGTGTGAATGCATCTATAGCGTCTCCCAGATGGCAGGAGGGCGAACAGACTGTGGCTGGGGTGGGTAGGGTCTTTGATGATGGACCGTGACCTCCGTAAACAGCGTTTCTGGTATATGTGCTCTGTAGTCGGTAGCCGGGTGCCGGGTGCCGGTAATGCGTTGGGCAGTTTTGACTACCCACTGCAGGGCTTTCCGGTCATAGTAGCTACAGCTGCCATACCATATTGTGATACAGTTCGTCAGGATGCTCTCTATTGTGCAGCGGTAAAAGTTAGAGAGGATCAGGATCAAACGGAGTAGTCTGGGTCCCGCTTATCGAAGGGAGCGGGCTGTGACCCGGTTATCAAAGGGAGCGTGTAGAGGTTCTGGGTCTTTGCCAATTAACCGTTTCACTCCCAAGTTCGAAAAGATTCGTCTTGACCCGTATTGGTGAGAGTACTTATATTTTGTTCAGTTTAAGTGAGATTTGATACATTACAGCATCTGAGCGGTAGTTAAACAAGGTGCATAAAAATTTATATTTCCCGTTAAGCCCTGGGTAGAAAACGCGATCTCCAGGGTTCAACTCCAACCGGCCCTGGCCTCTGGGCTCGCTCGGCCGCCTGGTTTACGCGTGTGGGTCCTCCACCAACCCGAATCCCTCCTCGTCTGGTCTGGAGGGTGTTCCCAAGCTCTTTGCTGAATGCCTCTACAATTTATGTGTTTCAGAAACCCACTTCTTATAATTCTTCTTCCCAGTAAAGCCTTTGGGGACCAGTAAACCCAATCATTGACTTACACCTAAAAGCCCCTGTGCAATTGCAGGGATGCCCCGTACCTAATGATCCCGCCCGGCCCTGTCAGGCCCTCATCTCATAACACCCTGACATCATCTGTTTTTGACCATCAAGACTCACTTCTGGGGTAGTTATGGCAACACAAACGGAACATGTCCCCATAGGCTGAGATGTGGTGTCCTTGCTGTTTGACTGTGTTTTTAATTCACTGCAGATATCAGAACATTCCACACAGTGGCAGCCATACAGCACCTTGCTAGTTCTGTTCCCACAGACACGCTGTCTGTCCTTATTATTATGTTTGCTGAGAGGCACTTTTAAAATGTTAATCAAGAGAGGACCAACGCCACGGTTTTTTCCATTTAATATCTTATCAGGACGATCCAGGGCATATTACATCAGGGCTTACAAGCATGGTTATAAATGCAGCAATAACACAATGAAATCTTTAAACTAAAATTCATAATATAATAATTTATTTAGATCAGTTTAGATAGTAAGAGAAAAAATATGGGGACTTCGCAGGAAATTCACAATCGGTCTGGGACCCGGTTCTCAAACGGTGCGGTGTGGGTCCCGGTTATCAAAGGGAGCGGTCAGGATCCGGTTCTCAAAGGGAGCGCTCTGGGTCCGGTATTGTAAGAGTTGTCCGGGATTAAGAGATCCTGTTTACTGAGAGATGTACTGAGTGTGTATTTGCGTTCCCCGTAATTATTCCGGGTAATTCGGGGCATGTGCTGAATGGTTACTAGCTGTTAGTGGCGGAGGTGGATGAGGAAGGATCGGGATTACTGCGGCTCCCTTCACAACGGCACTCACTGTCTCAGTTAAACAGGAACTGGGGGGAGCGGGGAGTGGGGAAGAGAGAGAACATGGCTGGAAATCTGCACTCCGGCCCGTGTTTCTCATCAATCATGGTCACTTTAGCCGTCGTCTTGTCAGGACTTTTGCGGAACTGTTTGATTAAATAAATAAGTGGTTATGGGAATTTCACTTTAAAATGTTGAATCTGATGTGGGAGATCGGTCCCTATATGGTGACTCCCGTTGTTCTTGGACGCGTTCACATGTAGTTTCTGTTAGTGCGAGAAATCAGAAATTGTGCCGGATGTTTATCCCTTGCCTTGTACAGAAACTATATCCAACTAGTCGGGAACAGTCTTTCATTTAGAGAGACTGTAAAGACAGTGGGATGTTATCCAGCGTCATCAAACAGACGTATAATCTGAGGTAAATTTAAAGCAGTGGCAATTTAAGGTAGGTCTGGGAATGGATAAGAAGTGGGGGCGATGAAGATATTTAGTGGAGGGCTCACACTAATTCACGTTCTATAATCTGGATCCAAACTGGTCATCTTCGGGAATAAGATCACACTGGGGGAGGAGAGGGGAGTTGAGGAGACGAACCAAAGGAACAGGATTGGGCCATTCAGCACCGCGAGAGTCTCCCGCCATCCATTCGATCATGGCTTATCCGGACACCATCTACCAGCCTTGTTTTTATATCTCATCATAAACTTGCTTTGCAAATATATATTGATCACCAATTTAATATTATTAATTGAGCTTGCATCTATTGCTTTTTGTGGGAATGAGTTCCACGCTTCTACCAACCTTAATGTGAAGAATTGTTCCCGAAATTCTCTACTGAATGGCCTGGCTCTGATTTTAAGGTTCTGTCCCCTGGTCCTAGACTCCCCGCCAATGGGAGAAGTTTCTCTGTATCTGCCCAACCAGCTCCTTTCAAAATTCTATAAGCACCAATTCTATCTTCCCTTAACCTTCTAAACTTCAGGAAATACAAGCCTAGTTCATGTCATCCCTCCTAATAGTTTAACCCTTGGAGCACTGACAATGTTCTGGTGAATTTGCGCTGCATTCCTTCCAAGGCCACTATCTTCGTTCTGTGGTGCGGTGCCCAGAACTGTACCCAGCTCTCCGGATGTGGTCTAACCAGGGCGCTGTACAGCTGTAGCAAAACCTCCTCCTGTTTACATTCTAGCTCTCTAGATATAAATGCTAACATTTTACTAGACTTTTTATAGTGTTTTTGTAACTGACCACTGCAGTTTAGTGATCTGTGTACATGTACCCCACAATTTCTTTAGACCTTTCTACCTTTTCACCATTTAGAAATTCACGGATCTATCTGTTTTTGATCGATCTTATTTCTTGGCCTTGACCCTCAAATGTCCAATCAGCGAACAACAGCAATCAGCAAAGAAACCGAATGCTCAACTATGTAAGCAAAAGAGTGCAGGGCAAATCAGGGTGTCGGGATTTCACCGAACAGAGCTCCATCCAGTCACGCCTCTTGCTCTGTGTATAGTTCCGGTCACGAGGCACAAATGGTCATTGTTAAACTAGACCGTGCTCTGTCCAGGCCCCACCTTGCTCACCGTGTATAGTTCCGGTAACCAGGTACAGGGGGACAATAAAATCCTGGCAGTTGTGTGGAGCCAAAACTGGAGTCGGATCTCTACAAGCCGATGTGCTGAATAATGGGCCTTGAAGCGGGAAGCGAGCTGCTGGAGGCAGAAAATAGAGCGAAATGGTGAATCTGAGAAAAAACCTTTAATTTGATCGTGTCAATAGAACAAGGTGGGAAATACTGATGGGAGTGAAAGACAGACTTAGGACTGGTGTCCGGATATTCTTCTCACAGAGAACGATGGAGGATTGGTCTGGACTGCGGTGTAGGTTGATTGAGGAAAATAGAATAATTGAAAAGACAGATGCGAAAAGCCGTCTTTAGGGTCATTCTGGGTTAATGAGCTGTACCGGCTCCAACCGTCATCATCAAACGGATGCATCGTGTGTTGTGTAAAAGCAGAGTGTGCCTGGAGGGAAACGGGGTGGTCGGGAAATTCTCCCCTCGGTGTCCTTCAGTTACAGGGTGAAAGCGAGGGCATCCTCTGCCGGCCCATCTCGGCCTCTGCTTTCTGGAGGAGAACATGGATGCGGCCGGCAGTGGGGCGAACCCAAAGTGGGTGCAGGGAGGACAGCGATTGCTTGACTTCGATTTACTCTTCTCTCTCTATCGATACTTTGCCGCATTCTCTCTGCTGATAAAGTGTGTGTTTGTAACATCACAGTGACGGCCACTGGGTAAGGTACCAACAAATAAAGCAATATTATAAAAAGCCAGTCACATTATAACCAATAGCGTTAGAGGAAAAACAGCATCATCGGTATTGGACCAGAATGGAACCAATCGGAGAACCAATTGTGTCAGATCTGCGATGAATCAGATGTGTATTCATTTGTCAATATCTTTATTCTGATTATTATGATTATTATTCAGATCACAGATTTCCTGGACTAGTGTCCGGAGACTCCCCATGCTCGTGCAGACTGGAGGTCCAGTACAGTGAAACCTGGGGAACAGTGTGTGACCTTCACTGGGATTTGAATGACGCCAATGTGGTCTGTGCACAGTTTCAGTGTGGAGTCACTGTGACCGTGCCAAGAGGGGCTTATTTTGGAGAGGGCACTGGACTTCTGCGGAGTGATGTCTTTGAATGTACAGGCAACGAGACAAGTCTGATGGACTGCACTCTTTCTCCAGTAAATCACCACGAGTGCACCCACAGGAACGATGCCAGTGTGATCTGTTCCGGTGAGTACAGACAACAGACAACTTCCTCAATAATATTGGGAAAACTGAGGAAGATGACATTCCTAGGTTTCTCTCCAACAATCTATATATATAAAAGGATCGATCTGTCTGTCTGTCTATCTGTCTGTCAGTCTGTCCTCCGGTGTGCGTCTGTCCGGCTATGCACTCAAAAGTTATAGAGCGTACCTACGCGTGCGTTACCACCAAAGAAAGCTTACGGTTCCGGGACGGTCGTAAGCATATTTACTTTTCGGTCGGACGAAAATTGTTCGCGCCTTATGCATAAAACCTTCAAAATTAAACTCATTATCTGCTAATTAGCATTGATTGACTGATGTCAAGGTTCGACCAAACCTGTGCCGTCACGATTGACCAATCCTACAGTTCGGTCGCCTGATGGTTGGCCAATTGCTGCGTCTGTGGGCGGGACTAATCGTTTTCATCTCAGGGATCTGGCAGCCATTGCCTCAAGCTAAAAACCCCATTTACTTCCAGCTCAAAATCTGCTCATCCAGCTTCGAAAAAGTTAGTATCTTTTTTAAAAATAACATAAGATTTACCAAAAACGTTTTATAAGTACTTTCACTTTCATCTTTCACGGTATTAAAAAGGTAGAAATGTTGCCCAGCAGCAGATTGAGAGAGGGACACAGAGACAGGGCCCAAAAGCCTGGGACTCGATTTAAAATGTTGCCCGGCACCAGATTCACAGAGAGACACAGGGAGGCCCCAAAGCCTGGGACACAATTTAAACCGCCCGGCCCAAAAGCAGCCCTGGCAAAGCCGGGCTCCCCCAGCTTCATCTATAAACTAATCCTTACAGTTTACTTTTATTGTTATAGGTCTGGCCTAACACGTCAAAGTATCTGCAATAATTTGTCAATAGAAAGTTTCTAAACTTAAAGATATCTTCTGAAGTAAGCAGATTTGTTGTTAGTTTATTTACCGCCTGTACCGAAATATTTTTTTCCAGCGCAGTTGATGTCACAATCGGTGTCTAACAACTCACTAGTTGCGCACTGTCTCATTAAACTTGTGCACACTTCATAAACCATCACGGTAGGTTCATTAATAGGACACCGCCTCATTCACTATGGGTTATCTTCATTAATCACACGCTGGTATCATTGACCGAGCACATCTTTCAATGTACTTTGAATGATTTACAAGTTACAGACCTTATTAAACACAGGTTGCATTCATTAATTCTAGGTGGACATAATTAACCACAGGTTGACTAAGTAACAATTCAGAACCCTTGTTAAAAATAAGTTGACTTGATGAACCGTGCTTTGACGTCATTAGTTTGGTTCCTTTTCTGTTAACCTCCCTTGATTCCGAAATGATTTGTCGTGCACTGATGTTACGGGCGGTCGATTGTCCTCGTTGCCCGAACACGGATTTCTGGTCTCTTCACTGCGCTCCTTACCCATCGGCTGACGTCATTAAACCGGCACTGACCACAACCCCGGCACCATTTCCATTGCTGATGCTCCTGTGTGATGTTGTCTGCACTGCGGTCATTAGCCCAACATTCACTTGATTAACGGCATAAAGATGTCACCAGCCGTGCACTGTCAACTTTACCGGTATACTGACTTAGGAGACCCGCACTAAACTTCTTAGTGGTGCAGTCACTTTAATTAGCATCAATCATATTAACACGACACTGATCACTTATCTCATTAACTGTTCACTGACCTTGATAATTGACCATTGCCCCAAACGTCGGACATTGACTTCATAAACACGCATTGACCTATTTAGATACTTTGATGTGAACACCAGACCACATTAATTGTCCCACACGGTAATAGCCTTTCGACCCGCCCTGTGCAGAGTCACACTCACTGAACAGCAGGGTATCAGGGGGCGGCTGTGCTCCCGCACTGGTCAGTATAATCAGGCCAGAGGGAGAAGATTGGGCAGTCATATTATAGAATCTATGCACTTTACTCCCCACAGCTGATATGATGGGAAACAAATCCATATGATCAGAAATAGGGGATTCCGTACCTCTAGCCTGTTCGGTCATTTAATTGGATCATGACTGATATGTATCTCAACTCTATTTTTCTGCCTTTGAGCCATATTCCTGATGCGCTATCAATTCTAATAAAAGGCTGGGCAGAGTTCAGAACGACAGGCTTTTATTAACTACTGAATTGCACTTCAGACAGATCAGGACTATGCCTCTAGTGGACGACCGAATGCCAGGATCTGCCATGCGGCCGCTCTTATACTCGGTAGCCCAGGGGCGGAGTCAGCTGAGGCATAGTCAGGCACAACAGTGAAACAAGAGTGAACGACAACAACAACAACAACAACAGTGAACACAGTGAACTACAGTGGTTTACCACAATTCCTTGATACCCTTAACAGACAAAAATCAATCACAGTGTTGAACATTTCGATTGAACACAGCATGCAAAGCCTTTCCTTTGGGGAGCAGGTGGAGAAAGTCCAGATTTCCACTACCCTTTATGTGTATAGTTTCTTCCCAGTTTCAGTCTTTGGGCCAAATATCGTCAGCTGCTTCATAAGTTGCCTTACCTCCAACATAACCTCAGAAGTGGTGCTGTTTGCTGATGATTGCAGAGTGTTCAGCTCTTTTCGCAATTCTTTTGTTGATGAAACAAGCCATGCCCACTTTCAGCAAGATGTGGACATCATCCAGACATGGGCTGACAGGTCGCAAGTTACATTTGTGCCCACAAGTTTCAGGCAATGACCATCTCCAACATGTCAAAGTCTGACCACCTCCGCTGACATTAATTGGCTTTGCCATTGCCGAGCCAACCACCGTCAATATCCTGGGTGTGGATATTCACTAGAAATTCAATTGGACCAGCCACACAAATGCCGTGTCTAATATAGCAGGTCAGATGCTGGGTATTCTGCAGCGAGTGGCCCACCTTCTGACTCCCCAAAGCCTCTCCACCACCGACAAGGCTCAGGTCAGGAGTTGATAGAATACTCTCAACTTGCCTGGGTGGGTGCAGCTGCAAAAATACTCAAGAATTTCGACACTATCAAGATGGAAACCGTCCACTTGATTGCCTGCCCATCCAACACCTTAAATATTCAGTCCCTCCATCACTTCAATCACTGTTGTCATTCTGCTGAATCTGTGCTGCACCACCTCCAAGGCCAATATAGCTTTTCTGAAATGCGGTGCCCAAAATTGAGAGCAGTGCCCCAGATAGGGTCTGACCAAGACTCGATACAACTGAAACATCACTTCCTCACTTTTATATTCCAAGCCCCTCGAGATAAATGCCAACATTACATTAGTTTTTCAGGAAGAGCTGTCAACTTTGAGTTATCAGACAACTTCTTAACGGCGTCTTGTAGTAACTTTGATTGTTGCAAATAAATAATTATTTGATAAATTACGGATGTGCGATAGTAGTGGAAAAGCTTCCCCTAATTTTCCCCTATTTTCCATTTTGCCCCATATATATACTAAAGGTGATTTACAATCTATTTGAATCTGTATTTGTTTCCAAAACAGGGAACCATGGACCCCGATTGGTTGGTGGGGAGAACAGGTGCTCCGGCCGGGTGGAAGTGCTACACGGAGACCAGTGGGGGACGCTGTGTGATGTTTATTTCGGTTTAGAAGACGCCAGCGTGGTCTGTGAGCACCTTCAGTGCGGGGCAGTCACCGCAAACCCGGGAGCAGCTCACTTTGGGATGGGAACCGGCCCAGTGTGGAAGGAGAACTACAGGTGCCGGGGGAACGAGTCCCGATTGTGGGATTGTCCGGTTTCATCCTGGGATCAGTTTAGCTGCTCACGTGGAAATGACGCGAGTGTCATCTGCTCGGATGACTTCACTCAGTGTATTGAACTGAAATACACCAACTGTTCTCCTGTCGAGCAGAGTCTCACACCAATGGCTCTATTTCTGTAAGTCACTGATTCACTCTGTTTACTGATCAAGACCACCTTCTTCCTCTGACACTAAGCGAGCTTCAGATGTGTGTGTCGCTCGACTGGTCTGAAGTAAATTAGCAATGAATCAAAGGGTTTCAATCCAGTGCACGTTTAATAAATACATATCTCGTGTTACGGTGTAAATCTTTGTAAATTCGGAGCATTACCCAGCGTTCGCCACCAACAGCTATTGAAACGGCAAAAAGCCCCCGGGACCACTGCTATAGCACGGAAACACAGCACCAGTATTGGAACCGTTATCAATGTTACCGGTTCAAATATGAATCAAAATAGAATTATCCGCAAAGATCAGCTGTATTTTAAAAGAAAATTCTGTTGACTTCTTGCCAGATAAATAGTGCGAGATGAGTTTTAATACCCATAAACTGCTCTGTCTCTCTGATTATTTCACGAACTTTACGCACATCACAGTTATCCCGGTGTCCTGGAACATATTTATCCCTCAACCAGCACTACCTTATAACAGATTATCTGGTCCTTTATCTCATTGCTGTTTGTGCGAACTGACTGAGCGCAAATCAGCTCTCGCGTTTCACAGGTTAAAACTAATGGACATGTGGACAGGAGGAGGCCCTTCAGCCCCTCCAGCCTGTCCCGCCGCTGTCGCAGTTTCTACGAATCAGTAGTACTTCAGTGGCTGTGAAGAGCTTTGGGCCGTCCTGGGAAGCGCTCCATCAATTACACTTCTGTTTGTTTCTCTCCACATCAGCTGAACTATGAGCAGCCAGAAGCTATTTTAAGGCTGTGCTCCTGCATTTGACCAGAGCTCATATCAATAGCAGGCCTGGGCCGCCCGCCCTCAGTTAGTTTTTAGCCCCTTTCCCCAGATTAGCCTTCGGAAGCTGCTCGGCATCTCTCTAAAATCAATTCACTGAGAAAAGGTAATGGCGGAGAGGATCGGCCTCCAAATCTTGTGGGTAATTATTACAGAAATGCTTTCATTACAATTAACAATAACTGTCCGGGTGAGAGTTAGTAAATTATGGGATATTTTGGCTCAGTTTAAACGTTGCTCTCAATGTGTTTCTTTTTGTAGATGAAGGTTGGCCGCCGAGACTGACTAATGGGGGAAGCCGCTGTGACGGGCGAGTGGAGATTTACTACAACGGCAGCTGGGGGAGAGTGCGGGACAACCTCTGGGACCTAAATGATGCCAACGTGGTCTGCAGGCAGCTGGGCTGCGGCTCTGCGATAGCCGCTTATAACTCTTCAAAGTACGGAGAGAGTGAAGGGCCCGTGTGGGTGAATGATGTCCAGTGTGAAGGAAACGAGTCTCAGCTCCGGAACTGCAGCTCATTCACATTGGATCCATCTCTCAATGACAGCATCGGCGTAGGGGTCCTGTGTTCAGGTGAACAAATGGTTGACTTTTACAGAACCATCAAGGGGAATATCTTATCCGCTGAGAAAAGTGGTAATATTGGTCACTTGTTCCTCCGTGTCTCTACCCCAGTTATTTAACTCACGGGGTGAGAGAAAAGCGAGAGTACACCGGCTGAAGGAAGAAACAACAACAATGATAACTTGCATTGTTTTGCACATTTAGCAAATACAAACGTCGCAAGGCGTTTCCTAGGAGCGCAATCAGACAGGAAACTGACACAGAGCCCAACAAGGAGATATTAGAAATGGTGACTAACAGCTTGGTCAGAGGGTAGATTTGAAGAGGGCGGCTTAAAGGTGGACCTGTTGAGATGTTTAGGGAGGGATTCCGTGGTTGCAAATCAGTTCCATTGTTCAGCATATCAGTGTAGGCAGATGAGCTGGAGTTGTACTGGTGTAAGTTTCATTATACTGTGTAGAAATGTCGACAGATGTTTTGGCATGTACTGGTCTAAGTGACATTATACAGCATGTGAATGTAGACAGACGTTCTGAGGCTGAAATGGTGTAAGTTCCATTATGCAGTATGTTAGTCTAGGCTGATGTTCTGGGGTTTTACTGATGTATGTTCCCCTATAGAATGTGTTAGTGTACTTACATCAGTACAGCCCCAGAACATCTGTCTACACATAGATACTGTATTTGTTGCATTCTGCAGGATGCAGCCGAAGTAATAACTAGGTTTGTGGATTAGACTGTAAACTAGTCAGACGCGGGGGATTCTGGTGAAATGAACATCAGCCTGAAGTTAAACATAATAGGAGATGGGAGTAAATGGGATACAAGGTAAAAAATATGTGGGTTACATAAACGGCCAGGAAACATATACAGTTATGGAACATGAGTATAAAATGACTGTTAAAATAGAGGAAGTGAAACAGTTCATTAAAAAACACATTCAATTGCCTGAACAACAATGTACGCAGCCTTCGAAACAAAATGAGGGAACTGGAGACAACAAATCCCAGCAGCCATGTGTAGGAGTTATCGGAAACATTTCTGTGCTCTGCATTCTATGCAATATGAGGTTAGACAGATGTTCTGCTGCATAGATTAATTTACCTGTCATAGACTCATCAAAAGGACAGAATGTTTTCGCTGGAAAACATACATTGGGTTAGATTGAGTGATGAGGTTCATGTGTATTGGAAGTATAATCCTCCTGTATTGTGCTCCAACAGAACACGTGCAGTTAAGGCTGTCCGACGGTGGAAGCCCATGTGCTGGGCGAGTGGAGGTTTATTACAATGGGACCTGGGGCTCAGTTTGTGATGATTCCTGGGACCTGGCCGACGCTGACGTGGTTTGCAAACAGCTGGGTTGCAGAAATGCATTGGCCCTGGAACTTCCTGCTGCTTGTGAACCAGACTCAGGCCCAGTTTGGTTGGATGAACTGAACTGTTCGGGCAACGAATCGGGTCTCTGGGAATGTCCCTCAGCACCGTGGGGTAACCACGACTGTGCTCATAAAGAAGATGTGATGATGATGTGTTCAGGTAAGAACATTTTCTGCAGTGTTATTCGTGAGGCTTCAGACGTGAGATGTTACATAGAATTACATAGAATTACAGCACAGAAACAGGCCATTCAGCCCAACTGGTCTGTATGGTGTTCATGCTGCAGACGAGCATCCTCCCACCCTTCTTCATCAAACCCTATCTGTATATCTTCTATTTCGTTCTCCCTCGTGTGTACTAATCGAGCTTCACTTTTAGTGCCATTCGCTTCATCTATTCCATGCAGTCCAAGTCCCCAATCTAACCACTCTCTAGGTAAAGAAGATTCTCCTGAATTCCCTATTGGATTTATTGATGACTATCTTATATTTATGATCCTTAGCTTTGGTCTCCGCCACTTTTAGTTATTAGTGAATCTGTATCCCTCGATCCGTTTGCTCCTCTACCCCATTTAGACTCTTATTTTCCAAGGAGCATGTGGCCTCCTTTTCCTCCTACCAAAACGCAACACCTCACACTTACCTATATTAAAATTAATTTGCTAATAACACGCTATTCTGCCCGTTTATTAATGTCTTCTTGTATTTTGTCGCAGTCTTCCTCAGTATTTACCATATCCCCCAATTTGAAGTCACCTGTACATTTTGAAATTCTAATCCCCATTCCCAATTCAAATCGTTAATGTAAATGATAAGTAACAGTGGCCCCAACACCGATCCCTGTGGAAGTCCACTTCGCACCTTCCACCAGTCGGAGTAACGACCTTTAACCCCTACTCTCTGTTTTCTGTTTAGTATCCAGCTAGCTATCCATTCTGCTACTTCTCCACTGACTCCACATGCTCTGGCCTTAGTCATGATTCTACAATGTGGTACCTTATCGAAGGCCTTTAGAAAATCCACGCATATTACACCTACTGCTTTAACCTCGTCTACACTTTTTGTAACTTTTTCAAATAATTCAACAGCGTTGGTCAAACATAACCGTTCCTTTTGAAATCCGTGTTGACTCTTCTTTCTTATATGTTCGGAATGTAGATGTATTTCCATTACATTTCTGAAATAATTACCGACACCAGTGAATACAACCGGTGCAACGTGTGTTGTGCAGTATGAGCACACAGCGAGTTATCAATCGAACCACCTGGATATTTCTTGTTTCATTGACAGAGCACAAAGAGATGCGGCTGGTGAAAGGAAAGCATCGCTGTGAGGGAAGAGTGAAAGTGTCCTACAATGGGACCTGGGGAACACTGTGCTCGGAGAAACTGGATCCACATGATGCAGGAGTGATCTGTAAACAGTTACAGTGCGGCCCCCTCATATCTATTGAGTATAACACTTGGTTATTCGGAGCGGGATCCGGACCCATTTGGCTCGATGAGATGGAGTGTAATTCACACGAGTCGACCCTTTGGCAGTGTCAGACAGGCCCGGGGGGGGGGAACACAACTGTGATCACAGGGAGGATGCAGGTGTTGTTTGTGCAGGTAACAAAAGGAATCTCTCAATGTGCGGGTGTTATTCCAATACAGTCAGAATATTTCTCTTCTCAACAGAAGCCAAAGCGCCGGAGAGATCCCACAGTTCAAGGGTCTGCGTTCGAGACTCTGGTTCTGAACATGGACATTCACCAGGTGCTTCCTCCTTTTCAATATACCAACTATCTGACTTGTATTCCAGGCTTGTACTAAATAAATAGCAATAAATGATTCTCTTTGATAGACTCGGGACAACCGTTGCGCCTGGTTGGAGGCAACACCAACTGCTCCGGGAGAGTGGAGATATTGTCCAATCATAGCTGGGGCACGGTGTGTGATGACTCCTGGGATATGGCCGATGACAATGTTGTCTGCAGACAGCTGGGTTGCGGCCACGCTCTATTGGCCGCAGGAGGGGCCGCCATTGCCCAGGGTGCCGGTCTTATCTGGCTGGATGAGGGGAAGTGAATCCGTTCTGTCCGACTGTTGTTCCTCACCGCCAGGTCAACATGACTGTGATCACAATGAAGATACCAGTGTGATTTGATCCGGTAAGTGTTGCAGGGGGTTTCCTCGTTCTGCGAACATGACTCATAGATTTCGGAAATTTAAAACATATCCTAATATTTGAAGTTGATGAAATGATTATAAAATATATTCCACAGGACTCGATTTGCCTCCTGCTGCTTCTCCGTCCACACCTGCAGGTACTTACCATTATTAGTACAATTATTAGCTTTGATGTTACCGTTCGCATTAGTGTATTGGTGTTATTGACATTTTCTTGGTCTTGTTCATTTCTGAAGATAATGTGAGCGGTTTCAAATTGACTGGAACATTTTTATAAATACAAGGCGGACTGTGTCTGTGTTAAATCTTTCTGTAATCTTGTGATTAGGACAGGGAGGTTAAACCACCTCCATCCCTGTTGCAGTCTGCATAACCCTTGGAGTCCTTCTAATCTGTGAGCTAATCGCACTGATGGCGGTGATACAGAGAAAGTCAACAAGAAGAGGTAAGGCACAAAGCTTACCACTGAACTAATATTTGATCTCAGATCGCTTCATATCCTGGCGAGTCTGCAGTTCATTCCACTTTTCCCTATGACGTACATTGGCTCCCGGTTAAGCAACGCCTGCATTTCAAAATTCTCATCGTTGTTTTCAAATCCCTCCATGGCCTGCCCCTCCTTATCTCTGTAATCTCCTCCAGCACAACAACACCCCCCCCGGCAGATCTCTAAGCTCCTCTAATTCTGCCCTCTTGAGAACCCCTGATTACAATCGCTCAACCATTGGTGGCCGTGCATTCTGTTGCCTAGGCCCTGAACTCTGGAAATCCCACCTAAATCTCTCCATCTCTCTTTCATCCTTTAAGACGCTCTTTAAAACCTACCTGTTTGACCAAGCTTTTGGTCACCTGCCCTACTTTGTATTTATGTGACTCGGTGTCAAATTTGTTTTCTTATAATTCTCCTGTGAAGCGCCTTGGGACGTTTCACTACCATAAAGGCGCTATATAAATACAAGTTGTTTTTATTGTTGTTGAATGTGGTATTGTTGAAATAAATCTGAATCCGCTTTTGGCGAATTGCTCCATTCGCTGAGCTGCCCTAATTAGTAAAATGGGACATTTAAAATGGAGAGTTATTTAAAGTGTCCACATTCACTGTCCCAGTTCATCAGCCGGTACATGAGATTCCAGAAGAATTTACTTGCTGCAACAATGGGACAAAAATGTTATTGAACAGTTTGGCCTGTGCGCTCAGTTATTTATTGATCTGCTGTTCTTCCTGGATGCCCAATCTCGAACTCTGTTCTGCCCACCCTTTTGAGAATTGACAGTTTTCTAGGACTTTCTACAATCTCCAGTGATTAATCTACATCCCAACACAACTGTTGCACTCTTATCTCAATCACCCAACACACTCCTGCTCTGTGTACACAGCATGGCTCCTCTCACACTGACGGGACATGCCAAAGTACCATCAGCTCCTCACTCGCGCTTCCAAACTGATGCTGTCCGCAGAGATCAGTCAACTTCACCCAGCTTCTCTTCAGATGAACTCCCCGTGTGGCCCCGTTACGGAGCGATCAACTGGAGTTCATTTTTCCTGATACCCCCTCATTCCGTCTTCCTGAGTTCAATACAACTGGCCGCAGTCTGCTGGAGGTGAACATGTGTCTGTACAGAGACACAGACAAACACACGGAATCACACACACAACTAAACTCCTCCACATTCACGCTAATTGATTCTAGCCCTTGAATAGCACTATATCTGTTAGTTGAATTTATTCGCAGATGAATTCCTGTGAACTGCGCGTGGAGTGAATCAAAATGTTAATCTCCCCGCCCTCCCTCCAACAGCTGCTGTCACTCACGGCAGGGAGTCACCTGCTGGTTCGTACCAAGCAATTTATGAAGAGATTGAGAATATTCCACCCGGCGAGGATTCCGCTCAGACCCAGGGCTCAGGTCTGTATTTTCCGTTTGATATCCAATCTTCATTGCACAAATGTTGCCTCCACTTAAATACACCTTCTAATTGTGAATGTACTGACTGGAAACGAGCAGCAGTCCGCTCACTGTCCCCATGTGAAGGATTCCTATCACAGTGAGAGTGTCTCTCTGTCCGCGTGTATAGTGAGACCAGCAATGGTTTGGGAAGATTCCCACTGGTTGGTATTGCTCAAAGAACGGGTTTTCGGGTTGTTTGTAAATAGCGAGCAGAGACGCTTTTTTCCATTTCCCACCCGGCTCCATACGGACTCCCTCAGATATCTGAGCCGAGGAATAATAAACACATCGGCTGTTTGTATTCTTTTATTTTATATTCACTCAAACATGACGTGAAATCACAGATCGATTGAAACTATCTTCATTCCTTCACTTATAACGTTTCCTTGACAATGGCCCAGATATTCAGAACCCTACGGGTATTTACGCGCTGTGTACGCATGCTCAGGGGCATCGGAAATATCGGTTTCTTGCATGCACAGCGCATGCGCTGAAAACCAGCATTTCCGATCTGTCAAGAATGGTCCAGACCGATCCTCTGCCTGCCCTGGAGAAGGGCCTCCACGGGCAGAGAGTTCCGCTTCCTGGAGACCCTCCACCCGCAGAAAACCCAAACAATTTTTACAACTGGTAAAAGCAGGCCTGCTTTAACCAGGATAAGCGTATTAAAAAGAAAAAAAAACAATGTTTTTACTAATTTTTCATTTAAACATATTTTAAGAAAGGTAAGTTTATTTGTAGCCCCGTAAAAAACTTTAATTATTTTTTTCAAAGTATTAAATTTTTGTTTAAAATATTTAATTTATTGAAATTACAACTTATTTTAAAAAGGTGATGGTTTTTAAACAATTTATTTAAAGTTTTACAGTGTTTTTGGGGTGATCTCCATTCATATATTGGACAGGTCTTTCTGTCAAGTGTATGAAGGGAGATTCCCTTCTTTGATTGGCTCCCCATGGCCCACCTGATCCCAGGGATGATTGCGAACCGCATGTGCCTCTGGAATACGTGGGCCCTGCACACTTGGAGTTGGAGAGGCCCAGGAGCGGAACTCTACGCACCTCGGGAGCACTCAGGTAAGTGCGTAGATTTTTTCCAGCTTGGAGGCCTCCACACACAAAAATATGGCCCAAAATTGGCCTCGAAATTGCAATCGGAGGCTTGGCCCGGGCAAATGACTCTGAACCGCAAGAATAGTACGAAGCTACCTGCTGCCTCCATACTTTTGGTCTGTTCTGCTCCTGGGCCAGCAGGCATCCACCCAGTGGCGCAACCGGTTCGCAACCAGATTTTCCGGGGCTGATGACCGAGTACGCGGTGTGTACGCAGCCAATAGTGCCCCACAATTCCGGGTTTCCACGATGCACAAAACCGACAACATGCGATCTGTCAAGTTTCAGCTGGACAGATCCACCACATTACCCGAATTGGACATTCGTTGGCGGAGAGTTGGGCTATTTACCCAACTACTGACCAGCGAATTCCCGTGGAACTCTTATACCTGGTAAAAGCAGGGGTAAAGATTCATTTTAATAGCATAAGAGTTTAAATAAATATTAAAATATTTTAAAAAAATATTTAAACATAATAAACCTTTAAAATTAGTTTAGGTTATTAATAGCACCTTTAAAACGTTAAAATTTATAATTCAAAAGAATAAACCTTTTGCTTTAAATTTTTAATTAAACTGTATTTTAATTAATTTTGAATGTGTAATGATTTGTTTTTATTTAACTGGTGTGTAATTGTCTTTTTTAGAGGATTCCTATTCATTCTTATGGGGATTCCGTACTTTAACCTATTAGCATTGTGCCGATTCCCCTTTATGATTGGTTGGACCGGCCCACGTGATCCGAGAGGTGCTTGTGAACCACTTGCGCCCTGGGTGTGCGCGGAGAGGCCCAGGACCGCAAGTGCCCGAACCTCCGAGATCATTCGGTCGGTTCGCACTATTCTTGCGGTTCGGAGGCATTCACCCGCGGGAAGCCCCCGACCGCAAATTGAAAGCGCAGTTTCACACCACCTTAATAAAAATAAATAATCACACAGGTTCCAAATTAGTTGAAATACAAGTTAATTAAAAATGTTAAACCATTTTTTGTAGAATAAATATAAACATTTTAAAGGGGCAGAAATAACCTAAACTAATTTTAAAGGTTTACATCACTTAAAAAATGCATTTTTATATTTATTTAACTCTTGCGCTGGTAAAAGAAAACCTTACCGCTGCTTTTACCTGGTGTTAGAGTTTCGTGGGCATTCGCTGGGCAGTAGTTGGGCAAATAGTCCAACTCTGCACCAGTGAATGTCAATTTCCTGCGGATTCGAATGATCTGTTAAACAGAATCTGGACAGATTGCAAGTTTTGGGTTGTCGCGCATCACAGTCGGAACCCCGGAATTTGCAGGAAACTTACGATGATGTGAGTACACCGTCATAGGCCGCGGAAAATCCAAGCCATCATTTCCTGTGTTAGCTGACCTTGAAGTCTCTGTCACTAACATTTCATTTTAGTCCCTTTAAACAATCCCATAAATACTCGCTGCTTTTGTGAGGCGACAGCCGCTTTGTCCCAGATTCCATTTCTCTCGGTGACTGGATTCCTGTATCTGGAACACGTTCCTCGCAGGAAATCCTAACCTGTGATTGGTTGTTTCTATCCAACTTATTCTAACAGGTTGTATTCTGATATATAACATTAATTTACAAATTGTGCTTTAGGACATTACACCAATAACGCTTATCGAATCGATGAAACCTGTGTCTTGGGCTATTTTTAGGGAGGGATTTAACCGTTAACATAAATCACTCTGTTAAAAAACAGAGGGATGAACGAATCGGATTTTGTCCTCGCACTATTTTCTGACCCATGTGTGGGGCGGAGGTGGGGGGATCATAATCAGGAAACCCCGCCCAATCTCTCTGTACTAAGCAAGTATGTTATACACTAGTTTATGTGCTCTGATACCTGAGATATTACCTGTACTGATGGGCTGTACTGTATATTATTGTTTCTGACAACCGGGAGGCCGTCATTTATGGTCCATCCTTAGTTATCCTGATAAGCTGGTGATGGGCCTTCCTCCTGAACCACTGCAGTGCTTGTGGTGAATGATTCCCACAATGGTGTCAGTTACCAAATTCCAGGACATTGTCACAGGGAGGATGCAGCTATTGGGCTGGAAATTGCTTTGTCAGAGGTTTCCCGCGGGCGGAATCCTCTGAGCCACAAGTAAACTCCGCACCTACCTGGTGCCTCTGGACCTTCGGATACTTGTGCTCCTGGGCCTCCACGCATATGCCTGTGTTATGGCCCATGTATCCCAGGAGCACATGCGGTGCACAAGCGCCCCTGGGATCACATGTGCCAACCGAACAAATCACAAAGGGGAATTCTCATTGGCCCTGAAATTAGGATGGGGGCTTGCCACGCGTGCAAGCCCCTGATGTGCACTCACCCTGCGTGCCAACACCTGAAGCCCGGGCCTGCTTGCATTTCCTGTCACTGGCCCGGTTCAGCTGTCGGCGCGCTGTGCTTACCTGACGTAGTTAGTGCGATGTGCCGGCTGGGATCAGGTGAGCACTGTGCAGCCAATCAGGGGAGGGGAAACTCATTCATGATTTTGACAGTAAGAGCTGTCAAACTCATGAAAAGTATGGGCTGCCAAAACACTACTTTAACTTTAAATAAAATTTTAAAAAACATCCCACTGATTATATTAACTATAAATAAGTTTGAAAAAAGGTTTTAAACAATTAATCAATTTTTTGAAAAAAATAAATTTTTAAAAAATAGGGTATAAAACTAAACTTAACTTACTGTAAATTCTTTAAAAATAACAAACCTGTGGAAAAAAAATTATCCATTGTACTAAAAGCCCACTTACCTGAAAAACTAAACACATTCTGGAGGGGAAGGGTGAACAGCCAGTGGTCGTGGTCCACATTGGTACCAACGACATAGGTAAAAAGAGGGATGAGGTCCTGCAGCAAGAATTTAGGGAGCTAGGTGAAGGATTAAAGAGCAGGACCTCAAGGGTTGTAATCTCTGGATTACTCCCAGTGCCACGTGCTAGTAAGTATAGAAATAGGAAGATAGAACAGATGAATGCGTGGCTAAAGGGATGGTGCAGGGGGGAGGGCTTTAGTTTCCTGGATCACTGGGTCTGCTTCTGGGAAAGGTGGGACTTGTACAAGTCGGACGGTTTACACCTGAACCAGAGGGGAACCAATATCCTTGCGGGGAGGTTTGCTAGCACTGCTGGGGGGGGTTTAAACTAACTTGGCAGGGGGATGGGGTACAGAGTGGAGCTATAGTAGGGGGTGATTTACAGCCAAATACAGAGGGAAAAACAAGTCAGCTGGGAAGGCAAAGCAAATATGTGAAGGCAAAAGAGAATATGGCAGGGCTGGAAGGCATTTATTTTAATGCAAGGAGTCTTGCAAATAAGGTGGATGAACTGAAGTTGTTGTTGAACACATGGGAGTACGATATTGTTGCTATCACGGAGACATGGTTGAGGGAGGGTCAGGACTGGCAGCTCAATATTCCGGGGTATAGAATCTTCAGGCGAGACAGAGGGGGGTGTAAAAGGGGAGGGGGTGTTGCAATATTAATTAAGGAGTCAATTACTGCTGTAAGGAGGGATGATATATTAGCGGGTTCCTCTAATGAGGCCATATGGGTAGAACTTAAAAACAAAAAGGGGGCAAGCACTTTGCTGGGAGTGTACTATAGGCCCCCAAACAGTCAGGGGGAGATAGAGGAACAGATATGTAGGCAAATCTCAGAAAAGTGCGAAAATAATAGGGTAATAATAGTGGGGGATTTCAACTTCCCCAATATAAATTGGGATAGTCAGAGTGTGAAAGGCTTAGAGGGTGCAGAATTCTTAAAGTGCATCCAGGAGAGCTTTTTGAGCCAACATGTAGAAAGTCCTACAAGAGAGGGGGCGGTACTGGACCTAATTCTGGGGAATGTAGCCGGGCAAGTGGTGGAAGTGTCAGTAGGAGAGCATTTTGGCGACAGTGACCACAATTCGGTGAGATTTAAGGTGGTCATGGAAAAAGACAAAGACGGCCCGGAAATAAGGGTTCTAAATTGGGGGAAGGCCGATTTTAATATGATAAGGCAGGATCTGGCCAAATTGGACTGGGAGCAGCTACTTATAGGAAAATCCGCATCAAAACAGTGGGAGACTTTCAGAAGGGAAATAGAGAGAGTACAACGCCAACATGTTCCTGTAAAGGTCAAGGGTGGGACCAACAAGCAAAGGGAACCTTGGATGACAAGGGATATACAAAAATGCATTAGAAATAAAAGGGGGGCTTTTGGCAGTTACAAAAGACTAAAGACGGAAGAAGCCCTAGAGGAGTATAAAAAATGCAGGGGCATACTTAAAAAAGAAATTAGGAGGGCGAGGAGGGGCCATGAAATAACACTGGCGAGCAAAATAAAGGAAAATCCTAAGATGTTTTATAAGTATATTAAGGGCAAGAGGATAACCAGGGAAAGGGTAGGGCCCATTAGGGACCAAAGTGGCAATCTGTGTGTAGAGCCAGATGATGTAGGCGGGGTTTTAAATGAATTTTTTGCATCTGTGTTCACTATGGAGAAAGACGATGCAGACATAGAAATCGGGCAAGGGGGCTGTGACATACTTGAACATATTAGCATCGAGAGGGAGCAGGTACTAGCGGTTTTAGCAGGCCAAAAAGTGGATAAATCCCCAGGCCCAGACGAGATGTATCCCAGGCTGCTGTGGGAGGCAAAGGAGGAGATTGCAGGGGCTCTGACACAAATTTTCAGAACCTCTCTGGCCACAGGGGATGTACCAGAGGACTGGAGAACAGCTAACGTAGTACCATTATTCAAGAAGGGTAGCAGGGATAAACCAGGGAATTACAGGCCAGTGAGCCTAACATCTGTGGTAGGGAAATTATTGGAAAAAATTCTGAGGGACAAAATTAGTCTCCACTTGGAGAGGCAAGGATTAATCGGGGATAGTCAGCATGGCTTTGTCAAGGGTAAATCATGTCTGACAAAACTGATTGAATTTTTCGAGGGGGTGACTAGGGGGGTGGATGAGGGAAATGCTGTGGATGTGGTTTACATGGACTTCAGTAAAGCTTTTGACAAAGTCCCGCATAGGAGACTGGTCAAGAAGGTAAGAGCCCATGGGATCCAGGGTGCCTTGGCGCGTTGGATCCTAAACTGGCTGAGTGGCAGGAGGCAGAGGGTGATGGTCGAAGGTTGCTTTTGTGACTGGAAGCCTGTGTCCAGTGGGGTACCTCAGGGATCGGTGCTGGGTCCCTTGTTGTTTGTGATCTACATAAATGATTTGGATGAGAATGTAAAAGGTATGATCAGTAAGTTCGCAGATGACACGAAAATTGGTGGGGTGGTAAATTGTGAGGAGGAAAGCCTCAGGCTACAGGACGATATAAACGGGTTGGTCAGATGGGCGGAAAAGTGGCAAATGGAATTTAACCCTGAAAAGTGCGAGGTGATGCATTTTGGACGGACAAATAAGGCAAGGGAATACACAATGAGTGGTAGGACCCTAGGAAGTACAGAGGGTCAGAGGGACCTTGGTGTACATGTACATAGATCCCTGAAGGCAGCGGAACAGGTAGATAAGGTGGTTAAAAAGGCATATGGGATACTTGCCTTCATTAGCCGAGGCATAGAATATAAGAGCAGGGAGGTTATGATGAAACTGTACAAAACGCTGGTGAGGCCACAGCTGGAGTACTGTGTGCAGTTCTGGTCGCCTCACTATAGGAAGGATGTGATTGCTTTGGAGAGGGTGCAGAGAAGATTCACCAGGATGTTACCTGGGATGGAGCGCCTCAGCTATGAAGAGAGGCTGGACAGGCTGGGGTTGTTTTCCTTGGAGCAAAGAAGGCTGAGGGGGGACCTGATTGAGGTGTACAAAATGATGAGGGGCATAGATAGGGTAGACAAAGAGGAACTTTTCCCCTTAGTAGGGGGGTCAATAACAAGGGGGCATAGATTCAGGGTAAGGGGCAGGAGATTTAGAGGGGATTTGAGGAGGAACTTTTTCACCCAGAGGGTGGTTGGAATGTGGAACTCAATGCCTGAAAGGGTGGTAGAGGCAGGAACCCTCACAACATTCAAGAAGCATTTGGATGAGCACTTGAAATGCCATTGCATACAAGGCTATGGACCAAATGCTGGAAAATGGGATTAGACTGGACAGGGATGGATGGGCGGCGCAGACACGATGGGCCGAAGGGCCTCTTTCTGTGCTGTAAAACTCTATGACTCTATGACTCTATGACTCTATGACTCTTACGTCTGGTTTTTCCACGCGTAAAGACCGGAGGCCTTTAAACTCGGGCAACTCTGGAAAAAAAAAAGATATATCACTGCGCACGCGCTGCCTGTGCAGTCGCGCGCACTCTGCCTCTTAACCGCTTGATCAGAGGACAGGAAATGACGGTTTTCAGTGCATGCGCTGTGCATGCTGAACACTGGCAATTCCCCCGGGCACACGCATGAGTACCCCGTCCGTACTCACGCGTTGTCCCCGGAATTACTGGGCCATTATATTTCTGGAGATTCAATTTAAAGAAAGACTTGCATTAATATAGCGTCTATCACGACAACTGGACTGAAGTACTTTTGGAGTGTAATCACTGTTGCAATGTGGGAAATGCAGCAGCCAAGTTGCGCACAGTAAGCTCCCATGAACGGCACTGTGATAATGACAGGATAATCTGCTCTTGTTATGTTGATTGAAGGTTAAATATTTACCTACGGAATCCATATAATCATAATAGGAATCCCCTAAAAATATTTTTTAACAACACTGCAATAAAATTAAATCATCACATGGTCAAACTTAATTGAAATAAAATTTAATTAAATATTTAAAAAGCAAATTTAATTTTTGAATAATAAATGTAAACTATTTTCAAGGCGCAAAAAATAGGTAAATTAATTTTAAAGGATTTTCTGTTTAAATCATTTAAATAAATTTATTTTACTATGTATTTAAACGCTTACACTGGTACAAGAAGGCCCTATGCTTGCTTTTACCAGGTGTAAGTGTTGCATGGGCATTCGCTGGGTGGTAGTTGGGCAAATAATCGAACCCTGCGCCAGAGAAGGTCCATTTCCTGCGGATGAGCACAATCTGTCAAACATAATCTTGACAGATTGCAAGTTCTCGGTTTTTGTTCATGTGCATCACATGTGGCAACACGGAACTTGTGGGACACTTATGACCATGTACGCTGTGTGTATGCGCTCATAGGCCCCAGAAAATCCAGGTAATTATGTTGCCTGCTCCGATGTCTTGAACAATCTCTCCACTAACTATCCATTACTTGTGTTTGACAGATTCGGGTTCCAGTGACTCCCTCAATCAGATTGAATATTACACCAGTGACATTTTGGTGACACTGACCCGGGATCAGAAAATCCTGAAGGGAACTCCTCCAGTATAAAGGTTGGGTACATTTTTACATCCTATAATCTCTTTTTTGGACTTCACACTTTCTACTATCTAAAACCAAAAACTAAAGATAACAGAGCTTAGATGCCGATGAATGACGCTGCCAAGTAATGGACAGTGATTTTAGTTAGAAAATATTGCAGAAATATTTTGGGTTGGAAACAAAATCATGTCACTTTCCCCCAATGGTATAATGGATTTTTTAGTTCCTGGATTTGCTGGCAAGACCGGCATTTATTGCACACCCATAATTGTGCTTCAGAAGGTGGAGGTGAAACGCCTTCTTGAGCCACTTGAGTCCCTGTAGTGAGGGTACTCCCACAGTGCTGTTGCAGAGACAGTTACAGGATTTGGACCTAACGGCGATGACGAAATGTCGATATATTCCCATGTCGGGGGTGGAGGGAGTGAATATTAAGATGGTGGATGGGGTGCCAATCAAGCGGGCTGCATTATCCTCGATGGTGTCGATCTTCTTGAGTGTTGCAGGAGCTGCACTTATCCAGGCAAGTGGAGAGTATTCCATCACACTCCTGACTTGTGCCTTGTAGATGCTGGAAAGGCTTTCGGGAGTCAGGAAATGAACTCGCCACAGAAGTACCTGCCCCTGATCTGCTCTTCTAGCCATAGTATTTATGTGACTGGTCAATGGTGACACCTTCCATTACTTTGCTGATGATTGAGAATAGAATGATGGGCCGGTAATTGGCCTGGTTTGGATTTGCCCTGTGGTTTGGGAACAGTTCATACCTGGGCAGTTTCCCATATAGTCGGGTAGATGCCAGTGTTGTAGCTGTACTAGGAGAGCTTGGCACGAGGTGCAGCTGGTTCAGGAGCACAGGTCTTCAGTCGGCATGTTTTTAGATCCCATAGCCTTTGCTGTATCCAGTGCATTCAGCTGTTTCTTAATATCACGTGGAGTGAATAGAATTGGCTGAAGACTGGCTTCTGTCATGGTGAGGACCTGAGGAGGAGGCCAATATGGATCATCCACTCGGCACTTCTGGCTGAAGACCTTTGCAAATGCTTCAGCCTTGTCTTTTGTACTCACGTGCTGGGCTCCTCCAAAATTGGAGATGGGGATATTGATGGAGCCTCATCTTCCCGTTAGTTGTTTAATTATCCACCACCATTCACTAATGGATGTGGCAGGACTGCTGAGCTTTGACCTGAACCGTTGATTCTGTAAATTCTGTACCCTTGCTGCCCTCAGTCCTTCTTCGAAGTTGTGTTCAACATGGAGGAGTACTGATTCAGCAGCTGAGGGAGGGTGGTAGGTGGTAATCATTAGCAGGTTTCCTTGTCCGTGCTGGACCTGAAGCCATAAGATTTTGTGGTTGTGGAGTCAATGTTGTGCACTCCGATTGCCACTCCCTCCCGACTGCATAGCACTGTACCGCCACATCTGGTGGGCCTGTCCTGCCGGTGGGGCAGCACCTACCCAGGGTTGGTGTTGGAGGAGTTACCAAATGGCTTTAAAGTATGATTCTGTGAGTATCAGAATGTCAGGCTGTTGCTTGCTAGCCTGTGGGACAGCTCTCTCTGTTTCGGCACAAGCCCCGAGATGTTAGTGAGGAGGACTTTGCAGTGTTGACTGGGCTGGGTGTGCCGCTGTTGTATCCAAGGGGGATCATGATCAGGAAACCCCGCTCACTTTCTCTGTACTAAACGACTACGTTATACACTATTTTCTCTGCTCTGATACCTGAGGCATTACCTGTACAAATGGACTGTACATTATTGTGTCTGACTGCTGGGAGGGCCGGCATTTATGGTCCATCCCTAGTTACCCTGATAAGGCAGTGGTGGGCCTTCCTCTGAACCATTGCAGTCCTTGTAGTGAATGATCTCCCACAATGGTGTCAGTTACCAAATTCCAGCATATTGCCACAGGGACGATGAAAGTATTATGTTGTCTGCTCCTATGTACTAATCAATCTCTCCAATAACCATCCATTATTTGTGATTTACAGTTTCTGGTTCCATTGACTCCCTCAATAAGATCGAATATTACTCCAGTGACATTTTGGGTGACACTGATCCGGGATCAGAAAATCCAGAAGGGAACTCCTCCAGTATTCAGGGTGGGTACATTTTCACTCCCCACGATCTCTTTTTTGGAATACAAGCTCTCTACCACCTAAACCAACAACTAAAGACATGAGAATTTATTCGCCGAAAATGACAATGCCAAGGATCCGTAGTACTGGAAAATGATAATTAATTACAAAATATTGTGGAAATACTTTCCATTTGAAATAAAATCATATCGATTTTCCCCAATGGTATAATGGAAGGAAACAGTCAGTTCATTGTGTTTCCTCACACGGCTCTATGGGCCGTGAAATGTGAAATGTGTGTGCAGGTTGGGTGGGTGATTCAGTGGGATATGTGTGACTTTAAAACGGAGACTAAACTACCTCGACACGACGCGGTCCAATCGTTCCCACAGATAACCCATTTCAGCTGAAGACCACATTGGTCCACTCTCCCGCCCTACAAGGCCCGGGTAGATTGATTATAATAATATCATTCTGAGTACTCAGGGCTGGCATTTGGTTTTAGTGGAAATCTCTATTTCCTCCCAGGGCAGCATGGTGGCATAGTGGTTAGCACTGTTGCCTCACAGCGCCAAGGACCCGGGTTCGAATCCGGCCTCGGGTGACTGTCTGTGTGGAGTTTGCACATTCTCCCCGTCTTTGCGTGGGTTTTCTCCGGGTGCTCCGGTTTCCTCCCACAGTCCAAAGATGTGCAGGTTAGGTTGATTGGCTATGATAAATTGACCCTTAGTGTTAGGGGGATTAAATACGTGGGGTTACAGGGATCGGGTGGGATATGTGTCGGTGCAGGCTCGATGGGCCGAAATGGCCTCTATCTGCACTGTGGGGTTTCTGTGATTCTGTGAGGTCCGGTTCCGGGCGATTATGACGATGTTGAGACTGGAGTCACTGACACTCAGGGCGGTCACTTTCTGCTGGATGGTGGTCCTGATGATCTCCTCACACTCAGAAGTGCCGGCGGTGATCTCTCCACTCTCGATGAGTTACCTCTCTGTCATTCCCGCAGTCACCAGCCCTCTGTGTAGGAATGGACTGGCGCTGTTTTAAATTCCCTTTCAATCGGCGGTGACACAATTGGCCTTCGTAGCGAGAGGGTTTGAGTACAGGAACAAGGGTGTCTTGCTGCAGTTGTACAGGGCCTTGGTGAGACCACATCTTGAGTATTGTGTGCAGTTTTTGTCGCCTTATCTGAGGAAGGATGTTCTTGCCATGGAAGGAGTTCAACGAAGATTCACGAGGCTGATATCTGGGACAGCAGGAATGACGTCTGAGGAGAGATTGGGTCGACTGGGCTTGTACTCGCTGGAGTTTAGAAGAATGAGTGGTGATCTCATTTAAACTTATAAAATTCTGACAGGACTGGAAAGACTAGATGTAGGAAGGATGTTCCTGATGTTTGGGGAGTCCAGAACCCGGGGACATAGTCGAAGCATAAGGGGTAGGCCAATTAGGACAGAAATGAGGAGGGATTTCTTCACCCAGAGAGAGGAGAACCTGTGGAATTCTCTACCACAGAAGGCGGTGGAGGCCAATACATTAAATATATTCAAGAAGGAGTTGGTTATATTTCTCAAGTCCAAAGGGATCAAGGGGTATGGGGAGAAGGCAGGGACCGGGTACTGACTTTGGATGATCAGCCATGATCACATTGAATGGTGGAGCAGGCTCGAGGGGCTGAATGGCCTACTCCTGCTCCTATCTTCTATGTTTCTATTCCAAAATACAAATACCAGGATCTGGGTTATCTTTCATATGTTGGCATTGTGGTAAACTATGTCTGTCTAGGACTGGTTTACAAATCCCTCTAAATGCTCACAAAAGACATGGGGGGAAAAATCCGGTGGCGCTCCTTTTGGGGCTTTAACCTCACCGGGGCACTAATTTTAGTACCCCGAAAAAGTGCTCACCCCTCCGCCATCAATTCAGTTGTAACGCCCCAAGAAGGAGGTGGAGTGCTGCTGGATGCACGCCCCCCTCCTTCTTAGAGTCATGGAGCTAAAATGGGGTGCTAACTTCGCTGGGGCGCTATAAGTATTAGCGCCGCTGCGCCGGAACTTGAGTGATTGTGCCTCAGGACTACTGGATGTGCCCCACATCCCTCTTGGGGCGCTGCAGGTCAATATTGTGGTGCTATGTGCTGCATCAATATTGCAGGCCTTCATCCCCTTCTTAAAGGGGAGGGGCCTTGCTCAGCGGCACCCGGGGATCGAGAGCGCTGGCAAAAGAGCCCGGCACTCAAGGGAAATGCCTGGGCTTTTGGTGTACAGCCGACCCTCTGTGGCGGGGGGGGGGGTGTTCAGGAGGCCGGGGGGGAGAGGGTAGGCGACACTCCATGGGGGTGTGTTCAGGAGGCCAGGGGGGAGAGGGCTGGTGACACACCGCGGGGGATGGTGTTCAGGAGGCCAGGGGCGGGAGGGCAGGTGACACTCCGCGGGGGTGGGGGTGTTCAGGAGGCCGGGGGCGGGAGGGCTGTCGACACTCCATGGGGGGAGCGGTGTTCAGGAGGCCGGGGGCGAGAGGGCTGGCGACATTTTGCGGTGTGGGGGGGGTGTTCAGGAGGCCGGGGAGGGGAGGGCAGGCGACACTCCACGGAGGGGTGTTCAGGAGGCCAGGGGGGAGAGGGCTGGTGACACTCTGCGGGGGGGGTGTTCAGGAGGCCGGGGGGGGGGAGGGCTGGCGACACTCTGCGGTGGGGGGGGTTGTTCAGGAGGCCGGGGGGGAGAGGGCAGGCGACACTCCACGGGGGGGGTGTTCAGGAGGCCGGGGGCAGGAGGGCAGGTGAAACTCCGCGGGGGGGGTGGGTGTTCAGGAGGCCGGGGGGGAGGGCAGAAAACACTCTGCGGAGGGGTGTTCAGGAGGCCGGGGGGGAGAGGGCAGGTGACACTCCGCGGGGGGGGGGTGTTCAGGAGGCCGGGGGTAGGAGGGCAGGTGACACTCCACGGGGGGGGGTCGGTGTTCAGGAGGCCGTGGGGGAGGGCAGACAACACTGGGGAAGGGTGTTCAGGAGGCCGGGGGCGAGAGGGCAGGCGACACTCCGCGGCGGGGGGGTGTTCAGGAGGCCGGGGGGGAGGGTAGGCGACACTCCATGGAGGGGTGTTCAGTAGTCCGGGGGGGAGAGGGCAGGTGACACTCCGGGGAGGTGTGTTCAGGAGGCCGGGGGCAAGAGGGCAGGCAGGCAACGAAAGACCTCAATTACTGCAGCAACAAAAATGGCCGCCCTGCACCTCGCCTTTAAATTGTGCCTCCCCGGCTGCAGGTAGGCCCCCCTGACCCCCTCAGACATAACGTCAGGCGGTAAGTCAGGGGGCGCTCCCAAAGATCACAGCTGGGACGCGAGCTGGGCACTACACACGGCAATGACATCATCGCTGGCGGCGCAGCGCCGTGGGGTGCTACCGGTTAGTGCCACCACTAACCTCCCACGGAATTTTTGCAGGAGGCGTGGGCGGTGCCGTGCCCTGGCGCTTGTTGCTTTGTGCCCCATTAGCACTCTCTTAGCAACCCATTTGTTCCCCTATGGTGACATAATGGCACAGAAGGAGGCCATTCAGCCCATCGAGTCCGTGCCGGCTCTCTGTAGAGTAATCCAGTCAGTTCCATTCCTCCGCTCTAGCCCCGTAACCCTGCAAGTTTATTTCCCTCAAGTGCCTATCCAGTCTCCCCTTGAAAACATTGAGGGGTCGATTTTCATTAAGCTGTCGGGAAGGAGGCGGGACTACAACTTTCGTGTTTTAGTCCCGCCTACATCGACGTCCGGCCAATACACGCGATTTTCCCTTGAATGACCTTGTTGAGATTGCCCAGCCCAGTGGGCTCAGCAGGACAATTAAGGGCCACCCGGCAACAGGTGACGTCACAGACTGAAATTTCATTTGTCAAGAGGTCTTGACAGATGAAATATCAGTGTTTCACGGTTGTTTGAAGCTGTCAAACACTGACAGTCTGACTTCTAACCTGCGTCCTTCTATGCAGACTCAGTACTGTCACCGGCAATGAAAGCTGAAGGCTGTCACTTTTGACAGCTCGCAGCCATTTTGCTTTCAGTGCCGGCTGAGTGATGGACTCCCGAAACCTAGAGGAAGAAAGGCTGTTAAGGTAAGTACAGGTAATTTAAACTTCTTTACATACTTTAGACACACCAAACACACTTACCTTTGCACTCATGCACCCATCACTCACCTGAACACCGAAATCGCGACCCCTCCAAGTCCTTCAACCCGACGGCCCGCCTGCTCTAACCTGGCGTGGTTTGGAGCCGTCAGGAATCCCACACGACACCCCTCAAAATAGGGATTATGTTAAAAACTGCCTGTTAACTACCTGTTAACAGGCAGTTAATTTGCACTAATCCCTTCCTGCCTCGGGTCGGCGGGTCCCAATGTGGGGCGGGTACCCGCCTCCTCTGGAACGTACGCAGAGGTGGGTTTTGGGCGGGATGGTGTCGGGACCTCCGAATTGGGGATTTTTGCCACCCGCACGCCTAAAAGCCCGCCTCACGGCACGCTGAAAATCTAGACCTGAATGTCTCTGCTTCCACCACTTCTGTCGGCAGCGAATTCCAGATCCTCGCCACTCACTGCATAAAATTTTTTCCTCACGTCCCCCCTGTATTTCTTGCCCAAAACCTTAAATCTTTGTCCCCTAGTCCTTGTACCATCATCTAGTGGGAACATCCTTTCCCCGTCTAGCCTATCCAAACCTGTCCTAATCTTGTACACCTCAATCAAATCAATCTCGGGGCGCTACTACTGAAGTTCGCAGCGCTACGTGCAACAGCATCACACGTGGTGGCACGTAGCACCGCGTCATTGCAGGCCTCCTCCCCTGATTCAAGGGGAGCGGCCTCGCGCATCCCGCACCGGGGAGCGCCGGGCTGACCGATGACGGCCGGCACCCCACAAACAAAGTGAGAGGGGGCAGGTGCTGGCAGTCGGCCAAATAAAAATGGCTGCTCGACACCTTCCCTTTAAGTAGCGCCGTCGCCGCTGCCCAAAGGCCCCCTGACCCTGTCGCACATATCGTGCGTTGATAGGTCAGGGGGCTCAAGGGAAGTTTGCGGCCGGGGATGATGTCATCGCCGTGGGGCGCTAGGGGATTTGCGCCCCGTAAGCGAGAGGCGCAAACCAACCCAATTTCGCCCCCCCCCAACGAGATTCCAAAATATCACTGGACGTTTATTTAATTTTTAAACGAGTCCCAGTTTGTGTCCTTTTCTGAGTTTATTATTCTCTTTCTGCCCAGCCCATTCTCTCCTGAACACTCCGGATTCCTGCCCAGGGGTCAGCAGACTGTGAAAGTGTGAGGAGTGTCACAGCTAAACCCAATCCACAGACTCACTTTCCAGTCGGGCTGATTGGCGAGTCAGGACTGGTCTTTTCCCCTCTGTCCCTGCCTCAGGGGCGACTACCACCACTGTACCATGCAGCTGAGACTCCACACTGACTGCTTTTTCTCTGGGCTCTGCTAAGCATACAGGAAGAGGTTCACAGAGTTTCAGTTTCACAATTACTGCAGCAGCGAATACCAGTGTCTGATTGGAGGTCGTAGCCTCCTAGTGGGTCATATGACACTGAGGTCTTTTGTGGAGTTCAACTGTTTAATTGGTCTGGAGAAGCAGAGAGGGAGGTAAGTGTGTGAATTATTACCTACACCAGGAACTGGCTTGTCTTTGGTACGTAGGTTTTGTGGTTAAATATGTCTGTCTAAGATTGGTTTACAAATCCAGCCAAATGCTCACTAAAGACGTGGCCAATCGTAAAACTTGAACTTGAAAAACGTTAGTGCTGAGAAACAATCTTACTGGCTTCGGGAGGGATTGCCAGCACGCTGCGGGGCACAGGTAACAGGTCAGTCGAAACATTTACTTTGTGGGGCCCCGGTGTTGTGTCTCCTTGTGTTCTTATTACTATACAATAATACAGACACATTTAACTCAGTTGTATTCAAGCTTTTATGATGTTGCTGCCGCATGGTGCGGAGTGATACAAGATGTCCGACCTTGCACTGCGCACACCTTTCATAGTGTGCCACATAGCAATATAAATACACTCACCAAAGTAGTTCCATATAACGATGTAACATGTACTTCCATTTAACGATGTAATAATATAACGATGTAACATCCCTCTTTCTCAAAAAACTAAAACATGAGATTCAATTTAATTAAAAAAGAATATCTAAACTATTATTATCAAATACAAAGAATCGTGAGTTTTCTTTTCTTATTCGCGATATCGCTCAGGTGGTTGGATGTTGTCCCTCCATCTTGTGGATTTGGTGGTGACCACTCCTCTCTGTGGTGTTTTGGTGTGTTCCGCTCTCGTTGTTGTTGTTGCTGTCGCACTTGGAGTTGGAGTGTGCATGCTCGTGGTTGTTTGATTTTTGGCACTTGTTTCTGGCATTGTTCTGCTTATGGTAGCTGGTGTTGTCAATGTTGCTGATATTGTCTGCTGCATGGGAATGGAGAAATGCAAGCTGAGAGCCAGATCAGCTGTATACTGGATACGCATGTACAAAAATATCACCAGTTCAGGTGAAGGTCTGATGTGGAGTCTGTTCCGTCTGTATTGGTTACCAGGTTCGGTCTCTACGAAGTAGGATCTTGGAGTTTCAGCTTTTCCAATGACCTTGGCTGGATTCCAGGTTTTCAACACCGGGTCTTGCACATGCACTGATTGCCCATTCAGCAATTCTGGTAGCATCTTTGCATGTTTATCGTAATGTTTGCTTCCTACGACTTGTGCTTCTGCCAGCTTCTGTCTGAAGTCCTCTGGTCCTGGGGAGGATGTATTTTTGCTGGTAGAGTAGTCTTAAACTTCCTCCCATTCAGCAATTCCGCAGGTGATTTCGTGTCTGCTTTCAGTGGTGTTGATCTGAGTGATAGGAGGGCAAGGTCTTGGTCTTCCCCCATCTCACTGTTTTGATGAGAGTTCTCTTGACAGTCTGGATCTGTCTTTCGATGAACCCGTGCCCCCTTTGGAAATGTGGGGATGAGGTTACTATTTTGAACCCATACTTTTCTGCCACAGCTCTGAATTCACTCGATGTGAACTGGGTTCCACTGTCACAGATTACATTTTCCGGGATTCCTTGTTTAGCAAACAAGCTCTTTGCAATTCTGGTGGTAGTTGTGGTTCTCAGATCTTTCATCCTTCTCACAAAAGGCAACTTGGAATAGTAACCTGTCCCTATGAGATACCATTCTTGATTGCACATGAAGAGATCTGCCCCAACAGTGTGTCATGGTCTTGGTGGTATTTCATTAGGTATCATCTCCTCTTTCTGTTGTGTATTTCTGTATTTCTGGCATATACCACATGCAGAAACCATCTGTTCGATATTTTTGTACATGCCTATCCAGTATACAGCTGACCTGGCTCCCAGCTTGCATTTCTCCATTCCCATGTGGCCTTCATGTATTAGATGGAGAAGTTCTGTCTGAATCGTCTTTGGCACGATGATCCTCGATCCAGCAAGGAGAATACCGTCTTCTATTTCGATGTCATCTCTAATCATCCAGTATTGACGAATTGTCGCCTGTACCTGCTGGATTCTCTCCGGCCACCCCTGTATCACTTGTTGTGTGAGTAGTTGCAATTCCTCATCTTTGCTAGTCTCATCTCTGATTTGACTGAGCTCTGAAGGGGTAACACTCACTAGGTGATGGATTTTTACTGTTAGGCCCTCCACCTCATGTTTTTCATGTGGTGACAATCGAGACAACGCATCTGCTAGCACCATTTCCTGTCCTGGCTTATATTTAAGCGCGAAGTCATAGCTTTGGAGCCTTAGAAGTAGTCTTTGCAGTCTTGTAGGTGCTTTACACAGATTCTTCTTGTAGATCTGTTCTACTGGACGATGGTCACCCTCTATTGTAAACTACCTTCCATACAGGTATGTATGGAAGTTCTCACATCCATACACTACTGCTAATAGTTCTCTTTCTATGTTGGCGTATCTCGTCTTGGCTGATGTCAAGGCCTTTGATGCGAAAGCTATTGGCTTTCCTTCCTGCAGAAGAGCTGCCCCTAATCCTCTGGTAGAAGCGTCTACTTGTAGAGTGACTGGTTTTCTTCTGTCATAATATGACAGACTTGTTTCTTTGCACAACAGTTCTTTAAGTTGTTTGAAATTCCTTTCATGTGATTCAGACCACTGGTATTCGGCGTCTTCTTTCATTAACTCTCTGAGATTTATTGTATGTTCCGACATGTTTGGGATGAAAGAACTCATGTATTGGACCAAGCTGAGATGACTCCTCAGCTCTTTCTTATCTTTGGGTGGTTTCATTTCCGCAATCGCCGCAATCTTCTCAGGACTTGGCTATACTCCCTCTGGTGTGTAAATCATACCGAAGAATTGGCATTCCTTGACTTTAACAATGCACTTATCGGCATTTAACTTGATGCCAGCCTTCCTGGTACGCTCCATGGCCTCATGTAGGTGAATATCATGGTCTCTTTCATCTGCTCCATAGATCTGAATATCATCAGCTATTCCTATAGCTTCTCCACAGCCTCTGTATGTCTCATCCACTTTCTGTTGAAAGATATCTTGACTGACCTTTAACCCGAATGGTAGCCGCAGGAATTTGTAACGCCCAAATGGTGTGTTGAATGTTGTCAGTGTTGTTGATCCCTCAACCAACTTCACGTTCCAATATCCATTTCTGGCATCTAGTTTTGAGAAAAACTTGGCTCCTGCCAATGATGGCATAATCTCCTCTAGCATTGGGGTGGGATAGTGGTCCCTCTTTATCGCCTAGTTTAGATCTTTGGGGTCCAAACATATTCTGAGACGCCCGTTTCGCTTTTCTCGTACCACAATTGAGTTTACCCAGTCTGTGGGTTCAGTGACCTTTGCGATCATTCCCTTTTCTTCCATCTCCTTCAGCTCTCTTTCAAGCTTTGTCTTCAGCTCGATGGCTACTTTTCGTGGAGCATGGATAATGGGCTTTACCTCTGGATCGATGGTGATGTGGTATTGGAAACCTCCGAAACATCCCACTGTATCATCGAAACATTCCTGATACATGTCTATCAAGTCTTTTTTACTCTTGATTTGTGGATGATTCTCCAGCGGGGTGTTGCTGTCTATCCTCAGTGACGTTTCCGTCAGCTCGTGATTCACTGAGATCAATCTCAACTTCTCGCAGCTGTTTAATCCCAGGATCGCTGGCCCCTCAGTGTCGGTGACATAGAATATACAGTTGATGTTCTTTTATGTGTCCCTCTGACAAAGGTTATTCCAAGTTGTTTAATCTCACACCACCTGTATGCTGTCAGCGTGACATTACTTGCCTTTAAACAACCATTTTTCGGGTAGCCATCTTCTCTCAAGTTTTCGGGAATGATCTGCTGGTACAGTCTCAATGGGAGAATGTTGCTCTGAGCCCCTGTGTCCAGCTTCAACTTTAAGTTGATGGTTGTGGGCTGACCTTTGACCCTCTGTTCGATTTGGATGATGGTGTGCAATTCTCTCTTCGGAGTATTTTCCACTCTGGACATCTCGTGAATCTGTACCTTTATGGTTTCGATGTTTAGTGTATTGTCATGACCATAATCATCGTCATCCTGTTCATCCATGGCATGGATATTGTGTTTCTTTCTCTGGTTCTGCTGTCCGCCTTTATTTTTGATGTATGTTCCTTCTTTCTTCGTTCTACACCTCTTTTCCCAGTGGTTTAGTTTGCCACATGCATTGCAGCTTGTTCCATATGCTGGACATTTCCTCCTGTCTGTATAATCGTGCAGTCTTCCACAGTTTCTGCACATGTTTCTCCCGTTGTCATGTGCATGTCTTTGGGTGTTGTACTTTTCTCTGACTGTACCCACTCCGTTGTCCGTCTCAGAAGCCGTCCGCATGTCAGCCGTTTGAGAAATCAGCGTTCTCATTTGCTGCTTCATGGCTTCATGAGCTCTCGCAGTATCTATAGCCTCTGTTATTTCGAGCTTTTCTTTCCCTATCAGGGCTTTTTGTACCTCTGCATGCGCTGACCCCCATATCAGCTGGTCCACAAGCCTTTCCTCCATTTCCTTAAATGCACACTTGCTGGCTTCATTTCTCAGCCTTGTCAGGAAATTGTCAGCTGCTTCACCGGGTTCCTGCCTTAGACTCTGGAATTTGTATCTGTGTATACGGTGATTGGATTTAGGCTCTAGATGGTTGTTGAATTTCTCAAAGATTGTCGCAGGGTTTTCCTTTTCCACTTCAGTCAAACTCCAGCTATTATACAAATCTAAACCTTTTTCTCCTGTCCACAACAGAATGTAACTAACCTTTTCCTCGTTGGCAGTACCCTTCAGGAAGTTTTTGAATGTAAGGTCACATTTCTGTTTGAACTTGCAGAATGCCTTTACTATATCATCGGCTTCCTAGTTCGTGAGGGGTTGCATTTGCACAGTCAATGCAGCAGCAGCCGCCATCTTAGTTGCCCGTACGATTAACGCTCAATCACCGCAGACACCGCCACTCGCGATCAGCTCATATATTCAATTTTCGTCTTGTTCGTATGGCACAAGTTGTACTCACTTATACCGCTTCCACCATGTTGTGTCTCCTTGTGTTCTTATTACTATATAATACAGACACATTTAACTCCGTTGTTATCTTGCTTTTATGATGTTGCTGCCACATGGTGCGGAGTGATACAAGATGTCCGACCTTGCACTGCACACACCTTTCACAGTGTGCCACTTAGCAATGTAAATACACTAACCAAAGTAGTTCCATATAACGATGTAACAAGTAGTTCCATTTAACGATGTAATAACATAATGATGTAACACCCGGTATTTATTTATGCTCCAGAATTGCGATGGTGTAAATGTTGAGTGTTTTAGTGCTGATCCACATGTTGACCAGCAGCGGACCGGGGAAGCAGCTGCTCCCTGGCTCTGTTTATAATCTTCTACACTTCCCCTCAACCGATGTTCTCTCAAACATACTTCATATTAAAGTTCCCTCAGAAGTGCTGCACCCAGATTTTCTTCACTTGTTCCCAGCTTGATAAGAAACATACAATTGTGGAAGGTTATTGCACACATTACTGTTTCAGCCGAACCTGTTTATAGAATGGAAGCACTTCAATCCTTTTAATCTACAACTTGTTTTTCAGCTTCGCAGGAACTTAGTTAGCAGAATTACTGTGTGCCTTTGTTTTCGAATAACTGGAGATAGGGAGTGCCACTCCCTATCACTTTGTCACTTTAGCACCGATCTCTGCCAACTAGTAACTTAGAGCATCCCAAGGCATCAATGTCTGCGGGAGAGGAGGGAGAAGGGAAAACAATGGCTGTGGAAGTTCGACTTGCAGAATGTTACGGCACAGACACAGATGACTTGGCTCTTCAAGTCTATTCGAAGAGCAGGGGAGTTCTCCCCAGTGTACTGGCCAATATTTACCCCTCAACAAAACAGCTAAAGCAGATTACCTGGCCATTATCACATTGCTGTTTGTAGGAGCTTGCAGTGCGAAAATTGGCTGCCACATTTCTTACATTACAACAGTGACTTTGGGTCGTCCTGAGGTTGTAAAAAGCGCTGGAGAAATGCAAGTGATTTTTCATACAATGCTGCCATCAGCACCATTATATACCTTCCTGCGTACTGCCACAACACTGCTCTAGTGTGGGGGGGAAAGCATCAACAAACCAGCGTTCCTGCTCAAGGTTAGAATGATAGAATGATGCAGCACAGAAGGAGGCCATTCGGCCCATCGTGCCTTTGCCAGCTCTCCAATTAGTCCCACTCCCCCGCTCTTTCCCCATAATCCTGCAAATTTTTCCCTTCAAGTATTTATCCAATTCCCTTTTGAAAGTTACTATTGAATCTGCTTCCACCGCCCTTTCAGGCAGCGCGTTCCATTTCACAACAACTCGCCGTGTGAAAATTAGAATTGCAGAATGTTACAGCACAAAAAACAACTCCTCCCGTTGCCTCAGGCTCTTTTGCTAATCACCTTAAACCTGTGTCCTCTGGTTACCGACCCTTCTGCCACTGGAATCAGTTTCTCCTTATTTTCTCTATCAAAACTGTTCATGAATCTAACACCTCCATCAAATCTCCTCTTAACCTTCACTGCTCTAAGGAGAACAACCCCAGCTTCTCCAGTCTGTCCATGTAACAACAAAAACAACTTGTATTTATATAGCACCTTTAAAGTAGTAGCATTTCCCAAGACACTTCACAAGAGCGTTTTCAAACTAAATTTGACATCGAGCCACATAAGGAGATATCGGGACATTTGACCAAAAGCTTGAACAAATAGATCACTTTCAAGAAGCGACTTCAAGGAGGAGAGAGAGGCGGAGAGGTAGAGAGGTTTATGAAGGAAATTACAGAGCTTGGGGCCGAGGTAGCTGAAGGTACGGCCACTAATGGTGGAGCGATTAAAATCGGGGATACGCAAGAGACCAGAATTGGAAGAATGCAGATATCTCGAAGGTTTGTACAGTTGGAGGAGGCAACAGAATAGGGAGGGGCGAGGCCATGGAGGGATTTGAAAACAAGGATGAGAATTTTGAAATTGAGGCGGGAGCCAATGTAGGTCAGTGAGCACACGGGTGATGGGTGAAAGGGACTTGGCTGCCCCGTGTCCTAACACACACTGAGTTTTGGATGAGCTCAAGTTTCTGGAGGGTGGAACATGAGAGGCTGGCCAGGAGAGCGTTGGCAGAGTCAGGTCTTGAGATAAGAAATGTATGGATGAGGGTTTTAGCAGCGGATGAGCTGAGGCAAGGTTGGAGATGGGCAATGTTACAGAGGTGGGAATAGGCGGACTTGGTGATGGCATAGATATGTGTTCGGAAACCCATCTCGGGGTCAATTATGACACCAAGGTTGTGAACAGTCTGGTTCAGCTGAATTGAAATAAATATTAAAAAAAAAAAAAAAAATTAAAATAACTGAAGTCCCCCATCCCTGGAACTATTCAGGTCAATCTCCTCTGCACCCTCTCCAAGGCCTTGACATCCTTCCTAAAGTGTGGGGCCCAGAATTGGACACAATACTCCAGCTGGGGCCTAGCCAGTGTTTTATAAAGGTTTAGCATAACTTTCTTGCTTTTTTACTCTATGGGGGGAATTTTAACGCAAAAAAACAGGTGGGTTAGGGTCGGGCGGGAAATTAAAGTGTTAAAAGTCTGAATCCGGACCCCAATCCTCCCACTTCCGGTTTTACCAGAGCCGGGTCAAAGGGCAGCGGCCAACCTGCTCCCAGGAGACGGGTCATTAATTTAAATATTATAATGAGGCTGGTGGGCCTCAGATTGAGCTGGGATTTTAAATTTAACTCTGGCTGGTCTCGGGTTTTTAAGGCCTCGTGTAACCTGCCAGCTAAAGTAAGGCAAGGACTGCTGGATCCGGGAGGTAAGTGCCTTTACCTTTACTTCCTTGATCCAGCGTCCCATCTAACCCACCCCCCGTGATCGCAGGCCCCCCCACGAGGCCTCCGACCCACCCTCAGGCCTGCGACCACCCCCACCAGGCCTCCGACCCCCCCCCAGCCCACCAGGCCTCCGACCTCACACCCCGGTCTCCGACCCCCCCCAGGCCTCCGACCCCCTCACCAGCCTTCCGACCCCCCCCAGGCCTCCGACCACCATCCCCCGGCCTCCGACACCCCACCCACCCGGCCTCCGACCCCCCCCGGCCTCCGATCCCCCCACCAGCCGTCCGCTCTCCCCCCAGCCTCCGCCCCACCCCCACAGGCCTCTGACCACCCCCAGGCCTCCGACCCCCCCCAGGCCTCCGAACCACCCACCAGACCTCCGACCCCCCCCAGGCTCTCGACACCACCCCCCCGGTCTCCAAACCCCCCCCACCAGGTCTCCGACCACCCCCGTCCTCCGATCACCCCACAAGGCCTCTGAAGCCCCCCTCCAGTCCTCCAACGCCCCACACCAGGCCTCCGAACCCCCCCACCCACCAGCTGTCCGACCCCCCCACCAGCCCTCCGACCACACCCCGGCCTCCGACCCCCCCTACCAGGCCTCCAAACCCCCCACCAGGCCTCCGACACCCCCCCCGACCTCCGGCCCCACCCCCCGGCCTCCGACCCCCCCACCAGGCCTCCGACCCCCCCACCAGGCCTCCGACACCACCCCCAGGCCTCCGAACCACCCCACCAGGCCTCCAACCCCCCTCCGCCCACCAGGCCTCCGAACCCCCCCCCCCACCAGGCCTCCGAACCCTCCACCAGGCCTCCGAACCCCCCACCAGGCTTCCGACCCCCCCACAAAGCTTCCCCCTGCATGCTCCTCCGGCCCTCTGATCAGCCGCTCTGGCCCACGAGTGATTTTGACCCCCCACCACCACCCCCGGCCCACACGCGATCCCTCCCTCCTCACTGCAGCCTAGTGCCTCAGGCCTACCTCCCCACAGCCAGCCAGCCTCTCCATCTAGCTGGCTGCAGGTGGGAAATAGGTTTCCGATACAAATCAGACCCTACCATTTAATTTGGCCGAGTCTGTGCCGCCTCTGAACCCCCCTCCCACCCCCTCCCCGAATGTCAACCTGCTTCCCCATTAAAATTCAGGCCTATTCCTCTATTAATAAAGCCCAGGATCCCGTATGCTTTTTTAACAACCTTCTAAACTTGTCCTGCCACAGAAAGTATTATTTAAATGGTGAGAGATTGGGAAATGTTGATGTACAGAGGGACCTGGGTGTCCTTGTACACCAGTCACTGAAAGCACACATGCAGGTGCAGCAAGCAGTTAGGAAGGCAACTGGTATGTTGGCCTTCATTGCAAGAGGATTTGAGTACAGCAGCAAGGATGTCTTACTACAGTTATACAGGGCCTTGGTGAGACCACACCTGGAGTACTGTGTGCAGTTTAGGTTTCCTTGCCGAAGAAAGGATATATTTGCCATAGAGTGAGAGCAGCGAATGTTCACCAGACTGATTCCTGGGATGGCAGGACTGTCGTATGAGGAGCGATTGGGTTGACTAGACCTGTATTCACTAGAGTTTAGAAGAATGAGAGGGGATCTCATTGAAACGTTTAAAATTCTGACAGGGCTAGACAGGCTGGATGCAGGGAGGATGTTTCCCCTGGCTGGGGGGTCTAGAACGAGGGGCCACAGCCTCAGGATACGGGGTAGGACATTTAGGACTAAGATGAGGAGACATTTCTTCACTCAGAGGGTGGTGAACCTGTGGAATTCTCTACCACAGAAGGCTGTGGAGGCCAAGTCATTGAATATATTTAAGAAGGAGATAGGTAGCTTTCTAGGCACAAAATGCACCAAGGGGTATGGGGAGAGAGCGGGAATATGGTATTGAGATAGATGATCAGCCATGATCACATTGAATGGCGGAGCAGGCTCGAAGGGCCGAATGGCCTACTCCTGCTCCTGTTTTTCTATGTTCTATGTGTATATACAGCCCCAGGTCTCTCTGTTCCTGCACCCCCTTTAAAATTGTACCATTTAGTTTATATTGCCCCGCCTCATTCTTCCCACCAAAATGCAATTTTACAGGCGACTGTAAACAGAAGAATGAAAAAAAGTTCTAAAGACCAATCCGAGGGGAATGCCAGTGGCCAGATCGCTCATGTGCTTCCAATTGAAAAGCTTCACCCTTTCGATGAGACTTGTCTTGGTCCAGGCAAGCAGGAGTTGAGAGGGACCCCAATGAGCCGCTCTGTGGAGCCGCCTCTCCAACCTTCAGCTCATCACACTATCTGTGTTATGGTAAGAGAGACAAATCTGTGCTAAAGACAAAATGGACTGGAGTGACTAAAGATTATAAAAAAATTAAATACATGCCATGGATTGTCGTGCATTCAGTTACACACCGACCACACCTGCAGGAAGGGGCACTGGCAGATGTGGCTGTTGTACAGAAATATACGGTCTGCTTTCTTTTCCAAGACATGTTCCACCATCACTGACACTTTATCCCTCATCAGGTAGAATCATAGAATCGTGGAAACTTACAGTGAAGAAGGAGGCCATTCGTCTCATCGTGCCTGTGCTGGCTCTTTGAAAACCTCTTCTGTGCAATAGGCCTGCAACATACTGCAGACATTCGCTCAGCGTACTGGAACTCATTTCCCAGCAACACGACACACCCCTCATGTTATATACCAACCTCGGGTTTTGAATTGGTTCTGAGAGGTGTCACTGAGCAGGGTGCTATCTCGGGGAAAGCCTCAGGCTGCATCGTGCCCGAGTGTTGGTGTTCTGGCTCTGGCTGCACGCTGCAGGTGTGGTCGATGCAGGTGTGGTCGCTGCAGGCGATTGTATTGAGGCAATTTCATTTCAGCATAAAGCATGACAGAAACAGACATTGTGGGAAAGTGTTACAGGTGACAGGTAAATTCGTGTGATGCCGTGTAACTCAGTGTAACTCCATGTGACTCCCTGTACCCCTTCCTTGCAGGCCTCTGATGTTCATGCAGGATATGTCATTCCTTTCCGAACTCCAAATGCTGAGCGGATCTGGAGTACAGACCATGTGAAAATGCCATTCTCTAACCTCAGCTTGCAAATCAAGAAGAAATCAGGATTGGTAATGACATTTTTGTCGAATAATGATTGACTGAGAATCGACATTAATCGCACTGTCGATGTTTAAGGCATTCTAGAAATGAATATGCCACATTTTCTGTCATCCAGTTTTCTCACCTCATCTTCAGCAGGTGGTCACTCCTCACTGGGATATGGTCCCCGACTAGCCTCCATTTCCTCCCACGTTTCTCATGTGGGAACCTAGATAGTGAGTGGTGACTATGGATGATGGCAGAGCCAAACCTGACCCCGTCCTCACCACATGTCCACACTCGAGCCCTTCCTGGCATCGGTCAGGCAGCGGATGGCGGTCAGGTGGGGGATGGCGGTCAGGCGGGGGATGGCGGTCAGGCGGGGGATAGCGGTCCGGCGGTGGATGGCGGTCAGGGGTGGGGAAGTTGTTGAGCCACCTGCTCCTCTGCCTCTGCCAGTGTGTTCAGAACATCAGAACATAAGAATTAGGAGCAGGAGTCTGACACACGGCCATTCGGCCCCTCGAGCCTGCTCCGCCATTCAATAAGATCATGGCTGATCTTCGACCTCAGCTTCACTTTCCCGCCTGATCTCCATATCCCTCGATTCCCTAGAGTCCAGAAATCTATCGATCTCAGCCTTGAATATACTCAATGACTGAGCATCCACAGCCCTCTGGGGCAGAGAATTCCAAAGATTCACAACCCTCTCAGTGAAGAAATTCCTCCTCATCTCAGTCTTAAATGGCCGACCCCCTTATCCTGAGACCATGCGCCCTAGTTCTTGACACTCCAACCAGGGGAATCAACCTCTCAGCCTCTACCCTGTCAATCCCCCTCAGAATCCGATGAGACCACCTCTCATTCTTCTAAACTCCAGAGAATATAGGCCCAATCTACACAATCTCTCCTCATAGGACAGCCCTCTCATCCCAGGAATCAATCTAGTGAATCTTTGTTGCACCGCATCTAAAGCAATTATATCCTTCCTTAGATAAGGAGATCAAATTGTGCACAGTACTCCAGGTGTAGTCTCACCAAGGCCCTGTACAATTGTAGCAAGACTTACTTACTCTTATACACCAAACCCCTTGCAATAAAGGCCAACATGCCATTTGCCTTCCTAATCGCTTGCTGTACCTGCATGCTAGCTTTCTGTGTAGCAGTCATCCGGATAATGCTGGAATCCATTATTAAGGAAGTGGTAACAGGGCATTTAGAAAATCATAATATGATTAGGCAGAGTCAACATGGTTTAATGAAAGGGAAATCGCGTTTGACAAATTATTAGTGTTTTTTGAGGATGTAACTAGCAGGGTAGATAAAGGGGAACCAGTGGATGTAGTATATTTGAATTTCCAAAAGGCATTCGATAAGGTGCCGCATAAAAGATAAGGGCAGACCGAAGAACATAGGAACAGGAGGTGGCCATTCAACCCCTCAAGCCTGTTCCGCCATTCAATTGGATCATGGCTGATGTGTATCTGAACTCCATTTACCCGCCTTGGTTCCGTAACCCTCAATACCCTTGCCTAACCAAGGTGGCAAACCTTTCCTTTCCCTTTTTCTCTGTAAGGATGGATTTGACACCATCACTGACCTGGCTGGGATTGATGCAGAGTTTGGGCAGCAATCTATCGCTCTGTGGTTTAATACATCAGCCCCCTCTGTCCCCGGAGTTTACAGATAGTGTTGGTCAATGTCACCAGATGGCTCATTGATAAAGGAACAGCCTGAATGCTTCTGATGCACTCCCTATTTATACCGGATGTACACCCACTGTGCACCCGATGTACTCCCGATGTGCTCCCACTGTACTCCTGATGTGCTCCCGATGTACACCCGAGCCATATAAAGCAGAAGGTGCTCTACATCGAGTTAGCCACTCTCAGCCGCTGTTCATTGGAAACAATTGTCCTCGGCTCCCCTGGGTTATGCAGGGGAGAATTGGCGAGGGCTCCTGCTCCTGATCATTATCCAAAACAATTGTCTGTGAGATGAGCTGTGGACAGGATGACCTCCACAAGTAACCTGCAGGCAATCAAGGAAGAACGGTCACAAAGCTCCTGATGCCCCTGGAACCTTCATTAGAGATGGGGAGGGCGAAGAAAGAGATAAATAAATTAGGTTTACATGTAATGAATGTTGTAACTCAGTGTATTGACTTAGAAAAAAGCAACATGTGAGGGGGTTGTGTTGTAAACTGCAGCGCATTCATTGTTTTTCAGTGCCATCTTGAATTAAAGGTTAAACGTTGGGACATTATTAAAGAGGCTCTGAAAAAGACCGCCTTCACAACTTCAAAGGATTTAGAGGTAAAAGTCTTGACTATTTTCTTAGTTTTTCGCTTAAACCGCCGTCCCCAACAGGACTCCAGTTTAACAGTAGCATCAAACTATTCCCAATTTTAACATCCATTTCCTCATTCTCTATTTCTAATTGCTGAGCTATGTGCTCATCAAGCTGAAGGATGTTAGTGCTGGGTAGAAACCTTCCATTTCAGGCACCCAGTTTCAACATCAAACACTCCCAGGGCAGGTACAGCACGGGTTGGTTACAGAGTAAATAGCCCTCTATACTGTCCCATCAAACAGTCCCAGGGCAGGTACAGCACGGGTTAGATACAGAGTAAAGCTCCCTCTACACTGTCCCATCAAACACTCCCAGGGCAGGTACAGCCCGGGTTAGATACAGAGTAAAGCTCCCTCTACAGTGTCCAGCTCCCTCTACAGTGTCCAATCATACACTCCCATGGTAGGTACAGCCCGCGTTAGATACAGAATAAAGCTGCCTCTACACTGTTCCATCAAACACTCCCAGGGTAGGTACAGCTGGGTTAGATACAGAGTAAAGCTCCCTCTACACTGTCCCATCAAACACTCCCAGGGCAGGTACAGCACGGGTTAGATACAGAGTAAAGCTCCCTATACACTGTCCCATCAAACAGGACCGGGGCAGGTACAGCACGAGTTAGATACAGAGTAAAGCTCCCTCTACACTGTCCCATCAAACACTCCCAGGGCAGGTATAGCACGGGGTTAGATACAGAGTAAAGCTCCCTCTACACTGTCCCATCAAACACTCCCAGGGCAGGTATAGCACGGGGTTAGATACAGAGTAAAGCTCCCTCTACACTGTCCCACCAAATACTCCCAGGGCAGAAGCAGCATGGGGTTAGATACAAAGTAAAGCTCCCTCTACACTGTCCAATCAAACACTCCCAGGGCAGGTACAGAACGGGGTTAGATACAGAGCAAAGCTCCCTCTACACTGTCCCATCAAACACTCCCAGGGCAGGTGCAGCATGGGTTAGATGCAGAGTAAAGCTCCCTCTACACTGCCCCATCAAACACTCCCAGGGCAGGTACAGCACCGGTTAGATACAGAGTAAAGCTCCCTCTACACTGTCCCATCAAACACTCCCTGGGCAGGTACAGCACGGGGTTAGATACAGAGTAAAGCTCCCTCTACACCGTCCCTTCAAACACTCCCAGGGCAGGTACAGCACGGGTTAGCTACAGAGTAAAGCTCCCTTTACACTGTCCCATCAAACACTCCCAGGGCAGGTACAGCATGGGTTAGATACAGAGTAAAGCTCCCTCTACACTGTCCCATCAAACACTCCCTGGGCAGGTACAGCACGGGGTTAGATACAGAGTAAAGCTCCCTCTACACCGTCCCATCAAACACTCCCAGGGCAGGTACAGCACGGGTTAGATACAGAGTAAAGCTCCCTCTGCACTGTCCCATCAAACACTCCCTGGGCAGGTACAGCACGGGTTAGATACAGAGTAAAGCTCCCTCTACACTGTCCCATCAAATAATCCCAGGGCAGGTACAGCACGGGGTTAGATACAGAGTAAAGCTCCCTCTACACTGTCCCATCAAACATTCCCAGGGCAGGTATAGCACGGGGTTAGATACAGAGTAAAGCTCCCTCTACACTGTCCCATCAAACACTCCCAGGGCAGAAGCAGCTTGGGGTTAGATACAGAGTAAAGCTTCCTCTACACTGTCCCATCAAACACTCCCAGGGCAGGTACAGCACGGGGTTAGATACAGAGTAAAGCTCCCTCTACACCGTCCCATCAAACACTCCCAGGGCAGGTACAGCACGGGTTAGATACAGAGTAAATCTCCCTCTGCTCTGTCCCATCAAACACTCCCTGGGCAGGTACAGCACGGGTTAGATACAGAGTAAAGCTCCCTCTACACTGTCCCATCAAATAATCCCAGGGCAGGTACAGCACGGGGTTAGATACAGAGTAAAGCTCCCTCTACAATATCCCATCAAACACTCCCAGGGCAGAAGCAGCATGGGGTTAGGTACAGAGTAAAGCTCCCTCTACACTGTCCCATCAAACACTCCCAGGGCAGGTACAGCACGGGTCTAGATACAGAGCAAAGCTCCCTCTACACTGTCCCATCAAACACTCCCAGGCAGGTACAGCATGGGTTAGATGCAGAGTGAAGCTCCCTCTACACTGCCCCATCAAACACTCCCAGGGCAGGTACAGCACGGGTTAGATACAGAGTAAAGCTCCCTCTACACTGTCCCATCAAACACTCCCGGGGCAGGTACAGCACGGGTTAGCTACAGAGTAAAGCTACCTCTACAGTGTCCCTTCAAACACTCCCAGGGCAGGTACAGCATGGGTTAGATACAGAGTAAAGATCCCTCTACACTGTCCCATCAAACACTCCCAGGGCAGGTACAGCACGGGGTTAGATACAGAGTAAAGCTCCCTCTACACCGTCCCATCAAACACTCCCAGGGCAGGTACAGCACGGGTTAGATACAGAGTAAAGCTCCCTCTGCACTGTCCCATCAAACACTCCCTGGGCAGGTACAGCACGGTTTAGATACAGAGTAAAGCTCTCTCTACACTGTCCCATCAAACACTCCCAGGGCAGGTATAGCACGGGGTTAGATACAGAGTAAAGCTCCCTCTACACTGTCCCATCAAACACTCCCAGGGCAGAAGCAGCATGGGGTTAGATACAGAGTAAAGCTCCTTCTACACTGTCCCATCAAACATTCCTGGGCAGGTATAGCACGGGGTTAGATACAGAGCAAAGCTCCCTCTGCACTGTCCCATCAAACATTCCCAGGGCAAGTACAGCATGGGTTAGATGCAGCGTAAAGCTCCCTCTACACTGCCCCATCAAACACTCCCAGGGCAGGTACAGCGTGGGTTAGATACAGAGTAAAGCTCCCTCTACACTGTCCCATCAAACTCTCCCGGGGCAGGTACAGCATGGGTTGGATACAGAGTGAAGCTCCGTCTACACTGCCCCATCAAACACTCCCAGGGCAGGTACAGCACGGGTTAGATACTGAGTAAGGCTCCCTCTACACCGTCCCATCAAACACTCCCAGGGCAGGTACAGCACGGTTTAGATACAGAGTAAAGCTCCCTCTGCACTGTCCCATCAAACACTCCCTGGGCAGGTACAGCACGGGTTAGATACAGAATAAAGCTCCCTCTACACTGTGCCATCAAATAATCCCAGGGCAGGTACAGCACGGGGTTAGATACAGAGTAAAGCTCCCTCTACACTGTCCCATCAAACACTCCCAGGGCAGGTATAGCACGGGGTTAGATACAGAGTAAAGCTCCCTCTACACTGTCCCATCAAACACTCCCAGGGCAGAAGCAGCATGGGGTTAGATACAGAGTAAAGCTCCCGCTACACTGTCCCATCAAACACTCCCAGGGCAGGTACAGCACGGGGTTAGATACAGAGCAAAGCTCCCTCTACACTGTCCCATCAAACACTCCCAGGGCAGGTACAGCATGGGTTAGATGCAGAGTAAAGCTCCCTCTACACTGTCCCATCAAACACTCCCAGGGCAGGTACAGCACGGGTCAGATACAGAGTAAAGCTCCCTCTACACTGTCCCATCAAACACCCCCAGGGCAGGTACAGCACGTGTTAGATACAAAGTAAAGCTCCCTCTACACTGCTCCAAATGTGTTTCAGCTTGCAACCTCCGATGTACCTCTTGTAAATAATAATAATTATACTTCTGGGGATGGCTGGGTGATCTGAAGGAGCAGCGGGATTTGGGGGGTTCAGGTTCACGAGATTATGGAGCAGCACCTCCAGTGGATACCACCACAAAAGAAGCGGATGGAATGCTGGATGTTCTGGAAATAGTTACAGAATATCAAAGTGAGGATGTAATGGTGAATTTATATCAAACCACAGTAATAGCACAGTTGGAGAACTGTGTACAGTTTTGGGCTTCAGACTAAAGAAAGGATGTTCAGGCAATAGCGAGCCTGCAGTGTAGATTGACTGGGATGCCGGCTGTATGAGGAAACACAAATACGAAGAAAGGCTTGGAGAAATTGGAGCTGGTTTTGTTACAACAGAGGAGATTAGGTGATGATTGGATAGAGGCATTTATAATTATGAAGGGATCATAAAATTATACAATGGCAACAACATGGGAGAAGGCCATTCAGCCTGTCGAGCCCGTGCCAGCTCTCTGCAATAACAATTCAGCTAGTCCCACTCCCCCACCCTTTCCCCGTAGCCCTGCAATATTTTTTCCTTTAGGTATTTTTCCAATTCCCTTTTGAAAGCCGTGATTGAATCTGCCTCCACTACCTTTCAGGCAGTGCATTCCCGATCTTAACCACTCGCTGCGTAAAAAAGATCTTCCTCATGTCGTCTTTGGTTCTTCTGCCAATCACCTTAAATCAGTGTCCTCTGGTTCTCGACCCTTCCACCAATGGGAACAGTTTCTCTCTATCTACTCTGTTCAGACTCCTCATGATTTTGGATAATTCTATCAAATCCACTCTCAACCTTTTCTGCTCTAAGGAGAACAACCCCAGCTTCTCCAGTCTATCCACGTAACTGAAGTCCCTCATACCTGGAGTCATGCTCATAAATCTCCTCTGCACCCTCTCCAAGGCCTTGCCATCCTTCCTAAAGTGCGGTGCCCAGAATTGGACACAATACTTCAGTTGAGGCCGAACCAGTGTTTTATACAGGTTCATCATAATTTCCACTTTTGTATTCTGTACCTCTCTTCATGAATACAAAAACAAAATACTGCGGATGATGGAAATCTGAAATAAAAACAGAAAATGCTGGAAATACTCAGCAGGTCAGGCAGCATCTGTGGAGAGAGAGACAAAGTTAACGTTTTGAAAATTCTGTTTCTCTCTCCACAGATGCTGCCTGACATGCTGAGTGTTTCCAGAATTTTTTGTTTTTATTTATTTGTTTTAATGGGATGTGGGCATCGCTGGCAAGGCCAGCATTTATTGCCCATCCCTAATTGCCCTTGAGAAGGTGGTGGTGGTTTTACCTCTATTCATGAAGCCCAGGATCCCATAAGCTTTTTTAACTGCTTTCTCAACCTCCCCTGCCACCTTCAACGATTTGTGTGCATATACCCCCAGGTCAATCTGTTCATGCACTCCCTTTAGGATTGTACCCGTTTAGTACCCTTGAGTGCTGCACTGTCGGAAATGCTGTCTTTCGGGTGAGATGTTAAACCGAGGCCCCGTCTGCTCTCTCAGGTGGACGTATAAGATCCCATGGCACTATTTCGAAGTAGAGCAGGGGAGTTATCCCCGGTGTCCTGGCCAATATTTATCCCTCAATCAAGATTCATTAAAACAGATGATCTGGTCATTATCACAGTGCTCTTTGTGGGTGCTTGCTGTACGTAAATTGGCTGCCGTGTTTCCCACATTACAACAGTGACTACACTTCAAAAGTACTTCATTGGCTGTAAAATGCTTTGAGACGTCCGGTGGTCGTGAAAGGCGCTATATAAATGCAAGTCTTCCTTCTTTCTTTATATTTCCTCTCTTCATTCTTTCTACCAAAATGTATCACTTCACACTTTTCTGCGTTAAATTTCATCTGCCACCTGTCCATCCTCTTGAAGTCTATCCCTATCCTCCTCACTGTTCAATATAATTCCAAGTTTTGTGTCATCTGCAAATTTTGAAATTGTGCCCTGTACACTCACATCCAAGTCATTAATGTATATCAAGAAAAGCAGTGGTCCTAGAACAGACACCTGGGGAACACCACTGTGTAACTCCCTCCAGTCCGAAAAACAACCGTTCACCACTACTCCCTGTTTCCTGTCACTTAGCCAATTTTGTATCCATGCTGCCACTGTTCCTTTTATTCCATGGGCTTCAACTTTGCTGGCAAGCCTATTATGTGGCATTTTGTCGAATGCCTTTTGGAAATCCATGTACACCACATCAACCGCATTGCCCTCATTAACCCTCTCTGTTACCTCATCAAAAAACTCAATCAAGTTGGTTAAACACGATTTGCCTTTAACAAATCCATGCTGGCTTTCCTTAATTAATCCACACTTGTCCAAGTGACTGTTACTTTTGTCCCTGATTATTGTTTCTAAAAGCTTCCCCACTACTGAGGTCAAACTGACTGGCCTGTAATTGCTGGGTTTATCCTTACACCCTTTTTTGAACAAGGGTGTAACATTTGCAATTCCCCAGTCCTCTGGCACCACCCCCATTTCTAAGGAGGATTGGAAGATTATGGCCAGTACCTCCACGATTTCTTCCTTCACTTCCCTCAGTGTCCTAGGATGCATCCCATCCGCTCCTGGTGACTGATCTGCTTTAAGTACAGCCAGCCTTTCTAATACCTCCTCTATCAATTTTTATCCCATCCAGTGTCTCTACTACCTCCTCCTTCACTATGTCTTGGCAGCATATTCTTCGTTGGTGAAGACAGATGCAAAATACTCAAATTATCACCTCAGCCATACCCTCTGCCTCCATGAATAGGTCTCCTTTTTGGTCCCTAATCGGCCCCACCCCTCCTCTTACTACCTGTTTACGATTTATATGCCTACAGAAGACTTTTGGATTACCTTTTATTTTGGCTGCCATTCTATTCTCATACCCTCTTTTTGCCCCTCTTATTTTCTTTTTCACTTCTCTTCTGAACGTTCTATACTTAGCCTGATTCTCAGCTGTATTCTCGACCTTACGCACTCTTTTTCTGCTTCATCTTACTCGCTATCTCTTTTGTCATGCAGAGAGCTCTGACTGTAGTTGCCCTACCTTTCCCCCTCATGGGAATGTACCTCGATTATACCCGATCTATTTCCAGCCCATTGCTCCATTACAGTTTTGCCTGCCAATCTTTGATTCCAATTTACCCGGGCCAGATCTGTTCTCAACACACTGAATTTGGCCTTCCCCCAGTTAAACATTTTTACTCTAGATTGCTCCCTGTCCTTTTCCATAGCTAATCTAAACCTTATGATACTGTGAACACTGTTCCCTAAATTTTCCCCGAATAACACTTGCTGCACTTGACCTACCTCATTCCCCAGAACCAGATCTAGCAATGCCTCCTCCCTCGACAGGCCGGAAACTTACTGATCAAGAAAGTTCTCCTGACCACACTTCAGAAATTCTTCCTCCTCTCTGCCCTTTACATTTACTATACCAGTCTATATTAAGGTAGTTGAAGTCCCCCATTATCACTACTCTATAGTTCTTGCATCTCTCTGTAATTTCCCTGCAAATTTGCTCCTCTATATCTTTCCCACTAGTTGGTGGTCTATAGAATACACCTATAGTGTAATGGCACCTCTATAGTTTATTAACTCTAACCAAATAGATTCTGTCCTTGAACCCTCCAGGACATCATCTCTCTCCAGCACTAAAATTTTCCTTAACCAATATTGCCATCCCACCTCCTATCTTTCCTTTCCTATTTTTCCTGAACACCTTATATCCAGGATTATTTAATACCCAATCCTGCCCTTTTTTGAGCCAGGTCTCCGTTATTGCCACGACATCAAATTCCCATGTGGTTGTTTGTTCTTGCAGCTCACCAACCTTGTTTAGCATGCTTCATGCGTTTACACACATGCACTGTAAACCTGTCTTACACCATCCTAGAAACATAGAAGATAGGAGCAGGCCATTCGGCCCCTCGAGCCTGCTCCGCCATTCAATGAGATCATGGCTGATCATCCAAATTCAGTACCCTGTTCCTGCTTTCTCCCCATATTCCTTGATCCCTTTAGCCTTAAGAAATATATCCAACTCCTTCTTGAATATATTTAATGAATTGGCATCCATTGCCTTCTGTGGTAGAGAATTCCACAGGTTCACCACTCTCTGGGTGAAGAAATTCCTCTTCATCTCTGTCCGAAATGGCTTACCCCTTATCTTTAGACTGTGACCCCTGGTTCTGGAATCCCTGGCCATCGGGAACATCCTTCCTGCATCCAGTCTGTCTAGTCCTGTTAGAATTTTATGTTTCAATGAGATCCCTTCTCATTCTTCTAAACTCCATCGAGTATAAGCCCAATCGACCCAATCTCTCCTCGAATGTCATTCCTGCCATCCCAGGTATCAGTCTGGTGAATCTTTGCTGCACTCCCTCCATGGCAAGAACATCCATCCGCAGTTTTGGTGTCCATACTTAAGAAAGGACATACTTGCTCTCGAGTCAGTACAAAGAAGGTTCACTCGATTAATCCCGGGGATGAGGGGATGGACATATGAGGAGAGGTTGAGTAGATTGGGACTCTACTCATTGGAGTTCCGAAGAATGAGAGGCGATGTTATTGAAACATATAAGATTATGAAGGGGTTGGATCGGGTGGATGCAGGGAGGATGTTCCAGATGATGGGTGAAACTAGAACTAGGGGGCATAGTCTTAGAATAAGGGGCTGCTCTTTCAAAACTGAGATGAGGAGGAACTACTTCACTCAGAGGGTGGTAGGTCCATGGAATATGCTGCCCCAAAAAGCGGTCGAAGATACATCATTACATAAATTTAAAACAGAAATAGACAGTTTCCTAGTAGAAAAGGGAATTAAGGGTTAAGGGGAGCGGGCAGGAATTTGGACATGAGTCTAGGTTCGGATAGGTCATGGCCCTGTGGGTAGCGGAGCGGGCCCAGGGGCCGTGTAGCCTGATCCTGCTCCTGTTTTCGTGTGTCTAATGCTGTTAGATTCAGGAGATAGTCCTGTCATAGTGGATTGGCGGTTAGGATCAGATCAGCCATGATCTTATTGAATGGCGGAGCAGGCTCGAGGGGCCAATTGGCCTACTCCTGCTCCTATTTCTTATGTTCTTATGTTCTTATAAGGTGACCAAAACTGCACACAATACTCAAGGTGTGGTCTTACCAAGGCCCTGTACAACTGCAGCAAGACATCCTTTTTCTTATACTTGAACCCTCTCACTACGAAGGCCAACATACCATTTGCCTTCTTAACCGCCTGCTGCACCTGCATGCTTACTTTCAGCGACTGGTGCACAAGGACACCCAGGTCTCGTTGCACTTCCCCTTCTCCCAATCTATTGCCGTTCAGTAATAATCGGCCTTCCTGTTTTTGCCACCAAAGTGGATAACCTTGCACTTATCTACATTATACTGCATCTGCCATGCTTCTGCCCAATCACCCAACCTGTCCAAATCATACTGGAGTTTCTCGGCATCCTCCTCATAGCACACTCGCCCACCCAGCTTTGTGTCATCTGCAAACTTGGAGATATTACATCTAGTTCCCTCGTCTAGATCATTAATATATATTGTGAATAGCTGGGGTCCTAGGATCGATCCCTGCAGTACCCCACTAGTCACTGCCTGCCACTCAGAAAAAGACCCGTTTATTCTAACTCTTTGCTTCCTGTCTGCCAACCAGTTCTTTATCCAAGTCAGTACCTTGCCCCCAATCCCATGTGCCTTAACTTTACACGCTAATCACTTATGCGGAAACTTATCAAAAGCTTTCTGAAAGTCCAAATACACCACATCCACTGTTTCTCCCTTATCTATTCTACCAGTTACATCCTCAAAAAATTCCTTAGATTAATCAAGCACGGTTTACCTTTTGTAAATCCATGTTGACTTTGTCCGATCCGGTCACTTTTTTCCAAGTGCTCTGCTATTACATCTTTTACAATGGACTCTAGCATTTTTCCCACTGCCGATGTCAGGCTTACCAGTCCATAATTCCCCGTTTTCTCTTTGCCACCTTTTTTGTATAGTGGGGTAACATATAGCTACCCTCCAATCCATGGGAACTGTTCCAGAGTCTATCGAATTTTGGAAGATGACCAGCAATGCATCTACTATTTCTAGGGCCACTTCCTTAAGTACCCTAGGATGTAGATTATCAGGCCCTGGGGACTTATTGGCCTTCAATCCCGTCAATTTCCCTAACACCATTTCCCTACAAATACTGATTTCTTTCAGTTCCTCCCTCTCATCAGACCCTATGTTCCCCGACATCTCTTGGAGGTTATTTGTGTCCTCCTTTGTGAAGACAGAACCAAAGTATGTATTTAATTGGTCAGCCATTTCTTTGTTCCCCATTATAAATTCCCCTGATTCTGAGTGCAAGGGACCTACGCTTGACTTCACCAATCTTTTTCTCTTCAGATATATGTTGAAGCTTTTACAGTCAGTTTTTATGTTTCCTGCAAGCTTACTCTCACACTCTATTTTTCCCCTCTTTATTAATCCCTTTGTCCTCCTTTGCTGAATCCTAAACTGCTCCCAATCCTCAGGTTTACTGCTTTTTCTTGTCAAATTATATGTCGTCTTCTTGTATGTTATGGTATCCCTAATTTCCCTTGTTAGCATTGGTTGAGTCACCTTTTTTGTTTTATCCTTATGCCAAACAGTAATGAACAAATCCTTTGTTCTCTCTTTGTCTGACCCCGCGTAATAAGAACATAAGAAATAGGAGCAGGAGTCGGCCATTTGGCCCTTCGAGCCAGCTCCGCCATTCAATAAGAGCATGGCTGATCTTCTACCTCATCTCCACTTTCCTGAACTATCCCCATATCCCTTGATTCCCTGAATATTCAATAATCTATATAATCAAAATACCTTACTATTTCTTACTCTCGTGCTACCTGCCTCTCCCAATCATTTGAGCACTTTATTTCCCCTTTCTAATGTTACATCCGGGTGTCCACCCCCCTGCCAAATTAGTTTAAACCCTCCCGAACGGCACTAACAAACCTCCCCTCGAGAATATTCGACCCGGCTCTGTTGAGGTGTAACCCATCCGGCCTGTACAGGTCCCACCTCTCCCAGAACCGGCCCCAATGCCTCAGGAATCTGAAGCCCTCCCTCCTGCAGCATCTCTCCGGCCACGCATTCATCTGCTCTATCCTTCTATTCCTGTACTCACTAGCACGTGGCACCGGGAGTAAGCCGGAGATCACTACCTTTGAGGTACTGCTTTTAAATCTCACTCCTAGCTCCCTGAAATCTGCCTGCAGGACTTCATCCCTCTTTCTACCTATGTCGTTGGTACTGATATGGACAACGACCTCTGGCTGTTCACCCTCCCCCCTCAGAGTGTCTTGCAGCCGCTCAGTGACATCCTTGACCTTGCCACCAGGGAGGCAACATACCATCCTGGAGTCACGTCTGCGACTGCAGAAACGCCTGTCTGCTCCCCAAATGATTGAATCCCCTACCACTATTGCTCTTCCACAGATTTTCCTCCGCCCCTATGCAGCTGAGCCACCTGTGGTGCCGTGGACCTGACTCTCCCCAGCAGAACCATCGCCCTCACCCGCACTCAGAACAGAATACTGGTTGGAGAGCGCGATGCACTCCGGGGACTCCTGCACTACCTGCCTGGTCCTCTTCTTCTGTCTGGTGGTCACCTATTCTCTCTCTGCCTGCGCACTCCTTACCTGCGGGGTGACCACCTCCTGAAACGTGCTGTCCACGTCGCTCTCAGCCTCGCTGATGCACGCAGTGACGCCAGCTACTGCTAAAGAACCAAAACCCAGAGCTCGTGCTCCTCCAGCTATGACACTTCCTGCACACATGGTTGTCCAGGACATGGGAAGCATCCTGGAGTTCCCACATGGCACAGGATGTGCATTCCACAGAACCGAGCTGTCCTGCCATGCCTTTATTTATTCGACTAATAACTAACTTTGACTAAGATGTATCTAATTCAAGTTATTAATATAATGTAGGAATGTCTAGTTCCTAACAAAAGACTGAGGTCCTCTCAGGCGATCAAATAAATGAGGTTTAAAGAAAACTAACAGAGTTTAATGGATAACTACAGGAGAACATCGAATATAGGTCTAGTCAGTTTGGAGGCACCACGAGGACTGCTTGGGCGGTCCTGTGGCTGACTTCATGACGTCATCACGTTTTTCCCGCCGGTGGGGGATCACGTGATGGACGGCGTGACGTCACCTTGTTTACCCGCGCTATTAAAGTGGTCGCGCTCTGCACATGTAAACAGTAAAAACAAAGATACAGACTCAGGCCGTAGCTAACAAATTGTTAAAGGGAATTATATACAATTGATCGGAGTCCCTTAGTGGCCCCACCACATGCGCCCCCCCCCCAAGAATTGTCTTTAACAGCAAAAGTCAAACGGCGAGGAGGACTGACAAGCCTATCAGAGTGACTTCTGTAGCCTTGGAGTGGAAGCGGATGGACGGCGGGCGAGCTGGCGGTCGGTTGCCTTTGATCTGGCATGGCGGCTGTGGGCGGTCGGCCACGTTTTGGCAGTTGTGCGATCTCAACCGGGCGGTCAAGGTCCAAATGTGCCGGCTTCAACTGGTCAACCGAAACGTGGTCCGGTTTACCTCCGATATTGATGGAAAAGATTTTGTCTCCTGCCTCTATGACGCAGAAAGGACCAGTGTAAGGGGGTTTGAGCAGATCCCTATGCGCATCGTGGCGAATAAAGCCATAGTCAGCATTCTTCAGTGCAGCTGGGATGTGTGAGCTCCAGAAGCCATGATGCGATGTAGGCACTGGCACGAAACAGCCGGCTGCCTTCTGGTGGCTGGTGAGTTGCTGGGATGCGGACCATGACTCTGTCGGAGCCGGGAGGAAATCCCCTGCTATGTGTAGCGGCTGGCCATATACGAGTTCCACCGAAGATGATTGAAGATCTTCTTTAGGTGCCGTACGAAGACGCAAAAGGACCCATGGAAGCCTGTCCACCCATCCCGTGCCTTGAAGGCTGGCTCGCAGAGGCCGTTTGCTTGTGGATGGTAGGCAGTTGTGCGATGTATCTTAACACTGAGCCCCTGAGCCACAGCACTCCAGAGCTCAGAAGAAAACTGCGGGCCATGATCAGACGAGATGTCCGCCGGTACCCCGAAACGGGCGACCCAAGAGGAGATGAATGCCCTGGCGACGTCTGCAGAAGTGGTGGATGACAGAGCAACCGCCTCAGGCCATCTAGTGGTGCGGTCCACCTTTGTAAGAAGATGAGTAAACCCGTGCGAAGGAGGAAGTGGCCCCATCAGGTCCACATGCACATGATCGAACCTACTTTCCGGAACAGCCAAGGAGGCCAATGGAGCCTTGACGTGATGCTGCACTTTGGCTTTTGGCAGACCACGCAGGTGTTGGTCCAGTCGCGGACATCCTTGTGCATGCCCCGCCACACGAATTTGGACGACATCAGCCGTTGTGAGGCCTTCATGCCTGGGTGCGACAAACCGTGTATGGCGTCAAATACTTTTTGGCACCAGGCGACCGGCACGATAGGGCGAGGATCTCCTATGGAGACGTCGCAGAGTAGCATGGTGCCTGCGGCATGGAATTTAATGTCGGCCACTTGGAGGCTAGAGGGGCTAGTTCTGTAAGATTGGTCCTCCGGATCCGAGGCTTGATCTGCAGCAATGAGGGCATAATTGACGCCGAGCTGGGCTGCATGAACGGTCGCGTATGAGAGGCAATCCACCACCAGGTTGTCTTTTCCAGACACATGCTGAATGTCAGTGGTGAATTGTGAGATAAACGACAACTGACATTGTTGCCGAGCTGACCAGGGTTCAGCGGTCTTGGCCATAACGAACGTTAGTGGCTTATGGTCCACAAAAGCCATGAACGGACGTCCCTCTAGCAAGAAACAGAAATGGCGGATGCCCAGAAAAAGGGCCTGCAACTCCCGGTCGAAAGTGCTCTATTTCCGTTCGTTCCGCTGTAGTTGACGGCTGAAAAACAGCAGCGGTTGCCACGTCCCATTCACCCACTGTTCCCGCACTGCGCCAATGGCATAGTCTGATGCGTCAGTGGTAAGGGCGATGGTGGCCCCTGGCATCGGGAGCACCAGCATGGTTGCGTTGGCTGATGCGCCTTTTGTGTCGATGAACGCCCGGTCCATGTCGACCATCCAGCTAATCGGATCCTTGCCGGACTTGCCCTTGAGGGCCTCGTACAGGGGCTGCATGAGCAAAGCTGCATTCAGGAGGAACCGGTGATAAAAATTAACCATCCCGAGGAACTCCTGCAGGGTCTTGACAGTCTGCGGGTGTGGGAAAGAAGTAACCGCCTCCACCTTCATTTGCAGGGGAATAGCGGCGTCCGATGTGATGCGGTGGCCTAAGAAATCAATCTGCTGCAGGCTGAACTGCCAATTGGCCGGATTGATGATCAAGCCGTGTTGACTAGGCGTTATAAAAGATGTTATAGCAGAGCACTTGGAAAGCAGTGACAGGATCGGACAAAGTCAACATGGATTTACAAAAGGTAAATCATGCTTGACTAATCTACTGGAATTTTTTGAGGATGTAACTGGTAAAATAGATAAGGGAGAACCAGTGGATGTGGTGTATTTGGACTTTCAGAAGGCTTTTGATAAGGTCCCGCATAAGAGGTTAGCGTGCAAAATTAAGGCACATGGGATTGGGGGCAAGGTATTGACTTGGATAGAGAACTGGTTGGCGGACAGAAAGCAAAGAGTTGGAATAAACAGATCGTTTTCTGAGTGGCAGGCAGTGACTAGTGGGCTACCGCAAGGATCGGTCCTAGGACCCCAGCTGTTCACAATATATATTAATGATCTGGACGAGGGAATTGGATGTAAAATCTCCAAATTTGCAGACGACAAAAAGCTGGGTGGGAGGGTATGCTGTGAGGAGGATGTCGTGAAACTCCAGTACGATTTGGACAGGTTGGGTGATTGGGCAGAAACATGGCAAATGTGCTATAATATGGATAAATGTGAGGTTATCTACTTTGGTGGCAATAACAGGAAGGCAGATTATTTTTTGAATGGCAATAGGTTGGGAGAATGGGAAGTGCAAAGAGACCTGGGTGTTCTTGTTCACCAGTCGCTAAAGGAAAGCATGCAGTTGCAGCAGGCGGTTAAGAAGGCAAATGGTATGTTGGCCTTCGTAGCAAGAGGGTTCGAGTACAAGAACAAGGATGTCTTGCTGCAGTTGTACAGGGCCTTGGTGAGACCGCACCTTGAGTATTGTGTGCAGTTTTGGTCACCTTACCTGAGGAAGGACGTTCTTGCCATGGAGGGAGTGCAGCGAAGATTCACCAGGCTGATACCTGGGATGGCAGGAATGACGTACGAGGAGAGATTGTGTCAATTGGGCTTATACTCACTGGAGTTTAGAAGATTGAGAGGGGATCTCATCGAAACCTATAAAATTCTGTCAGGTCTGGACAGACTAGATGCAGAAAGGACGTTTCTGATGGCCAGGGAGTCCAGAACCAGGGGTCATAGTCTAAGGATAAGGGGTAAGCCATTTAGGACTGAAATGAGGAGGAATTTCTTCACCCAGAGAGTGGTAAATCTGTGGAATTCTCTGCCACAGAGGGCGGTGGAGGCCAGTTCATTAAATATATTCAAGAAAGAGTTGGATATATTTCTTGAGGCTAAAGGGATCAAGGGGTATGGGGAGAAGGCAGGGACAGGGTCCTGAATTTGGATGATCAGCCATGATCTCATTGAATGGTGGAGCAGGCTTGAAGTGCCGAATGACCTACTCCTGCTCCTATATTCTATGTTTCTATGTTTAAAGAGGGTGCTTAAATGGCAGATGTGCTCCTCCTTGTTAGGGCTGGCGATGAGGATGTCGTTGAGGTAGACGAACAGAAAATCGAGGTCCCGCAGCACGGAGTCCATCAAGCGCTGGAAAGCCTGTGCCGCGTTCTTCAATCCAAACGGCATCCGCAGGAATTCAAACAGGACGAATGGGGTGATGACTGCAGTTTTCGGGACATCTTCTGGGTGTACGGGGACCTGGTGGTAACCACGGACAAGGTCGACTTTTGAAAAAATGGTATTTCCTGCCAAATGGGCCGCAAAGTCCTGAATGTGAGGGATCGGGTACCGGTCAGGAGTAGTGGCGTCGTTCAGGCGTTGGTAGTCACCACAAAACCACCATCCTCCGCCAGGTTTCGGAACAATGTGGAGAGGCGAAGACCAGGGACTATTCAACCTGTGACTAATCCCCAGCCGCTCCATCGTGTCAAACTCTGCTTTCACAGCCGCGAGCTTGCCAGGTTCGAGGCGCCGGGCCCGTGCATAAACCGGAGAGCCAGAAGTGGTGGTGTGATGTTCGACACCGTTTCTCGTGGCCGTGGAGTAGAAAGTGGGTCTGGTCAGGTCTGGGAAATCGAAAGGAGTCAAGTGAAGTCATCTGGAGGTGGGAACGCACAGGAGACAGTGCTCGGCATGACATTACCACGGTACCACGGGATGGAATGAAAAGTGGCCGCATTGATCAACCGGCGGTGACTTACATCCACCAGGAGGCCGTTGGTGCACAAAAAATCTGCCCCGAGGATGGCTTGAGTGGCGTTGGCCGTGATGAATTCCCAGTAAAACCGCTGGCAGCCGAAACACACTTGGACCCACTGTCTTCCAAAAGTCCGAATGTCCCCGCTATTAGCCGCCTCGAGGGAGAGGCCGTGCCCCCCAGCTTGGATATCAAGATTTGACGCGGGTAGGATGCTACACTGCGCACCGGTGTCACAGAGGAAACGTCGACCAGGTAGGGAGTCGGTGATGAAGAGGAGTTTTCCCGAATTTCTGATTGCCATCGCAGCCGTGGGCGCTCGTTATAACCGGTCCTCCATCGCCAGGGCTGCCGGTGGGGTTTTTTTGAGCGAAAAGCTGCAGGGAGGGCAGCAGCATCTTGCTTTCGCGCCAAGACGGGCGTGGTAGAAGCACAAACCCGCAGGTGGAGGGGCTGGAGCAGTGTCCATGCGGGATGGGCGTCTTGTGGTAGCACAGTACTGCTGCGTCACCGCAAAAATCTTGTCTGCTTCGGCAGCAAGCTCAGCGCAGTCTGTGACTTCAGACCAGGCTTGGGCAGCCTGAACTTGTTCTGGTAGCTGTCTGAGGAATAGTTCCCTGAAGAGGAAGCATTCCGGTTCAGAGCCCAGGAGCGTGAGCATTTGGCTCATGAGCTCGGACGGCTTTGAGTCCCCGAGGCCGGGCATAGCGAACAGCCGGCGGGCACGCTCCGACTTCGTGAGCCCGAAGACTTGTAACAACTGCGCCTTTATCGTTTCATACTGGCGATCTTCTGGCGGATTACCAAGCAGCCTGACGATCCGCGAGGCTGTGGCGCTGTCGAGGGCGGAGACCACGTAATAGTAATGGGTCAGATCCGCAACGATGTTCCTGATTGTGAACTTGGCTTCAGCCTGGATGAACCACGCAGCTGGCTGCTGCTCCCAGAATTGCGGTAGCTTCAAAGCAACGGCGTTCGTATTCATGTTTCATACTTCTGCAAAAACCATTCGCAAAAGTCGGGGTCACCAATGTAGGAATGTCTAGTTCCTAACAAAAGACTGAGGTCCACTCAGGCGATCAAATAAACGAGGTTTAATGAAAACTAACAGAGTTTAACGGATAATTAGAGGAGAACATCGAATATAGGTCTAGTCAGTTCGGAGGCTCCACGAGGACTGCTTGTGTGGTCCCGTGGCTGACGTCATGACGTCATCACGTTTTTGCCGCCGGTGGGGGATCACGTGATGGACGGCGTGACGTCACCGCATTTACCCGCACTATTAAAGTGATCGCGCTCTGTACATGTAAACAGTAAAAACAATGATACAGACTCAGGCTGTAGCTGACAAATTGTTAAAGGGAATTGTATACAATTGATCAGAGTCCCTTAGTGGCTCCGACACAATAATATTGTAGCGGTACCACCGAGTGTCCCTTACTGTACATAATTCTCTTTAACGATGTAAAGATAGAGTTTGCATGTACGGTGCTTTGCCCCTTTAAGACTGTGGGCAAACGCGATGACGTCATGTCGCACATCACGTGACCACCCGAACGCGGGTAAATGCGATGACATCATGTCGCACATCACGTGACCACCCAAACACGGCCAAACGCGATGACATCATGTCGCACATCACGTGACCACCCCAAGCACGGGAAAACACAATAACGCCACGACGCAAACGACCGGACTGCCTAGTCAGTCCTCGTGGCATCCCCGTTCGGTAAAGACCTGCTCCATGGCTCTCCTGCATCGATCTTTGTTGTTTTCTGGAATTCATCTAATCCTACATTAAAGACCTGTTTGATTGATCTCCTGAGTTCGACCTCTGTTATTAGTTAGGAAGACCACAATTCCTACATTAGTGACCCCGTCTTTTTGAATGTTTTCTCAAAGGAAGCCCAGCATGGAGGTAATCCCGCCGACACCAATTCCTACATTGGTGACCCCGTTTTTCGTGAACGTTTTTCATGAAAGCAGCGCAGCCGGACCCCGATTTTGGTGAACGTTTTTAACAAAGGAAGCACGCCACAGAAGCAAATGCCATTTCGCTAACGCTACCGCAGTTCTGGGAGCAGCATGCGCTCTCGTGCTTTATTCTGGTAGAAGCCCCGTTCTCCCTGTGCAACATCGATGTGGCGCAGACCACGTACCTGTATACGGTCTCCGTCCTCGACAGCTCGACCGCCTCTTGGATCATCCGTCTCCTCGACAACCCCCAACGGAACAGCAAGTATGCAACCCTCAAAGCGCGGGTACTGCAGGTTTTCAGGCCCACAAGATCGGAGAGCACCCTGGCGGAGATGCCACGAGGGCGCACTCCTCGCAACCCATGAGGGCTCACCCCTCGCAATCCACGAGGACTCACCCTTCAAACCCACGAGGACTCACCCACCGCAAGCCACGAGGGCTCACCCCTCACAACCCACAGGGGCTCACCCCTTGCATCCCATGAGGATTCACCCCTCGCAACCCATGAGGACTCACCCCTCGCAACCTACGAGGATTCACCACTCAAAAACCATGATGACTCACCCCTCGTGAACCACAGGGATTCATCCCTCGCAAACCTCGGGGACTCATCCCCAGCCGACGCCGCACCAGCCCGTCAGCCTGCTGGATTTTTTTTCTGCCACGCATGGTTCAGCGTGAAAGCGAAGCGTTACCGTCCTCCCAGCAGTTTCCCCCCAGAACGTTACAACAACTGACACTGCAACCACTGAGGTACGGGTGTTCGGGCATCCCGCGGCCGCGATTGGCCACGCGGGACAATTGCTGTCCACTCCTGATCACTGATCATTGCAGCAACTGGTCACTCTCTTCAGTGTTACCGCTATAACACTATGTCGGGCACCATCTCCTGCGCGTTCCCGAATTCTGAAGAGTGCGCTCGCCTGCTCGGCGAGTTTCCCGATCTGACAAGACCCACATTCAACACCTCCAGGATCGCCCGTTTCGGCATTCCCACAGATCCCACAGAGCCATGGACCTCGACCGCCCACCAGACAGCACCGCCGCCGAGTCGGGGTCGGACATCCATCGTCGTTATGGCAGACCAAGTGCTACCGCCCGCCAGACCACCTGCCGCCCAGCAGACACCGCCTCGAGACTACAGGAGTCGTTTGGTCAGGCTCGTCAGACCACCTCACTGTTTGACTTTGTCAGTTAAAGCGAATTCTGGGGGCGTGCATGTAGTGGTACAACCGAGTGTCCCTTACTTAATGTACATAATTCTCTAACGATGTAAAGATAGAGTTTGCATGTACGGGGCGTTGCCCCTTTAAGAGAGAGGGCAAACGCGATGATGTCGCATCGCACCACGTGACCACCCAAACGCGGGTAAACGCGATGACGTCACGTCGCCCATCACGTGATCACCCAAAAGCGGGCAAACGCAATGACGTCACGTCGCACATCACGTGACCACCCCAAGCGCGGGAAAACACGATGATGTCACGACGCAAACGACCGGACTTCCTAGTCAGTCCTCGTGGGATCCCCGTTCGATAAAGACCTGTTCCATGGCATCGATCTTTGTTGTTTTCTGGAATTCATCTAATCCTACATTAAAGACCTGTTTGGTTGATCTCCTGAGTTCGACCTCCGTTATTAGTTAGGAATACGACAATTCCTACAATATATTATTAACAGCTACTAATTTAATGTAGTATTAACAGTTACTAATCTCCAAGCTCCTGATTTGTCCCTAACCAGCTATTTAACCCCGACCCCTAACTTGAAGGACCCCTCTCCGACCGTGCTCTTTAGCAGAACTTAGCAGAAATAAATTTAAAACTAAAAAAAAACACTCACCAGCTACTCACCAATCAGCTCCTTCCCTTGTGCTGGCGTCAGTTTAGGTTTTTTACTCTGACATCACTTTATGAAATTCTGCATGTTGAGTTGCTCCGCTCTCACTTTATCCCCGCCCAGCTCTCGATCCGCTCTCGCTTTATCTCCACTCAGCACCCACACAACTCTCGCTTTATTACCGCTCAGCTATCGATCCACTCTCACTTTATCCCCGCCCAGCTCTCGATCCGCTCTCGCTTTATCTCCACTCAGCACCCACACAACTCTCGCTTTATTACCGCTCAGCTATCGATCCACTCTCACTTTATCCCCGCCCAGCTCTCGATCCGCTCTCGCTTTATCTCCACTCAGCACCCACACAACTCTCGCTTTATTACCGCTCAGCTATCGATCCACTCTCACTTTATCCCGGCTCAGCTCTCGATCCACTCCTGCTTTATCCCCGCTCAGCTCATGATCTGCTCTCGCTTTATCCCCGCTCCGCTCTCGATCCACTCCCGCTTTATCCCCGCTCCGCTCTCAATCCACTCCCGCTTTATCCCCGCTCCGCACTCGATCCACTCCCGCTTTATCCCCGCTCCGCACTCGATCCACTCCCGCTTTATCCCCGCTCCGCTCTCGATCCACTCCCGCTTTATCCCCGCTCCGCACTCGATCCACTCCCGCTTTATCCCCGCTCCATTCTCGATCCACTCCCGCTTTATCCCCGCTCCGCACTCGATCCACTCCCGCTTTATCCCCGCTCCGCTCTCGATCCACTCCCGCTTTATCCCCGCTCCGCACTCGATCCACTCCCGCTTTATCCCCGCTCCATTCTCGATCCACTCCCGCTTTATCCCCGCTCCACTCTCGATCCACTCCCGCTTTATCCCCGCTCCGCTCTCGCTCCACTCCCGCTTTATCCCCGCTCTGCTCTCGATCCACTCTCACTTTGTCCCCGCTCCGCTCTTGATCCACTCTCGCTTTATCCCCGCTCAGCTCTCAATCCGCTCTCACTTTATCCCCGCTCAGCTCTCGATCCACTCTCGCTTTATCCCCACTCAGCTCTGCTCCGCTCCCGCTTTATCCCCGCTCTGCTCTCGATCTACTCCCGCTTTATCCCCGCTCAGCTCTCGATCTACTCCCACTTTATCCCCGCTCAGCTGTCGATCTACTCCCGCTTTATCCCCGCTCCACTCTCGATCCGCTCTCGCTTTATCCCCACTCCGCTCTCGATCCGCTCTCACTTTATCCCCGCTCCGCTCTCGATCCGCTCTCACTTTATCCCCGCTCCGCTCTCGATCCGCTCTCACTTTATCCCCGCTCCACTCTCGATCCACTCCTGCTTCATCCCCGCTCAGCTCTCGATCCACTCCCGCTTTATCCCCGCTCTGCTCTCGATCCGCTCTTGCTTTATCCCCGCTCCGCTTTCGATCCACTCTCACTTTATCCCCGCTCAGCTCTCGATCGACTCTCACTTTATCCCCGCTCCGCTCTCGATCGACTCTCACTTTATCCCCGCTCCGCTCTCGATCCGCTCTCACTTTATCCCCGCTCCGCTCTCGATCCGCTCTCACTTTATCCCCGCTCCACTCTCGATCCACTCCTGCTTCATCCCCGCTCAGCTCTCGATCCACTCCCGCTTTATCCCCGCTCTGCTCTCGATCCGCTCTCGCTTTATCCCCGCTCCGCTCTCGATCCACTCTCGCTTTATCCCCGCTCAGCTCTCGATCCACTCTCGATCGACTCTCACTTTATCCCCGCTCCGCTCTCGATCCACTCTCACTTTATCCCCGCTCCACTCTCGATCCACTCTCACTTTATCCCCGCTCCACTCTCAATCCACTCCCGCTTTATCCCCGCTCCACTCTCGATCCACTCCCGCTTTATCCCCGCTCTGCTCTCGATCCGCTCTCGCTTTATCCCCGCTCATCTCTCGATCCGCTCTCGCTTTATCCCCACTCAGCTCTTGATCTGCTCTCGCTTTATCCCCACTCAGCTCTTGATCTGCTCTCGCTTTATCCCCACTCAGCTCTTGATCTGCTCTCGCTTTATCCCCGCTCAGCTCTCTATCCACTCTCGCTTTATCCCAACTCAGCTCTCGATCCGCTCTCACTTTATCCCCGCTCAGCTCTCGATCCACTCTCGCTTTATCTCAACTCAGCTCTCGATCCACTCTCACTTTATCCCCGCTCAGCGCTCGATCCGCTCTCGCTTTATCCCCGCTCTGCTCTCGATCCACTCTCGCTTTATCCCCACTCAGCTCTCGATCCACTCCCGCTTTATCCCCGCTCCGCTCTCGATCCGCTCTCGCTTTATCCCCGTTCAGCTCCCGCTCTGCTCTCGTTTTATCCCTGCTCTGCTCTCGATCCACTCTAACTTTATCCCTGCTCCTCTCGTTATCTGCTCTCGATTTATCCCCGCTCAGCTCTCGATCCGCTCTCGCTTTATACCCGCTCAGCTCTCAATCCACTCTCGCTTTATCCCCACTCAGCTCTCGATCCACTCTCGTTTTATCCCCACTCAGCTCTCGATCCGCTCTCCCTTTATCTCCGCTCAGCTCTCGACCCGCTCTCCCTTTATCTCCGCTCAGCTCTCGATCCTCTCTCACTTTATCCACGCTCAGCTATCGATCCGCTCTTGCTTTATCCCCACTCAGCTCTCGCTTTTTCCCCACTCAGCTCTCGCTTTAGCCCCGCTCAGCTCTCACTCTATCACCGCTCAGATCTCGCTTTATCCCCGCTCGGCTCTCACTTTATCCCCGCTCGGCTCTCGCTTTATCGCCGCTCGGCTCTCGCTTTATCGCCGCTCAGCACTCGCTTTATCCCCGCTCGGCTCTCGCTTTATCCCCGCTCGGCTCTCGCTTTATCCCCGCTCGGCTCTCGCTTTAACCTCGCTCAGCTCTCGCTTTATCCCTGCTCCGCTCTTGATCCGCTCTCGGTCTGTTCTCGATCCGCTCCCGCTCCACTTTCGATCCGCCTCCGCTCTCGATCCACTCTCAATCCACTCCCTCTTTATTCCCGCTCAACTCTCACTTGATCCCGGCTCCGCTCTCGATCCACTTTCGATCCGCTTCCATTCCGCTCTCGCTCAGCTCTTGATCTGCTCTCAATCCGCTCCCGCTCCGCTCTCACTCAGCTCTTGATCCGCTCTCGATCCGCTCTCGCTTTGCCCCGCTCTTGATCCGCTCCCGCTCAGCTCCTGCTCTGCTCCCGATCCGCTCTCGATCCGCTCCCGATCCGCTCTCGAACTGCTCTCGATCCGTTCCCGCTCTTGATCCGCTCCTGATCCGCTCTCGAACCGCTCTCGATCCGTTCCCACTCCGCTCTGGATCCGTTCCCGCTCAACTCCCGCTCAGCTCTCGATCCGCTCCCTCTCCCACTCTCGGTCTGCTCCCGCTCTGCTCCCGCTCCACTCTCGGTCCACTCCCGCTCCGCTCTCGATCCTCCCTCGCTCCGCTCTCGATCCTCTCTCGCTCCGCTCTCGATTATTTCTCGCTCTGCTCTCGATTATTTAAAAAGGGTAGTAGGCAGAAGGCTGGAAACTATAGACCTGTTAGCCTAACATCTGTGGTTGGTAAAATGTTAGAGTCCATTATTAAGGAGACAGTAACGGGACATTTGGATAAACATAATTTAATAAGACAAACTCAGCATGGTTTCATGAAGGGAAAGTCATGTTTGACAAATTTGCTGGAGTTTTTTGAGGAAGTAACATACAGGGTGGATAAAGGGGAACCAGTGGACGTAGTGTATTTAGACTTCCAAAAGGCATTTGACAAGGTGCCACACAAAAGATTATTGCTAAGATAAAAAACACACGGGATTGGGGGTAATATTCTGGCGTGGGTGGAGGGTTGGCTCTCTAACAGAAAGCAGAGAGTTGGGATAAATGGTTCGTTCTCAGATTGGCAACCAGTAACTAGTGGTGTTCCGCAGGGGTCAGTGCTGGGTCCCCAACTCTTTCCAATCTATATTAACGATTTGGAGGAGGGGACCGAGTGTAACATATCAAAGTTTGCAGATGATACAAAGATGGGACGGAAAGTAGTGAGTGAGGAGGACATAAAAAACCTGCAAAGGGACATAGACAGGCTAAGTAAGTGGGCAGAGATTTGGCAGATGGAATACAATACTGGAAAGTGTGTGGTTATGCACTTTGGCAGGAAAAATCATAGAGCAAGTTATTATCTTAATGGCAAGAAACTGGAAAGTACTGTAGTACAAAGGGATCTGGGGGTCCTGGTGCACGAAACTCAAAAAGTTAGCATGCAGGTGCAGCAAGTGATTAAGAAGGCCAATGGAATGTTGGCTTTTATTGCTAGGGGGATGGAATATAAAAACAGGGAGGTATTGCTGCAGTTGTACAAGGTATTGGTGAGACCGCACCTGGAATATTGAATACAGTTTTGGTGTCCATACTTAAGAAAAGACATACTTGCTCTCGAGTCAGTACAAAGAAGGTTTACTCGGTTAATCCCGGGGATGAGGGGGCGGTCATATGAGGAGAGGTTGAGTAGATTGGGACTCTACTCATTGGAGTTCAGAAGAATGAGAGGCGATCTTATTGAAACATATAAGATTGTGAAGGGGCTTGATCGGGTGGATGCGGTGAGGATGTTCCCAATGATGGGTGAAACTAGAACTAGGGGGCATAATCTTAAAATAAGGGGCTGCTCATTCAAAACTGTGATGAGGAGAAACTTCTTCACTCAGAGGGTGGTAGGTTTGTGGAATTTGCTGCCCCAGAAAGCTGTGGAAGCTACATCATTAAATAAATTTAAAACAGAAATAGATAGTTTCCTAGAAGTAAAGGGAATTAAGGGTTACGGGGAGCGGGCAGGAAATTGGACATGAGTCTAGGCTCGGAATGGTCATGGCCCTGTGGGCAGTGGAGTGGGTCCAGGGGCCGTGTAGCCTTGTTCTGCTCCTACTGTGTTCTAATTCTGTGTTAGATTTCAGGAGATGGTTTTATTCCTGTTCCTGGCTGGGGTGGAGATCGCCTTTACAGAAGGTAAGTACTGTAGAAAATATAGGGACAGAGTGATCTCCTGGAAGAATTTCGATCGCCTAGATGGGTCGGAGAGGAATTTCCCAGATTTTTTTCTCCCAAATTGGCCATTGGGTCTTTATCTGGTTTTTCGCCTCTCCCGGGAGATCACATGGGTTCGGGTGGATGCAGAGTGATAGAAGATTTGAGGTTAGGATCAGATCAGCCATGATCTTATTGAATGGTGGAGCAGGCTCGAGGGGCCGATTGGCCTACTCCTGCTCCTATTTCTTATGTTCTTATGTTCTTATGATCATCTCTTGCTCCGCTCTCGATCCTCTCCCGCTACTCTCTCGATCCGATCCTGATCCGCTCTCGATCCTCTCCCGATCCGCTCTCTATCCGCTCTCGCTCCACTCTCGATCCGCTCCAGATCCACTCCCGCTCCTCGCTCGCTCCGCTCTCGATCTGCACCCGCTCAGGTCTGCTCCTTCTCTATCCTGATTTAGGACGAAGAACAGGAGGATTGTGAGGCTGTGAAATTCACTAGCGGAGTTAGTGACTGATGCAGAGACCACCTCAATGTTTAAGAGTAGTTTAGGTAGTTGAATTTCAGGATAGAATGTTATCGGGATATGGGAATAGGACTCCTGCTCATGTGGAGGTTAAACAGCAACGTGGACTGGATGTGTCAAATGGCCGGTTTCCATGTTGTAATTTCTATGAAATAAGAGTGTCACTACTGCACGAATGTGACATTTCCTACACCAAAGACCCTTGTGGCTTCTCACAGCTAGATTTCCAATTATTGTTGTGCCCACTCACTTGAAGAACCAGATTAAAACTTCTCCAAATTCATTTTGCTTGGGACCCATCACTGATAGAGTCTGGACTGGATTGATACTTCACACCCGTCTTAAAGGGGAGTGCGCTGATGCACGCCATTCTCCAGACTCCGCATTGCTCGTGATATTGCCAGCTAGAAATAGCTATGGAAGAAATTAGTTTTGGTCGAGCTGCAGCAGGTCGATGGTTGAATACAACAACAACTTGCATTTCTATAATCCCAAGGTGCTTCACAGGAGTGATATCAAAATGTGACTCCAAGCCCCATGAAGAGATATTGGGGCAGGGAAGAGGTAGATTTTAGGGAGCTTCTTAAATGAGGTGGAGAAAGTTGGGAGGGAATTCCAGAGCTTAGGGCCCAGGCAGCTGAAGGCACGGCCACCAATGGTTGGGCGATGGAAATCGGGGGATGCACAAAAGGCCAGAATTGGAGGAACGTCATGATGTGTGGAGTGTGGTTTGAGTATCTTTGGGAATCACGGAGTGTTTATGCAGTATCTTCCCTCGGTTGGGTAGGGTCCACAGAAGATCAGATTGTCCATGGTTTGTGGAAGAAGCAAGTGAGATGGGCCAAATGGCCCTTTCTCAGGTTCTTTCCCTGTCTCTTCAAGGCATTTGGTCCTTACCTGGCACAGCATTGAGCGCACTCTGGTACATTGCCCGAGTGGGTATAGGAGGCATCAAACCCAGATCTGCCCTGTCGGGAGAGGGGAGTAAAACAGGCACCAGCTCATTAGTTTCTGTGATTGACGTGTTACTAATTCTTTCTGTTGATCTCACAGAATGCCATTAAACAATACAATCAAAAATACGCCTATGTTTGGACATTTACAGGACTCTGCAAACACCTGTACCAGGTACTTTAAAGCCTTCGCTCATTTTCCTTTTAGGAAAACGCTCCAAGTAAACAAGAATCAATAGGGTTCTGGTGAAGCTTCAGTAACTCCTGCTGTAGGACTGAGTCGTAGCGGTCAGGGACATTCCCAGCTTCAATTCCTTATCTTTAGTTACTTGGCTGATCTCAACTGGGGTTCTACAATTGGACTTAGCACCTCTGGAGAGAGGGGTAACATTGGATACTGATCATTATCAAATGCCTCTTGTGTGTGGCAAAGCACCTTGGGGGTCATGGGTCAGTCCTGTGAGTCAAGGGTCAGTCCTGTGGATCAGTCCTGGGGCCTAGCTTCCTGTGGGTCAAGGGTCAGTCCTATGGGTCAAGGGTCAGTCCAGTCGGTCATGGGCCAGTCTTGTGGGTCATAGATCAGTCCTGTGGTCCAGCTTCCTGGGAGGTCATGGGTCAGTGCTGGGGGAGTCATGGGTCAGTACTTGGGGGGGGCTCATGTGTCAGTGCTGGGGGGGTCATGGGTCAGTGCTGGGGGGGCTCATGGGTCAGTGCTGGGGGGGCTCATGGGTCAGTGCTGGGGGGCTCATGGGTCAGTGCTGGGGGGGTCATGTGTCAGTGCTGGGGGGCTCATGGGTCAGTGCTGGGGCATCATGGGTCAGTGCTGGGGGTCATGGGTCAGTGCTGGGGGTCATGTGTCAGTCCTTGGGGCCTAAGCTGGCTTTGCCTTTGCCCGCCAAATCATTTACCCTGGATCATTCTAACATTAATGTGACTTTCGAGTTTTTTTTATTCACAACTAGTTGCGCTATGGTGAAAGGCAATATCTGCTGGCAAATCTCCTTCCAGAAATGGCGAAACTCGTTCTACGGTTACCAGATCTGTGTTCCAAGGTAAGCACTAACAATCTATACACCTGAGTTCTTGCAATTATATGGAGGGTTCGATGCTGCACACCTTATATTTTCACAAGGGTCAACAATTGAAACATGAACACAAGGTTAATAAGTTAAGCCCCACCCGGGGCAGTAGTTCCCACTGGCCTGGGTGCTGGACAATGGGCGAGAACAGGATTGGTCTCAGCAAATGGGATCAAGGTGGGTGTGTAGCATCCCCTAATTCAGCAATCTCCCAACACTCACTGTTTAGACTACGAATGAAGAAGGACCACCTGGGCAAGGATACAGCGATTGGACAACAACAATGAGTCAATATTGCCGGCACAGGCACAATGGCTGAATGTCGTCCTCCTGTGCTGTAAGATTCTATGATATCTTCAGGGGAGGAAGGAAGTAAACTCTGGGCGGGGTGGGGTGGGGGAGGCACCTTATAACCGCACAAGAGAGCTGGAAAATAGGACCAATAAAAAATAATTCAAGATAGAGGATCAGCGTCAGGGTATACTTAAACTCTTCAGAATAAGGGGTCGGCCATTTAAGGTTGAGTTGAGGTGAAATTTCTTCACCCAGAGGGTTGTGAATCTTTGGAATTCTCTGCCCCAGAAGGCTGTGGATGCTCAGTCGTTGAGTATATTCAAGGCTGAGATAGGTAGATTTTTGGACTCCAAGGGATATGGGGATCGGGCGGGAAGGTGGAGATGAGGTAGATGATCAGCCATCATCTTACTGAATGGTGGAGCAGGCTCAAGGGCCCGTATGGTTTACTCCAGCTCCTATTTCTTGTGTTTCTTCTAGTGAGTTTATTGTGAAGGGATAATTACTCGTCCTCGCCCCGTTAGGGCTACCCCAGATCAGGCATATTCCTCAGACGTTCAGTTTCAACTAAAGTTTGAGGTAGCCGAATCCTAAAGACGCTTAACTGGGTCTAAAGATCTGGACTATCTTTCCCTAAAGGAGAGGAACAACCTGAAAATGTTACCATCCTCCAGGTAGCACTTTTAATAAGTTTAGCTAGACTGTAACGTTCCGGATATTATGAGGGTCCGGAAATCTTCCCCAGAATTCTGCAACTCCTCACCGAAGAGTGTACAGAGATTGAGTTCACGAGTTTGATACAGAAGTCTTATGTGAGACAATTCTAAAAATATATAGATTTATTAAGGAACCGACATGTAATTTACAGTTGGTGAGTCAATCGCAACATTTACAGTTCCAAAAAGAGAAAGCTTGCAATTCTATTATCAGAGAATCTTACTCTCAAATCTTAACTTCGCTACAGTTTTACAGTTCTTAGTTTTCTACAGGATATCCACCAAATTCAAATCAAACACTGAGCTACAAAGAATTGGAGACGTACAGAGCCGCCTCTGAAGCCGAGAATCGCTTTGCCTCTTTAAAACGTGTCTACTATCCCATTTGAGAGTTCAATATTTATACCCTTTTCCGGTGGTATTTCCTTTAAGGTTTTCTGCTGATGTAACCTAATTATCTCTAGTCATTTTTCTGCTGACCCCTTCAATTCTTACAGTCACCTCAGCTGGTAGCATTACAGAATTATGTCCCTTCTCTAGGTGTTCTAAGTTTACCATAAAAACATAAGAACATAAGAAATAGGAGCAGGAGTAGGCCAATTGGCCCCTCGAGCCTGCTCCACCATTCAATAAGATCATGGCTGATCTGATCCTAACCGCCAATCCACTATGACAGGACTATCTCCTGAATCTAACAGAGTTAGACACACGAAACAGGAGCAGGATCAGGCTACACGGCCCCTGGGCCCGCTCCGCTACCCACAGGGCCATGACCGATCCACACCTAAACTCTTGTCCAAACTCCTGCCCGCTCCCCGTAAACTTTAATTCCCTTTTCTTCTAGGAAACTGTCTATTTCTGTTTTAAATTTATGTAATGATGTAGCTTCGACAGCTTTTTGGGGCAGCACATTCCATGGACCTCCCACCCTCTGAGTGAAGTAGTTCCTCCTCATCTCAGTTTTGAAAGAGCAGCCCCTTATTCTAAGACTATGCCCCCTAGTTCTAGTTTCACCCATCATCTGGAACATCCTCCCCGCATCCACCCGATCCAACCCCTTCACAATCTTATATGTTTCAGTAAGATCACCTCTCATTCTTCTGAACTCCAATGAGTAGAGTCCCAATCTACTCAACCTCTCCTCATATGTCCATACCCTCATCCCCAGGATTAACCGAGTGAACCTTCTTTGTACTGACTCGAGAGCAAGTATGTCTTTTCTTAAGTATGGACACCAAAACTGTATGCAGTATTCCAGGTGCGGTCTCACCAATACCTTGTACAACTGAAGCAATACCTCCCTACTTTTATATTCTATCCCCCTAGCAATGAAAGCCAAAATTCCATTGGCCTTCTTAATCACTTGCTGCACCTGCATACTAAATTTTTGAGTTTCGTGCACCAGGACCCCCAGATCTCTTTGTACTTCAGTACTTTCCAATTTCTTGCCATTAAGATAATAACTTGCTCTACGATTTTCCTGCCAAAGTGCATAACCTCACACTTTCCAGTATTGTATTCCATCTGCCAAGTCTCTGCCCACTTACTTAGCCTGTCTATGTCCCCTTGCAGGTTTTTTATGTCCTCCTCTCTCACTACTTTCCCTCCCATCTTAGTATCATCTGCAAACTTTGATATGTTACACTCGGTCCACTCCTCCAAATCGTTAATATAGATTGTAAAGAGTTGGGGACCCAGCACTGACCCCTGCGGAACACCACTGGTTACTGATTGCCAGTCTGAGAATGAACCATTTATCCCAACTCTCTGCCTTCTGTTAGATAGCCAATCCTCTATCCATGCCAGAATATTACCCCTAATCCCGTGATTTTTTATCTTAAGCAATAATCTTTTGTGTGGCACCTTGTCAAATGCCTTTTGGAAGTCTAAATACACTACGTCCACTGGTTCACCTTTTTCCACCCTGTATGTTACTTCCTCAAAGAACTCCAGCAAATTTGTCAAACATGACTTCCCCTTCATAAAACCATGCTGACTTTGTCTTATTAAACTATGATTATCCAAATGTCCTGTTACTGTCTCCTTAATAATGGACTCCAAAATTTTACCTACTACAGATGTTAGGTTATAGTTTCCAGCCTTCTGTCTACTGCCCTTTTTAAATAAGGGTGTTACATTAGCAGTTTTCCAGTCTGCTGGGACCTTTGCTGAGTCCAGGGAGTTTTGGAAGTTTATTACCAATGCATCCACAATCCCTACCGCCACTTCCCTCAAGACCCTTGGATGTAAGCCATCAGGTCCAGGCGATTTATCCACCTTGAGTCCCATTATTTTACCGAGTACCACTTCCTTAGCAATTTTGATTGTGTTTATCTCCTCCCCCCCCCCCCTATAGCCCCCTGCTTGTCCAGTGTTGGGATATTCTTGGTGTCCTCCACTGTAAAGACTGATACAAAATATTCATTCAGTGTTTTTGCCATCTCCATATTTCCCACCATTATTTTCCCGGTCTCATCCTCTCAGGGACCAACATTTACTTTAGCCACCCTTTTTCTTTTTATGTAACTATAGAAACTCTTACTATCTGTTTTATATTTTTTGCTAATTTACTTTCATAATCTATCTTCCCTTTCCTAATCAATCTTTTTGTTATTTTTTGCTGTCTTTTAAAGTTTTCCCAATCCTCTATCCTCCCACTAGATTTGCCTACCTTATATGCCCTTGTTTTTAGTCGAATACTATCCTTAATTTCTTTACTTAGCCATGGATGGCTGTCTTTTCTTTTACACCCTTTTCTTCTCAGTGGAATATACTTTTTTTGGAAGTTGTAAAATAACTCCTTAAATGTACACCACTGATCATGTATCGTCTTACCCTTTAATCTATTTTCCCAATCCACTTTGCTCAATTCTGCTCTCATACCTTCATAGTCTCCTTTATTCAAGCTTAGCATGCTTGTTTGAGATACAACCTCCTCACCCTCTAATTGAACATGGAATTCAACCATGTTATGGTCACTCATTCCAAGGGGATCCTTTACTAGGACATTTTTAATTAATCCTGTCTCGTTACACAGGACCAGATCTAAGGTTGCTTGCCCCCTGGTCAGTTCAGTTACATACTGCTCAAGAAACCCATCCCTAATACACTCAATGAACTCATCCTCAAGGCAGCCCTGCCCAATTTGATTTGTCCAGTTAATATGATAGTTAAAATCCCCCATAATTATAGATGTTCCCTTATTACAAGCCTCAACTATTTCCTGATTGATACTCCGTCCAACCGAGTTGCAACTGTTCGGAGGCCTATAGACTACGCCCACTAGTGTTTTTTTCCCCTTATTATTCCTTATCTCCACCCAAACTGTTTCATTATCCTGATCTTTTGACACAATATCATTTGTCTGCATTACAGTGATTCCTTCCTTTATTAACATAGCCACCCCACCTCCCCTTCCTTCCTGCCTGTCCTTCCTGATCGTTAAATAACCTGGTATGTTTAATTCTCAGGCATTGTCACCCTGCAGCCATGTTTATGTAATGGCCACAAGATCATACCCATATGTAGTTATTTGTGCCATTAACTCGTCTATTTTGTTACAAATGCTACGTGCATTCAGATAGAGAACTTTCAAATGTGTTTTTTGACACTTAGTTCCTGCTTTTGCCCTTTTTATTACTTTACCTTTTACTCCATGCCTTCTGCCCCTTCCTGACACGCTCTGGTTTTTCATTTCCCCACTGCTACCTAAGTCTATGACCTTCTCTGTTGTCATTTTTATTATTTGTTCTCTAGGAACCTCCCCCCCACTAGTTAGTTTAAAGCCCTCTCTACAGCCCTAGTTATATGATCCGCCAGGACACTAGTCCCAGCACTGGCCAAGTGAAGCCCGTCCCAACAGAACAGCTCCCTCCTGCCCCAGTACTGGTGCCAGTGTCCCAGGAAGCAAAACCCATTTCTCCCACACCAGTCTTTGAGCCACGCATTTAACTCTCTAATTTTATTTGTCCTAGCCAAATTCGCTCGTGGCTCAGGTAATAATCCAGAGATTATTACCCTTGAGGTTCAGTTTTTTAATTTGAACCCTAGCTGCTCATACTCCTTTAAAAGATCCGGCTTCCTAGTCCTATCTATGTCGTTTGTACCAACATGGACCACGACGACTGGATCCACCCCCTCCCACTGTAAGTTTCTTTCCAGCCCAGAGGAGATGTCCTTAACCCTGGCACCGGTGTAATGGCAGGTGTGTTTTACTTGGTCATTTTTATGATAGCAGATGTTTCTTCCTTTTATGTGCTTCTTTATGAGGTGTAAATTAGAACACCTTGTCCAGGGTGAACCATTGTCTTGTTCCCAAAGGTCAGCCTGTTGGGAGCCTTTAACCTTCTGTTTCAATAAGGTTATTGATTCAGTGTCAACAACTATCTTATCTCTATAGCCAGAATGCGTTCACAGCTTTTTCATAGTTAGGTTTCTAGATTTCCAGACCCAGTTTGTCATGTGTTAATAAGACCAGAATACTTTCATAGTATGGTATATTTTTCTGAATAGGTTATATGGCTTATTCCTTCACAATTTCATTGAAGTGCTTACCTGTATTTTCTTGTTGTTTCAGCCCATTGTGCTCCTAAAGCAAGGAAGGGAGCATGCCATCACAATGTCGCAGGAGCAGATTGCCTGCCTGCTGGCCAATGCATTCTTCTGCACTTTTCCTCATCGCAATAGTATACAACATAATTCTGAGTACTCCAACTTCCCAAACATCAACTTCAGCAGGTCAGCATTTGTGTGAACAAAGCGTAAGCAGAACATCTGCTGAATTGCAGTTAGAGTCTGGGTCAGGGCTCCTGATCCCTAACCAGCAGTCCCTGCTGGAAGGTGCACGAGTGGATGACGGCCAAGGATAGGATCAGGCTCGATGCTCTCAGCCATGGCTCAGTGGTGGCACTCTAGCCTCAGAGTCAGAAGGCTGCAGGTTCAAGTCCCACTCCAGAGTCTTGGCCACATAAGCTAGGCTGACACTCCAGTGCAGTGCTGAGGGAGTGCTGCAGTGTATGAGGTGCCGTCTTTCGGATAAGACGTTACACCAAGGCCCCGTCTGCACTCTCAGGTGGATGTTAAACATCCCACGGCACTATTTTAAAGAAGAGCAGAGGAGTTATCCCCGGGGTCCTGGCCAATATTTATCCCACAACCCACATCACTAAAACAGACCTGAAATGTTAACTCTGTTTCTCTCTCCACAGATGCTGCCTGGCCTGCTGAGTATTTCCAGCATTTTCTGTTTCTATTTCAGATTTCCAGCATCCACAGTATTTTGTTTTTGTGTTTTTGTGTCACTAAAACTGATGATCTGGTCATTATCACATTGCTGTTTGTGGGAGCTTGCTGTGCACAAATTGGCTGCCGCGTTTCCTACATTACAACAGTGACTCCACTTCAAAAAGTATCTCATTGTGTGTAACGCTCTTTGGGACTGAGGCCGTGGAAGGCAATATATAAATGGACATCTTTCTTTCTCTACAATCAAATAGCTTACTGATGCTAACACTGAGTATTAGTCATGGGGTAAAGTCCCAGGGACTGGAACCCGAACCCCAGAACCAGTCAGCAGCTTCAGGGGGAGGGAAGAGAAAAGCCAACTTGAAACAGTGAGGTCTGTGTAGATATCTCCTCACATGTCAATAGCAGGTGAGGTGCTTTCAGCTGATGCTTCGGATCACTAGGTTCTGAAAGCTTATTGAGGCTATAGCTTCACAGAAACAACCCGAGACTTGAAATTCTTACTGAAGACTGGCTGACCTCCTGTGGCACTGTGCACAGGGCTTGGATCGCAGTGGCAATGCTTGGCCTGTCTATTTTAAGCCACTGTCTAGGTACTCGGAATGGTGGGGGGGGAGGGAGAGGTCCAGACAGGCACATACTGAGTTCAATGGGAGGCCGCTTGCGGAGGGATGTTTCTCTATTCCCAGCCGCAGTTGCTGGATGGAGATCAGGAATGGAGAGTTTCCCCTTTCCCATCCTCAGCCATCACCCACACAGCTGCAATCAGAGAAATCCCTGTCGATTGGGAGACTGGCAGCTGCCTGTAAACACCCGAACCCTGCCCAAACAAAACCAGCAGAAAATGACTGGCTTTCTGTTTATATTTTTGAGACGTTGAAGTGTGCCGGATGTGCGTCAGATGCTAGACTTTTACACATCACTATGTTTCTATAGTTTGGTGACACACTGCAACTTGCTCATCCACAGGTTATTTGCAAACTTTACTCAAAGAACGTCTGAAAAACTGAAGACCATTTTCTGTTATTTTAGCACGGTTATGGAAAATAGTAAGTGCTGCATTTGGTTTCCTGTTGGTACTTGGTTTTGATCTTAGTCTCAGACACATTCTAAAGCTGAGGCTCCCTCTTGCAAAAAACCATTAACTTGGCCACAGTCAGTGATTGACCCAATTTTCCTTAATGTGAGTTGATGCAGAGTTATTTTGCCCAATGTTTATCTGATTCTTAACTATCAAACCCGCACCCCTCACCTCCCCACCCTTGTCCTGAACCAGTGCCTTTCTCTACTTTCTCTCCGCTCTCCCCTCATACACTCTCCAAGCTAATCTTGTCCATGAGAGCCACCTCCTGTTCCCTTGACCAGCAAACTGCTGACATCACACCTTCCCTTCCTGGCCCCATTGCAAATGGCTCCCTCTCCTCAGGTACTGTTCCCCTCCCTTTCGAAACTGCACTCATCACACCCCCTCCAACCTCGAAATATCCAACATCGACCCCTCTGTCCTTGCAAACTACTGGCTCATCTCCAACCTCCCTTATCTCTATGAAGTACTGGCTCTCTGAAAGAACGATCCACTTGCTGCCATCCCCGGGCTCTTGCTCCACACACTTTCAAAGTTTGCTTTTTCAAATATTTATCCACCTTTGCTCTTAAAAGCTGTTCCGGATTCTACTGCCTCACTATTTCTGTTTGGGCATTCCACATCCTAGCAACCCAAATGTTGTTCTAACCTCTGCCCCTTTGCTCTTAATGTTCTGCCCTGTGGTCTCTGGAATGGAATCGTTTTGTTTGCGGGCTAATTGAATAGAGATGTTCACAATGATGATGAGGGTATAATTATGTACGTCAATCAGCCTCAGTAGATGATGGGACTGGGCTTCTACTTTATAATTAATAAATTAATGAAAATCTTCTGAAGTATTCACAATATTTAACCCTAACCTGCACCTTCCTCCTGGCAGTGCCCAAAGGACTGGTCACATTTCAGAGGTGTTGTCTGAACGATTCCATCCAGTGGAACAGGTCAGTGAATTCAATATTCTTTGAAAGCTGTCGTTCATATTGCTTCAGTTTTGTCAATCCCTAATTCTATCTCGTTCCCAAACCAATTTAGTTTATAGAATCACAGAATCGTACAGCACAGGAGGCCATTCAACCCATCATGCCAGTGCTGGCTCTTTGAAAGAGCTCTGCAATTAGTCCCACTCCCCCCTGCTCTCTCCCCACAGCCCTGTAAATGTTGCCCCTTCCAGTATTTATCCACTTCCCTTTTGAAAGTTACTATTGAATCTGCTTCCACTGCCCTTTCAGGCAGCGCATTCCAGATCACAACAACTCACTGCATAAAAACCAATTCTCCTCCTCTCCCCTCTGGCTCGTTTTACAATAACATTCAATCTGTGTGCTCTGGTTAGCGACCCTCCAACCAATACCAATGTTTAATCTTAAGTCAATTCAATTCAATCTATCTATAAAATATACTAAAAATCTTGGCCTGCAGTTTCTGCTTCGAGCGCAATCGGCGATCCGGCGCAAATTGTGGCCAGAATGGCGCTAGTTTTAAGAAGTGTTTTTCCCTCAAGTTTCCGCTCAAACTCATTTGCATATCGTCGACGGTAACGCTGCCCTGGACCGGCGCCATCGGGCAGTGTTTTACCTAATTTCTGAGAAAATATTTTGCTTTTAAAATATTCTTGGATACATTTAAGAGTGGTAACCTGGTGCCGTTTGACTAAAGCAGCTGAAGATGGGTTTATCCCGAAAAGTAAATGTTTTAAATCTCTGTCCAGTCCACCTCCTGTCAGTAACCCGATTTGAAATAACTGAAAAAGACTTTCAAAACTTTACACAGCCATTTACTAGCTATATTGGTGAACAGCAGTCAGTTTCTTGGTAAATTCAAAAAAATTCTGATCAAAAGCTTTTAAAATGTGCCCATTAGTGTCTTTGCGTCCAAAAGGTTTTTTGGAGCCTCCTCGAAGGGCCGCAAACGGGCGCAGTTAGCGGAAGCGCGCCGCGGTGTTTAATCCGATCTGGGGGCGTGGGCGGTTTTGTGGGCGGGGCCGGCTTTTAACCGGTGCGACAGATCGCGGAAACTTGATTCGCGCCGAGTGTAATTTCTGCTTAAAATTCCGTGATCCTTGGCACCAATTTCAGGCTAATTGCGCTAAAAAAAACAGCTCAACCGAGTGGAGACTCCAGGTCCGCTGTCTGTGCGCACTTCCTGTCTACAAAACCTCACTTCCTGGTGTCACGCATCCGTGCCAATGTTCCCCAATGTAATTTCCTGTGTTCAGAATGAGAACTGCAGATTGAACTTGTAATGACATCCTCCCACCTGCGGTGTCGCTGCATTTCTGCTATACCTTCTGTTATTTAACTGCAAATAAAGTCTTGTATAAAACGAGGACAGAATGTGTGACTTTAAGTTGGAAGGAGTTACATAGAAACATAGAAAAATAGGAGCAGGAGTAGGCCATTCAGCCGTTCGAGCCTGCGCCGCCATTCAATATGAACATGGCTGATCCTCTATCTCAATACCATATTCCCGCTCTCTCCCCATACCCGTTAATGGTTTTGTGTCTAGAAATCTATTTATCTCCTTCTTAAATATATTCAGTGACTTGGCCTCCACAGACTTCTGTGGTAGAGAATTCCACAGGTTACGTCAGCACACCCTTCAATTATTCCTCACCTTTAACCTTGCTTCACTTGCTCCTTGACTCCCTGTGTTCAAAGCCATGAAGGATCAGCTGGTAATGGGCAAAAGTGGCATGTAGTTTCTTTTCTTTAAATTAATTCATGGACATTTATTGCCCATCCCTAATTGCCCTTGAGAAGGCGGTGGTGAGGCACCTTCTTGAACCGCTGCAGTCCGTGTGCTGAAGGTACTCCCACCATGCTGTTAGGGAGGGAGTTCCAGGATTCTAACCCAGCAACGATGAAGGAACGGCGATATACTTACACAGTCAGGATGGTGTGTGACTTGGGGGGGAACTTGGAGGTGGTGGTGTTCCCATGCGCATGCTGCCCTTGTCCTTCTAGGTGGAAGAGGTCACGGGTTTGGGAGGCGCTGCCGAAGAAGCCTTGGCGAGTAGCTGCAGTGCATCTTGTAGATGGTGCGCACTGCAGCCGCGGTACACCAGTGGTGGGGGGAATTAATGTTTAAGGTGGTGGATGGGTGCCCTTTTAAAGGCCAATAGCCAGCGCTGTAAGGGCAGCTTCAGTTATTCCCGGATAGCACCATGCCAGACGGCAGCAAATGGCCGAGAGTGACTTTTTTTATTTGTCGAACTGCTTATCCAAAACTTACACTGCTGAAAGTTGCATCTCACAACCTTCCCAAATCCAGCACTAGAACTTTCCCCCTAGCTCAATTCAGAGCTCATTGCTGAGTCGGATCGCCAACGGGGGGTGGGGCACACGTCACTCCAGCGGGGGTCAGTGGGAGGGTCACACGTCACTCCAGCGGCGATCAGTGGGGGGGAAATACATCACTCCAGCGGGGGTCAGTGGGGGGGGTCGAGTACTGTCGCTCTCGGGTAGGAGAAGTGTCTCACTCGGGTATGGGTACTGTCACTCTCGGGTATGGGTTCTGACTCTCGGGTAGGAGTACTGTCTCTCTCGGGTAGGGGTACTGACCCTCGGGTAGGGGTACTGCCTCTTTCGGGTAGGAATACTGTCTCACTCGGGTAGGGATACTGTCGCTCTCGGGTAGGGGTACTCTCTCTCTCGGGTATGGGTAATGTCACTCTCGGGTAGGGGTAAAGTCTCTCTTGGGTAGGTGTACTGTCGCTCTCGGGTAGGGGTATTGTTTTTCTCTGGTAGGGGTACTCTCTCGGGTAGGGCAACTGTCGCTCTCGGGAGGGCGTTCTGCCTCTCTCGAGTAGATGCTCTTTCTCACTTGGGTAGGTGGATATACTCTCTCGGGTAGGGGCACTGTCTCTCTCGCTAGGGGTACTGACTCTCACGGGTAGGTGTACTGTCGCCCACTCAGGTAGCGGTACTGTCCCTCTTGGGTAGGGGTACTGCGTCTCACAGGTAGGGGTCCTGTCCCTCTCGGTTAGGGGTACTGACCCACTCGGGTAGGGGTACTGTGCCTCTCGGGTAGGGGTACCGTCTCTTTTGGGTAGGGGTACCGTCTCTTTCGGGTAGGGGTGCCGTCTCTCTCGAGTAGGGTTACCGTCTCTCTCGGGTAGAGGTACCGTCTCTTTCGGGTGGGGTACAGTCGCTCTTGGGTAGCGGTACCGTCTCTCTCGGGTAGGTGTACTGTCTCGGGTAGGGGTACTGTCTCGGGTAGGGGTACTATCTCTACTGAGTGGGGGTACTGTCCCTCTCGGGTAGAGACACTGTCCCTCTCGGGTAGGGGTACTGTCACTCTCTGGTAGGGGTAGTGTCACTCTCGCGTAGGGGTACTCTCATTCTCGCGTAGAGACACTGTCTCTCTCGGATAGGTGTAATGTCCTTCTCCTTAGGGTTACTGTCCCTCTCGGGTAGGGGTACTTTCTCTCCCGAGTGGGGGTACTGTCCCTCTCGGGTAGAGACAATGTCCCTCTCGGATAGGGGCACTGTCTCTCTCGGGTAGGGATTCTGTCTGTTTTGGGTAGAGCCACTGTCCCTCTCGGGTAGGGGTCATGTCCCTCTCGGGTAGTGGTCCTGTCTCTATCGGGTAGGGGTACTGTCTCTCTCGGGTAGAGACACTGTCCTTCCCGGGTAGGGGCACTGTAGCTCTTGGGTAGGTTTCCTGTCCCACTCGGGTAGTGGTCCTGTCTCTATCGGGTAGGGGTCCTGTCTCTCTCGGGTAGAGACACTGTCCCTCTCAGGAAGGGGCACTGTAGCTCTCGGGTAGGGGTACTGTCTCTCTCGGGTAGGGGCACTGTAGCTCTCATGTAGGGGTACTGTCACCTCCGGTAGGGGTACCATCCCTCTCGGGTAGGGGTGCTCTCACTCTCGGGTAGGGCTACTGTCACTCTCGGGTAGGGGTACTCTACCTCTCTGGTAGGGGCACTGTCCCCCTCGGGTAGGGGCACTGTCCCCCTCGGGTAGGGGCACTGTCACTCTCGGGTAGGTGCACTGCCCTCTCGGGTATGGGTACTGTCTCTCTCGGGTAGGTGTACTGTCCCTCTCAGGTTGGGGTACTGTCTCTCTTGGGTAGGGGTATTGTCCCGCTCGGGTAGGGGTACTGTCCCTCTCGGGTAGTGGTACTGTCCAGCTCGGGTAGGGGTACTGTCACTCTCAGGTAGGGGTGCTGTGTCTCTCGGGTAGGGGTACTTTCACTCTCTGGTATGGGTACCATCTCTCTCGGGTAGGGGTGCCGTCTCTCTCGGGTAGGGGTACCGTCTCCCTCGCGTAAGGGTACTGAAATAAAGAGTAGATTTGCCTTTCTAATCTAGGCTTTATTAACTTTAAAAATCCAGCAGCACATCTTTCCACACCCAGTCCCCAACCAAGACTGTAGAGGACTGAATTTAAGATGGCCACCACAAATCACATGACATCAACTACCAATGAGTTTACAGCATATATCTCAAGGCAGAAAACAAACAACCAATTACAATACTTCTTACTAACATAAAGAATAACCACCACATTCACCAATTACATTACTTCTTACTAAACATAAGGAATAATCATCACATTCACCCCTCCTTTTAAAACATACTCCAACCTAATTAACCTTTACAATTTATAATTAATTTATTTACAACTAAAATACAAATATAATATTTCAACAATTTTAAAACATTACTATCAATTTAAAAGTCCATTTTCAGTCGGTCGACTGGATATCTTGTTCGTGTCGACCTTCTTAACCTTGGTGAAATTCCTTGCCCTCCCACACCCGGAGACACAGAAGTATCTTCTGCAGGAAGGCTATCCATATCCCGATTATCGACGGTTTCCGAATTGGAAATCCCATCAGGAAGTAAAATGGGACGGTCATGAACATCCATCGAAGGCTGACTAATAGAAGTATAATTATCTGCAATAGGATTGGAAATATTCGTAGTATCTATAACAACATCCACATTATCTGAATCATGACTATTGTTAATATCCTCAGAAGAGGGCTGGCCACCACAAGGAGCCAAGTCTTTAATTGAAACAGTACTTTCTTTCCCATCTTGGAATCGAATATGAGCATATTGGGAATTTGCCTCCAACAGCTCCACCTCCTCCACTAAAGGATCATATTTTGACGATCTAACATGGCGTCGAAGCAGCACAGGTCCCTGCATAGTAAGCCATGAAGGTACCGAATATCCCGTAGTAGATCTCCGCGGGTAATTAAAGAGCCTTTCATGGGGGGTCACATTAGTAGCCGTTGAGAGTAATGATCTAATGGAATGCAGGGCATCAGGCAGGTTCCGGGATGTCAAAGCCAACATAACTGCCTTCCAGATCACCCCATTGTATCGTTCACACTGTCCATTACCCTGGGGGTTATACAGGGTAGTTCTACTAGTAGAAATTCCCCGACTCTGAAGGTATTCCTTTAACTGGGAAGTCATAAAAGAACTTCCCTGATCCGAATGGATATACGCAGGCATGCCAAAGATGACAAAAAGTTGAGTCAGACATTTGATAACTGTAGCAGCTGATACATCTTCGCAAGGAAAAGCAAAAGGAAACCTTGAAAACTCATCCACAACAGTTAAATATGTATCGATTTTGAGTCGTTGAAGGAAGAGGCCCCTTAAAATCAACGCTCAAACATTCAAAAGGAGAAGTAGCCTTTATAAGATGAGCTCGTTGAGGCTTAAAGAAATTCGGTTTACACCGAGCACAGATAGAACATGATGAAGTCATCCGCTTGATGTCTTTAACTGAAAAGGGCAAATTCTTACTGCGTATGAAGTGTATCATCCTCGTAACCCCAGGATGACATAAGGCATTGTGAAGATTAATAAGCATATCTCCGTGAATCACAGAACAATAAGCCCTCGACAGCGCATCAGCAGCAACATTATCCTTCCCCGGATGATAAACTATATCAAAATGGTAGCATGCCAACTCAATCCTCCACCTCATTATTTTATCATTTTTGATCTTTCCAAAATGTTTAACATCAAACATAAAGGACACAGATTTTTGATCGGTTACCAACGTGAAATGTCGCCCCGATAAATAATGTCTCCATTTACGCAGTGCTTGTACTATTGCATACGCCTCTTTCTCTATTGAAGAATGTCTTTTTTCACTATTGTTCAAAGTACGTGAGAAAAAGGCCACAGGTCTTCCATTTTGGTTCAGAGTAGCCCCAATTGCAAAATCAGAAGCATCCGTCTCAATCACAAAGGGAACCTGCTCATCAATAGAATGCACAACTGCTCCAAGGATATCCTTTTTAAAATTTTCAAAACATGTCCTGGCCTCCCATGATAGAGGATATGTCGTAACCCGAATAAGGGGCCGGATCTTCTGCGAAAAGTTTGCAATCCAATTAGAATAGTAAGAAAACAGTCCAACAAATCGTTGCAAAGCCTTAGAATTAGTAGGACAAGGAAAATCGATCAATGGTCGCAGACGTTCTGGATCTGGTTTAATCTTGTTTCCCGAGATAATTTACCCCAGTAGATTTACCTCAGTGGTCGAAAAGATACACTACTCTTTATTGAAAGTTAAACCAACTTTTTCCGCAGCTTGAAGGGATCTTTCTAAATTAGAATCATGCTCCACCCTTGATTTGCCACACACCGTGATGTCATCTAAATATGAAAAGGTGTCAGAGAGAGAGTTATCACTTATAAAAGCATCCATTGCCCGTTGAAAACAAGCAACACCATTAGTAACACCAAATGGTATTCGGCAAAACTGATACAGCTTTCCACCAGCCTCAAAGGCCGTATCTTAGGCAAAGGGTACGGATCTAATTGAGTATACCTATTAATAGTTTGAGAGTAGTCTATCACCATTCGTTTCTTATGTCTCTCGTTAGTGGTGACAACTACCTGTGCTCTCCAAGGCGAACAACTAGGTTCAATGATTCCTTCCAATAAAAGACGTTGAACTTCAGAATTAATAAATTCTCTATCCTGACTGCTATACCTTCTTGACTTGGTAGCAATTGGCTTACAATCCGGCATCAAATTGGAAAAAGTGATAATGGAGAAATGGATAAAGAGGTTAATCCACAAATGGATAAAGGTGGCTTAGTCCCTCCAAACGAAAGACTGAGAGACTCGTGTAATTGAAGCACATCATGACCAATCAAAATATCCGCACAAAGATTAGGCAAAACAGATAGGCGTATATCAGGATAAGTATTACCTAGAAGAATCAATTTCACAAGGCAACAACCAGCTACTTGTGAAGTAAGGGTCGTCTGAGCCATACACACCTGATAAGTAACAGGCGAAATTTTCAAACGCTTCTCCTTCGCAAACTGAAGACTTATAAAACTCTCGGTACTGCCCGTATCTATAAGGGCCTTCACTTCTAACCCATTAACTTGGGACGTAACTATAGCTTTGTTTAGGCCATGAGCAAATGCAGCAGAAATTGATGCAATAAACGCCCTATCTACAGGTTGAACTGTCGCAGAGGAGGTAATTAAACTTAATGATTTACAAACACGTGCATAATGACCTCTCTTGCCGCATTTACTACACACAGCCTCCCGAGCAGGACACTTCAAACGAGTGTGCCGGATGTTCCCACAAAAATAACACTTCTGAATTCTAGAGGCAACAGCCGCCGAAGTAGAAACTGTTTCAGAATCTAGTAAACCACTCCCATTAAGTCCACATAATTCCTTTTCATCCGGAACTGCCGAAACCACAGTCGCAGGCCGATTAAAAAGAGCATAAGAATCCGAACTTCTCTGAGCCGCATCCAATGTAGAGGCTTGCTCAAAAGCACTCTTGAGATCCAAAGTCTTATTTTCTAACAACCGCTGACGAATTGATCTAGAAAGTAATCCATTAATAAAAGCATCCCGTACCGATTCTTCCTTATATTCTTCTGCCATCACGGCCTTATAATTACAGTTAGCACTAAGGTGCCGAAGTGCTTGTAAATAAGTATCCAAAGATTCTCCCACCTGCTGCCTACGGGCAGATAGAAGGTGACGTGCAAATACCTCATTCTTTGGTTTAACAAAAATCTTTTCCAATGTAGAAATAGCCAATTCGTAAGTTTTACAGTCCAAAATATACTTATATACACATCCGGAGCAATGTAGTTGATCAGCATATTCAGCTTATTCAGAGACTCTTGATCCAACACACCCAAAACGTTTGTAAATGTACGATACCAGTGTTTCCATTTATCATCCACTCCTGCAGAATTAGGGTCAGCATTGAATCGTTCCGGTTGAAGATATCGCTCCATTCTGATTTAAAGTTAATAAATTGAAATAAAGAGTAGATTTGCCTTTCTAATCTAGGCTTTATTAACTTTAAAAATCCAGCAGCACATCTTTCCACACCCAGTCCCCAACCAGGACTGTAGAGGACTGAATTTAAGATGGCCACCACAAATCACATGACATCAACTACCAATGAGTTTACAACATATATCTCAAGACAGAAAACAAACAACCAATCACAATACTTCTTACTAACATAAAGAATAACCACCACATTCACCAATTAAAATACTTCTTACTAAACATAAGGAATAATCACCACAGGTACCGTCTCTCTCGGGTAGGTGTATCGTTTCTCTCAGGTAGGGGTACCGTCTCTCTTGGATAGGGGTACCGTATTTCTCGGGTAGGGATACCGTCTCTCTCGGACAGGGATACTGTCGCTCTCGGGAAGGGATACTGTCCCTCTCAAGTAGGGGTACTGTCTTTCTCGGGTAGGGGCACTGTCTCTCTCGGGTAGGGGCACTGTCCCTCTCGGGTAGTGGTACTGTCACTCTCGGGTAGGGGTACTCTCTCTCTCGGGTAGGGGCACTGTATCTCTCGGGTAGGGGCACTGTCTCTCTCGGATAGGGGTACAGTCTCTCTCGGGTAGGGGTACACTCTCTCGACTGGGGGCACTCTCACTCTCGGGTAGGCATACTGTCTCTCACGGGTAGGGGTACTGTCACTCTCGGGAAGGGTTACTCTCTCTCTCGGGTAGGGGTACTGTCACTCTCGAGTAGGGGTACTGTCTCTGTCGGGTAGTGGCAATCTCTCGGGTAGTGGTACGGTCTCTCTCGGGTAGGGGTACATTATCTCTCGACTGGGGGTACTGTCACTCTCGGGTAGGGGTACTGTCTCTCTCCGGTAGGTGTACTGTCACTCTCGGGTAGTGGTACTGTCACTCTCGGGTAGTGGTACTGTCACTCTCGGGTAGGGGTACTCTATCTCTCGGGTAGGGGTACTGTCACTCTCGGGTAGGATTACTGTCTCTCTCGGGTAGTGGCAATGTCTCTCTGGGGTAGTGGCAATGTCACTCTCGGGTAGGGGTACAGTATCTCTCGACTAGGGGTACTGTCACTCTCGGGTAGGGGCACTGTCACTCTCGGGTAGGGGCACTGTCACTCTCGGGTAGGGGTACTGTCTCTCTCCAGTAGGTGTACTCTCACTCTCGGGTAGTGGTACTATCACTCTCGGGTAGGATTACTGTCTCTCTCGGGTAGTGGCAATGTCTCTCTCGGGTAGGGGTACTGCCCCTCTCGGGTAGTGGCACTGTCACGCTTGGGTAGGGGTACTGTCCCTATCGGGTAGAGGTACTGACTCTCGGGTCGGGGTACTGTCACTCTCGGGTAGGGGTACTGTCCCTCTCGGGAAGGGGTACTGTCACTCGGGTGGGGGTACTGTCTCTCTCGTGTAGGGGTACTGTCACTCTTGGGTAGTGGCACTGTCTCTCTCGGGTAGTGGCACTGTCAATCTCGGGTAGGGGTACTGTCTCTCTCGGGTAGGGGTACTGACTCTCGGGTTGGTGTACTTTTGCTCTCGGGTAGGGGTACTGTCGCTCTCAGGTAGGGGTACTGTCTCTTTCGTGTAGGGGTACAGTCTCTCTCGACTGTGGGTACTGTCACTCTCGGGTAGGGGTACTGTCCCTCTCAGGTCGGGGTACTCTATCTCTCATGTAGGGTTACTTTCACTCTCGGGTAGGGGTACTGTCCCTCTCGGGTAGGGGTACTGTCCCTCTCGGGTAGGGGCACTGTCCCTCTCGGGTAGGGGAACTGTCACTCTCGAGTAGGGTCACTGTCGCTCTCGGGTAGGGGTACTGTCTCTCTAGGGTATGGGTACTGTCACTTTCGGGTAGTGGTACTGTCCCTCTCAGGCAGGGGTAATGTCCCTCTCGGGTAGGGGTTCTGTCTCTCTTGGGTCGGGGCACTGACTCTCTCGGGTAGATGTACTGTTGCTCTCGGGTAGGGGTACTGTCGCTCTCAGGTAGGGGTACTGCTCCCTGTGGTGTATGTAACCTGTTCCACCTTAAGAGAACTTAAACCTGGTCCACCTTAAGAAAGGTACTACTTTCTTTGGCTGCTGTATACGTAATACCAGTGGTGACCACTCTGGTATATAAGCACAGTGTAATAATATTGTATTCAGTATAGTCCGACCTCCAACCAGTAAAGACCTGTTGAATTTACTCTTGTGGTCTGTGTAGTAATTCTCACTATAACACACAGACTTAACAATGTCGACGAGTCCGATTCTTACCCTGCTGCAGTAATTTCCACGGTGACTTCTTCCACAGACAGGACGTCGAAGAGAGGTTTCCACCCTCATCACCTACGGGAAGACACGTCGAGCGGCAGGCATCGAGCAACCGGAGTGCAGAAGATATCCTGACCTCGAAGCCTCCATCAGCGACTGTCAGCTTCTTCTACTACCTCGTGGTGGGTAAGCCGGGCAGCGGCGCGACAGAAAGTCAACCGCATTGGCTGTACAGACGGGGCTGGGAAGACGGAGGAATAAGGGCGGTGAGGTCGATCGCAACCAGAGATAAGGGCCGGGCCGCTTTCGAGCGAGAGGCACAGCACGGGACATCGATCGCGACTGGAGATAAGGGCCGCATTCGGGCTAAAGGCGCAGCGTCTGGGGAAACTGAAGGCGCGAGAGCCGCGGTGAAGCGGAGACAGCGTCGGGGGATGGGTGAAGACTGCCAAGCGTGGGAAAACCGCCATTTTGTGGGCGGTGGACGACGGCAAGAGCGGGAAGCCGCCATCTTAGATAACATTAAAAATACGATAAATTGCTACGATGCCTCAACATGGGAACATTAAAGCCTTCGACAGTGATATAGAAGACTGGGCTATGTATGTAGAACGCATACAAAACTATTGTAAGGCAAATAAAATTCCTGAGACAGATAAACCACTAACATTACTAAACTTAATGGGTGCGAAGACATACGGGCAATTGAAACACCTGTTGTCACCAGATGAACCGGCGGATAAGACGTTCGAACAGATTGTTACTGTCCTAAAAAATCATCTTAGCCCCACGCCGCTGATGCTAGCGGAATGATTTAAATTTTACGATAGAAGACAGCTGCAACATGAAAGCAATGCTGAATATTTGATGGAATTACGTAAGGTAGCAAAATATTGTCAGTTTGGAACGGGACTGACAGAGGCACTTCGAGATAGATTTGTGTGTGGTTTATTTAAACAGGATACACAAAGTCGACTGCTCCAGGAGAATGAGCTGTCTCTCGAGAAGGCGGTCACTATGGCAGCAGCACACGAGACCGCAGTGAGAGGCACGGCAGTAATGCAGCTACGGCCACCGGAACTCGGTACAAACAAATTGGGTTTGTGTTCTGTCAAATGTTATCGTTGTGGAAAGACAACGCACGATCAGAACCAGTGTTGGTTTAAAAACCAAGAATGCAGAACGTGTGGCAGGTTTGGCCACATAGCTAAAGTATGCCGGTCAGGAAAGAAGACCAGCAATAAAAAGTCACCGCAAGGAAAATATGCAAAGGTACACAAGGTGACAAAGAACTGTTTGACTGAACAGAAGTCAGATTCAGACGCTAGCAGTAATGAACTGGATAGCTTAAAAATAGAGTCATAGAGTCATAGAGTTTTACAGCACAGAAAGAGGCCCTTCGGCCCATCGTGTCTGCGCCGTCCATCAATCCCTGTCCAGTCTAATCCCATTTTCCAGCATTTGGTCCAAAGCCTTGTATGCAATGACATTTCAAGTGCCCATCCAAATGCTTCTTGAATGTTGTGAGGGTTCCTGCCTCTACCACCCTTTCAGGCAGTGAGTTCCAGCTTCCAACCACCCTCTGGGTGAAAAAGTTCCTCCTCAAATCCCCTCTAAATCTCCTGCCCCTTACCCGGAATCTATGCCCCCTTGTTATTGACCCCCCTACTAAGGGGAAAAGTTCCTCTTTATCTACCCTATCTATGCCCCTCATCATTTTGTACACCTCAATCAGGTCCCCCCTCAGCCTCCTTTGCTCCAAGGAAAACAACCCCAGCCTGTTTAGTCTTTCTTCATAGCTGAGGCGCTCCATCCCAGGTAACATCCTGGTGAATCTTCTCTGCACCCTCTCCAAAGCAATCACATCCTTCCTATAGTGAGGCGACCAGAACTGCACACAGTACTCCAGCTGTGGCCTCACCAGCGTTTTGTACAGCTCCATCATAACCTCCCTGCTCTTATATTCTATGCCTCTGCTAATGAAGGCAAGTATCCCATATGCCTTTTTAACCACCTTATCTACCTGTTCCGCTGCCTTCAGGGATCTATGTACATGTACACCAAGGTCCCTCTGACCCTCTGTACTTCCTAGGGTCCTACCACTCATTGTGTATTCCCTTGCCTTATTTGTCCGTCCAAAATGCATCACCTCGCACTTTTCCGGGTTAAATTCGATTTGCCACTTTTCCGCCCAGCTGACCAACCCGTTAATATCGTCCTGTAGCCTGAGGCTTTCCTCCTCACAATTTACCACCCCACCAATTTTCGTGTCATCCGCGAACTTACTGATCATACCCTTTACATTCTCATCCAAATCATTAATGTAGATCACAAACAGCAAGGGACCCAGCACCGATCCCTGAGGTACCCCACTGGACACAGGCTTCCAGTCACAAAAGCAACCTTCGACCATCACCCTCTGCCTCCTGCCACTCAGCCAGTTTAGGATCCAACGCGCCAAGGCCCCCTGGATCCCATGGGCTCTTACCTTCTTCACCAGTCTCCTATGCGGGACTTTGTCAAAAGCTTTACTGAAGTCCATGTAAACCACATCCACAGCATTTCCCTCATCCACACACCTAGTCACCCCCTCGAAAAATTCAATCAGATTGGTCAGACATGATTTACCCTTGACAAAGCCATGCTGACTATCCTCGATTAATCCTTGCCTCTCCAAGTGGAGACTAATTTTGTCCCTCAGAATTTTTTCCAATAATTTCCCTACCACAGATGTTCGGCTCACTGGCCTGTAATTCCCTGGTTTATCCCTGCTACCCTTCTTGAATAATGGTACTACGTTAGCTGTTCTCCAGTCCTCTGGTACATCTCCTGTGTCCAGAGAGGTTCTGAAAATTTGTGTCAGCGCCCCTGCAATCTCCTCCTTTGCCTCACACAACAGCCTGGGATACATCTCGTCCGGACCTGGGGATTTATCCACTTTTTGGCCTGCTAAAACCGCTAGTACCTCCTCCCTCTCGATGCTAATATGTTCAAGTATGTCACAGTCCCCTTGCCCGACTTCTATGTCTACACAACGTTGGTAAGGATACAGACCTCCAGACAATTTGGGTCACTCTTAAGATAGCAGGAGTCCAAGTAAAAATGGAATTGGACACTGGATCGGCATTGACGGTCATGAATAAGAAAGATTACAGAAGGTTATTTCAACATAGTCCCTTACAGGATACGGAGATTATATTGAAAATGTACACGGGGCAAAGAGTGTACCCCAACGGAAAAATAGAGGTAGAAGTGGTCCACAAGGGCGAAGGAAGCCAAGTAATGGACTTATATGTGCTACCTGAAGGAGGTCCACCACTACTAGGACGGGAGTGGATTAGGAAAATGAATATGGACTGGCACTCCTTGAAAGCACTAACGGTAGCTTCCGGGGAAACAGCTGTCAAACCTAAACGATTGTCCAGAATATTGGATGAGGCTAAAGAGGTGTTCCAGCCGGGACTGGGAACACTGAGAGGAATTATGGCAAACATCAAGGTTGATGAACATGCACAACCAAAATTTTTTAAAGCCAGACCGGTACCCTATGCAATACGACCTGCGGTTGAAGCGGAGCTGGAAGCACTAGAACGTTCAGGGGTACTGTCTAAAGTAGATTGGAGTGAGTGGGCTACGCCCATTGTTCCCGTTATGAAACGTCCTGCGAACAATAAGCCAGGAGATCCAGGGAAGGTTCGCATCTGTGGAGATTTCAAGATCACCGTTAATCCGGTGCTTCACACGGTGCAGTATCTGCTTCCACGGATTGAGGATATTTTCGCTTCACTGTCTGGCGGGAAACACTTCACCAAGATAGACCTGGCGCAGGTGTACTTGCAGATGGAGGTTGAAGAAGAGTCACGCCAATGCCTCACGATCAACACGCATCGAGGGTTGTACCAGTACAATAGGCTGGTTTTTGGTGTGGCATCGGCTCCAGCAATTTGGCAGAGGGCCATGGAGCAGGTGTTACAGGGAATTCCAGGCACACAATGTTACCTGGACGACATTCTGATCACAGGTGATGGTGATGAACAGCATCTTGCTAACTTGGAACTGGTGCTCAACAGACTGAAAGAGTATGGACTTAGGGTAAATCGGCAGAAATGTGAGTTCTTCCAGAAGCGGATCTCATACTGTGGTCATGTCATTGACCGGGGGGGGCTTCATAAGTCTCCTGACAAGATAGTGGCGGTTGTAAGTGCTCCCGCTCCGGAGAACGTCTCTCAGTTGAGGTCGTTTCTAGGATTAATTAACTATTACCATAAATTTCTGCCAAATCTATCCACGGTGCTGCATCCATTGAACGCTCTTTTACAGAAAGGGGTACCATGGGACTGGGGCGAAAACTGTAAGAAGGCATTTCGCAAAAGCAAAGAATTGATCACCTCAGAGGAAGTGTTGGCTCACTTCAACCCGACACTGCCTATTCGGTTGGCTTGTGATGCTTCTCCATATGGTATTGGGGCAGTACTCTCACATAAATTGCCAAATGGCACGGAAAGACCAGTCGCGTTTGCATCCAGATCATTGACCTCCGCTGAGCGCAACTATGCGCAGATCGATAGGGAGGCCCTTAGCCTTGTATGGGGAGTGAAGAAGTTTAATCATTACCTACAGGGCCAAAAATTCACACTTCTGACGGACCATCAACCGTTGGTGTCCATTTTTAACCCTAAGAAGGGTGTTTCGGTGATGACAGCACAGCGTCTCCAGAGATGGTCTCTTTTCTTAGGGGCACATCAATATCAGATAGAATTCAAAGGTACAAAACAGCATGGCAATGCTGATGGCCTGTCACGCCTGCCACTACCTGAAGATGAAGACACGACGGAAGTTGACCCTGTTGAGTTATTTCATTCGACCATTATCGAGTGTTTACCTGTCACCAACGCAAGTATTGAAAGAGAAACCAGGAATGACCCAACACTGTCCAGGGTCTACGAGGTGACAGTGAAAGGATGGCCAACACGGGGTGATCCTCTGTTACCGGCATTCTCGGCAAGGCGAGACCAGCTGTCCGTCTGCCATGGTACTTTGATGTACGGGACAAGGGTGATTATTCCTCCCAAGTTAAGGGAAAGAGTTTTAAAAGAACTACATGAAGGTCATCTGGGGGGAGTTAAAATGAAAAGTCTTGCTAGGGCTTACGTATGGTGGCCGGGTATTGACCAACAGATTGAGGAGTTAACGAAAAGCTGCGCTGGGTGTCAAAAAATGCAAACTGCACCTCCGATAGCACCGCTACACCCATGGGAATGGCCATCAGCCCCATGGCAACACGTACACATTGACTTTGCTGGTCCATTCATGGACTCCATGCTCCTAATCGTGGTGGACGCACATTCCAAATGGCCAGAAGTCATCAAGATGAATACCACTACTTCAGAAAAGACAATTGCGGTGTTAAGAACAATATTCGCAAGGAACGGATTGCCAGAACAGATCTGTTCGGACAATGGACCACAGTTTGTATCGGAAGAATTCCAACAATTCTTAAAGAAGAATGGAGTTAAACATTATACCTCTGCCCCATATCATCCGGCGAGAAACGGGTTGGCTGAAAGATTTGTCCAGACATTCAAAAAGGCTATTAAGGCCATGAATGATGATCAGATTCCACTGCAACACAAGGTCGATAAGTTCCTGATGTCATAAAGAAACGCCGATCATGCCGTGACTAACCAAAGTCCTGCTATGATGTTTTATAACAGGAGGTTGCGGTCCAAGTTGGACTTGTTAAAACCAAATGTGCGGAGGGAAGTGGAAAACAAACAGTTTCGGCATATTAACAGCAAGACCACTCGAACTTTCGACGTAGGACAACCAGTGATGGCAAGGGGCTATGGAAACGACAAATGGCAGTCCGGAACAATCCGGGCCAGACAAGGACCTCTGATGTACACCGTAGATATTGGTCATAATGTGATAAGGCATCATGCGGATCAACTGGTAGAGTCGAGAGCAAGGGTCGAACCCATGGTTGTGACAGAGACAGCTGTGGAAGACGTTCATGAACCTGAAGCATCTACCTCGGCCGAGAATGTATTTGATGATGATGACACCCAATACATTGGCAACCAACTAGAGGAGGCACCTCATCCACAAGAATCAGAGACCACTGAAAGGCGTTATCCAAGCCGAATCAGAAAGCCTCCTGAGAGACTGAACCTTTGAACTGTTATACCTGAAGCTATATATGTATATATGTTATGTTTATTTGGGGATATGACTGTTAAGCTAAAAAGGGAGGATTGTGGTGTATGTAACCTGTTCCACCTTAAGAGAACTTAAGCCTGGTCCACCTTAAGAAAGGTACTACTTTCTTTGGCTGCTGTATACGTAATACCGGTGGTGACCACACCGGTATATCAGCACAGTGTAATAATATTGTATTCAGTATAGTCCGACCTCCAACCAGTAAAGACCTGTTGAATTTACTCTTGTGGTCTGTGTAGTAATTCTCACTATAACACACAGACTTAACACCCCCCACCCTCAGGTAGGGGTACTGACTTTCGGGTAGGGGTACTATCACTCTCGGGTAGGGGTACTGTCCCTCTCGGGTAGGGGTACTGTCCCTCTCGGGTAGGTGTACTGTTCCTCTCGGGTAGGGGTACTCTCTCTCTCGGGTAGGGTTACTGTCCTTCTCATGTAGGGGTGCTGTCGCTCTTGGGTATGGGTACTGTCACTCTCGGGTAGGGGTACTGTCGCTCTCGGGTAGGGGTACTGTCGCTCTCGGGTAGGGGTACTGTCCTTCTCATGTAGGGGTGCTGTCGCTCTCGGGTAGGGGTACTGTCGCTCTCGGGTAGGGATACTGATCTCTCGGGTAGGGGTACTGTCGCTCTCGGGTAGGGGTACTGTCGCTCTTGGGTAGGGGTACTGTCTCTCTCGGGAAGGGGTACTGATCTCTCGGGTAGTGGTACTGGGACTTTTGTGGAGGGGTACTGTCACTCTCGGATAGGGGTACTGTCTCTCTCGGGTAGGGGTACTGTCACTCTCGGGAAGGGGTACTCTCCTTCTCGGGTAGGGGCACTGTCTCTCTCGGGTATGGGTACTGTCACTTTCGGGTAGTGGTACTGTGTCTCTCAGGTAGGGGTAATGTCCCTCTCGGGTAGAGGTTCTGTCTCTCTTGGGTCGGGGCACTGTCCCTCTCGGGTAGGTGTACTGTTCCTCTCGGGTAGGGTTATTGTCTCTCTCGGGTAGGGGTACTGTCTCTCTCGGGTAGGGGCACTTTCTCTCTCGGGTAGGGGCACTGCCTCTCTCGGGTAGGTGTACTGTCTCTCTCGGGTAGCGGCACTGTCCCTCTCGGGTAGGGGTACTGCCACTCTCGGGTAGGGGTACTGTCTCTCTCGGGTAGGTGTACTGTCGCTCTCGGGTAGGGATACTGATCTCTCGGGTAGGGATACTGTCTCACTCGGGTAGGGGTACTGCCACTCTCGGGTATGGGTACTGTCTCTCTCGGGTAGGAGTACTGTCACTCTCGGTAAGTGTACCGTCTCTCTCGGGTAGGGGTACTGTAACTCTCGGATATGGGTACTGTTTCTCTCGGGTAGGAGTACTGTCACTCTCGGTAGGTGTACTGTCTATCTCGGGTAGGGGTACTGTCACTCTCGGGTAGGGGTACTGTCCCTCTCGGGTAGGGGTACTCATTCTCTCGCGTAGGGGTACTGTCCCTCTCGGTTAGGGGTACTGTCCCTCTCGTGTAGGGGTACTCTATCCCTCCGGTAGGGGTACTGTCACTCTCGAGTAGGGGTACTGTCCCTCTCGGGTAGGGGTACTGTCTCTCTCGGGTAGCGGCACTGTCTCTCTCTGTTAGGGGTACTGTCCCTCTCGGGTAGGGTAACTGTCCCACTCGGGTAGGGGTACTCTATCTCTCGGGCAGGGGTAATGTCACTCTCGGTTAGGGGTACTGTCCCTCTCGGGTAGGGGTACTGACTCTCGTGTAGGGGTACTGTCACTCTCGGGTAGGTGTACTGTTCCTCTCGGGTAGGGGAAATCTCTCTCTCGGGTATGGGTACTGTCACTCTCGGGCAGGGGTATTTTCTCTCTCGGGTAGGGGTACTGTCTCGGGTAGGGGTACCGTCTCTCTCAGGTAGGGGTACTGTCCCTCTCGTGTAGGGGTACTGCCCCTCTAGGATAGGGGTCCTGTCTCTCTAGGTTCGGGGTACTGTCTCTCTCGGGTAGGGGTACTTTCACTCTCGGGTAGGGGTACTGTCTCTCTTGGGTAGGGGTACTGTCACTCTCGAGTAGGGGTACTGTCTCTCTCGGGTAGTGGCAATGTCTCTCTTGGGTAGGGTTACGGTCTCTCTCGCGTAGGGGTACAGTATCTCTCGACTGGGGGTACTGTCACTCTTGGGTAGGGGTACTGTCCCTCTCAGGTAGGGGTACTGTTTCTCTCGGGTAGGGGCACTGTTTCTCTCGGGAAGGGGTACTGTCCCTCTCGGGTAGGGGTACTGTCATGCTCGGGTAGGGGAACTGTCACTCTCGGGTAGGGGAACTGTCCCTCTCGGGTAGGGGTATTGTCTCTCTCGTGTAGGGGTACTCTCCCTCTCGGGCAGGGGTACTGTCACAATTCACAATTCAAATCGCTTTATTGGCATGATAAGGTACATCTTATGTTGCCAAAGCATCAAAATACATTTATGGTTGAACACATAAACGCAGTTCTATTCATACAGTGTATAAACAGCTATATCCCTGAGTGTATAAATATACATTCGCATTGTATATATATACGCTTTTCTTAGTTTACTGGTTGTCCCTCTCGGGTAGGGGCACTGACACTCTCGGGTAGTGGCACTGTCGCTCTCGGGTAGGGGTACTGTCTCTCTAGGGTAGGGGTACTGTCACTTTCGGATAGTGGTACTGTCTCTCTCGGGTAGTGGTAATGTCCCTCTCGGGCAGGGGTTCTGTCTCTCTTGGGTCGGGGCACTGACTCTCTCGGGTAGCTGTACTGTCGCTCTCGGTTAGAGGTACTGTCGCTCTCAGGTAGGGGTACTGCCCCACCCCCCCTTGGGTAGGGGTACTGACTCTCGGGTAGGAATACTGTCACTCTCGGGTAGGGATACTGTCTCTCTCGGGTAGGGGTATTGTCACTCTCGGGTAGGGGTACTGTCTCACTCGGGTAGGGGTACTGTCTCTCTCGGATAGGGGTACTGTCTCACTCGGGTAGGGGTACTGACTCGGGTATGGGTACTGTCACTCTCGGGTCGGGGTACTGTCTCTTTCGGGTAGGGGTACTGGGACTTTCATGGAGCGAAACTGTCACTCTCGGGTAGGGGTACTGGTTCTCTCGGGTAGGGGCACTGTCTCCCTCGGGTAGGGGCACTGTCTCTCTCAGGTAGGTTTACTGTCGCTCTCGGGTAGGGGTACTGTCCCTCTCAGGTAGGGGTACTGTCCCTCTCGGGTAGGGGCACTGTCTCTCTCAGGTAGCGGCACTGTCTCTCTCGGTTAGGGTACTGCCCCTCTTGGGTAGGGCTACTGTCCCTCTCGGGTAGGGCTACTGTCTCTCTCGGGTAGGGGTACTGACTCTCGGGTAGGGGTACTGTCTCTTTCGGGTAGGGGTACAGTCTCTCTCGACTGGGGGTACTGTCACTCTCGGGTAGGGGTACTGTCGCTGTCAGGTAGGGGTACTTTGTCTCTTGGGTAGGGGTACTTTCACTCTCGGATAGGGGAACTGTCCCTCTCGGGCAGGGCTACTGACTCTCGGGTAGGGGTACTGTCACTCTCGGGTAGGAGTACTGTCCCTCTCGGGTAGGTGTACTGTTCCTCTCGGGTAGGGGTACTCTCTCTCTCGGGTAGGGGGACTGTCGCTCTTGGGTAGGGGTACTGTCCTTCTCACCTTCTCATGTAGGGGTGCTGTCTCTCTCGGGTAGGGGTATTGTCACTTTCGGGTATGGGTACTGTCACTCTCGGGTAGGGGTACTGTCTCTCTTGGGTAGGTGTACTGTCGCTCTCGGGTAGGGATACTGATCTCTCGGGGAGGGATACTGTCTCTCTCGGGTAGGGGTACTGTCTCTCTCGGGTAGGGGTACTGTCTCTCTCGGGTAGGGGTACTTTCACTCTCGGGTAGGTGTACCGTCTCGCTCGGGTAGGGGTACTCTCACTCTCGGGTAGGGGTACTGTCCCTCTCAGGTAGGGGAACTGTCCCTCTCGGATAGGGGTACTGTCCCTCTCGGGTAGTGGTACTCTATCTCTCGGGTAGGGGTACTGTCACTCAATTCAATTCAATTCAAATCGCTTTATTGGCATGATAAGTTACATCTTATGTTGCCAAAGCATCAAAATACATTTATGGTTGAGCACATAAACGCAGTTCTATTCATACAGTGTATAAACAGGTATATCCCTGAGTGCATAAATATACATTCGCATTGTTTATATATGTTCTTTTCTTAGCTTACTGGTTGTCCCTCTGTTCATGGCAAGCTGTAACATAGTGTGCCGCCAGTGTTACACAGCTTCTCTCCTCTCCCAGTAGGAATGGGAGTTTTTGGTTGTCATTCAGATTTCTGAATTCAGGGCATATTTGTGAGAATTTTTCGTAGAAATTCTCCCTGATGTCCTGATATTTTCCACAGGCTGTGAGGAAGTGCATCTCTGTCTCCACTACTCCCTGACTGCAGTGAGAGCATATCCTGTCTTCTCTTGGCAGCCTGGTCTGCCTGTGTCTGCCTTTTTCGATCGCTAGGCTATGTTCGCTAAGTCTGTACCTTGTCAAGGTTCTTCTCAGTTTGTTATCCTTTACCATGGTCAGGTAATCAGCTATGTTGTATTGTCTGTTTAGGGCCAAGTAGCAATTGAGTTTGTTTTGGGTTTTTGTTGTTTCTGCCCAATATGTCAGATATTTTTCCTTTTGCTTAGCGACGATTGTGTTGGGTCGAATTCTTTGTGTTACCCTGTCACTGTCCTGGTGCTGGTTATTGTTAGTACTGTTAGTAGTTACTTCACTGAGTCCCAGGACTAGTTGACTGAGGGTATTCTTCTTTATGGTCAGCTCTTGGCATTTCAGGGCGTCGTAGTGATAGCATTGGGGGTTGCTCATTTGTAGGTGATTCCAAAATTTGGTGGCTCTTTTTTGGATAGTGATTATTAATGGATATTGGCCTAGTTCCGCCCTGCATGCATTGTTTACTGTTTTCCTTTGAGTCCGGAGGATACTTTTACAGAATTCTGCATGTAGGATCTCAATTGGGTGTTTGTCCCATTTTGCGAATTCTTGTTGAGTTAGCGGCCCCCATACCTCACTGCCATAGAGTGCAATTGGTTCAATTACTGATTTGAAAATTTTGAGCCAAATGCTAATTGGGATTTCTATTTGGATTGATTTTTTGATGGCATCGAAAGCCCTTCTTGCTTTCTCTTTCAGTTCATTCACAGCCAGTTTGAAGTTTCCCGTAGAACTGATTTTTAAGCCCAAGTATGTGTAGTTAGTGGTTTGTTCAATTTTGGTTGTTCCTACTGTGAAATTTATTTTGTGTCCCTGATGTTTGGATCTTTGCTGGAACACAAGGACTTTGGTTTTTTGGGGATTTATTGTCAGGGCCCAAGTCTGGCAGTACGACTCCAGCAGGTCCAGGTTCTGCTGTAGACCCTCTTTAGTTGGTGACAGCAGAACCAGGTCGTCTGCATAGAGGAGGAATTTAACCTTGGATTCATATAGGGTGAGGCCGGGTGCTGTAGATTGTTCAAGTAGTTTTGCCAATCCATTTATGTAAATATTAAAGAGTGTCGGTGAGATTGGCGAGCCCTGCGTCACCCCCCGCCCCTGTGGGAAGTATTTTGTTTGTTTGTCTCCAATTTTAACTGCACATTTGTTGTTTGTATACATTGATTTAATTACATCATATGTTTTCCCTCCTACCCCGCTTTCGATAAGTTTCAGGAATAAACCGTCATGCCAGATGGAGTCAAAAGCCTTCTGGAAATCTACAAAGCATATGTAGATTTTGCTTTTTTTATGGTGAACGTGTTTGTCAATTAGGGTCTGTTGGGTGAAGATATGATCGGATGTTCTATAGTTTGGCAGGAATCCAATTTGGCTTTTACTCAAGACATTGTGCTCCTCAAGGAAGTTTATAAGTCTTTTGTTTATGATGCTACAGAATACCTTCCCCAGGTTACTGTTTACACAGATGCCTCGATAGTTGTTTGGTCGATTTTGTCCCCACTTTTGTATATGGGCGTTATGAGTCCTTTGTTCCAGATATCAGGGAAATAACCGACACTCAGAACCAAGTTGAAGAGTTTTAGGATAGCCAGTTTCATTTTGTTGTCTGTGTGTTTAATCATCTCGTTTAGTATGCCGTCTGTCCCGCAGTCTTTTCCTGGTCGCAGGTCCTTGAGTTTTTCAAGAAGTTCTTTTTCTGTTATTATGGCGTCTAGCGGGTTTTGGTTATCTTTTATGGCCATTTCTAGCTTTTCCAGTTTTTTGCATATTTGGTGTTGCTCTGGTCTTAGTGTGCTTTTCTGGTATAATTTTTCAAAGTGGTTTACCCATGTGTCCCCATTTTGAATGGCCAAATCGTCGTGTTGTTTTTTGTGTAGTGTTTTCAAGTTTTCCCAGAAACAATTGGAATCAATGGATTCCTCCATGGAGCTGAGTGTATTCTTAATATATTGCTCTTTTTTGGTTCTGAGTGTGTTTCTGTATTGTGTTAGTGTCTGACAATAAGTAAGGCGTAATTCCTCGTTTTCTGGATGTCTGTGTTTTTGGTTTGATATTTTTCTAAGTTTTTTCCTCATGTTATGGCAATCTCGGTCAAACCACTTTTCATAGTTTTTTGTTTTGGGTTTGTTCTTGCGAGCTTTCAAGTTTGCATTTGTTGCCAAATTATCAAAAACATTGTTTGGTTTACTAACTGCCCGGTTTATGCCTTCTTTATTGTGAGTGTATATGTTATCCAGAAAGGTGTCTAAGAGAGCTTGAGTTGATGCATTGCTAATTGTTTTCTGGTATTTTTCCGTGTCGTTTTTGGCCCATCTGTACGATTTTTTGGTGTTGTACAGTTTACTGGGTTGTGTTTCTATGTTGTTTGTTTCTGTCTTTTTGAGGAACATAGTAATTTGACTGTGATCTGACAGTGTTGTTTGTGGTTTGACTGTGAATGCTCTGAAAGAGGATGGGTCTAAGTCTGTAATCATATAGTCTACTGTGCTGCAGCCAAGAGGTGAGCAATAGGTCGATCTTCCTAGGAGGTCTCCTATGAACCTACCATTGACAATGTACAGACCCAGGTTTCGACAGAGCTGTAGTAGCTGTTTTCCGTTGGTATTTGACTGCTTGTCGCAGTTATGCCTGTATGGAAGGGAAGGGATGTCAAAGTGGTTATTCCCGAAAACGTAATTGTTTCCCTGATTATTGGTGAAGTCTGGTTCTTCACCCGTTCTTGAATTGAGGTCCCCACAGATCAACACGTTCCCCTGGGCCTGGTATTGGATAATTTCCCCCTCCATGTTGGAGAAGGTGTCCTCTTTAAAGTACGGGGAATCGATTGGAGGGATATAAAGTGCGCAAATGTAAACGTCTTGGGTGTTTGAGATAATCTCCCTCTCAAGTTTGAGCCACATATGGTTTTCGCCCTTTTTTATAAATTTGATGTAATTCTTAAGTTCTGTTTTAAACCAGATCAGTATGCCTCCGGAGTCTCTGCCTTGAGTTACACTTGGTAATTTATTGGAGGGGACCACCAGCTCAGTGTACCCTTGGGGACAGCCAGTGTGTCCTTTTCCTTTAAAGCAAGTTTCCTGTAAAATGATAATATCTAGGTCTTTAGTTTCATCTATGAACTCTGGGGTCCTACTTTTCACTCCTCGCACTGAAGAGCATAGACCTTGGATATTCCAGGTCGAAATATGTAAGGATTTCATGTTAAGTTTGATCTTTTACTATGATAGGTTAAAGAGTGGTACGTGTTTGTCATGTCTAAGTGTGGGGAAAAAAAAGATCACTTCAGTTGTCTATAAAAGTTAATACAATTTGGTTACAGTTCTTTCTATTAATTAGTCCTTGATCCATAAGGCAGAAGTAGATGCTGCTGCACATCTGCTTATTGTCTCTTAATGGATTGTTTCTGTCTGAGGTATTGCGTACGTCCTGTGCATCTCTCCCTCTGTCTGGCTGGGAGCAGTCCTATTCCCCTGTGGGACAGGAGTGGTGCAGGTCTGATATTGTTGTTTTGCATGGGGATCCTCTCTGGTCTCGGTTGGTGTGTTGGTGGTCCTTGTAGTGTTCCTGATATGTACCCTGCTGATCTCTGGTGGTCGGGGGGGGTCCTCTTGGAGTCTGGGTATGGACCCGGTTAAAAGCGACGTCCTTCAGGGCTTTAGCAAAGATCGATATTCTTTGCCTTTGGATGTGGACGTGGTCGTAAAGACATTCCTCATCGAGGGTGGGGTGTTGGGCCAGGTGTACGTTGTGGTTTGATTCGCAGTCTCTTGCTATGCTGGCATTTATCTCATGAATTGTGTTGTTGTTGAAGTCTGTTCTCGGCAATATTGTGGAAACAGTGATTCTAGTGTTTGGAAATGTACTGCTCGCCTTCCTAATCATTGCTCTGAGCGATGTTGCTACTTCTTTCTGTTGGGTCTTTAGGTCATTTGTGCCCGTGTGTATTATTGTGTGTTGGGGGGAGCCTAATCTGGCTTTGGTCAGCCATCCCATGGCTCTGTTTGTTGTTGGGCACCAGATCTTTTCTACTTTAGTTCTAGGGAATAGCTTTCTCTCCCATAGAAATTTCCCATTTGAGTCGATGAGTATTACGACGTCAGCCTTGTTTGTGTTTACTGTCTGGTGGCTTTCGCTTGGACTCAGTGTGTGTGCTGGGCTGGGGTGTCTGGTGTGTGCGTACCTCTTGTGAGCGGCTCGCTTGTGGTTCCACAGTGGTGGGGGAAGATTGCGCATCAGTATGCTGGTCGGTCTGTGTGGCACCCCTTGTATTGTGTGTCTGTTGCTTTTGTTCCGTGTGGGAGTGCAGCCGTTCCGTCCGGCTCTGTCTTGTCTTATCTCTAGCCTCTGGTTGCTGGTCTAATGATGTTATCTCTCCTCTATGGCTCTCTTCTTTTTCCTGCAGCTCTTTCACCTGATTCCTAAGTAGATTCACCTGGTTCTCAAGTAGCTTCAGCTCTCTCTTGTGTCTCTCCCTCTCCTGATTTTGATCGTCATTCATTTTGAGGAACTCCTCTCTAAGTTTAACCATTTCTATCTCTAATTGATTAAATTTATCTTTTGGTTGTATCTGGCTGTGTGATCCCGGGGTATGTGTCTGGTCGGCCCTGGAAGGCTCACTCACTTCCTGGCTAGGCTGGTCGGCCCTGGAGGGCTCACTCACTTCCTGGCTATGCTGCTCTTCTCTTGGTGAGCTGGGAATGGTAGGGGGACTATGTGTGGCTTCCTCCCTGGTAGTTATGCTGGGGTTTGTCAGTTGTATCGTGTGGCTGTGGTTCCCCGGGGTTAGTGTCTGGTTTGAACTGTGTGGCTCGTTCACCTCCTGACCAGGCAGATTTTCTCCTGGTAGGTTGTCAATGTTGGAGGGAGTGCGGGCCACTCTGGGGCTGTTCCTTCCCCCCTTAGTTAATCTTTTCAGTGTCCTGAAGGCCGTTGCAAATTTGTCGAGGTTGCCTTGCACTAATATTGTTCCGGTATTGTACGCGTTGACCGTCGTGGTTGAACTGTCTCCTGGTGTGTTAATTTTCATTATGGACCCATTTGCGGTATTTTCTAGCTTAACATTGGTATAGTGTGATTTTATTGCTGTGATCCAAGCCGCTGGCTGATCTGAGTAGAAAATGAGGTTACTTTTTGTCCCATTGTTGTAACAGTCAGCAAAAAGTGTTTCTGGTTTTTCTCTCATCTGCTCATGCTTGATCGCTTTTATAGCTTTTTTTGCGGTGTTGGGGGGAATCTGGAAGTGGGGCTGTTGTGGATCTTCTGATTCGCTCATTTTTGGTAAAGTATTGTTGATCTTAGAATAAGCTTTTCTGGGGCCCCGGGTTTGGTGTATCCCTCTCCCTGTTCGCGAACTTTCCCGGTCCCCCTCTACGACCCCGTGGTCCCTGGGCCTCGGCTTCTGGGTTCACCCTTCTCAGGTCTGGGTCTGTGAGCCGCTGTTTCCCGGTGCCTTCGGGCTGTTCCCCTCCCCCTCAGAGGTCTCTGTGCCTCTGTCTCGGCCTGGCTCCTCGGGCCTTTCCCTGACTTCAGTCTCCCTCCCTGGGCCCTGTACTCACAGTCTTGGTTTGCTTCTGGAAGCCTTCTGGTTGCTCCCCTTCTCCTCAGAGGTCTCTGGGCCTGGCTCCTCGGGCCTTTCCCGGGCTTTCTATCCCAGCCGCCGCTCGGGCTGTGCCTCGTTCGCCGTTCGGGTGCTGGACTGCGGTCGTCGCTCGGGTGCTGGACTGCGGCCGTCGCTCGGGTGCTGGGCTGCGGTCGTCGCTCGGGTGCTGGACTGCGGCCGCCGATCGGGCGGTGTCTCGTTCACCGCTCGGGCTCCCTGAGTCACCTCGTTCCAGCTGCCACTGCGTCACCGTGCGGCCTCCCCGATTCGCCTCATTTCCCGAAGCGGCCTCCCCGAGTCTCCTCGCTCCGGCTGCCGCTGCGTCTCCGTGCAGCCTTCGCCGAGTCACCGCGCCTCGGTTCCCGATGCGGCCGAGTCACCTCGCTTCTGCTGCTGCTGTGGCCCCGTGCGGCCGCTGTTCTTTGGTTTGTATATTTTTTTCCCTTATTTCTTTTTTTTCTTTGGCTTTTTTTTTCTAATTTCTCTGGGGTTTTTTTCCTTTGGTGGTCTCTTTGGTGGCCTTTTCCTTCCTTACTTAATCTAGACTAAACTAAACTTAAACTTAATTAAACAAAACTAAACTAACTTAACTAGAACTGAATTTAACTTTAAAACCATTTTAACTTGAAATGAACCTTTTTTCCCCCACTTTAAACACTAAAAACACTAAAAATTCAGCAGCCCATCTTCAGCATGTGTATTCACTCTGTCTGGCTGTCTGGCTCTCTCTCTCCCCCCCCACTCTCTCTCTCCCCCCCCACTCTCTCTCCCCCCCCACTCTCTCTCCCCCCCCACTCTCTCTGCCACCCCCACTCTCTCTCCCACCCCACTCTCTCTCCCCCCCACTCTCTCTTCCCCCCATCCTCTCTCCCTCCCACTCTCTCCCCCCCACTCTCTCACCCCCCCAACTCTCTTCCCCCTTCACTCTCTCTCTTCCCCCCCACTCTCTCTCTTCCCCCCTCTCTCTCTCGCTCTTCCCCCCACTCTCTCTCTTCGCCCCCCACTCTCTCTCTTCCCCCCCCACTCTTTCTCTTCCCCCCCACTCTCTCTCTTCCCCCCCCACTCTCTCTCTTCCCCCCCACTCTCTCTCTTCCCCCCACTCTCTCTCTTCACCCCCACTCTCTCTCTTCCCCCCCACTCTCTCTTCCCCCCCACTCTCTCTCTTCCCCCCCACTCACTCTCTTCCCCCCCCACTCACTCTCTCTCTCTCTCTCTTCCCCCCCACTCTCTCTCTCTTCCCCCCCACTCTCTTCCCCCCCACTCTCTCTCCCCCCCACTCTCTCCCTCCCCCCACCCTCTCTCTCTTTCCCCCCCACTCACTCTCTCTCTTCCCTCCCACTCTCTCTCTCTTCCCCCCCACTCTCTCTCTCTTCCCCCCCTCTCTCTCCCCCCACTCGCTCTCTCTCCCCCCACTCGCTCTCTCTCCCCCCACTCGCTCTTTCTCCCCCCACTCGCTCTCTCTCTCCCCCCCCACTCGCTCTCTCACTTCCCCCCCACTCGCGCTCTCTCTCTCTTCCCCCCCCACTCGCCCTCTCTCTCTCCCCCCCACTCCCCACTCGCTCTCTCTCTCTCCCCCCCCACTCCCCACTCGCTCTCTCTCTCCCCCCCCACTCCCCACTCGCTCTCTCTCTCCCCCCCACTCCCCACTCGCTCTCTCTCTCCCCCCCCACTCCCCACTCGCTCTCTCTCTCTCCCCCCCACTCCCCACTCGCCCTCTCTCTCCCCCCCCACTCCCCACTCGCTCTCTCTCTCCCCCCCCACTCCCCACTCGCTCTCTCACCCTCCCCCCCACTCCCCACTCGCTCTCTCTCTCCCCCCCACTCCCTCTCTCTCTCTTCCCCCCCCACTCCCCACTCGCTCTCTCTCTCTCCACCCCCCCACTCCCCACTCGCTCTCTCTCTCCCCCCCCACTCCCCACTCGCTCTCTCTCCCCCCACTCCCCACTCGCTCTCTCTCTCTCCCCCCCCACTCCCCACTCGCTCTCTCTCTCTCTCCCCCACTCCCCACTCGCTCTCTCTCCCCCTCCCACTCGCTCTCTCTCTCTCCCCCCACTCCCCCCCAACTCCCCACTCGCTCTCTCCCCCCCCACTCACTCTCTCCCCCCCCACTCCCCACTCGCTCTCTCCCCCCCACTCCCCACTCGCTCTCTCCCCCCCCACTCCCCACTCGCTCTCTCCCCCCCGCAACTCCCCACTCGCTCTCTCCCCCCACTCCCCACTCGCTCTCTCCCCCCCCACTCCCAACTCGCTCTCTCCCCCCCCACTCCCCACTCGCTCTCTCTCTCCCCCCCGAACTCCCCACTCGCTCTCTCCCCCCCCACTCCCCACTCGCTCTCTCACCCCCACTCCCCACTCGCTCTCTCCCAAACCACTCCGCACTGGCTCTCTCCCCCCCCACTCCCCACTCGCTCTCTCCCCCCGCCACTCCCCACTCGCTCTCTCCTCCCCCCACTCCCCACTCGCTCTCTCCCCCCCCACTCCCCACTCGTTCTCTCCACCCCCACTCCCCACTCACTCTCTCCCCCCCACTCCCCACTCGCTCTCTCCCCACCCACTCCCCACTCGCGCTCTCTACCCCCCCACTCGCCACTCGCGCTCTCTCCCCCCCCACTCCCCACTCGCGCTCTCTCCCCCCCCACTCCCCACTCTCTCTCCCCCCCACTCCCCACTCACTCTCTCCCCCCCACTCCCCCTCTCCCCCCCCACTCCCCACTCGCTCTCTCCCCCCAACTCCCCACTCGCTCTCTCCCACCCCACTCCCCACTCGCTCTCTCCCCCCCACTCCCCACTCGCTCTCTCCCCCCCCACTCCCTCTCTCCCCCCCACTCCCTCTCTCCCCCCCACACCCCACTCGCTCTCTCCCCCCCCACTCCCCACTCGCTCTCTCCCCCCCCCACTCCCCACTCGCTCTCTCCCCCCCCCACTCCCCACTCGCTCTCTCCCCCCCACTCCCCACTCGCTCTCTCCCCCCCCACTCCCCACTCGTTCTCTCACCCCCTACTCCCCACTCGCTCTCTCCCCTCCCAACTCCCCACTCCCTCTCTCTCTCTTCCCCCCACACTCCCCACCCCCCCTCGCTCTCTCTCCCCCCCCACTCCACCTCTCTCTCTCCCCCCCACTCCCTCTCTCTCTCCCCCCCCACTCCCTCTCTCTCTCCTCCCCACTCCCTCTCTCTCTCCCCCCCACTCCCTCTCTCTCTCCCCCCCCACTCCCTCTCTCTCTCCACCCCCACTCCCTCTCTCTCTCCCCCACTCCCCACTCGCTCTCTCTCCCCCCCCACTCCCCACTCGCTCTCTCTCCCCCCCACTCCCCACTCGCTCTCTCCCCCCCCACTCCCCACTCGCTCTCTCTCCCCCCCCACTCCCCACTCGCTCTCTCTCCCCCCCACTCGCTCTCTCCCCCCCCACTCCCTCTCTCTCCCCCCCACTCCCCACTCGCTCTCTTTCCCCCCCCACTCCCCACTCGCTCTCTCTCCCCCCCACTCCCCACTCGCTCTCTCTCCCCCCCACTCCCCACTCGCTCTCTCTCCCCCCACTCAATCTCTCTCCCCCCCCACTCCCCATCTCTCCCCCCACCACTCCCCACTCGCTCTCTCTCCCCCCCCCACTTGCTCTCTTTCCCCTCCCCACTCGCTCTCTCTCCCCCCCACTCGCTCTCTCTCCCCCCCCACTCACTCTCTCGCCCCCACTCGCTCTCTCTCCCCCCCCACTCGCTCTCTCCCCCCCACTCGCTGTCTCTCCCCCCCCACTCGCTCTCTCTCCCCCCCACTCGCTCTCTCTCCTCCCCACTCGCCCTCTCTCCCCCCCACTCGCTCTCTCTCCCCCCCCACTCGCTCTCTCTCCCCCCCCACTCGCTCTCTCTCCCCCACCACTCGCTCTCTCTCTCCCCCCCACTCGCTCTCTCTCCCCCCCCACTCGCTCTCTCTCCCCCCCCACTCGCTCTCTCTCCCCCCCACTCGCTCTCTCTCCCCCCCACTCGCTCTCTCTCCCCCCCCACTCGCTCTCTCTCCCCCCCCACTCGCGCTCTTCCATTCCCCCCCCCCACTCGCTCTCTCCACCCCCCCACTCGCTCTCACCCCCCCTCGCTCTCTCTCCCCCCCGCTCTCTCCCCCCCACTCGCTCTCCCTCCCCCCCCACTCGCTCACTCCCCCCCTCGCTCTCTCTCTCCCCCCCCACTCACTCTCTCTCCCCCCACTCGCGCTCTCTCCCCCCCCACTCGCGCTCTCTCCCCCCCATTTGCTCTCTCCCCCCCCACTCGCTCTCTCCCCCCCGCTCTCTCCCCCCCTCGCTCTCTCTCCCCCCCTCGCTCTCTCTCTCCCCCCCCACTCGCTCTCTCCCCCCCACTCGCTCTCTCTCTCCCCCCCCACTCGCTCTCTCTCTCCCCCCCTCACTCTCTCTCTCCCCCCCCACTCACTCTCTCTCTCCCCCCCACTCGCTCTCTCTCTCCCCCCCACTCGCTCTCTCTCTCTTCCCCCCACTCACTCTCTCTCTCTTCCCCCCCCACTCCCCACCCCACTCCCCACTCGCTCTCTCTCTCTCCCCCCCACTCCCCACTCGCTCTCTCTCCCCCCTCCCCCTCGCTCTCTCTCTTCCAACAACATGCCCTCGAAAAAAGCCTCGGCACCGCCGGGCACTTCAGGTAGTTGTAAATGTGCCGAGTGTCAGGTATTTACTGCTCCCGGTGGGGTTTTTATTGTATAAAATAATAGTAATATTATGATAACACAAGATGTAATCCGAATATCTATATATATAGATCGGTTCTTCTGTCATTCTGTCTGTCTATCTGTCTATCTGTCTATCTGTCTATATCTGTCTATCTGTCTATATATCTATCTGTCATCGCGTGTGCGTTGCGGGTATGCACTCGAAAGTTACAGGGCGTACCTACGCGCGCATTCCCTCCAAAGAAAGCTTATGCTTCCGAGACGGTTTTAAGCGTATTTACGTTTCGGACGGGCTAAAATTGCGCCCGCGGTATCCCAAAAACCTTCAACATTCCGCTCATTAGCATCTCATTATCCGCTCATTAGTGACAGAGTGACCTCGAGCTCGACCAATCGTATGCCGGGTTGCTGGCGTGTGCCGCCGGGCCAATCAGTGCGCGTGTGGCCGGGCTTTATCGTTCTGAACTGAGGTGAGTCGCCGCCATCTTGATTCCAAACTTTTCCTTTCTTTTTCCCGCTATTTGCGTCTTAAAAAAAAACGTTGCTTTTAAAACACATATTGTTTTTTAAAAAAATGATTTAGAAAGTAATTAACTTATCTAATCGCATTAATTTTCCTACCTTTCCCCGTTTTTCCAGGTAGGCCGAGAAGCCTCGGCGTCTCCTCTGCACCCATGCCCGAGCTAGGCACCTCCCGGCCCCACTCGAAGGCTGGAGGGCCGAGCCTCAGCCCAGCGCCGCTAGGGTGCGCGCGCAGCAGGAGCTGAGACGTCTCTCTCTGCCGGGGCTTGCTGAGCGTCCAGCGTTACCCTGGCAACGGGCGCAATCGGCGGTCTTCACCTGGGGGGGGGGGGGGCGGCCGCGACCCTCGGGGGGGGGGGCCACGACCCTCGGGGGGGGGGGCCGCGACCATCGGGGGGGGGCCGCGCGCGCAGCAGGAACAGCTGAGACACGGCGTCTCTCTTTCTGGCTTGGTCAGCGTCACGGTTGCCCTGGCAACCGGGCCCGCCGGCCGAGAGAGACGCCGCGTCTCAGCTCCTGCTGCGCGCGCAATCGGCGGTCTTCACCACCGGGGGGGGGGGGGCGCGACCCTCGGGGGTCGCGACCCTCGGGGGCCGCGACCCTCGGGGGGCGGCGCCCGCCGCCCTCCCTCCCCTCCCTCCCCCCCGCCCTCCATCCGCCCTCCATCCCCCACTCCCCTCCCCCGCCCTCCCTCCCCCCCTGCCCTCCCTTCCCCCCTCCCTCCCTTCTCCCCCTCCTCCCCCCGCCCTCCCTCCCCCTCCCCCCCGCCCTCCCTTCCCCGCCCTCCCTTCCCCTCCGCCCTCCCTTCCCCTCCCCTGCCCTCCCTTCCCCCCTCCCTCCCCTCCCTCCCCCTCCCTCCCTTCCCCGCCCTCCCCCCCGCCCTCCCTTCCCCTCCCCCTCCCCTCCCTCCCTTCCCCTCCCCCTCCCCTCCCCTCCCTCTCCCCTCCCCCTCTTCCCCCCAGTCGCTCTCTCTCTTCCCCCCAGTCGCTCTCTCTCTTCCCCCCAGTCGCTATCTCTCTTCCCCCCAGTCGCTCTCTCTCTCTCTCTTCCAACAACAACATGCCCTCGAAAAAGCCTCGGCACCGCCGGGCACTTCAGCTAGTTAATAATATATCATTAATAATAACCGGGGAATACAGGAATTATAATCTCTCGCTTTCCGGGGACGGACACCCGCTGATTATTTTACTTCCGCTTTATTCCGGAAACAATCAGAGGCGGCGGGAGATGAGAGACAGAAGAAAGATTTTTACCTGCGCAGATGACGCCGGCATCCCTGGAGTGTGACAGTGAATAGTGACCCCATTGAAATGATCGACACTCCCGCAGAGCGGCCTCGGTCCCGCCGCACCGAACATAATACGTCACAATGGGTCCGGACCCTTCCCCAAAGTGAGCCCGGCCCGGTGCTGACAGCGCGGCCCCGCAGCCCAGCTCCCGGCACACAACAGCGGCGTCCGGCAGGTCCCAGAGATCATGGTCCACAGTCCCCCACTGTCCCCTGTAGTGAATCTCCAGTCTCCCTACGCACGGTTAGAGTGCATTAAACCCGCAGTCTCCCAGCGCACGGACCGCCCCCATTCACCAGGACAGAGGGACCATGTGAGGAATCAGTAGGAACATCAGACTGTGCCCAGACCCCGAATAAAACCCGGAGTAAATATTAAACATGGCAAAAGGGAGAGGAAAATACTAATAAACGGTGTAAACGAGCAGGGAACCGGGAGTCAGTGGGAAGTTCCCAGCACCAGAGCGGTTCCCACGGGGCCGGGTGGTGATTGGCTCAGAATATATTCCAGCCTCCAGAGGCCGGGAGATGGGCGTGGCTGCAATGGTCAGCTGTCCATCATGTCAGTACCGATTGGCCGAACGTAGTGAGAGCTCGGCCCCAGTCAGGATTGGAGGAAATTACCCCCAATCCCCGGAGACAATAGAGGATGAGGCGGGGCTGGAAGGTCATGTGATGCTAATGTCAGCACTGATTGGTGAGGTGAATGTGAGAGCTGCTGTGGGACCGGCAGCAGTGTCAGTGGAGCCGGCCCTTCACACTCTGCGCTTCAGGGACCCCCGTTTATTGTCGCTCTGCATGAAGGCAGCAGCCGCCTCTCAGCTGGAATTAAAGATCTTTAGTAACAGTCCGCGGGAAACACTCTTCCCATCCGAGGGACACACGAGGAGCGGGTTAATCGGTGATCAAAAAGGCCCTGAGATTGTCACCCAGCCTCAATATTCAATGGGATGGATCAGAGCAGAGAGATACCAGATAACGTGAAAATAAAAGGCAGTTACCTGACGGGTCAGCTTGACTGTTCCCAGGTCTGCCTGAAATAAGACATTGAGAATTAGAGTTCTCTGGGGCAAGAAATTAATAAAACTGTCAGAAAGAAAATTCACAAATGCAATGAACTCTGGGGTAAGAATTCCCGTCACTTTGCGAAAGAAGTGATACCGGGGTCTGTGATTTCATCTGTTCTTCATTGCTTATAAAACCGCAAATACAATCTATGCAGCAAGCTGACATTTGTAAAGTGCCTACAGATTATCGAGAATAGTATTCACACAAAAACACACTGACACCTGGGTGCACTCTCTCCTTGTGGTGACGGTGCTCGGGCCCCATTTATTACCAGTGTGTAGGTGCCCAGAGAAGGCGGTGGTGATGGACCTGCTCCTTGTAGAAACAGAGAATGACACAGCACAGATGGAGGACATTCGGTCCATCTTGCCTGTGCTGGCTCTTTGAAAGTGCCATCCAATCAGTCCCAGTCCCCTGCCCTTTCCCCATAGCCCTGAAAATTAGTGGTGATGGTGCTCTCACCATTGTTTACCCGTGTGTAGTTGCACTGAGCAGGCGGTGGTGATGGGCCCGCTCTTTTAACAGATACAGTACTCCTTCTTCTTCTTCTTCTTCTTGGGCAGTCCCTCGGAACCGAGGATGGCATGTTTCCGCACTAAAAAGGAGTTCTCAGGTGACTGCTGAGTCACATGCAGGGCCTACACTCTCTGTCACAGGTGGTGCAGACGCTGGTTGAAGGGGCGGGCGGGTGGAGTGCTTGGGTTGACGTGCCCTCCTTCCGCTGTTTGTGCTTGGCTACTGCTTGCTCCCGGCGAAGAGAGTCGAGGTGTGCGGCGCCTTCATGGATGCCTCTACACCATATTTTGCGGTCTTGCACCAGTGATTCCCAGTTGTCGGTGGGGATGTTGCACTTTTTCAAGGGGGCTTTGAGGGTGTCCTAGAAGCGTTTCCTCTGCCCACCTGGGGCACTCATGCCATGTCAGAGCTCCGAGAAGAGCGCTTGCATTGGGTGTCTCTTATCGGGCATGCAGACGATGCGACCTGTCCATCAGAGCTGTTCGAGCATGGTCAAAGCTTTGATGCTGGGAATGTTAGTCTGAGCGAGAACACTGACTTTGGTGCGCCTATCCTGCCAATGGATTTGCAGGATCTTGTGGAGGCAGCATTGGTGGTACCTGTCCAGTGCTTTGAGGTGCCTGCTGTACATGGTCCATGTCTCTGAGGCATACAGCAGGGCGTGTATCACTGCTGCTCTGTAGACAATAAACTTGGTGCTGGATTTGAGGTCCTGGTCTTTAAACACTCTCTTCGTAAGGTGACAGAAGGCTGTGCTGACACACTGTAGGCGGTGTTGGACTTCGTTATCGATGTCTGCCCTTGTTCACTGTAGGCTCCTGAGTTATATAAAGTGGTCCACATTTTCCAAGGGCTCGTCATGGATTTTGATAATTGGGGAGCAGTACTGTGTGGCGGGGGCAGGTTGGTTGAGGACCTCTGTCTTATGGATGTTTAGTGTAAGGCCCATGCTCTCGTATGCTTCAGTGAAGGTGTTGACGATGGTTTGGAGTTCGACATCTGAGTGCGCGCAGACGCAACCGTCGTCTGCATACTGTAATTTGATGGCAGAGGATGGGATGACTTTCGATCTGGACGGGAGGCGACAGAGGTTGAACAGTTTCCCGTTTGTTCTGTTGATTAGCTCCACTCCAGCGGGGAGCTTACTGAGGGTGAGATGGAGCATTGAAGCAAGGAAGATTGAGAAGAGCGTTGATGCGATGACACAGCCTTGCTTGACCCCGGTCCAAACCTGAATTGGGTTTGTGGAAGATCCGTTGGTCAGGATCTCGGCTTGCACGTCATCATGAAGCAGCCGGAGAATAGTGACAAACTTTTGAGGGCAGCCGAATTTGAGGGCTCTCTCACAGTGAGGTTAGATAGTGTAGTACATTATTCCCTTCCAAAGTTCATGATGGAACATAAATATAATTTAAATTAAATTATAGATTATCTTGTTGTGTGCTGAATTTCGGTGCCTTTTAGTTTAATCCAATGTTTTCCGCGTGGAAATTTCAAAGCTTCCATAAAGTTGTAATTGGAAGTTTCTGCCACTCATTTTATTTCTAAATTCCTCAAACAAAACAAAATGAACCGTTTGTCAGGCGGGTTCACGCCTCCTATCTCCGTGCTGGCTGTTCCTCATTAAGTTCCTGCTGAGCGAATTGTCTTGTAACCTGTCCTCTTCGATTGGTCCATCATTTTACCCGTTAATGATGTTCGGTTAATGGACCTCTCGTTTACTGGTTAAGCTTTGCTGCTTTTTAAAATGCAGCCAATATGTTGACCTGCTCTCAACCCCCCGATGATATTGTGTCCCACAGATCTCCAGGTCTCTTTCTATTCTAAATGTTATATACTAGAGACAGTGTGTTGACCTGCTCCTAATCCCCCTGATGATATTTTGCCCTCCAGATCACCTGGTCTCTTTCTAATCTCTCGGTTATATATTACAGACAACGTGACACCGATTCTTGTCCTCAGCAGCGATTGTCGAGAATTCTTGAATGAGAGCAGTTTCCAAACCGAATCTCTCTGGTCTCGCTCTGGCCCGGGTTCTGTAATGTTGACAGAGCGTTACAAGCTTCCACTCCAGGAGAGCCTCAGCAGTCCTTACCAACACTCTGCTGTCCTGCAAATTCATCTTTTATTGTTATCCATTGACAGACTAGTGGGAATATTCTTTCAGTATTTACTCAAAAACGTTAAAAACTCAGCGCTTCTGTTAGAATTGGTGATTTTGAGATTACAAAATAGAGTCAAAACAGACTGTTTATAACAACATTCCTCTCATGTCAGATTATCAGGTGTGTCAAGAATCAAAATAATTATTTTATATTAAACTAATTCAAGTCCGACTTGAACAGCTTTCACAATTAAATGAGTTCCTGTTGGGTTTTGGAAGCAAATGAATTGAAAAACTTTAATTATAGGTTAAAACCTCCAGTAAAACACCAGAGGGAGCTCACGCCAAACAATCCAGACTCAGCGTCAACAACGCAAAGATTAATTTCGAACAAAATACCTCCATAGCCCTTAACTAGTGTCTGGATAAACGTTACCATGGTTAGAAAATCAACAAACACACATCGAATATTGACAAGAACAGGACAAAGCGCTCTGATCGCTATCTGCCGAAGTTAAATATACAAACAAAATCAGGATTTGTTACACAAAGTTACCAGAGCATGGGACATGTGGAAGGAGATTGAGAAACATGTCGCACTATCTCATTAAATAGTACACGACACGATATAAATCTATTGAGCAATTGGAACGATATAAAGAAACAAGTCCCTATAACCCATTAAACAGTACATGACAATGTATATAAAGTATGGGACACGTGGAAGGTGATTGAGAAACATGTCCCGTTGTCTCATTAAGCACTACATGATTCTGTAGAAAAAGTACGGAGCATGTGGAAAGAGCCGGGAAACATTAATTATTATATGCCACAGATCATATAAATCTATGAAATAGAAAGCTTAATTTTATATAAAAAGCTCATAGTTTTGACGATCCTCACTTGGAATAAACGGCTCTTTCTCCGATTGGCAGGCAATGACAAGTGGGATACCGCAGGGATCGGTGCTAGGAACACAGCTATTCACAATATATATTAATGATCGAGACGAGGGAACTAGATGTTTGCAGACGACACAAAGCTGGGTGGGCGTGTGTGCTGTGAGGAGGATGCCGAGAATATCAAGTATGATTTGGACAGGTTGGCTGATTGGGCAAATGCATGGCAGATGCAGTATAACGTGGATAAATGCGAGTTTATCCACTTTGGTGTCTAAAACAGGAAGGCAGATTATTATCTGAACGGCAATAGATTGGGAAAGGGGAAGTGCAACGAGCCCTGGGTGTCCTTGTGCACCAGTCGCTGAAGGTAAGCATGCAGGTGCAGCAGGCGGATAAGAAGGCAAATGGTATGTTGGCCTTCATAGCGAGAGGATTCGAGTACAGAAGCAAGGATGTCTTGCTGCAAATAACAACAGAAAATGCTGGAAAAACTCAGCAGGCCAGGCAACATGGGTGGAGAGAAATTAGAGTGACATTTCGGGTCGAACCCTTCTTCAAACCGGAAAGGAAATAAAATAGATCGAAGGCAAGGCCTTGGTGAGACCACACCTTGAGTATTGTGTGCAGTTCTGGGCGCATTATTTGAGGGAGGAAGTTCATGCCATGGAGGGACTGCAGCAAAGATTCACCAGACTGATACCTGGTATGGCAGGAATGACGTATGAGGAGAGATTGGGTCGAATGGGCTTATATTCGCTGGAGTTTAGAAGAAGGAGAGGGGATCTGATTGAAAATTATAAAATTCTAACAGGACTAGACAGACTAGATGCAGGAAGGATGTTCTCGATGGCGGGGGAGACCAGAACCAGGGGTCACAGACTAAGGATAAGGGGTAAGCCATTTAGGAGTGAGATGAGGAGGAATTTCTTCACCCAAAGGGTGGTGAACCTGTGGAATTCTCTACCACAGAAGGCAGTTACGGCCAGTTCAGTAAATATATTTAAGAAGGAGTTAGATATATTTCTTAAGGCTAAAGGGATCAAGGGATATGGGGCGAAAGCAGGGACAGGGTAGTGAATTTGGATGATCAGATATGATCTCATTAAATGGCGGAGCAAGCTCGAAGGGCTGAATGGCCTACTCCTGCTCCTATCTTCTATGTTTCTATGTTTCTCACTGACGAAACAAAAATACTCCGACAGCAAATCCCGGGGAGATTTAGGGTCTTTCAATTGCATCATTTTTGACGAGTGTACTTGATAAGAACTTCATAAATAAATATTACTAATTGAAGCAATGTTGGTTTCACCTCCAGTTAATATTTAACTTCACAATAATGTTATTCCTTGTCCAACAATCCGAAGCTTAACAAATTATTTAAAAAAATTAGGGAAATTCTCTGTACCACATGGGGTCAGACAGCACTTCTACTGAGAAATATCTAGGACCGAAAACTCTACGTGGGTTCAGTCGGCAGTAGGTGTAGCTTTGACTGGTGTTCTACACTCGGTGAGATCACTTACACCCCAGACTCCGATACACTCTATTCTAACAGTAAATGTGCTCTACTTCTAGCAGATTCGGTTTGAAACCCCGACTGGAATATCAACTCCAGTCTGCTCTGTCTATACAAGAGCCGCAGGGAACAAAATAATAGAAACTGGCGCGGAATTTGTGTTCGATTTCGATTTTAAATCTAAATTTGACACATAGGTCCTCTGAAAATTAAAGTTAGCGTTAATCAGATGCAATATATAATACACGTTTACTGTCACCGACAGAATTGAACAAGTGTTCCCTATTTGAAGATGATGGAACTTTAAAATCAAACAAACAACCCAAAATATGTAGTAAATGAAAATTCTACTGATTCCATAAACCATTTCAATATTCACTTGATACGATCCCAATGAATGACAAATTTGAATCACAAATGTCCATTATCTGTAAATTGATTTTCATCAACTCGCGATTTGTGAAAATGATTCAGGGAGTGATGTACATTTCATGTTTTTCTCCGTTCTATGATTTGCAGAACATATTCTTTAAATTAGCTACAATAACAGGATTTTAGTATCCAATCAGTTTTATAACATCAAATAAAATGAATCACGGTAACATATTACATTAAACGCACAATGTTTCTGATAACGGGGCTAGAAGGTTTCGCTCTCAGGAAACCAGACTTTTTTAATTATCAAGATTAATAAAAATAACAAATACACACTGGAAACAGAGAAAAAATGAATGAAGTCATCGACTGACAAGCTCAGCAAAGGTTATCGTGCAGTTGGAAATAGATTGAGAAACCAGTCCGGATATCTCATTAAACACGACATGACATTATATAAAAACATGTGGCATGTGGAAGGAGACTGAGAAACGTTAATTATTACGTGATACTGTTAATATAAATGTATGAAATAGAATGATTAATTTCAGATAAAAAGTTCATAATTTTGAAGATCATCACTGAATAAACAACAATACGCACAATCTCGGAGTGTGTGGAAATTTCAGTAACTTTTTTTGGAGAGTGAACTTAACAATGACTATATTGATAATTAATACAAATTGAAACAATATTGGTTCCACATCTAGTTAGTATTTAACTTAACAATATTATAATTCATTCTCCAATGCTCTAATACTGAATAAACTATTTAAAATAGTTCAGTTCACTGTACCGAACTGGGTCAGACAGCACTTCTACTGAGAAATAACTGTAACAGAAATATGTGTGTGGGTTCAGTCGGCAGTAGGTGCAGCTTTGACTGGTGTTCTACACTCAGTGAGTTCACTTACACCCCAGACTCCGATACACTCTATTCTAACAGTGACCGCGCTCTACTTCAAACAGGCTCAGTTTAAATAATCGGATTAGAACTTCAACTCCAGCCTGCTCTGTCTGTACAAGAGCCGCGGGGGACAAAATAAAACAATCTGCTGCGGTAGTGTCTCCGATTTCGGTTTAAAAACTAAGTTTCACTCGAGGCTCATCTGGGAATTAAAAATAAGTGCTATTCAGTTGTAAAATATTCTTATATCTGAATAGAATGACATCGACAGAAATGGATAAAGTTACCCTATTTGAAGTTGATGGAATTTAAAAAGAAACAGCCAACGCAAGATATGTTTCAAAAGGGAAATTTTCAAATTGCATAAAGCATTTCAATATTCACATCATGCGATTCCAGTGAATGACAAATTTGAATAAAATATGCCCGTTTTCTTCAAATTGAATTTGATCAGCACGCAATTTGTGAAAATGATTCAGGGAGTGAGATACATTTCATGCTTTTTTCTCCGTTCAATAATTTGCAGTAAAAGTACTTTAAATTATCTACAAAACAGGATTTTTGTATCCAATCAGATTATAAAATAAAATAAATTTAAACCACAGAAATATATTTCGTTAAACTCACAAAGTATCTGATAACAGTGAGATAACGTTTCCCTGTCAGTGAACCAGCATTTGTTATTGATAGAGATTAATAGATATAACCAAACACACACTGGAAACAGAGAGAAACTGAACAGAGTCACCGACCAAAAACCTCAGCAAAAATATCGAGCATGTGAAAGGAGATTGAGAAACAAATCCCGAAATCTCATGAACCCTACATGTCACTGTATGACCGGTATGGAGAATGTGGCAGGAGATTGAGAAACAAGTTCCAATATCTCATTAAATTCTACATGACTGTATGAAAAGTACGGGGCATGTGGACTGGGACCGAGAAAGCTTCATTATTGCATCAGTCTGTACATATAACATTTTTAAATAGAAAAAATTGTTTAAAATTAAAAGTTCATAACTTTGAAGATAATCACTAACTAAACAACACTCACACAGCAAATTATCCAAAGATTTAGAAAATGTTACTAACATCAATTATTGGAGAGTGTATTTCATTATAATTGTACTAATATGTAATGCTAATTATTGCAATATTGTTTTCACCACTAGTTAATATTATATTAGACAATATTTATAAACCTCATCCAACATTCAAATGCTGAATAAAGTTTTTAAATATTTCAGTTCACTCTATCACATCGGGTCAGACAACACTTCTAGTGAGAAATATCTGTGACAGAAACGTGTGTGGGTTCAGTCGGCAGTAGGTGCAGCTTTGAATGGTGTTCTACACTCAGTGAGTTCACTCACACCCCAGACTCCGATACATTCTATTCTAACAGTGACTGCGCTCTACTTCCAAAAGGCTCGGTTTAAATAATCCGATTAGAAATTTAACTCCAGTCTACTCTGTCTGTACAAGAGCCGCAGGGGACAAAATAAATCAAAACTGTCGCGGTGTTTGTAACGGATTTCGGTTTTAAATCTAAATTTGACACAAATCTCGACTGGGAATTTTAAAAAATGTTATTCAGATGAACAATATTCTAAACGAAATAACAACAAACGCTGGAAAAGCTCAGCAGGCCAGGCAACATCCGTGGAGAGAGAAATGGCATTAACCTTATTCTAAACGAGCTGACTGTCACCGACAGAAATGAAGAATTGATTCCCAATTTGAAGTTGATGGAACTTAAATTCAAACAAACAGCTGAAAATATGTATTAAATGAAACTTCTACAAATTAAATAACAATTTCAATATTCACTTTATATGAGCCCAATAAATGACAAATTTGAATAAAATTTACCCATTTTCTTCAAAATAAATTTGATGAGCTCGCGATTTGTGAAAATGATTCCGTTCAATGATTTGCAGAAAATGTTATTTAAATTATCTACAAAACAGGATTTTAGTATCCAATAAATTTTGTAAAATATAATAAATTGAACCACAGAAATATTTTTCGTTAAACTCACGAAGTATCTGATAACAGTGAGATAACGTTTCCCTGTCAGTGAACCAGCATTTGTTATTGATAGAGATTAATAAATATAAGCAAACACACACTGGAAACAGAGAGAAACTGAACGGAGTCACCGACCAAAAACCTCAGCAAAATATATCGAGCATGTGGAAGGAGGTTGAGAAACTAATCCCTGAATCTCATTAAACCCTACATGACATTGTATAAAAATTATGGAGCAGGTGGAGAGAGATTGAGAAACAAGCTCCAATATCTCATTAATTTCTACATGACACTGTATGAAAAGTGTGGGGCATGTGGACCGAGACTGAGAAAATGCCATTATTACATCAGTCTGTATATTTAAATGTATTAAATAGAAAAAATATTTTAATATTAAAAATTCATAACTTGGAAGATAATCACTAACTAAACAACAACAAACACAGCAAATTCTGCAAACACTTAGGAAATGTTATTAATATCAATATTTGGAGAACGTCTTTAATTATAATTGTACTAATGGTTAATGCTAATTGATGCAATATTGTTTCAACCACTAGTTAATATTTTATTACACAATATTTAAAAACCTCAGCCAACGTTCTAATGCTCAATAAAGTTGTTTAAATAGTTCAGTTCACTATCACACCGGGGTCAGACAGCACTTCTACTGAGAAATATCTGGGACCGAAATCTCTATGTGGGTTCAGTCGGCAGTAGGTGCAGCTTTGACTGGTGTTCTACACTCAGTGAGTTCACTTACACCCCAGACTCCGATACACTCGATCTAACAGTGAACGCGCTCAACTTCTAACATGTTCAGTTTACATAATCCAATTAGACTTTCAACTCCAGTCTGCTCTGTCTGTACAGGAGCCGCAGGTGGAAGGCGATGGAGAAACCAGTCTCGATATCTCATTAAACTCTACATGACACGGTTAAAATTCAAGAAAACAACATTTACTTTCCACATCACCTCAATGTCTTCAGTAGTAAAGACCAATAACTGTATTAATGAGATACATAATATAAGAATAAAAAGCGTATCCATAGATAAACGAAACAACAACACTCACACGGTAAATTCCCCGGAGATTTAGGAAGTTTCAGTGACATCTTTTGGGATAGTGTATTAAAATACTAATAATGAATGCTAATTGAAACAATATTGATTGTCCCTCTGGTTAATAATTTTTATACAATATTGTGGACCTTGTACAACACTCTAACTCTGAACAAACTATTTGTTAGTTCCAGTCGCTGCAAAACGCTGGGGTCAGACAGCACTTCAACTGAGAAATATCTGAGAATGAAATGTGTGTGTGTGTTCAGTCGGCAGTGGTGCAGCTTTGACTGGTGTTCTACACTCAGTGAGTTCACTTACACCCCAGACTCCCATACACTCTATTCTAACAGTGACCGTGCTCTACTTCCAACAGGCTCCGTTTAAATAATCCGGTTAGATTTTCAACTCCAGTCTGCTTTGTCTGTACAAGAGCCGCATGGAAAAAAATAAAGCAAAACTGCCGGAGTATCTGTGACCGATTTCGGATTTAAATCTAAATTTAACACAAATCTCTACTGGGAATTTAAAATAAGCGTTAATCACAGAATCCCCACAGTGCAGATAGAGGCCATTTCGGCCCATCGAACCTGCACCGACACATATCCCACCCGATCCCCGTAACCCCTACACCAACACATATCCCACCCTATCCCCACGTATTTAATCCCACTAACACTACGGGTCAATTTATCATAGCCAATCATCCTAACCCGCACATCTTTGGACTGTGGGAGGAAACCGGAGCACCCGGAGGAAACCCACGCAAACACGGGGAGAATGTGCAAACTCCACACAGTCACCCGAGGCCGGATTCGAACCCGGGTCTCTGGCGCTGATGAGGCAACAGTGCTAACCACTATGCCACAGATGAACAATATTCTAAACATGCTGATTGTCACTGACAGAAATGAAGAATTGATTCCCTATTTGAAGTTGATGGAACTTAAAATAAAACAAACAGAATATTCAATGTTTTCAATGAATATTCTCCAAATTAAATAAACAATTTCAGTATTCACTTCATACGATCCCAATTAATGTCAAACTTGATTAAAATATACCAGTTTCTGTAAATGGACCCAGACTCCGATACACTCTATTCTATCAGTGAACGCGCTCTACTTCGAACAGGCTCAGTTTAAATAATCCGGTTAGATTTTCAACTCCAGTCTGCTCTGTCTGTACAAGAGCTGTAGGTGGAAGGAGATGGAGAAACCAGTCCCAATATCGCATTAAACTCTACATGACAGGATTAAAATTCAAGAAAACAACATTTACTTTCCACATCATCTCAATGTGTTCAGTAGTAAAGACCAATAACTATATTAATGAGGCACAGAGTACAATAATAATAATCAACGATGACTCACAGTTGAGAAGCTGCAGTAAAAATAGGGTCAGGAAGGACCGCAGCATCGTCCCCGGAGCCGGTTACAGCGACGGGACCTGAACATTAACCGAATGTTGTTCGCAAATACCGAGCGGGACCTCCAGCACCTTCCGACACCCCGACTGAACTGGGACTTAATTCTTTGATAACAGTTTGTACAGAAACCAATGTTTCTTTCAAAATAACCGATAGATTTTGACAGGAGTTAACCGTGAATTGCAGCCTGGTAAAATACACCAATGAGAATGAACCTGCTCATTAATAGATGCAAAGAGCCCAGGTTCCACCCACTGCCGTTGAGCTGTGTGAGTCTGATAAACGAAATGAGTCACCGACCCCGCATCCGGATCACAGAATCACACAGAACAGAAGGAGGCCACTCGGCCCGTTACACCTGTGCCGGCTCTTTGAAAGAGTTGTTCAAATTAGTTCCACATTCCCAGCTTTTTGCCTATAACCCGATAATTATTTCTAAAGTGTGGTGTTCAGAATTGTATCTAATACTCCAGCTGAGGCATAACCAGAGATTTGTAAAGTTTTAGCATTATTTCCTAGTTTTTTATATTCAATACCCCTATTTACAAAGCCAAGTGTCCCATACGCATTCTTAACCACCCTCTCACTTACCCAGTCATCTTCAAAGATTTGTCAATATGCTCCCCAGTTTCCTCTGTTCTGGCACCCCTCAAAATAGATTATACTGTCTCTCCATATTATTCCACTCAAAGTGCAATATTTCACAGTTAGCCACGTTAAATTACATATTCCATGCGTCTGCCCATTTCACCAATATGTCTATGTCTTGCTGAATTCTGCTACAACAATGCTCACTATTTAATCCGTTGCATAAATGTATATCGCCCACAATATTCACAATTGTATTCCCTATAACCAAGTCCAGGTCATTTATAGATTGCAAGAAAACCAATTGTTCTAATACTCACCCCTGGGGGGGCTCGCTTCATAATTCTATCCAGTCAGATAAAACATCTCTTCACCACTCCTCTCTGCCTCCTATTCCTTAGCCAATGTACTGCGCAAGTTACCACCGTCCGTTCAATATCTTGAGCATTTATTTTCGGAATGAACCTTCTGTGAGGCACTTTATTAAATGGATTTTGAAAGTCCATAGATACAACATGTACTGCAGTACCTTCATCAACCATCTCTGTTACTTCATCAAATAAATAAATCAGGTTAATCAGAAACGAATTATCTTTAACTAATACGTGATGGCTGTCTATTATTAATTTATGCTTCTCCAAGTGAGAATTAATGCTGTGCCTGACAGTGGTCTCTAGTTGTCTAACTGACGTTAGACTGACTGGCCTGTAGTTTCCTGGTTTATGCCTCTCCACTTTTTTCAACAGGTGTCTGGCATTTACAATCCTCCAGCCCTCTGGCACCACTCCAATGTCCAAGCAGATTGAAAGATTGTGGTCAGAGCGTCTGTTATCTCTATCCTAGCTTCGCTTAGCAACCTAGGATTCATCCCATCTGGACCGGGTGACTTGTTAACTTTGTGTGGTGCCAACATATTTAGCAACTCCTTTCTTTTTTTATCTTATCCAATATCGCTACTCCACACTCCTCTACTCCGACATAACTTCATCCTCTTCTTTTGTGAAGATAGATGCAAAGTATTCATTCAGCAGCTCAGTCATGCCCTCTGCCTCCACAGTAATATTTCCTTTGTTGCCCCTAATCGGCCTCACAATTCCTTTAACTATCCTTTCACTTTTTTATAGGTTTATAACAGATTTCGGGTTCCCATTTAGATTACAAGCTAATCTTTTCCTCATACTCTCTCTTTGCTCTTATATCCTTCTTCAATTGCCCTCTTCACTCTTTGTGTTCTGCCTGGTTTTCAATTGTATTCTGTACCTTTCTTTTGTCATAAATCTCTGTTTTCTGTTTTATTTTAATCTCTATTTCCTTTGTCATCCAGGGAGCTCTAGTTTTGGATGCCCGAATGTTGCTCTTTATGGGGATATGTTTGTATTGTACCCAAAATATCTCCGCCATCAAGGCCGGTCATTGTACCTTTACTGTTTTCCTGGCCTTTTGTCCAGATGTGCTGGAACCCTTCATAAATCAGTGAAATTTTAGCTCTTTTCCATTTGATTATTTTCACATTTAATTTTTCTTGCACCATGTTCATAACAACTTACACATAATTATATTATGATCACTATTACCCAGCTGTTCTCACTCTGAGTCACACTGCACTTGCTCTACTTCGTTACCCAGAATTAGATTCACTACTGTTTCATTCCTCAGAATTGTATAGCTCATTTTCTGTTCCTTAACTCTAAGCTAATCCATTCAGTGTTGAACCATATAGTATATCGTCCCTCTCTATAACGGCAGTATTATCCTTGACCAAGTCTGCCAGCCCTCCATTCTTTTCCCCTTCCCTCTCCCTCCTTACTACATTATAACCATGAATGTTTACTTCATGTTCCTGGCCATGTTTAAGCCAGCTTTCCATCCTACTGAATTTATTATAACCCCATGTGGCAACTTGCACCTGTAGCTCGTCAACTTTATTTGAAGTAGTCCTCGCACTAACACACATGCATTCAAACACCATGCTAGTCGGCTATGTTTTTTACCTCCATTTACTTACTGCTCTCACTAAGTTATTGTTTGTTCTGTTGATATTTCTATGCACCTGGTCTCTCCTCTCTGCTGCTGCGTCCTGGTGCCCTTTCCCCAGCCAAATGAGTTCAAACCCTCGCCCAGCGCACTAATTAAACTCCCTATGAGGACATTGGTCCCAGCTCTGTTCAGGAGTAACCAGCCCTGCCTGTAAAATTCTCCCCTACCACACAACATGTCACAATGTCCCAGGAATTTGATGCCCTCCCTCCTACACCACTTCTCCAGCCACGCATTCACCTGTGCTATCTTCCTGTTTCTGTGCTCACTGGCACGTGGCACTTGGAGTCATTCAGAGCAGATCAACTTTGAGGACCTGCTCTATAATCTTTTTTCCAGCTTCTGAAACTCTGCCTGTTTGACCTCAACCCTTTTCCTGCCAATGCCATTGTTTCAAATATGAACCACAACTTCTCCTGTTCCCGTTCCCCTTGCACAATGTCCTGCAACCGTTCAATGATATACTTTACCTGGGCACCAGGGAGGCATTACACCATTGGGAACTCATTTTTGTGGTTGAAGAAATGCCTGTCTATTCCCCTGACTATCAAATCTCCAATAGTCCCCCAGAGCTACACTCTCTTGTGCCCCACTGTGCAGCCGGGACTCCCACAGTGCCTGCATTTGCTTCTGACTGCAAGGCCCCGAGCTAACTTCACCCGGACTGTTATTCAACACTGAAAACCGGTTTGTGAGTGAAAATAGGAGTCAATCAGGGAAACACGGACGTAAAACCGCATGGGAGATCATTTTGGTTTCAGACCAAATTTACTGATCTTTATTACTGATATTATCATTTTTTCTATCTATATAAATAAAGCGGTTTGTCTCTCTGTCTCTCTGTCTGTCTGTCTGTCCGGCTATACAATCAAAAGTTATGGAGCGTACCTACACATATGTTATATCAAAAGAAAGCTTATCATTAGGGGAGTCTAATAGGCGTACTTACTTTTTGGTCAGACAATAATTGTTCAGACAGTATACAAAAAAGTTTCAAAAAACGGCAACATTCCACTCATTAGCATTGAGTGACATGATGGTTGACCAATCGTACAGGGGATTAAGCTGATGCTTGACCAATTGGTGCATCATGGGGGGCGTTTCATTGCATGTGTGGGCGGGCCTAATCCTTCTGAGCTGAGGTGAGTGGTGGCCATCTTGATTCCTAACTCTTGATTTATTTTTCCCACTTTGTGTGTGTGTGGAGGGGATTTTGGGAGCGAGTTGAGGTGGGGAAGGGTTTCCACGGCAACTGGGCCCGGGCCTGGGCCTCTCTCACAGCCTGTAGCCCCTCAGGAGGGCGGGGTTGGGGGAAGAAGGTTTTCCCCTGCAACCGGGCCCGGGCCTCTCTCACAGGCTGTAGCCGCTTGGGAGGGTGGGGGAGGAGGGTTATCCCGGCAACCGGGCCCGGGCCTCTTTCACAGCCTGTAGCCACTCAGGACCGGGGGGAGGGAGGAGGGTTACCCCGGCAACCAGCGGCATCTCACTCTCCCCCCAGTCTCTTTCTCTCTCTTCCCCGCGCAGCCCGAAAGCCGGAGGAAGAGGGAAGTGAGCAGATGAGCGGTGGCATCTCACTCTCCCCCCAGTCTCTCTCTCTATCTTCCCCATGCAGCCCGAAAGCCCGGGGGAAGGGGGAAGCGAGCAGGTGAGCGGCGGCATCGCACTCTCCCTTCCCCGCACAGCCCGAAAGCCCAGTGGAAGAGGGAAGCGAGCAGGAGAGCGACGGCGTCTCTCTCTCCCCCCCACCGCAGTGAAAGGCATTCATCTGCCGCCCTGCCAACCGGGTCCAAAGGCCCACCGCGTTAATGATGAGGAATGACGGGCTTGCTTCGAAGCGATGGGCACCCGGCCTCCCGATGTTGGACTGACTCCGTTCTGGTACTGGAAAGGAGGGAGAGACAGGGGGAGGGAGGGAGGGAGAGACAGGTGGAGGGAGGGAGGGAGAGGGGTGGAGGGAGGGAGGGAGGGAGAGGGGAGGGAGGGAGAGAGGTGAGGAGAGGGGCAGGGAGGGAGAGGGGAGGGAGGGAGAGAGAGTAAAGCAGGGAGAGACATGGGGAGGGAGAGAGAGAGGGTGAGGGAGGGAAAGCGTGAGGTGTTGGGACAGGGAGGGAGAGCTCACCTTATTCCTTCCTTCCTTCCTTTGCAGGGGTCGATCTGGCCAGGCCTGAGGCGCTCCTTCCCCCCCTCTCTCTCCAGGCTAATCCCAAACTAAATCCAGCAGTCTCTCTCTCTCTCTTCCCCCGCCCCATCTCTCTCTTCTCTCCCCAGTCTCTCTTTTCTCCCCCCAGTCTTTCTCTCTCTCTTTTCCAACAAAAACATGCCCTCAAAAAACCCTCGGCACCGCCGGGCACTCCAGCTAGTTACATATAAAGAATAATGAACCGCTCACTTTCTGATGTGCTGCAGCACTTTACCCAGCACGGAAGCATTCAGAATAGGATTGAGTGATTAAACACCGACAATCAGATGGATTCAATCCCAGTTAATTTCGTTCACAAGAGCGGTTCATGGTGGAGCGGTGCTCACTTTTTTTTAAATTGACTTCACCGATACAGAGAGGAGAATATGAGATCCATGAACACTCTGAGCCGGGAGATTCCCGAGTCGGGCCGGGCACCATTCCCGCTGGTGGTCGGCACCAGCCGGGCTAGATCTGGACTGATAGCCCCATTGGGACAGGCCCGGAGCAGTAACAGGTCACCTCACACATTAGAACAGCAGTTGCTTTAAATTATAACATATTGAGGTAATTATATGTAACAAGTTACTGTGAAATCATTCTCCATTCCGCATAAATACCATGATTGTTATTCACCCGGTAGAATTCCCTTCATCCCTTACACGCACTAAAGCTGGAGTTTAATATCAGTGATCGGCCCCAGAATGGTCCCAGTGGCTCCCCCCGGTACTGCAGCTATAATGATCTCACTCTGAACAAAGTTTCAGTCTTTGGTTTATTCACTTTAACAGCGTCCCCGAGTGTTCCTCTCCCTGCACTATACAGGGGTAGAGTGCCGATCCAGTTTTGGTGTCCATACTTAAGAAAAGACATACTTGCTCCCGAGTCAGTACAAAGAAGTTTCACTCGGTTAATCCCGGGGATGAGGGGATGGACATATGAAGAGAGGTTGAGTAGATTGGGACTCTACTCATTGGAGTTCAGAAGAATGAGAGGCGATCTTATTGAAACATATAAGATCGTGAAGGGGTTGGATCGGGTGGATGCGGGGAGGATGTTCCCGATGATGGGTGAAACTAGAACTAGGGGGCATAGTCTTAGAATAAGGGGCTGCTTCTTCAAAACTGAGATGAGGATGAACTACTTCACTCAGAGGGTGGTAGGTCCATGGAATATGCTACCCCAAAAGGCTGTAGAAGCTACATCATTACATAAACTTAAAACAGAAATAGACAGTTTCCTAGAAGTAAAGGGAATAAAGGGTTATGGGGAGCAGGCAGGAATTTGGACATGAGTCTAGGTTCGGATCGGTCATGGCCCTGTGTGTAGCGGAGTGGGCCCAGGGGCCGTGTAGCCTGATCCTGCTCCTATTTCGTGTGTCTAATTCTGTTAGATTCAGGAGATGGTTCTGTGATAGTAGATTGGCGGTTAGGATCAGATCAGCCATGATCTTATTGAATGGCGGAGCAGGCTCGAGGGGCCGATTGGCCTACTCCTGCTCCTATTTCTTATGTTCTTATGTTCTTATTACAATTCCCCTTTAGTTGGTGGCCTATATGACTGGGTCTGGTGAAAAAGGAGACGCAGACTAAACTGTCGCTCAGGTCCATTTGTGTTTCCCGATATCACATCTGATACCTTCTGCCTCTAATGTAAAATACCCGCTACAGAACAACGGGATTTACAATCACAGGGTGAATGAAACTCGCTTTCACACAACTGTTCAATCTCCCGAATATAAAGAAAAGCGGAACAAGAGCCTCCAACCCAATTGACCCTTTCGAGTTAATACTAAATGGGATGTGATAATTACGACATCTCCATACAAAAAAAGGGAACGTAGTGAGGGAGAATAAAATAAGAATTCCGGCTCCTCAGAAATTTGGAGAAACTGTAAGGACACAATCAGACTCATGTGGAGCCGGACACTGCAGTGCTGGAGTGTCAGAGACATGGAGCAGAATGGCGGAGGGGCAACTGAGAGTTCCAGTAAACCAAGAAGTAAAGAAGTAAACACAGTTCGAGATAGGGATTCCAAACGCTCCCCCTGACAGACAGACTCTATTGATCTGACTGCAGAGAGTGTAGATGCATTTTGCCAGGACCAAGGGTTCGGGACCTCTTGTGTCCAAGTGTTCCACTGGAGTTTATCCAGCGGACCGGGGCCATTTTCCAGTACAGAGCGCTGTGAGGGTTCTTCAGCCTACAGGTAATGCCTCCAGCACTGTCCCCAGAGTCTCAGAGATTCCCATTTAGACATAAGACGGGACAGCTGCCTTCAGCACGGTGGATGCTGTGACACAGAGTCCCTGGCAGGGTGTCATTCTTCTTGATGCTCTAGAAGATTAAATCCAGCACCATTTACCAGACTCACGCACCACCAACAAAGACATTGAAAATACACGGCCCCATGTTCGGGGGTTTAATAGAAGTTTTCCCATCTTGGGATTGATTGCCCCCACTGTTACTATGTCACAGTCTGCCAGTGCTCTTACCCTGAGTCCTGCCTCCGTGAAACGGGTTCCGCTTTTGCCCGAAATCCGCAATGTAACTTGGTCGTGGATCTTGTACATGGAGCAGAGGGACTGCTTCTACTGCATGTCTAGGAGGTCAGAACAATGAAGTAGAACATGCAGCACACCGGTATGATTCGGCCACTTTCGTGCCACACTCTCTCATCCCATTCGCTCTGCCCAGCACAGTTTATTTATCTCATAAACTCTATAATGTCGGTGTATGTCTGCCGTATGCCATTAAATGATCGTGAAGAGAAAGCCCATGGAATGGCTTTCCCAGTCTTCCTCCTTCTTTTACCATTCCCTGAAATCGGCCTCTGCCAGTTGTGCCACTCTGTCCTGATCTTATTAAATCCTCCTGCACCTTTAACTCCTTATCACCCTGCCTGCTCCAGATTCTCTGTTTCCATCTTTCTATTGTCCTGTCTCTCTCTCTCTCCTTTCCTTTGATTAGTGTACTGGTTGTCAACCACTCTGGTGTATTTTTTTCACTGGCATTCTATCTATCTATCTTTCTCTCTATCTGTCGCTCTATCTATCTATCTATCTATCCATCTCTCTATCAATCCATTGCTCTGATTAGGGTACAGGATTCTCACGTGCTCTAGTTCATTGGTTTCAATTTCCTCTCTCTGTTTCTATGGCTCTCCCTCTCTCTGTCTCTCTCGCTCTCTTTGGCTCTCTCTCTGCATTTTAACATTTCTCTCTCTCTATGTCTCTTTCTCTCTAACGTTCTCTCTATCCCATTGATTCTTGTACAGGGCCGCCTCATGCTGTAGTTCATTGCGTTCACTCCCCTCATTTCTTTTTTTTCTTTTTTCTTTTAGTCCATTTGCATACAACACACAGACAGAAACCCCACAGTGCAGATGGAGGCCATTTCGGCCCATCAAGCCTGCACCGACACATATCCCACCCGATCCCTGTAACCCCTACACCAACACATATCCCACCCTATCCCCGTAACCCCACGTATTTAATCCCCCTTACACTAAGGGTCAATTTATCATAGCCAATCAACCTAACCTGCACATCTTTGGACTGTGGGAGGAAACCGGAGCACCCGGAGAAAACCCACACAAACACGGGGAGAATGTGCAAACTCCACACAGACAGTCACCCGAGGCCGGATTCGAACCGAACACTCTGTCTGTGTCTCTGTCTGCATTGCGCTCTCTGCCTGTGTCTCTCTATATCTATCCATCTCTGTCTGTCTGTCTCTCTCTCTGTCTCTCCATCCCTCTGATAAAAGCACAGTGTCACTACATGCTCTAGATCAAAGTTTTCATTCTCCTCCCTGCGTCAATCTCCAGTGCCACTCACTCCCACCGCTTACTGTTTCTCACATATTCTCTGTTGTACCCTCAGCTCCGGGAATTTCAGGCTCCAATAGTTATACTAGTATATCGAGCTATTTTTATTCCTGTTTAAATAGGGTCATGTTTATCTAAATACTCTTATGTGAGTTTCGCCGATGGGCAGTTCTACTCAGATATTGTTTTGGTAAAACATATGTTCGATTTGCATTGTTTAATTAAGGTTAAATAATTTCATGAATGTTTTTCTTAGATAATACATGGCCCTGAACATATAATGCTGGTTCATTACATCTATTTCTCCATACAATAAGCGAGTACTGAAATGTGTATATTTGCTGTTGTGTTGAAGAGACTGAGAGGCACATGACTGTTAATGTAGTTCCATTTACGGACGGAATCCTCATAAGCAGAATAGCAATCAGTAGAAGAATACAATTTCACAACACTGAAATAAAAATAAATAATCACAGGTTCAAAGTTAATTAAATGACCCTTTAATTAAACATTTAAAAATAGATTAAATTTTTTGAATCGTAAATGTAAAATTTTTTATCCGGGACAATAATAACCTGAAATAATGTTAAAAGTAAGTGAATGTTTAAATCATTAAAAACATTCTTTTAACATTTATATCTAAAAGAAAGACGTATGCCTACTGTTGCCAGGCGAAATGGTTTGGTGGGTATTCACTGGGCAGTAGTGTGGCAAATAGCCCAAATCTGTGCCATCGAAAGTGAATTTGTAGCGGCTGGGTACGATCTGTCCAGAAGAAACTTGACAGGCCGCAAGTTCTGAGTTATCGCGCATCACTACCTCTCCATGTTGAACACCACTTGGAAGAAGCACTGAGAGCAACAAGCGCACAGAACAGACTCTGGGCGGGGACTTCAATGTCCAGCACCACGAGTGGCTCGGTAGCACCACTACTGACCGAGCTGCCCGACTCCTGAAGGACATCATTGCCATTAAGAGCCTGCTACAGGTAGTGAGAGAACCAATAGGAGGGCAAAACCCACCTGACCCTGTCTTCACCAATCTCTCTGTCGCAGATGCATCTGTCCATGACAGTATTGGTAGACGTGACAACTGCAGTCATTGTGGACACGAAGTCCAGTCTTCATACGGAGGACACCCTCCATCGTGTTCTGTGGCACTACAACCATGTTAAAAGGGATAGATTAAGAACAGAGCTAGCAACTCAAAATTGGACATCCGCGAGGTGTGGTGGGCCTTCAGCTGCAGCAGGATTGTATTCCACCAAAATCTGTAACCTCATGGCCTGGCATATTCCTCATGTTAACATTGCCACCAAGCGAGGAGACCAACCCTGGTTCAATTAGGAGTGTAGAAGAGCATGCCAGGAGCAGCACCAGCCATACCGAAAAAATGGTGCCAACCTGGGGAAACTGCAACACAGGACTACATGCAGGCTAAAACGTGGAAAAATAGAAACAAAGAAGATAGGAGCAGGAGTAGGCCATTCGGCCCCTCGAGCTTGTTCTGCCATTTAATGAGATCATGGCTGATCATGCAAATTCAGTACCCTGTCCCTGCTTTTTTCCCCATATCACTTGATCCCATTAGCCTTAAGAAATATATCCAACTCCTTCTTGAATATATTGAATGCATTGACCTCAACTGCCTTCTGTGGTAGAGAATTCCACGGGTTCACCACTCTCTGGGTGAAGAAATTCCTCCTCATCTCACTCCTAAATGGCTTACCCCTTATCCTTAGTCTGTGATCCCCGGTTCTGGACTCCCCTGCCATCGGGAACATCCTTCCTGCATCTAATCTATCTAGTGCTGTTGGAATTTTATAAGTTTCAATGAGTTCCTCTCTCATTCTTCTAAACTCTAGCGAATATAATCCTAATCGACCCAATCTCTCTTCACACGTCATTCCTGCCATCCCAGGTATCAGTCTGGTGAATCTTCGCTGCACTCCCTCCATGGCAGAACATCCTTCTTCAGATAAGGTGACCAAAACTGCACACAATGCTCAAGTTGTGGTCTCACCAGGGCCCTGTACAACCGCAGCAAGACATCCTTGCTCCTGTACTCGAATTCTCTCGCTATGAAGGCCAGCATACAATTTACCTTCTTAACCGTTTGTTGCACCTGCATGCTTACTTTCAGCGACTGGTGCACAACGACACCCAGTTCTCTTTGCACTTCCCCTTTTCCCAATCTATTGCTGTTCAGATAATAATCTGTCTTCCTGTTGTTGCCACCAAAGTGGATAACTTCACATTTATCCACATTATACTGCAGCTATAGAAAGGGCTAACTGATCCCACAATCAACGGAACAGATCAAAGCTTGGCAGTCCTGCCACATCCAGTGGTGTACTATTAAACAACTAAAGGGAGGAGGAGGTTCTGTAAATATCCCCATCCTCAATGATGGTGGAGCCCAGCACGTGAGGGCAAAAGACAAGTCTGAAGCGTTTGCCACAATCTTCAGCCAGAAATGCTGAGTGGATGATTCATATCGGCCTCCTCCTGAGGTCCACACCATCACAGAAGCCAGTATTCAGCCAATTCGATTAATTCCACATAATATCAAGAAATGACTGAGCGCACTGGATACTGTCAGGGTTGGGGAGCCACGGGGCCATGTAGATACGGGGCCGTGCTCTCCAGGCAAGGTAGTTTCTGGACCCAAGTGCAGAAATCAGGCTAGAGGCAGGAATACAATCTTAAGGAACAGTACTTTATTCATTACTTAACTAGATTCACACATAACTAGATTCATACAAGAAACACAACAGCATACGTAAGAACTCGAGACAGAAACACCACAGCATACATAGAACTCGAGACAAGTTACAAAACGGCTAGTCAAGAATAGGAACTCAGGACAGCTTCCATGAGGCAACATACTTGTCCATAATGAGCTGGGATAAGCTCACCACAAGCGCAACCAGCTTGCCGAGACGCAACTCGAAACAAGCTATCACGAAGGGCTGCCGCAGGGGTAACAGGCTTCTCAAAACAAAGCTCAAGACAAGCGCCAACATGGCAACACGCTAGTCCAGCCCAGCACCTTATCAAGACTAAGAACAACAAGAACACAAAGTTAATTACATCTTAAATACAGAGCTCGAGAATACATCTTGAATACAAAACTAAAGAATACATCTTAAATACAAAGCTCGAGATACACCTTAAATACAGAGCTCGAGAGAACCATGGCAACCAGCTAATCAAAGCCAGGAGCCACAGAGCGAAGGCTAGTCCCCAGTTACCCGGTTAGGACTGAGCAAGGAAGGAAACAACCACAGAACTTATATACCAAGAAAACCAGGTGAAACCCATGAACAGCTAACAGGCCGTTAAGAATTAACACAGGAGGCTAAGAACAATTAACAAAGGGCTAAAACCAAACAAGTGAAGGTGCCATCTAGAGGCTACAGAAAAAACTGACTGGCACCCTCACAGATACAGCAAAGGCTCTGGTCCCCGACCACCTCCCAGCTCTCGTGCTGAAGAACTGTGCTCCAGAACTTGCCGCATCTGTAGCCAAGCTGTTCCAGTAGAGCTAAAATACTGGCATCTATCTGACAACGTGGAAAACTACCCAGGTATGTCCTGTCCAATAAAAGCAGGACAAATTCAATCTGGCCAATTACAGCCCATCAGTCTGCTCGTAATCATCAGCAAAGTGATGGAAGGTGTCATCGACAGTGATAACAAGCGACACTTACTCACCAAATACCTACCCGCTGATGCCCAGTTTGTGTTCCGCCAAGACCACTCAGCTCCAGACCTCATTACAGCCTCGGTCCAAACATGAACAAAGGAGCTGAATTCCAGAGGTGAGGTGAGAGTGACTGCCCTTGACATCAATGCAGCATTTGACCTGGGCACAACCATCTACAGCTGTTTCATCAATGACTTTCCCCCCAACACAAGGTCAGAAATGGGGATGTTCGCTGATGACTGCAGTGTTCAGAGCCATTCACAACTCCTCTGATAATGAAGCAGTCCATGCCTGCATGCAACAAGATCTGGACAACGTTCAGGCTTGGGCTGATAAGTGGCAGGTAACATTCACGCTACACAAGTGCCAGGCAATGACTATCTCCATCAAGCGAGAGTCTAACCACAGCCCCTTGTCTTTCAACGGCACTACGATTGCTGAATCCCCCATCAACATCCTAGGGGTCCCCATTGACCAGAAACTTAACAGGACCAGCCACATCAATATTGTGCCAACAAGAGCTGGTCAGCAGCTAGGTATTCTGCGGCGAGTGTCTCACCTCCTGACTCCCCAAAGCCTTTCCACCATCTACATGGCACAATTAAAGAGTGTGATGCAATACTCTCCACTTGCCTGGATGAGTGCAGCACCAAAATCACTCAAGATGCTCGACACAATCCACAGAAAGCAGCCCGCTTGATTGACACCCCATCCACCACGTTAAACATTCACTCACTCCACCACCAGTGTACCGTGGCAGCAGTATGTACCAGCTACAAGATGCACTGCAGCAACTCACCAAGGCTTCTTCAGTAGCACCCCCTAAACCCGCAACCTCTTCCACCTAGAAGGACAAGGGCAGCAGGTGCATGGGAACACCACCACCTCCAAGTTCCCCTCCAAGTCACACACCATTCTGACTTAGAAGTATATCGCTGATCCTTCATTGTTACTGTGTCAAAATCCTGGAACTCCCTACCTAATAGCACTGTGGGAGTACCTTCACCACACGAACTGTAGCAGTTCAATAATTCTGCTCACCACCACCTTCTGAAGGGCAATTAGGGATGGGCAATAAATGCTGGCCTTGCCAGTGATGCCTACATCCCATAATTAAATAATAATAATTTGGTTTACGGAGGGAATTCCAGAACTTAGGCCCTTGGCAGCTGAATATCCTTTAATAACCAAGAGCTGCATCAACGGGAGTGAATTTCATTGCAAGTCCTATCTTTTTGCGGACGTTGAATAAAAACTACTGATTAATTTAAATTCGTGAGTCGATAATTGATGGGAAATGGGTGTGTTTTTGTTGAGGGGTGAAATTCTATAGCAAGCTGGTGTGTCTGACTAAATATTTCATTATTTACATTATTTCAGTAGAATTAAAAGCAGTCGGGTTCTGGACAGGGCGTGCGATCCGCCCGTCCGATTAATACCCAGAGGGTGAGGTTGAAGTTTCACCAGAAATGTACTGGACAGACACTATATAGTTAGAGGGACACAGGAAGCAGGCAGAAATCTCACCTGAAATGTAACGGGCATTGTAAGGCAAAGGGGATTATTCTACTCCAGCTACAAGGGGGGTTGGGGGTTAGGAAGGAGAGGGGACTTTCTCGCTGGCAAGAGCGCAAAAAGAACACTGTTCAATCTTTTAATATATTCGCTTAACATCATTCTTTTAATATAAAAGCAAAGTACTGCAGATTCTGGTAATCTGAAATAAAAACAGAAAATGCTGAAAACATTCAGCAGGTCATAGAATCTTAGAAACATAGAAATTTACAGCACAGAAGGAGGCCATTTGGCCCATCTTGTCCGTGGTGGCGGACAAAGAGCTATCCAGCCTAATCCACTTTCCAGCACTTGGTCCGTAGCCGTGCATGTTACGGCACTTCAATTGCATATCCAAGTACTTTTTAAATGTGATGAGTGTTTCTGCCTCTACAACCCATGGGCCCTGACAACATCCCGTCAATCATGCTGAAGACTTCTGCTCCTGAACAAGCCGGACCGCTTGCCAAGCTGTTCCAGTACAGCTACAACACTGGCATCTATCCGACATTGTGGAAAACTGCCCAGGTATGACATGTCCACAAAAAGCAGGACAAATAAAACCCTGCCAAATACTGCCCCATCAGTCTACTCTCAATCTACAGCAAAGTGATGGAAGGTTTCATCAACAGTGCTATCAAGTGGCATCTACTCACCAATAACCTACTCACTGATGCACAGTTTGAGTTCCGTCAAGACCACTTGGTTCCGACCTCATTACAACCTTGGTCCAAACATGGATAAAGGAGCTGCATTCCAGAGGTGAGGTGAGAGTGACTGCCCTTGACATCACGACAGCATTTCACCGAGTGTGGCATCAAGGAACCCTAGTAAAACTGTAGTCAATGAGAATCAGGGGGATAACGCTCCACTGGTTGGAGTCATACCTAGCACACAGAAAGATGGTTGTGGTGATTGAAAGTCAATCATCACAGCCCCAGGATATTGCTGCAGGAGTTCCTCAGGGCAGTGTCCTAGGCCAAACCATCTTCAGCTGCTTCATCAATTAACTTCGCTCCAACACAAGTCCAGAAATGGGGATGTTTGCTGATCACTGCACATTCAATGGCAATACCATCACGGAATCCCCCACCATCAACATCCTGGTGATTACCATTGACCAGAAACCTAACTGGGCCAACCACATAAATACTGTGGCAACAAGAGCAGGTCAAAGGCTAGGTATTCTTCGGCGAGTGGATCACCTCCTGACTCCCCAGTGCCTTTCCACTATCTACAAGGCACAAGGAAGGAATGTGATGGAATACTCTCCACTTGCCTGGGTGAGTGCAGCTCCAACTCAAGAAGCTCGACACTATCCAGGACAAAGCAGCCCATTTAATTGACACCCCATCCACCACCTTAAATACTCACTGTCTCCACCACCAGCGTACCGTGGCTGCAGAGTGTATCATCTACAAGATGCACTGCAGCAACTCTCCAAGGCTTCTTCATCAGCACCTCCCAAACCCGCAACCTCTTCCACCTAGAAGGACAAGGACAGCAGGTGCATGGGAACACCACCACATCCAAGTTCCCCTCCAAGTTACACACCATCCTGAATTAGAAGCATATCGTTGATCATTCATTGCTACTGGGTCAATATCCTGGAACTCTCTACCTAACAACACTGTGGGTGTACCTTCACCACACGGACTGCAGCGTTTCAAGAAGGCGGCTCACCACCACCTCCTCAAGGACAACTAGGTATCTGCAATAAATGCTGGCCTTTCCAGCGATGCCCAGAGCTGATAAGCAAATAAAAATAACCCATTGATGCAGTGAGTGCCAGACCACCACCACCCTCGGGGTGAAAACATATCTCCTCAAATCCCCTCCAAATTCCTACCAATTACTTTAAATCAATGTCCCCCTGGTTATCGAACCCTCTACTAAGGGATATAGGTCCTTCCTATCCATTCTATCATGGCCCCGCATAATTATAAACAACTCAATTAGGTCTTCCCTCAGCCTGCTTTGTTCCAAAGAAAACAACCCCAGCCTATCCAATCTTTTTTCACAACCAAAATTCCACAGCCCAGGCAAGATCCTCGTAAATCTCCTCTGCACCCACACTGGTGCAATCACATTCTTCCTCTAATGTGGTGAGCAGAATTGTAACAGTATTGTAGCTGCGGCCAACTAGTGTTTCGTACAATTCAAGTATAACTTCCCTGCTCTGATATTATTTGCCTCGGCGAATAAAGGCAAAAATCCCATATGCCTTCTTAACCAATTATCCACCAGTCCTGCTACCTTCAGGGATCTGTGGACATGCACTCTATAGTCCCTCTGATCCTCTGCACTTCTCAGTGTCCTACCATTTATTGTGTATTCCCTTGCCTTGTGAGCCCTCCCCAAAAGCATTACCACATACTTCTCTGGATTGAATTCCATTTGCTACTGTTCTGCTCACCTGACCAGTCCATTGATATCTTCCTGCAGTCTGCAGCTGTCTTATTCATTATCAACCAAACTGCCATTTTTTGTATCATCTGCAAACTTCTTAATCATACTTCCTACGTTCAAGTCCAATTGATTGATATATGCAACAAAAAGCAAAGGGCCCTGTACTGAGCCCTGCGGAACCCCACTGGAAACAGCCTTCGAGTCACAAAACACCCTTCGACCATTACCCTTTGTTTCCTGCCTCTGAGCCAAGTTCGGATCCAAATTGCCACATTGCCTTGGATTGGCTTTTACTTTCGCGACCTTGCAAAAACCCAATAGACTACACCAAATGCACCACACTCATCGAATCTCAGGTATCATCTGTGGAGAGAGAAACAGAGTTAACGTTTCAGATCGATGACATTTCATCAGAGCTAGAAACTGGTATACATGTAACAGTTTTTAAGCAAGTACAGAGACAATGAAAGGGAGAGGGGAGGAAAGAACAAAAGGATGGAAAGCAGGAGTGATTAAATGACAAATTGGAAGATGGTGCGAGGCTAAAGGGGGTCATAATGGAACAAGTATAGAAACAAAAGAGGGGTCTAGATGAGCTGAGAATGAGAAGAGCAGAATAATTACCAGCAACTGCTGTGCAATAAACTGGGAGCAGTGGTTATGATCTGAAAACGTTGAATTCAGTGTTGGGTCCTGAAGGCTCTAAAGTGCTGAATCGAAAGATCAGATGCTGTTCCTCGTACTTCCATTGAGCTTCACTGGAACAGTGTAGGAGTCCGAGGACAGTGAGGTCAGAATGGAATTGGGGCGGAGAACTAAGATGACAGGTGACTAGAAGTTCAGGATCAAGCTTGCGGACTGAATGGAGGTGTTCCGCAAAACGATCACCCAATCAGCGTTTGGTCTCCCTAATGAAGAGTGAGCCCAAAATACAGTGTACTAAATTCAAAGAAGGAACAGTAAATTCTAGGCACCACAATTTAGGAAGGGCGTGAAGGCTTTAGAGAGGGCACAGGAGAGAGGCACTCGAATAGAAACATAGAAACATAGAAGATAGGATCAGGAGTAGGCCATTCGGCCCTTTGATCCTGCTCCACCATTCAATGACATCATGGCTGATCATCCAAATTCAGTACCCTGTCCCTGCCTTCTCCCCATATCCCTTGATCCCTTTAGCCTTAAGAAATATATCCAACTCCTTTTTGAATATATTTAATGAACTGGCCTCCACCGCCCTCTGTGGCAGAGAATTCCACAGGTTCACCACTCTCTGGGTGAAGAAATTCCTCCTCATTTGAGTCCTAAATGGCTTAACCCTTATCCTTAGACTATGACCCCTGGTTCTGGACTCCCCGGCCATCATAAACATCCTTCCTGCATCTAGTCTGTCCGGGCCTGACAGAATTTTATAGGTTTCAAAGAGGTCCCCTCTCAATCTTCTAAACTCCATTGAGTATAAGCCCAGTCGACACAATCTCTCCTCATACGTCATTCCTGCCATCCCAGGTATCAGCCTGGTGAATCTTCGCTGTGCTCCTTCCATGGCAAGAACGTCCTTCCTCAGGTAAGGCGACGAAAACTGCACACAATACTCAAGGTGCGGTCTCACCAAGGCCCTGTACAACTGTAGCAAGACATCCTTGTTCCTGTACTCGAACCCTCTTGCTACGAAGGCCAACATACCATTTGCTTTCTTAACCGCCTGCTGCACCTGCATGCTTACCTTCAGCACCTGGTGCACAAGAACACCCATGTCTCTTTGCACTTGCCCTTCTCCCAAACTATTGCCATTCAAATAATAATCTGCCTTCCTGTTTTTGCCACCAAAGTGGATAACCTCACATTATAGTGCATTTGCCATGTTTCTGCCCAATCACCCAATCTGTCCAAATCGTACTGGAGTTTCTCGACATCCTCCTCACAGCTTACCCTCCCACCCAGCTTTGTGTCGTCTGCAAATTTGGAGATATTACATCCAATTCCCTCGTCTAGATCATTAATATATATTGTGAACAGCTGGGGTCCTAGGACCGATCCTTGCGGTACCCCAATAGTCACTGCCTGCCACTCGGAAAACGACTCATTTATTCCAACTCTCTGCCTTCCAGGGTTGAGAGATTACAATTACGTGGATAGACTGGAGAAGCGTGGCTTGTTCTACTTCGAGCAGACATGACTAAGATGAGTTTAGATAGTGTAAATGAAGAGAAATGGTTACCAATGGCAGAACTATCGATAACCAGAGGTAAGCTGATTGGCAAAAGAATCAGGGGTGAAATGAGGCAACACTTTTTTATGCAACGACTGGTTAGGATTTGAAATACACTTCCTGATAGGGTGGTGGATATAGATTCTACAGTGGGTGGTGGATATAGATTCTACAGTAGCCTTCAAACCGGATAGTGATACATACTTGAAGGGGAAAATAAATGTAGGGATATGGGGCAAGAGCGGGGGAGTGAGACTAACTGGATATCTCTTAAAAAGAGCGGACACAGACACTATGGTCCAAATGGACGCCTTCTGTGCTGTACTATTCTTTGATTCTATAAATCGCTGTTTCACCTGGAAAGTGTGTTTGGGACCCTGGATGGTGGGAATGGAGGAGTTAAAAGGGCAGGTATTTCATGTCCTCCGTTTGCACGGGAATGTATCGTGGGATAGGGAGGGGGTGTTGTAGCTGATTGAAAAGTGGACCAGGGTGTCGCAGAGGGAACAGTCACTTTGGAATGATGGAAGGGGAGGTGAGGGGTGGATCTCTTTGGTGGTCACATCACATTGGAAGTGGTGGAAATGGCAGAGGATGATCCGTTGCATGTGGAGGCCGGTGGAGTGGAAGGTGAAGACAAGGGGATCCCTATCATGGCTCTGGGAGGGAGGGTAAGGGGTGAGATCAGAAGTGCAATTAATGGCATGGACACGGTCGAGGGCCCTGACAACCACGGTGGAGGGGAATCTGCGGCTGAGGAAAAAGGAAGACACATCAGAAACAATGGTATGGAAGGTGTCAATTTCAGAATCGATGCGACAGAGATGGAGAAACTAGAAGAGTGGAATATAGTTTTTACAGGAAGCGGGATGGGAGGAAGTGAAATCAAGGTAGCTGTGGGACTCACTGTGCTTATAGATGATATTGGTCAACAGCCTAATCCCAGAAATGGAGATAGAGAGGTCGAGGAAGGGAAGGGAAGAATCGGAGATGAAGCATATGAAGGCCAGGAAGAGGTGGAAATTGGAAGCAAAGATGATGGTATTTTCCAGTTTGAGGCAGAGCAGGAAGTGTCACCAATACTGTCATCAGTATACCGGATATAGAGGTGAAGAAGGGGACCTGACTAGAACCGGATAAAGAATGTTCCACGTGTTCCACGAAAAGGCAGGCATAGCTAGGACCTATACGGTTTCCATAGGAACACCCTTTATTTGCAGGAAGAGAGTGGAGTCAAAGGAGAAGTTGTGTAATGTAAGGGTGGTGGATGGAGAATACTTGGGTCTCCGCTCAAGGAGGAAGCAGAGGATCCTTAGGCCATCCTGGTGGGGGATGGAGGTGTAGGGGGACTGGGTGTCCATGGTGAAAAGGAGATGGTTAGTGCCAGGAACAGTGGCGGAGGGTGTCGACCTGAAACGTTAACTCTTTTTCATTCCACAGCTGCTGCCTGACCTGCTGAGTACTTCCGGCATTTTCTGTTTTTAACATCCTTTTATTCCTGGATATAAATATCATGTTAAATGTAGACAACTCAATAGTCTCGAAGAGAGTTCTTTCATTATGTCTGAGCACTGTATATTTTACAGTTTGAAATGTGTTGCCCTTTTAAAACTCTTTCTATATCCTGATTACAATCAGTGTATTGACTGAGAGAGCGTGTGGTTTACAGCATTTACTGTCAGTCACAGACTGCAAGGTCTTTAACCGAATGTTAATCAAGCCGTTAAACACACAGACAAAAACTGACCTGAACCATTCAGACCTATTGTAGAGTGGCCTTTATATCATGTTAGAAAATGACAGGGATAACCAGCTGAAATATCTACTTAAAATTTCTGTTCTCCTCTCGGGATATAAAGGGGCCGTTTAAAAGGACCTCAGATAATCAATTGTGCGGGTATTGATAGTGTTGTGTTTGGACTGGGATTTTGTTTGTCTCATTATTATAGATTCCGGTGGATTCTCCACAATCCCAAATCAGTCTCATTGGTAGAAGAAACCGAGGAATATGGAGCATTTCACGGCGATGTTCTACAGAGATACTCAAATGATTTGATTTGCATTTCAGAGAGGGCAACCACTCCAACAGGGGACCTTTATCAAGCAGTTGGGTTGACCTTCAGTCTGAATGTGATCTGAAGCACAGAATGTTTAGTTTTGCTTGTATCAGTTATTAGGAACGTGGTAACAGGGCACTTAGAACATCGAAATATGATTAGGCTGAGTCAACACTGTCTTATGAAAGGAAAATCGTGCTTGACCAATCTGTTACAGGTTCTTGAAGATGTACCTAGTCGGATGGATAAGGGGGAACCACTGGATGAGGTGCAATTCGATTTTCAAAAAGCTATCGATAAGGTGCCACACAAGAGGTTATTAAACAAAATTAGGACTCATGGGATAGGGGGTAGTATATTAGCATGGATTGAGGATTGGTTAATGGACAGAAAACTGAGAGTAGGAATAAATGGGACTTTTTCGGTTTGGCAGGCTGTAACTAGTAGGGTACCACGAGGATCAGTGCCTGGGCCTCAGCTGCTTAAAATCTATATTTATGACTTAAATGAAGGGACTGAGCAAAACGTATACAAGTTTGCTGATGATAAAATGATCAGTGGGAAAGTTAGCTGTGAGGAGGATGCGAAGAGGCTGCAGAGAGATAGAGACAGGTTGACTGAGTGGGTAAGAACTTTGCAAATGGAATACAATGTGGGGAAGTGTGAAGTTATCCACTTTGGTAGGAAAAACAAAAAAGCTGAATATTTTTTGAATGGTGAGAGACTGGGAAATGTTTGCATTCAGAGGGACCTGGGTGTCCTTGTACATGAATGACAGAAAGTTCACATGCAGGTACAGCAAACAATTAGGAAAGCAAATAGTATGTTAGCTTTTGTTACAAAGGGCTTAATGTATAACAGTAAATAAGTCTTACTACAATTATACAGGGCATTAGTGTGGCCACACCTGGAGTACTGTGGACAGTTCTGGTCTCCTAACCTAAGGAAAGACATACTTGCCTTCGAGGGAGTGCAACGAAGGTTCACTAAACTGGTTCCTTGGATGATGGGATCGTCCTATGAGGAGAGATTGGGTAGACTAGGATTATATTCCCAACAGTTTAGCAGAATGAGAGGGGATCTAATTGAAACATATAAAATTCTTCAGGGGCTTGACAGGTGTAAATCTGATAAAATGATTCCCCTGGCGGGGTCACAGTCTCAAAATAAGTGGTCGGCTATTTAGAACTGAGATGAGGGGAAAATTCTTCACTCAAAGGTTTGTGAATCTTTGGAATTCTCGACCCCAGAGAGCTGTGGCTGCTCAGACGTTGAGTATGTTCAAGATGGAGGTCAATATTTTTGGGAAACTAAGCGAATTAAGGGATATGGGGTAGTTCGGGAAGGTGGAGTTGATGAAGAAGATCGGCCAGGATCTTGTTGAATGACGGAGCAGGCTCGAAGAGCCAAATGGCCTTCTCCAGCTCCTATTTCTTATGTTATTTCGGTGCTTCGAATAGCGGGTGCCTGCTCTATGGGTATTTAGTTCTTATTATTAAATTGTGAGGGACAATTCCGTGCAGTGATTCGGCTCGTGTCCTTTTTTGATTAGTTCTTGTTAGATTGTGAGTGACGGTTCAGTGCAGTGATTCAGCTCCTGTCTCTTGCTCTCTTTAGTTCATTCTGCATCGGTTCCATTATGTTCTAAAAGACAATTTTAAACATATCGGTTCACTCAATACTTGGATAATTTTCCTTTGTTTATACAGTGATTGCCAATTGAAGTTCGATTCACAAATCGGGTCACCTTTTAGAGAGCGGGTGTCCAATGAACGATCTCTGCAGTTGTCTCTCGAGGCTTATCTCATTTGTCTGCCATTGAACACCTGCTCTGATTTTTCCTTTTGGCGGAATGATGCTGAATTTCGACAAGTAGTTCAATATTACATCGCACCAGCGAACTTATTTCCTCTCCACCCCGATTTAAACATTCCGAAAGGACTGTTCCCTCCATGACACCCTGGTCCACTCTTCTATCACCCACAACACCGGCTGCAGTTCCCACGGCATCATCCCAAGCAAGCACATTAGATGCAGCACCTACTCTTTCACCTCATCCCTTCCTACCGTCCCGGGCCCGAAATCCTCCTTCCACGTGAAACAGCGATTTACTCCTTTTAATTTAGTCTACTGCATTCACTGCTCACGATGCAGTCTCCTGTACATTTGGGGGACCAAACACAGGTTGGGTGATCGCTTTGCTGAACATTTCCATTCAGTCTGCAATCATGACCCTGAGCTTCTGGTCACATGTCATTTTAATTCTCCGCCTCACTCCCACTCTGACCTCTCTGACCGTGACCTACTGCACTGTTCTAATGAAGCTCAACCGAAGCTCGAGGATCAGCACCAGATATTTCGATGAGGTACTTGACAACCTTCCGGACTCAACATCGAATTCATCAATTTCAAATCATAACCACTGCTCCTATTTTTTCAGACAGTGGGTGCGGGTAATGAATCTGTTGTCCATTTAAACATTCCTGCCTTCCACCTTATCACACAGCTTCTCTGTTGTTATATCCCCGCCAACTTTCCTTCCCTTGAGGTGGTTTATATTGTTTGGGGGAATGAGGAGGCCACTTATTCCTTGGATGGTAAGAAACTAAATGGGGTAGAGGACTAAAGCGACCGGGGAATATTGATACACAAATCACTAAATCTAACAACACATTAAGGTCATAACGAGTTTTTACGTGAATTGAGAAGATGCGATTATCAGAAAGATTGGACCGGCCAGAGTTCTGCTCTCTGGAAAAACGAAGACTGAGAGGAGGCAGTTTAGAGATCTTCAAAATTATGAAGGAGTCCGACTGCGTGAATGTGGAGAAACTTATGCTGCTTGTGGATGAGTTCATGACAAGGAGGCATTAATATAAAATAGCCTCTAACAGATCAGATAAAGCAGTTAGGTGGATTTATTTTTCACACAGACAGTGGTGAGAATGTAGAACTCGCTGCCACATGGGGTGTTTGATGTAGATAACATTGATACATTCAATGGGAGGCTTGATACTTAAATGAGAGGGAAGGTAACAGACGGGTACGGGGCATGGTGGGATGAGGTCATTAGATTGGGAGGAGGCTTGTGCGGAATTTCCACACCGGCATATTCCTGTTGTGAAAAGCTGCCTTTTTGCTGTGCTGTAGATTCTATTAAGTTATTTGTAATTGTTATCACTGCATGTTCAAGTGGTTTAAAGCCAGGCTTTGAATCAATGCACGCTGTAGAAATAATGCCCAAAAAGTGTTTCTATCCAACACGGCCCCCGTCACAAGGATCACGGTTCTGAATGATTGTTCATTTATCTTCACTGATGATTTACTCTTGGTACATTATGTTCCACATAATTTGTTTATTTGGGTACTTATCATTGCCTGCTAATACATATTTTATTTCCTGAAATTGTTGTTTATTTTTGAACAGTTTTGTTTTGTAGCCCAGCCTGCTCTGACAATTATCACTGACTGTTGTGATTCTACATTCACCCACTGAACAGCAACCTCCATTGTTTATTGCTCAGTTTTGCTGCATTTACACAATGTACAGTGACCCCTTTGTTTATGGCCCAGTTTTGCACTGGAGCTGACCCTGCTCTGACTACTGTCACTGACTGTTGTGATTCTACAGTCACTCACTGTCCAGGGACCACCATTGATGCTTTCACAGTTTTGCTGCATTGATCCACTGTAAAGCGACAGTGTGTCTGAGCCGTGCCGCTCAGAACTGCTTCAGAGTCGCAGTCCATAACTTTGCAACTTTTTGGGACAAGTTGCCAGATATTTGAGGAAATGTGTTTCAATCACTGAGTGAGACTCTCAGAGAGAAGCAGAGCCCACACACATATTTACTGGTAATCAGAAGTTGTAAAGTTTCACCATCGATGTACTGTACCAGGGAGAGACGTGATGTGTTCCCTGTAAACATAAAGGCAAGTGTTTTATAGACAGTGATCACTTGGAATCAAGGATGACCTTCCATAACCCCAGTGTGTGAAAAGCCGCTCGCAGTCTGCAGAGCCTCAGAGCAGTCGCTGTGTGTTTTGCTGTTCTGATGAACTGGCAGGAAGCACCTGGCTTTGTGGTGATTTCTGTGCTCGTGTTTTGTTGAATGTTCCCGTGTAATGTTGACATACTGCTGCTGGACATTTCATCTGGGGGTTTGAACATAGGCTGCATATCACCCAGCGGGTCAATATATCAGGAGGAAGCATATCTGGGTAATGTCATTTATATCACTGCAAACTCATGACAGCTTAGTGTCTGCAAATAAACTTAGCCCTTATCGCAAAGACTGAATCAGAGTACAAGATGGCCGTAATCTGTGTAAACTTTCCTAAATCTATAACAAAAATTATCAACAGCTCAGGATCAATAGACTCTATGCCCAAATCTATCAGTAAATTCAGGAAAAACAGCAGCAGCAATTCTCCCTGTAGTTGTGAAGTGAAATAGAAGAATCCAGGAGCGGTTCAGGCTGATTTTTTACCTGTGTATATCGGTCAATGAAACATTAAAGCTCTAAAGAATCTAACACAATCAGGGGGAGTGCAGCCTGTATCACTGTAAATGGGTAACTCGTTCTGATCCAATCCAAAGAGGGGATCCGTAGGTAGACGGTTGTTTGCAGAAACTGTCCATTGTATCTCAATAAATCATTTTAAATGTGTGTCTGATTTCTCCAAGAGTGCATGTAGATCTGGAGAATGAAAGAAGCTTGAATATTTAATACAGATCAATGAATGGACACAGCTGAGGTGTTACTGTAAAGTTCCCACGTGTCTAAAACAGGCAAATAATTCATTCCCCGGATGTCACGTAGAATGAAACAACTCACCAGAAATGTACATTTAACTAAAGAATTCCCCAACCCGTATTGTCAACAAGATGAAAATCAGTTAAAACAGGGGAAAGCCCCTCATAACTCTGCCCCCACTCACTGGTTTCTGCAGGTGTATCGGGTCGTGCCCCGATCTGATAGACTGGGCCCCCTGAGGTGAGTTCTGTAGATATCAAACAGACTTACAATACTGTGAGTGTGAGCTCTGGCTGATGGCAGCAACCGGCTGTCACAGTAACTTGAAGCACTCGCGCAGAAAGATGGAGGTGGGAAATATTTGGGTCGCTCTCGTGTTTCTCCGAGGAGCCAATCACCTTCCTGCTCTGGTGGGAGTGAAATGCGCCACTTTAAGTGAAGATGGAAACTACAAAAATAGGCAAAGCTTTCTAGCGTGCACATATATCACCGTTCATTTATCATCACTTGGACAAAACACGTGAATTCTTCACCTAACAGCATCATGGGAAGACCATCACCACAAGGACTGCAGTGGGTCAAGGAGAAGGCCCGCCACCATCTGCTCAAGGCAATGAGTGATGGGCAATAAATAGGAACACAGCACGGGATCAAATGGAAAAGAGCAGCAGGGGAGGATTCTGCGACCCCGCCACACCTACAAACACTTACAAACAAAGAAAAAACAGGAAAATACCCTCTGGTCCCTGCAGCATGTCCCACACAAGTGTGATAACTTGTCTGTCACAATAAATAAACTTTCCACTGCACCCGCCATCATGTGATCTCCTGGGAGAGGCGAAAAACCAGCAAAAAACCGTGGCCCATTTGGGGGCAATAATCTGGTAAATTCCTCACCTATGCAATCGAATCTAGTCCAGGAGATCACTCCAGCCTGATAATTCTATACAGTACCAACCTTCTGTACGAAGTTGATTTCCAGCCCGGCCAGAAACAGGTCCAGCTCTCGCTTGAAGGAAGTTAGCGAATCGACGTCCACCGCTGGAGCCGGCAGACGGTTCCAGAGTCTCACTATTCTCTGGGGAATGTCCCACCCCCCTGACATCTCAGCTAGTGCTGGCCTTGTACCTAATATTTACAACCTAAAATTATGCCCCCTGGTCCTACTTAACCAAGTTAAACATCATTTGCCAGTTACAAGCCTAAACCCCCAACACATCAATAGCGGCCTAAAGCAATCGAGCATCATCTGCAGTCCTAACACTCGCAGAAATCTTAATAATATCAGAAAACTTGCAGATCGTGCCCCAAACACCTATATCTAGATCAGTAATTAAAATGGTCAACAACAAAGGTCCCAATACCGATCCCTATAGGATACCACTGGTGACTGGTCTCCAAACAGATCAAAATTAATCTGTAACTACTTTCCGCCTAAGGCCTCTCTGCCAGTTCTCACTGCAGCTCAATATTTTACCAGTAATTCCAAAGGCTTCGATTTGTACAGGCCAGCTCCTAATTTGATGAAATGTTCTCTATGTCGAAGCTTGCCTTCTATATGATGTGAACTCTGTCCTAGTCAATAACCGGTACAGCTCCCTCATGAAAGTATAAAAAGAATCAGCACCCAACACAGCAGGTTGCAATGTATTCTACAGGCTCACTACTCTCTGGGAAAAGAAGAACCGCCAAACATCCCGTCGATTGCTACTCTTACATCATCTAAACCCGTGTCCCCTGGTCCGGTCTGATCTGTTAAACTGAAATAGCCTATCAATAGGCATGCTATCCAGCCTTTTAATTATTTCATAGACATCTATCATGTCATCTCTGAGTGTACGCTGCTCTAAACTGAATAGACCAAGGCCCTTGAGACTATTCCAGTAGCTGATGTTCTTCTTGTAGCTCTGCTATAGATCTTTGCAAAGGCCACTTCATCACCCACCATGTGGGGGTGGAGCGGAGGAGGGAGGGATTCAAAACTGGGCACAGTACTCCAGATGCATTGGTTGTGATCTTCAAAATTTCCTAGATTTAGGAAAGGTCCCAGCGGATTGGAAGATAGCAAATGTAATCCCGCTATTCAAGAAAGGAAGGAGAGTGAAAACCAAGAACTACAAGCCAGTCAGCCTGACATCAGTCATCGGGAAAATGCAGGAATCCATTATTACGGATTTGGTAACAGGGTACTTAGAAAATCAGAATGGGCTGTAATTTGTGACCCTACAGACACGTACGAGGTTTGCATGCGCCCTTCAGGGCCACGCAAATTCTGGGTTTTCGTGCGGGAAGCTCAGGCGCGGTAAACTCTGAAATTGTGATCTGTCCAGAATTTTCCTAACAGATCCAGCGCATCCCCAGGAAAAGGGAATCCACGGGCGGAAAGTTGGGATATTTGCCCAACTTCTGCCCAGCAAAAGCACATGAAATTCTTGTGCATGTTATAAGCAGGTTTCAGGCCTGTTTTACCAGCATAAGAGTTTAAAAAAGCATAAATATAATTTTTATCAATCATTTATACATTTAAAAACCTGTGCAATAAGGTAAGTTTATTTTTAGCCCCTTTAAACATTTTAATTATTTTTCAGAAAATGAAATATTTGTTTTAAATATTTAATTAAATGCCATTCTAATTAATTTTAAATATGTATTTTTTATTTATTTGCTTCGTAGATTTATTTTTGGGAGTATCCCCATTCATGCTTATGGGGTTTCCATATATACAGAATCCACATAAGTATGAATGGGATCCCATTCTTTCATTCATTGGGCTGGCCCACGTGATCCCAGGGGCGCTTGCAAACCACGTGCGCCCCTGAGGTACGTGAGCCTCTACCCGCGGGTACCCGGAGAAGTCCAGGACCGTGAATCTCCAAACCTCCCGGACCACCAGGTAAGGACATTTTATTTGCAGATCAGAGGCCATTCATTGCGGGGAGCCACCGACCGTAAATTCAGGGCTCCTATGATTAGGCAACATGGTTTTCTGAAATGTAAATCATGTTTGACAAATTTATTCGAGATTTTTGAGGTTGTAACTAGCAGCGTAGGGGAACCAGTGGATACAGTATATTTGGAGTTCCAAAAGGCATTCGATAAGGTTCCAAATAAAAGGTTGTTAAGCAAGCTAATGGCACATGGGTTTGGGGGTAAGGTATTAGCATGGATAGAGGATTGGTGAACAGAGAGAAAACAGAACGTAGGGATCAATGGTTCGTTTTCAGATTGTAAGGGTGTAACTAGTGTGGTGTCACAAGGGTCAGTGCTTGGGCCTCAGATACTTACAAACTCAGGAGCTTGAACATAAGTTCGAATTCTTGTAGCAACCCAGATGGTAATTAGGTACCAAAAGTAATAAAAACAGAAAGTGTGAGAAACACTCAGCTGGGCAGGAAAATATGTGGAGCGAGAAACCGAGTTAACGTTTCAGGTAGATGACCTTTCATCAGGTTGCTGTCCCAAGTCATACATTGCTGACCATATGGAATCCATTGTCAAGGGTGTGGAATCAGGGCACTTAGAAAATCATAACATGATTAGGCAGAGTCAACTTGGTTTTAGGAAAGATTTTGACAAATTTATTAGAGTTTTTTGAGAATGTAACCAGCAGGGTAGATAAAGTGCATGTAGCATATTTAGATTTCCACAAGGCATTCAATAAGGTGCCACATAAAAGGCTATTACAGAAGATACGGGTTCATGGGGTTTAGGGTAATATAGTAGCATGGATAGATAATTGGTTAACGGACAGAACACAGAGGGTGGGAATAAACGGGTCTTTTTCGGTTTGACAGGCTGTAACTGGTGGGGTGCCGCAAGATCAGTGTTGGGGCCTCAGTTATATACGATCTATATTAATGACCTAGGTGAAGGGACCGAGTGTAATGTATCAATGTTTTCTGCTGATACAAACCTAGGTGGGACAGTAAGCTGTGAGAAAACCAAGAATGTGAAGAGGGATATAGGTAAACTAAGAGAGTGGGCAGTGAGGGGGCAGATGGAGTATAATGTAGGGAAATGTGTGGTTATTCACTTTGGTAGGAAGAATAGAAAAACAGAATATATTTTAAATGGTGAGAAACTTTTAAATGTTGATGTTCTGAGAAGCTTGTGTGTCCTCATACAAGAAGCACAGAAAGCTAGCATGCAGGTACTGCAAGCAATAGGTAAGGCAAATGGCATGTCGGCCATTATTGCAAGGGGGTGGGAGTACAAGAGTAAGGAAGTCTTGTAACAATTGTACAGGGTTTTGGTGAGACCACACCTGGAGTACTGTGCACAGTTAAGGTCACCTGATCTAAGGAAGGATATACCTGTCTTGGAGGCGGTGCACCGAAGGTCTATTAGGTTGATTACTGGGATGAGAGGGCTGTACTATGCAGAGAGATGATGTAGAATGGGCCTATACTCTCTGGAGATTAAAAGAATGAGAGGTGATCTCATTGAAACATATAAGATTCTGAAGGGGATTGACAGGGTAGATCTGCCGCTGCCATGACACAGTTGGAGAGACAGCACTTCCCCGAGATAGGATCACAATCGTGATTAAGTTAATTCTAAGGAAGGAAACAAACAGGGAAATTATACAATAGCAAAATACTACGGATGCTGGAAATCTGAAATAAAAACAGAAAATGCTGGAAAAACTCAGCAGGCCAGGCAGCATCCATGGAGAGAGAAACAGAGTTAACGTTTCAGGTCGAAGACCTTTCATCAGAATTGGAAAAAAGCAGGAAATGGAACAGATTTAAAAACAAGTTTAGGGGCTGGGAAATGGGTGAAGGGATGAAAGATCAGAAGGGACGGTCTGTGATAGGATGGAAGGCAGGAGAATTAAAGAAGCATTAAGAGATATTCAAGGCAAGAGGAGATGGTACTGGGACAGGTTAAGAAACAAAGGGTGGCTCTAGGTGAAGTGTGAATTGTGCTGGCAGAATGAAAGACAGCTGCCATGTGGGAGGGAAAATAAAGGAAAAGGACAAAGAAAAAGTGTGGATAAAAAATATAAATATGATAGGGGCCGAGGTTATGGTCTGAAATTGTTGAACTCTATGTTGAGTCCAGAGGGCTGTAAAGTGCCTAACCGAAAGGTGAGGTGCTGTTCCTCGAGCTTACGCTGAGCTTCCGTGGAGCAATGCAAGAGGCCGAGGACAGTGAGGTCTGAGTGGGAATGGAGTGGTGAATTAAAGTGACAGGCGACCAGAAGCGCGGGGTCCCCCTTACAGACTGAATGGAGGTGTTCCGCAAAGCAGTCACCCAATCTGCGGCTAGTCCCTCCAATGTAGAGGGAAATTATACGTCAGGATTGGAGCAAAAGTGACAGTTTGATGGCATTTGAGTGAAAATTGCAGCTTTGTTACTGCATCCAGTGCTGGGATCGAATAATTTGAGCTATGACAGGACTGTGTGCTGGAGCCCGGGAAAAAAAATTAACTGCATAAAGTAAAGCATCAGTAATATCAGGTATATAGTAAAGCAGAAAATAAATCATAATGGAAGGGGGTTATTCTTTACGCCAGTTGATAAATGTAATTCCTGCCCCTACAGGAAGTTTCCCATAATGCACAGTCTTAGGTTCAGTTCTCACCCTGGATCTGGTGGCCTGTCACTTTCATTCACCGCCCCATTCCCACTCAGACCTCACCGTCCTCGGCCTGTTGCATTGCTCCATGGAAGCTCTACGTAAGCTCAAGGCACAGTACCTCATCTTTCGATTAGGCACTTTACAGCGTTCTGGACTCAACATAGAATTCAACAATTTCAGATCATAACCTTGGCCCCTATCAAGGTTATGCTACTGCTGAGAGTTTGGTAAGTGAGAGAGTTCGGGCAAGTGGGTAGTGAGGGGCTGTATTTGTCTTTCTTTTTAAAACCTTCATAAGTTGGTAAGTTCTTTTAATTGGAGGTGTGATCTTCACCTAGAAGAGGGGCAGAGGGTCTTTAAATAAAATTATTAAATGTAACTAATTGCATAGAATGGGAGAGCAGGTGATGTGTTACTGCTGCGAAATGTGGGAGCTGGTGGACACCATTGTTGCTCACGGTGATTACATTTGCGGTAAGTGTTTGATGCTAGAGGAACTCCGGCACAGTGTTGATGTGCTTGAGGCCGAGCTTCAGACACTGCGACACATCAGGGAGGGGGAGAGTTACCTGGACTCTATGTTTCAGGAGGTAGTCACACCTTTGAGATTAATTAATTCAGATGTAGTCCGTAGTCAGGGACAGGATGGTGTGACTAGGAGTGAGGCAGGTACGGGGATCCAGGGGGTAGCTTTGGAGGAGCCGCAGCCCTTGCACTTGTCCAATAGGTTTGAGGCTCTTACTCCGTGTGGATGGGAATGGGGACTGCAGGGAGGATGAGCAACCTGGCCACAGCACCGTGGAACGGGGGGACATTCAAGTGGGGGGAGTTAAAAGAAATGCTGTAGTGGTAGGGGATAGTATCATTAGGGGGATAGATAGGATTCTTTGCAGCCAAGAGCGAGAGTCCCGAAGGCTGGGTTGCCTGCCCGGTGCCAGGGTTAAGGACATCTCATCTGGGCTGGAGAGAAACTTGGAGTGTGAGGGGGAGGATCCAGTTGTGGTGGTCCATGTTGGTACCAATGACATAGATAAGACAAGGAAAGAGGTTCTGCTGAGGGAGTTTGAGCAGCTAGGGGCCAAATTTAAAAGCAGAACCACAAGGGTAATAATCTCTGGATTACTACCTGAGCCACGAGCAAATTTGGCTAGTCTAAATAAAATTAGAGAGTTAAATGCGTGGCTCAAAGACTGGTGTGGGAGAAATGGGTTTTGCTTCTTGGGACACTGGCATCAGTACTGGGACGGGAGAGAGCTGTTCCATTGGGATGGACTTCACTTGGCCAGTGCTGGGACTAGAATCCTGGTGAATCGAATAACTAGGGCTGTAGAGAGGACTTTAAACTAATTAGTCTGGGGGAGGTATTAAGAGAGCAAAAAATAAAAATGACAGCGGATAAGGCAATAGAGCAAGGTAGCAGGGGAATTAAAAGCAGAGCAGGTCAGGAAGGGACTGAATGTATAAAGATAAAGATAAAGTAGTAAAAGGGGTAAAAGCAGGAATAAATTGTCACAACACATATTTGAAAATTCTTTATCTGAATCCACGCAGCATTCATAACAAAATAGATGAGTTGACGGTTCAAATAACTACACATGGTTTTGACCTGGTGGCCATTGCAGAAACATGGCTGCAAGGTGACCATGACTGGGAACTAAACATACAGGGGTATTTGACAATTAGGAAGGACAGACAGGAAGGAAAGGGAGGTGGGTTTGCTATGTTAATCAAGGATGGAATTACTGCAAAAGTCAGAAATGATATTGGGTCAAAGGATCAGGATAGTGAAACAGTTTGGGTGGAGATAAGGAATAATAAGGGGAAAAAGTCACTAGTGGGTGTAGTCTATAGGCTTCCTAACAGTTGCAACTCTGTTGGTCGGAGTATAAATCAGGAAATAGTTGGGGCTTGTAATGAGGGAACAGCTATAATCATGGGGGATTTTAACTTTCATATTGACTGGACAAATCAATTTGGGCATGGCAGCCTTGAGGAAGAGTTCATAGAATGCATTAGGGACGGGTTCCTTGAGCAGTATGTAACTGAACCAACCAGGGCGCAAGCAATCTTAGATCTGGTCCTGTGTAATGACACAGGACTAATACAAAATGTCCTAGTAAAGGATCCCCTTGGAATGGGTGACCATGACATGGTTGAATTCCAAATTAAGTTGGAGGGTGAGAGAGTTGGATCTCAAACCAGCGTACCGAGCTTAAATAAAGGAGACTATGAAGGTATGAGAGTAGAATTGACTAAAGTGGATTGGGAAAATAGATTAAAGTGTAGGACAGTACAAGAGCAGTGATCTACATTCAAGGAGATATTTCACAACTTTCAAGAAAAATATATTCCACTGAGGGAAAAGGGGAGTAAAAGAAAAGATAGCCATCGTAAAGTAATAAAGGATAGTATCCAACTGAAAACAAGGGCATATAAAGTAACCAAATCTAGTAGGAGGATAGAAGATTGGGAAGCATTTAAAAGCCAGCAAAGAATAACTAAAAGATTAAATAAGAAAGGGAAGATAGATTATGAAAGTAAACTCGCAAAAAATATAAAAGCGGATAGCAAAAGTTTCTACAGTTATATAAAAAGAAAAATGGTGGCTAAAGTGAACGTTGGTCCCTTAGAGGATGAGACAGGGAAATTACTGGTGGGGAACATGGAGATGGCAAAAACGCTGAACCAATATTTTTTATCAGTCTTTACAGTCGAGGACTCTAAAAATATCCCAGCACTGGACAAACAGGGGGCTATGGGGGGGAGGAGCTAAAGACGATTAAAATCACTAAGGAGGTGGTACTCGGTAAAATAATGGGACTTAAGGCGGATAAATCCCCCGGACCTGATGGCTTGCATCCTAGGGTCTTGAGAGAAGTAGCGGTAGGGATTGTGGATGCATTGGCGATTATTTTCCAAAACTCCCTGGACTGAGGAAAGTTCCCGGCAGATTGGAAAACTGCTAATGTAATGCCCTTATTTAAGAAGTGAAGTAGACAAAAGGCTGGAAACTATAGACCAGTTAGCCTAACATCTGTGGTTGGTAAAATGTTGGATTCCATTATTGAGGAAACAGTAACAGGGCATTTAATAGGACAGAATCAGCATGGTTTTGTGAAGGGGAAGTCATGTTTGACAAATTTGCTCGAAATTTTTGAGGAAGTAACATACAGGGTGGATAAAGGGGAACCAGTGGATGTGGTATATTTGGACTTCCAAGAGGCATTTGACAAGGTGCCACATAAAGATTACTGATCAAGATAAAAAATCACGGGATTCGGGGTAATATACTGGCATGGGTGGAAGATTGGCTATCTAACAGAAAACAAAGAGTTGGGATAAATGGTTCGTTCTTAGGCTGGCAATCAGTAACTAGTGGTGTTCCGCAGGGGTCAGTGCAGGGACCTCAACTCTTTACAATCTATATTAGCGATTTCGAGGAAGGGGCCGCGTGCAATATATCCAAGTTCGCCGATGATACAAAGATGGCAGGGAAAGCAGTGAGTGAGGAGGGCATAAAGAACCTGCAAAAGGACATAGAGAGGTGAAGTGAGTGGGCAGAGACTTGGCAGATGGAATATAATACTGGAAAGTGTGAGGTTATGCACTTTGGCAGAAAAAATCAAAGATCAAGTTATTATCTAAATGGAGAAAAACTGCAAATTGCTACAGTACAAAGGGATCTGCGGGTCCTGGTGCATGAAACACAAAAAGTTAGTATGCAGGTGCAGCAGGTGATCAGGAAGCCCAATGGAATCTTGGCTTTTATTGTGAGGGGGATGGAGTATAAAAACAGGGAAGCCTTGCTGCAGTTATACAGGGTATTGGTGAGGCCACACCTGGAATACTGCGTGCAGTTTTGGTTTCCATATTTAAGAAAAGATATACTTGCTCTCGAGGCAGTTCAGAGAAGGCTCACTTGGTATTCCTGAGATGAGGGGGTTGACATATGAGGAAAGGTTAAGTAGATTGGGCCTCTACTCATTGGAGTTCAGAAGAATGAGAGGCGTCTTATCGAAACACATAAGATTGTGAGCAGACTTGATCAGATGGATTCGGTGAGGATGTTTCCGCTGATGGGTCAGACTAGAACTAGGGGGCATAATCTTAGAATAAGGGGCTGCCCTTTCGAAACTGAGATGAGGAGAAACTTCTTCACTCAGAGGGTGGTGAATCTATGGAACTTGCGACCCCAGAGAGCTGTGGAAGCTGCAACATTAAATAAATTTATAACGGAGATAGACATTTTCCTAGCAGATGAGGGAATTAGGGGTTATGGGGAGATGGCAGGGAAGTGGACGTGAGTCTAGATTCAGATCACCCATGATCCTATTGAATGGCGGAGCAGGCCCGAGGGGCCGTATGGCCTACTCCTGCTCCTACTTCTTATGTTATGTTTATCACATATCTATATATATTTTCTTCTTTTTTTTATCCATACATTTTGTTTTTTCTTCCCTCCCTTCAGCTGTCCTTCATTCTACCAGCACAATTCACAGCCCATCTGGAGGCATCCTTTGTTCCTCAACCTGTCCCATTTCCACCTCCCCTTGTCTTGAATATCTCTTAATGTCTCTCAATGTCTCTCAATCTCTCCTGCTTTCTATCCTATCACTGACCTTCCCTTTTGTTCTTTCATCCCCTCCCCCTTTTCCCAGCCCCCAAACTTGCTTTCCAATTTCCTGCTTTTTTCCAGTTCTGACGAAAGGTCATCGACCTGAAACGTTAACTCTGTTTCTCTCTCCACCGATGCTGCCTGGTCTGCTGAGTTTTTCCAGTGTTTCCTGTTGTTATTTTGGATTTCCAGCATCCGCAGTATTTTGCTTTCAGGTTAGAAGTTGGTTGGTCCAATCGGCCTCACTGCCCCAGGCTTAGTAATGTACAAAACAACAACAACAGAGGCAGGATTCCTGCTGGACCAGTGCAATTAGCCAAATACGATTTTCCCTTAACAAATGCAAGCTGACTTTCATCTATTAGCCCATACTTTACCAAATCCAATTAATTTTCTCCTGGATTATTGCCCTTAAAGTTTTCCCCACCACCGATGTTAGGCTGACTGGTCTGTAATTGCAGGCTTTATCACTCTCCACTTTTTTGAACAGGGTTATAACATTTATTATACTCCAGTCCTCTGGCACCTTCCCCATTTCTCAGGAAGGTTGGAAGCCAGTGACCAGATCTTCCCCAATTTCCACGTTTACTTCACTCAGTAACCTAGATCCCATCTGGCCCACATTCCAATCCTTCCCTTGTCTGAGCCAGGCTTCCGTTATTGCCACCATATCATAATCCCATGTGGTAATTTTTACCTGCAGCTCAACAACCTTATTGACTGCGTTCTGTGTATTTTCACACATGTACTCTGAATCCCAACTTGTCTGCCTCTCATTTCCCCTTCTCTGATCCCTCCTATTTCAGAGCTACTCATTATTCTAAAGCTGTTTGCCACTCCCAGTCCTCTGTGTACCTCTGTGTCTCTCCTATCCATTGCGTCATCTCGGTGCCCCTCCCCCACAAAATTAGTTTACATCCTCACTCATAGCACTCGTCAACCTCCGCGCAAAGTCATTGGTCCCAGCCCGATTGAAATGCTACCCGTCCATTTTGTACAGCTTGCTCCTGCCCCAGAACTGGCCCCAATCCCCGAGGAATGTGACACCGTTTCTCCTGCACAGTTTCTCCAGCCACCATCATTCTGCCTTTTTTTACTGTCCCCACCCTCACTGGCATGTGACACTGGGAGTAATCCAAAGATTTCCACCTTTGAGGTCCTGCTCTATACCTTCCTCCCTAGCTCCTGAGTCTCGGACTGCAGGACCTCAACCCTTTCCTTCCCTCATTCCAACATGGAGCACGGCTTCTGGCTGCTCCCCTTCCCCCCGTGGAATTTCCTGCTCTCGTTCTGTGACATAATTTACCCTGGCACCAGAGAGGCCACAGACCATGCGAGACTCACGTTGGCATTTGCAGAAACGCCTGTCTGTCCCCTGACTATTAAATCGCCCACAGCCACTGCATTCCTACACTTCGCTGTGCCCCCCATGCAGTCATTTGTCCCACGATGCTGTCGATGTGATCTGGACTGTACACCTTCCAGGTGTCGTCACTCTCACCGGTATTCAGCACTGAAAACCGGTTTAGTTGCTCAGTCGAAGTCCCTGACCTTGTGTTACTAAATATAAAACCAGAAAATGCTGGAAATACTCAGCAGGCCAGGCAGCATCTGTGGAGAGAGAAACAGAGTTAAAGTCTCAGGTCGATGACCTGTCATCAGAACTGGACAAAGTGAGACAGATTTAAGCAGGTACAGAGGCAGGGAAAGGGGAGGGGAGGAAAGAACAAAAGGGAAGGTCTGTGATAGGATGGAAGGCAGGAGAGATTAAATGATAAAAGAGATGATGGTGCAAGGCAACAAAAGATGGGTCTAGAGGAGCAATAAATGGCAACAGCAGAACCATTACCAGCACCTGCTGTCTGAATAAATGGGAGTAGTGATTATGATCTGAAATTGTTGAACTCAATGTTGAGTTCAGAAGGGTGTAACATGCCTAATCAAAAGAGGAGGTGCTGTTCCTTGAACTTCTGTTGTGCTTCATTGTGCCGAGGACAGAGAGGTCAGAGTGGGATGGAGAATTAAAATGGCAAGCAACCAGAAGCTGAGGGTCATGCTTGCGGACTGAATGGTGGTGTTCAGCAAACTGAGCAGTCAATCTATGTTTTGTCTCCCCACTGTAGAGGAGATCGCCCTGTGAGCAGTGAATACCGTATACTAAATTGAAAGAAGTAGAAGTAAATCTCTGCTTCACATGGAAGGAGTGTTTGGGGTCCTGGATGTTGGGAAGGGAGGAGGTGAAAGGGCAGATGATAAATCTTAGTTTTCTTTTGTATTAATATTGTTCCATATGCTGTGTCTCTATAAGTATTTATAAGCAGTATGTTTGCATTCCAGCGCAATATGTAACCTCATGGCCCGGCATATCACTCACTCTACCATTACCAACAAGTCAGGGGACCAACCCTGGTTCAATAACGTGTGTAGAAGAGTATGTGGGGAGTAGCAGCAGGCACACCTTAAAATGCGGTGCCAACATGGGGAAGCTGCAACACAGGTCTACATGCATGCTAAAAAGCGGAAGCAGCATGCTATAGAGAGGGCTAAGCGATCTCACAATCAATGGATCAGATCAAATCTCTGCAGTCCTGCCACATCGAGTCATGAATGGTGGTGGACCATCAAGCAACTAAGGGGAGCAGGAGGCTCCATCAATATCCCCATCCTCAATAATGCTGGAGCCCAGCACGTGAGTGCAAATGACAATTCTTATGCGTTTGCAACCATCATCAGCCAGAAGTGCCGGGTGGATGATTTATATCGGTCTCCTCCTGAGGTACCCAACCATCACAGAGCCAGTTTTCAGCCAATTCGATTCACTCCATGTGAATATCAAGAAGCGGCTGAGTGCACTGGATACAGCAAAGCATGTGGGATCTGACAACATCTCAGCTGTCGTGCTAAACACTTAAGCTACAGAACTAGCCACACCTCCAGCCAAGCTGTTCCAGTACAGCTATAATACAGGCATCTATCCGACAATGTGAAAAACTGCCCAGGTATGTCCTATGAACAAAAAACAGGACAAATCGAAACCAGCCAATTACTGCCCCATCAGTCTATTCTCAATCATCAGCAAAGTGATGGAAATTGTCGTTGACACTGCTACCAAGCAGCACTTACTCACCAATAACCTGCTCACTGATGCCCAAGTTGGGTTTTTGCAAGGACCACTCGGCTCCAGACCTCACTATAGCCTTGCTCCAAACATGGAGAAAAGAGCTGAATTCCGGAGGTGAGGTGAGAGTGTCTGCCCTTGACATCAAGTTAGCAGTTGACTGAGTGTGGCATCAAGAGCCCTTGTAAAACTGAAGTCAATGGGAATCTGGGGGAAAACTCTCCACTAGCTGGAGTCACACCTAGCACAAAGGAAAATGGTTCTGGTGGTTGTAGGTCAATCATCACAGCCCCAGCACATCGCTGCAGGACTTCCTTAGGGCAGTGTCCTAGGCCCAAACATTATCAGCTGCTTCATCAGTGACCTTCCCTCCAGCATAAGGTCAGAAGTGGGAATGTTCGCTGATGACTGCACAGTGTTCAGTGCCATTCACAACTCCTCAGATAATGAAGCAGTCCATGCCCGCATGCAGCAAGACCTGGATGACATTCCGGCTCGGGCTGATAAGTGGCAGGTAACATTCGTGCCACACAAGTGCCAGGCAATGACTTTCTCCAACAAGCAAGCATCGAAACACCACCCATTGACATTCAGCGGCATTCCCATCGCCGAATCCCCCACCATCAATATTGTGGGGGGGTCAACATTGAGCAGAAAATTAACTGGACCAGCCACATTAATACCGTGGTAAAAAGAGCAGGTCAGAAGCTGGGTATTCTGTGGTGCGTGTCTCACCTCCTGACTCCCCAGAGCATTTCCACCATCTACAAGACAGAAGCCAGGAGTTTGATGGAATACACTCCACTTGCCTTGATGTGTTTAGCTCCAACAACTCTCAAGAAGCTTGAAACCAACCAAGACAAAGCAGCCTGCTTGATTGCCAGCCCATCCACCACCTTAAACATTCACGCCCTCCACCATACCGTGGCTGCAGTGTGTACCATCTCCAAGATGCACTGAAGCAACTCACCAAGGCTTCTTCGGCAGCACCTCCCAAACCCGTGACCTCTTCCACCTAGAAGGACAGGGGCATCAGGCACAAGGGAACAGCACCACCTCCAAGTTCCCCACCAAGTCATATACCATCCTGACTTGGAAGTATATCGCCATTCATTCATCGTTGCTGGGTCAAAATCCTGGAACTCCCTCCCTATCAGCACCGCAGCATACCTTCACCACACGGACTGCAGTGGTTCAAGAAGGCTGTTCACCACCACCTTATCAAGGGATACTAGGGATGGGCAATAAATGCTGGCCTTGGTAGCGATGCCCACATCCCATGAATGATTTTAAAAAACAGACTCGAGGGGCTGAATTGCCTCCTCCTGTCACTATTAACAGTCTCAATGGTCTGACTGGCCTCCTCCTGTTCCTAAGTAACAGCCTTGAGGGTCTGATTGGGCCTCCTCCTAATCCTATGCAACAGGCTCAAGGGTCTGAATTGCCTCCTCTTGCTCCTATGTAACAGGCTCGAGGATCTGAATGGGCCTCCTACTTTTCCTATGCAGCAGTCTCGAGGAATTGAATGACGTTTTCCTGTTCCTATTGACAGTCTCCAGGGTCTGAATGGCCTCCTCTTGTTCCTATGGTAACAGGCTCGAGCGGCTGAATGGGCCTCTTCCTTTTCCTGTGAGGCAACTGAAGTTCAACCAAAAGCTTGAAATATGGAAGGAACTCAAAGTCTGCAGTTTTACAGCATTGCCTCCAGCCAGTGAGACTCCTTGTCTCTTGTCGAATCTCTGAACATCTGCCTCCCAGTGCACCTTGAAATCACTTAAAGGCAAATGGCCAGATTGGGAGAAAAGTGCCTGGTAGAGACTAAAGCTCTTCCAATTCTGCTTCAGAAATATTCCTTACCCTCACCCAATCTTGAAAGACAAGGGCAGCAGGTGCGTGGGAGCACCATCACCTCCAAGTTGCCCTCCGAGTCACAAACACCATCCTGAGTTGGTGATATATCGGCCGTTCCTTCATCGTCGCTGGGTCAAAGTCCCGGAACTCTCGGCCGAACAGCATTGTGGGAGCAGCTTCACTACATGGACTGCAGCGGTTCAAGAAGAAGGCCCACCACCATCATCTCCAGGGCAATTAGCGATGGGCAATAAATGTCGGCCTTGCCAGCGATGCCCACATCCCAAGAATAACTTAAAAAAAGAGGGAACCCAAGGTAGATTACTATTGAATCTGCTTCCAACACCCTTTCAGGCAGTACATTCCAGATCACAACAACTCCCCACAGGAAAATAATTCTTCTCCTGGTTCCACTGCCAATGACCTTAAACCTGTGTCCTCTGGTTACCGACCGACCCTATGCCAGTGGAAACAATTTCTCCTTATTTACTCGATCATTTTGAACACCTCTATTAAATCTCCCTTTAAACTTCTCTGCTCTAAGAAGAACAATCCCAGTTTCTCTAAGTCTCTCCGCATAACTCTTCGCTGGAACCATTCTGGTAAATAATCTCTGCACCTCTCTTAGTCCTTGGCATCCTTCCTAAAGTGTGTGGTGCCCAGAATTGGACACAATATTCCAGCTGGGGCCTAACCAGTGATATACAAAGGGTTTAGCAGGACCTCTTTGCTTTTGTGCTCTGTGCCTATATTTATAAAGCCCATTAACCTCCGTATGATTATTTCATCTTCTGGTCAATCTTGACCCTAGGGTGTCTCAAAAAGGGAAGGACTGCTCCTGATGAAGTTACCGAGGGCAATGTTTTGGAAACATGTTTTGCATTCCCCTCGTTGACATCCCACAGCCTGTTCCAGCAAAGTGACCGAACAACAGAGATAAAATAAACTGCGACTTAAGGGCAACCAGTAGCTGGATGGGTCTGTGAAAGTATGAACCTTGAAGCCCTGGAAATCCACATAGCAGTAATACACAGAACTGTCATCCGGACTGAGATTGTTGAAACTCAAACAACAATTCATCTGCTCCAGATCTCCACCCAAGACTGAAACAAAAGAATGAAAGCAGATTCAATAGTCACTTTCAAAAATCACGATGGGCCGAATGCACTCCTTCTGTGCTGTATGATTCTATGATTCTATATCTGCTCACTCTATGATTGAAGGACAAATCTGTTCCCTTTCATTAAGTGGTTGCTCTCTCAATCCAAGGGCTAGAATGAATCCAATTTCCTGAATAGCTCAGAAAGTAAATTGTAACTGATAGCAAGCGGAGAAAGGTTGAAATGTTTCATGTAGTGCTTCTCACAATCTTCCTTGGATTACAGATCCACCATGATCAAATTGAATGACAGAACAGGCTCGAGGGGCTGAATGGCCTCCTCCTGTTCCCATGATTGACCAGGGAATAGAAAATGAAATCTGGAATGTTCATTTCAATTGAATTGTTAGAGAAAGACAAGTGGACATGGGTTCAAACTGGTAGAAGACAAATTTAGGGCTGAAGCCAGCAAACTCTTTACACAATGAGTGATCGACACTTGGAATGAACTCAAGGATAGAGTAGGGGAAACATTTCTGGCATCATTTACTGAAAGACTGGTGGCTGCAATGGCGGGAGTGTAGGATCTCTCTCGATGGCTGAATGTCTGATCCGTAATTATCCTGTGATCCTGTGTTTGCAGCTCAGAGCTGAGAACTAAACAGATCATAGTTTTACTAACATTGGGTCAATTGCTCAGCGAATTACCTGAGACCCCCATCACATACACTCACTCTCAGTCTCACACACACAAACCCTCACACACATTCACTCTCAGTCTCACACACACACAAACACTCACACACAGACACACTCTTTCACCCAAATACACACTCACACAGACACACTTATACACACTCATATGAACTGTAATGTTTTCATGAAAGTTTGAAAAGTTGTGAGACTGTCGATAATGAAGGTGCTAATGATGTACAAGCTGTACGGAGCTCTGCAATTCACACCTTGATCTGACCTGTGAGAGTTCTTATGGGCCAAGCAGCTTCTGCAGTTTAACCTTACTGCTAACTCTTACACCCCTTCTGCCCCGAGCTTGGACAATGTTGCTGTCAATGTATATTACATAATACATCGGGACTGTGAGGTAATCCTGGGAATTTATCAGATCTGTTGCTTGTACAGACTCAAATGGTTATTCTCTGCCTGCTTTTTCCCTTCTGTCTCCTATTTGACCCTGAGCTGAGCTTCCGACCCCCATATCCTCTCAATCATCAAGACCGCCTACTTCCACCTCCGTAACATCGCCCGTCTCCGCCCCTGCCTCAGCTCATCTGCTACTGAAACCCTCATCCGAGCCTTTGTTCCTCCAGACACGACGATTCTAACGCTCTCCTGGCCGGCCTCCCATCTCCCCCTCTGTAAAGCTCAGCTCATCCAAAACTCTGCTGCCCCATATCGTACCTCGCACCAAGTCCGGTTCGCCCAGCACCCCTGTGCTCGCTGACCTACATTGGGTCCCAGTCTGGCAATGGCTAGATTTTAAAATTCTCATCCTTGTCTTCAAATCCATCAATTGCCTCGCTCCCCTCCCTCTCTGTAACCTCCTCCAGCCCTACAACCCTCCGAGAGCTCTGCCGTCCTACAATTCTGGCCTCTTGTGCATCCCCGATTTTCATCGCCCCACAATTGGCGGCCGTACCTTCAGCTGCCTCGGCCCCAAGCTCTGGAATTTCCTCCCTAAACCTCTCCGCCTCTCTCTCCTCCTTGAAGACACTCCTGTAAACCTACCTCTGACCAAGCTTTTGGTCACCTGTCACAATATCTCCTTATGTTAAAGTTTTGTCTGACCGACGCTCCTGTGAAGCACCTTGGGCCGTGTTTCTACATTAAAGGCGCTGTGTAAATGTAAGTTGCTGTTAGCTGGGGAATAAAATAGACAGGTGAACTATCTGAACAATGAAAATATCACATCTCTACAAACTGGGAGCCTGCAGGATTATTGGAGCTCTACCTGAAAAGGGGCAAGATTATCTGTTAACACTTGGAACAAAAATAACTGATAAAGGGATGTTTCAAATCCATCAGACCCTTTACAACACTGTGTGTGTGTGTGTGTGTGTGTGTGTGTGTGTGTGCTGTCTGCAATATTACTCATCAGCACTAGGGGGCGCTATTTGTGTAAAAATGCACATCTGTCGAAAAGGTCTCACCATTCGATCAGGATCTGCTTGAAGAGAGAACTTGCATTTATATAGCGCCTTTCTCAACCTCAGGAAGTCCCAAAGCGCTTTACAACTAATGAAGCACTTTTGAAAGGTGGTCACTGTAGTAGGAAGTGCGGCAGCCAATTTGCACACAGCAAGATGCCACAAACAGCAATGTGATAATGTCCAGATAATCTGATTGTTTATTGATGTTGGTTGGGGGGTATATTTTGGTCCCAGGATACCGGGGAGAACTCACCCTCCTCTTCTTCCAGATAGTGGCCGTGGAGTCTTTTACATCCACCTGAGAGGGCAGACGGAGCCTGGGTCTTGGATAGCTCCTGGGTGACAATAGAAGGGGAATAAACACAGGCAATGAGGCCCATCTAAGGCTGCAGGAAGCTTAGATTGCAGGTGAATAGAATGATAGAATCACAGAATAGTACAGCACAGAAGGAGGGAATTCAGCCCAGCGAGTCTGCACCGGCTCTTTCGAAGAGCAATCCAGTTAGTCCCACTTCCCCGCTCTTTCCCCATATCCCTGCAAATTGTTCTCCTTCAAGTATTTATCCAATTCTCTTTCGAAGGCTATGATTTAATCTGTTTCCACCGCCTCATCAGGAAGTGCATTCCAAATCCTAACCACTCGTTGTGTAAAGAAGTTTTTCCTCTTGTCGCCTCTGGTTCTTTTGCCAATCACCTTAAATCTGTGCCCTCTGGTTATCGGCCTTTCAGCCAGTTTCTCTTTATTTACTCTATGTAAACCCTTCATGATTTTAAACAACTCTATCAATTCTCCTCTTAGCCTTGTCTGCTCTAAGGAATAGTTAGAAGTTACTTTGTTTAATCCAGCAGGATGAGCCACTGACGTGTGGGGCTGCCCAGTGTGTTCGTTACTTTCTGTTACTACATGAAAACAAATCATACTCATTGAAATAAGTGAATCCGATTCACAAAGGTAACACCAGGGCTGAGAGGTTACAACGATCAGGAAAGATTGAACAGGCTGGGGCTCTTCTCTCTAGCAAAGAGAAGGCTGTGGGGTGACCTGATAGAGGTCTTTAAAATCAGCAAGGGGTTTGATAGTGTGGACGTAGAGAAGATGTTTCCACTTGTGGGCGCGTCCAGAACTAGGGGTCAAAAATATAATATAGCCACTAATCAATCCAAAGGAAGTTCAGGAGAAAAATATTTATCCAGAGAGTGGTGAGAATGTGGAATTTGCGACCACAGGGAGTAGTTGAGGTGAACAGCATAGACGTATTTAAGGGGAAGCTGCAGAAACAGATGAGGGAGAAAGGAATAGAAGGATATGCTGATAGGATTCGATTAGTTTAGATAGGCTGAGATGAAGAGGCGTTGGAGGAGGCTTGTGTGGACCTGTTGGGCCGAGTGGGCTGTTTCTGTGCTGTAAATTCTATGAATGTAATAACAACAACAACTTACATTCATATAGCGCCTCTAATGTAGGAAAACGTCCCAAGGTGCTTCACAGGAGCATTGACAAACAAAGTTTGATGCCGAGCCACATGAGGAGATAATAGGACAGGTGACCAAAACCTTGGTCAAAGTGGTGAGTTTTAAGGAGCGTCTTACAGGAGGAGAGCGAGGCGGAGAGGTTTAGGGAGGGAATTCCAGAGCTTAGGACCTCGGCAGCTGAAGGCACGGCCACCAATGGTGAAGCGATGGAAATCAGGGATACACAAGAGGCGAGAATTGAAGGAGAGCAGAGATCTCGGTGGGTTGAAGGGCTGGAGGAGGTTACAGAGATAAGGAAGGGCAAACCATGGAGGGATTGGAAAACAAGGAGGAGAATTGTAAAATCGAGGCGTGGATCAACCAGGAGCCAATGTAGGTCAGCGATCACAGAGGGGATGGGTGAATGGGATTTGGGGCGAGTTATTATACTGGCAGCAGAATTTTGGATGATCTTAAGTATAAGGAGGGTGGAAGATGGGAGGCCGGCCTGGAGAACTTTGGAAGAGTTCAGTCTGGAGATAACAAAGGCATGGATGATGGATTCAGCAGCAGGTGAGCTGAGTTGGTGTGGAGACGGGTGATGTTACAGAGGTGGACGTAGGCGGTCCTGGTGATGGAGCAGATATCTGGTCAGTAGCTCATCGCTCCAGGGACTTGAGCACATAAATCTAGGCTGTGCAGTGCTGAGGGAGTGATGCACTGTCAGAGCTGCCGCCTTTCCGATGAGGCTCTTTTGCCCACACTCCGATCCCTGGTGGCCCCGTTGGGCCCCGGGTCGCACTGCGCAAGACCCCTCCCCTTTAAGAATGTGACACAGCGCCACCTAGTGCCGCGATATTCACTCGCAGCGCCCCAAGAGGGAGGCAGCATCGCTTCCAGTAGCATCCCGCTTCCCTATTGCGGCGCTATCGATGAAATTCGGCCATGGGGGTGCTAAATTTTTCGGGGCGCTAGAAGTAGCGAAGTTAGTGTCCCAAAGGGGGCATGACTTAATTTATCCCCCAATGTCTTTCTTTCTTTTACTGTAAGGCAACAAGTGCCCTGGGCAGAGCCCAGTCTCCGCCCATTAGAATTCCCACCTAATGTGAGTACTTTTAATTTGATTTTAAAAAATCCTGCATTTTGCTATTGATCCAAAATAAACCGAATGTCCTGTTCCGCAATTCAGAATGCTGCAATGTCAGAGGGGCAGTCCTGAGGGAGCGCTGCATTGTTGGAGTGGCAGATTTTCGAAGCAGATTAGTAAGAGCGTTGCTCCCGATCTGGCCACTTGCTCTTCAGTGATCTGGAAGTGCACTGTGAGGCAGATGTTCAGAGGTTCCACCAGAGACAATGGGCCTCACCGCTTGGAGGCAATGGTGTAAAATGGAGGTGAGGGATTTTACAATGTGTGAAATGAGCACAGTGTTCTCATTACAAGGACTGTTGTTGTTTCACCTGTTGTTGAGATCTGTGGGAATAATTTTGACAATTGCTGCATTAAACATCCTGAAACTTGAGTTCCTCACATATTTCTGGCTTTTGGCTGCACTTCAGTTGCCTCATCGGAACAGGAGGAAGCCATTTAGCCCCTCGAACCTGTTCCAGCCGTGCCTCAGTGGGCAGCACCCTCGCCTCTGAGTCAGAAGGTTGCGGGTTCAAATCCCACTCCAGGGACTTGAGCACAAAAATCTAGGCTGATACTCCAGTGCAGTGCTGAGGGAGTGCTGCACTGTCGGAGGTGCCGTCTTTTGGATGAGACATTAAACCAATGCCTCGTCTGCTCTCTCAGCTGGAGGTAAAAGTTCCTCTGTCACTAGTTGAAGAAGAACAGTGGAGATATCCCTGGTGTCTGAGACAATATTTATCCCACAATCAAAATCACTAAAACAGATTATCTGGTCATTATCACATTGCTGTTATTGAGAGCTTGATGTGCACATACTGGCTGCCATTTTTCCTACATAACAACAGTGATTAAAGATCAAAAAGCACTTCATTGGCTGTAAAGCGCTTTGGGACATCTGGTGATCGTGAAAGGTAATATATTTCTTTAAAAAGGAACAGGAGGATGTCCAATCAGTCCCTCGAGCCTGTTACACATAAATAGGAGGAGGCCCATTCAGCCCCTCGAGCCTGTTACACAGGAACTTGAGGAGGCCCATTCAGCTCCTCAAGCCTGTTATAGAGGAACAGGAGGAGGCCCATTCAGCCCCTCGAGCCTGTTACACAGGAACAGGAGGAGGCCCAATCAGACCTTCGAGCCTGTTACACAAGAACAGGAGGAGGCCCATCCAGCCCTTCGAGCCTGTTATATAGGAATAGGAGGCGGCCCATTCAGCCACTCAAGCCTGTTACACAGGAAGAGTAGGAGGCCCATCCAGCCCCTCGAGCCTGTTATATAGGAACATGAGGAGGCCCATTCAGCCCCTCAAGCCTGTTACACAGGAGCATAAGGAGGCCCATTCAGCCCCTCGTGCCTGTTACACAGGATCAGGAGGAGGCCCATTCAGCCCCTCGAGCCTGTTACACAGGAACAGGAGCAGGCCTAATCAGCCCCTTGAGCCTGTTACACTGGAAAAGGAGGAGACCCATTCAGCCCCTCGAGCCTGTTGCACAGGAACAGGAGGAGGCCCATTCAGCCCTCTCAAGCCTGTTATATAGGACCAGGAGGAGGCCATTAAATCTCTCGAGCCTGTTATACAGGAATAGGAGGAGGCCCATTCAGCCCCTCGAGCCTGTTACGTAGGACCAGGAGGAGGCCATTAAACCTCTTCTGTCAGTTGTATAGGAACAAGAGTAGGCAATTCAGCCCTTCGAGGATGTTACATAGGAACAGGAGGTGGTAACTCAGCCTTCGAGAATGTTACATAGGAGCAGGAGGTGACCATCTAGTCCATTGAGCCTTTGACCCAGGCCATTCAGCCCTTTGGGCTTGTTGCATCTTAACAGGAGGAGTCTCATCCAGCCCCTTAAGGCAGTTGCATAGGAACAGGAGGAGGCAATTCAGCACTTAGAGCCTGTTGCATACGACACATGATTAGACCAATCAGCCCTTTGGGCCTGTTGCATAGGAACAGAAAGTGTCCCATTCAGCACTTCGAGCCTGTTAAATAGGAACATGATAGGCAATTCATCCCCTCAAGACAGAAAAAACGGAACAGGAGGAGGCCATATAGTTGCCCTTCGCCTGTTACAATGGAACAGGAGGAGGACATACAGCTGGTCTTAGCCTGTTACAATGGAACAGGAGGAGGCCATTCAGCTGCCCTTAGCCTGTTACAATGGAACAGGAGGAGGCCATTAAGCTGAACTTAGCCTGTTACAATGGAACAGGAGGAGGCCATACAGTCCATCGAACCTGTTACATAGGAACAGCAGGTGACACTTAGCCAATCGAGACTGTTGCATAGGAATAGGAAGAGATACTTTCAGCACTTCAAGGCTGGTACATAGGTACAGGAGCCGGCCATTCATCCCCTTGAGTCTGTTAAAAAGGAGCAGGATGTGGCCAGTCAGCCCCTCGGGCCTGTTACACAGGAACAGCAGGAGGCCCATTCAGCCCCTCGAGCCTGTTGCACAGGAACAGGAGGAGGCCCATTCAGCCCCTCGAGCCTGTTACACTGCAACAGGAGGAGGCCCATTAAGCTCCTCAAGCCTGTTGCACAGGAACAGGAGGAGGCCCATTCTGCACTCTGAAGCCTGTTATATAGGACCAGGAGGAGGCCATTAAACCTCTTGTGCCAGTTGTTTAGGAACAGGAGTAGGCCCAATAAGCATCTCGAGCCTGTAGCATATGAACAGGAGTTGGTTGCTGCAGCCCCTCGAGCCTGTTGTTAGGATCAGGAGTTGGTCCATTCAGTCCCTCGAGACCATAGCACAGAAAAAGGAGAATACCATACAGTCCCCTTGAGCCAGTTATATAGGAATATGATTAGGGCATTTAGCCCCTCGAGACTGTTACTTAGGAACTGGAGGTGACCATTTAGTTCATCGAGCCTGTTACATAGGTGCAGGAGTAGGCCATTCAGCCCCTTGGGCGTGTTTCATAGGATCAGGAGGAGGCCAACCAGCCCCTCAAGCCTGTTACATTGGTAACGCAGGAGGCCATTCAGTCCCTTGAACTGATGCATAGGAACATGATTAGGCCATTCTGCCCCTCGAGCATGTTGCATAGGAACAGGGGGAGGCCATTAAGCCACTCGATCCTGTTACATAGGGTCCAAAGATGTGCGGGTTTAGGTTGATTGGCTATGATAAATTGACCCTTAGTGTTAGGGGGATTAAATACGTGGGGTTACGGGGATAGGGTGGGATATGTGTTGGTGTAGGGGTTACGGGGATCGGGTGTGATATGTGTCGGTGCAGGCTCGATGGGCCGAAATGGCCTCTATCTGCACTGTGGGGTTTCTGTGATTTCTGTGAAGAGGAGGCCTTTCAGCCCCTTGAACCTGTTGCATAGGAACAGGAGGCCATAGAAACTCTCAAGACTGTTGCATAGGAATAGGAAAAGTCCATTCAGCCCCTCAAGGCTGTTGCATAGGAACAGGAGGAGGACCATTCAGCTCCTCGAGCCTATAAAATAGAAACAGGTGGAGATTGTTTAGTCACTGGATCCGGTTGCTTAGGATCAGGAGTAGGCCCATTCAACCGATCAAGCATGTTGCATAGGAACAAGAGGAGGGCATTCAGCCTCTCAAGCCTGTTACATTGGAAAAGGAGGAGACCATTCAGCCCCTTGAGCCTGTTACATAGGACCAGGAGGAGGCCATTAAACCTCTCCTGCCAGTTGTATAGGAACAGGAGGAGGCAATTCAGTCCTTTGAGAATGTTTCATAGGAACTGGAGGAGGTAATTCAGCCCTTCGAGAATGTTACATAGGAACAGGAGGTGGCCATCTATTGCATCGAGCCTCTGACATAGGCCATTCAGCCCTTTGGGCCTGTTGCATCGTAACAGGAGGAGGCCCATCCAGCCCCTTGAAGCAGTTGCATAAGAACAGGAGGAGGCAATTCAGCACTTCGAGCCTGTTGCATATAACACATGATTAGGCCAATCAGACCTTTGGGCCTGTTGCACAGGAACAGAAGGTGTCCCATTCAGCACTTCGAGCCTGTTAAATAGGAACATGAGGAGGCAATTCATCCCCTCGAGACTGATACAGTGGAACAGGAAGAGGCCATACAGCTGTCATTAGCCTGTTACAATGGAACAGGAGGAGGTCATGCAGCTGCCCTTAGCCTATTACAATGGAACAGGAGGAGGCCATACAGCCCATCGAACCTGTTACATAGGAACAGCAGGTGGCCAATTAGCCAATCGAGACTGTTGCATAGGAATAGGAAGAGATCCTTTCAGCACTTCGAGGCTGGTACATAGGTACAGGAGCCGACCATTCATCCGCTCGAGCCTGTTAAAATGGAACAGGATATGGCCAGTCAGCCCCTCGGGCCTGTTACACAGGAACAGGTTGAGGCCCATTCAGCTCCTCGGGCCTGTTACACAGGAACAGGAGGAGGCCCATTCAGCTCCTCGATCCTGTTGCACAGGAACAGGAGGATTCCCATTCAGCTCCTCGAGCCTGTTATATAGAAACAAGCAGAGGCCCATTCAGCCACTCGAGCCTGTTACACAGGATCAAGAGGATGCCCATTCAGTCCCTCGAGCCTGTTACACTGGAACAGGAGGAGGCCCATTCTTTCCCTCGAGCCCATTCCACTGGAACAGGAGGAGGCCCATTCAGTCCCTCGAACCTGTTACTCTGTAACAGGAGGAGGCCCATTAATCTCCTCGATCCTGTTGCACAGGAACAGGAGGAGGCCCGTTCTGCACCCTGAAGTCTGTTATATAGTACCTGGAGGAGGCCATTAAACCTCTCGTGCCAGTTGTATAGGAACAGAAGTAGGCCCAGTAATCATCTCCAGCCTGTAGCATATGAACAGGAGTCGGCTGATGCAGCCCGTCGAGCCTGTTGTTAGGATCAGGAGTTGGTCCATTCAGTCCCTCGAGACCATAGCACAGAAAAAGGAGAATGCCATACAGCCCCCTTGAGCCAGTTACATAGGAACATGATTATGCCATTTAGCCACTCGAGTCTGTTGCATAGGAACTGGAGGTGACCATTTAGTTCATCGAGCCTGTTACATAAGTGCAGGAGTAGGCCATTCAGCCCCTTGGGCGTGTTGCATAGGATCAGGAGGAGGCCAACCAGCCCCTGAAGCCTGTTACATTGGAAAAGCAGGAGGCCATTCAGCCCCTTGAACTGATGCATAGGAACATGATTAGGCCATTCAGCCCCTCGAGCCTGTTGTACAGGAACAGTTGGAGGCCATTAAGCCCCTCGATCCTGTTACATAGGAACAAGAGGAGGCCATTCAGCCCCTTGAAACTGTTGCATTGGAACAGGAGGCCATAGAACCTCTCAAGACTGTTGCATAGGAATAGGAAAAGTCCATTCAGCCCCTCAAGGCTATTGCATAGGAAAAGGAGCAGGACCAATCAGCTCCTCGAGATTGTTACAAAGGAACAAGAGGAGGCCATTCAGCCTCTCGAGCCTGTTACAAAGGAACAGGAGGAGGTCATAGAGCCTCTCGAGACTGTTGCATAGGAATAGGAGAAGTCCACTCAGCCCCTCAAGGCTGTTACATAGGAACAGGAGAAGGCCAATCAGCCCCTCAAAACTGTCACGAGGGAACAGGAGGAGGCCATCGTGCCACTGGAGCCTACTGCTTAGGAATAGGAATACTGCTTAGGAATAGGAATATGAAGAGGCCATTCAGACCCTTCAGGCTGTTACATAGGGAAAGGAGGAGGCCATTCAGCCCCTCGAGGCAGTTACGTAGGAACAGGAGGTGGCCAATTAGCCCATGGAGCCTGTAACATAGGAACAGGAGGAGGCTATGCAGCCCCTCGAGTCAGTTGTGTAGGAACAGGAGTAGGCCCAATAAGCATCCTGAGACTGTTGCCTAGGAACAGGAGGAGGACCATGCAGCCCCTTGAGCTGTTGCATAGGAAAAAAATGTCAATGAGCCCCGTGAGCTTGTTAAAAGGAACAGGAATAGGCCCAATAAGCATCTTGAGACTGTTGCATAGGAACACGAGGAGGACCAGCCAGCCCCTCGAGGCTGTTGCATAGGAACAAGACGAGGCCGAGCCAGCCCCTTAAGGCTGTTGCATAGGAAGAGGAGGATGCAATTCTGCCATTCAAGGCTGTTGCATACGAGCATGATTCAGCCATTCAGCCCCTCGAGCCTGCTACATAGGAACAGGAGGAGGTCATTCAGCCCCTCAAGCCCATATGTTGAAACAGGAGGAGACCGTTCAGCTGTTGTGAACCTGTTACATAGGTACAAGAGGAGACCATTCAGCCCCTTGAGCATGCTCATTGGAAAAGGAGGATTCCATTCAGCCCTTCGAGGCAGTTACGTAGGAACAGGAGGTAGCCATTTACCCCATGGAGCCAGTAAGTTAGGAACAGGAGGAGGCCATTCAGCCACTCGAGCCAGTTGTATAGGAACAGGAGTAGGCCCAATAAGCATCCTGAGACTGTTGCCTAGGAACAGGAGGAGGACCATGCAGCCCCTTGAGCTGTTGCATAGGAATAAGATGTCAATGAGCCCCGTGAGCTTGTTAAAAGGTACAGGAGTAGGCCCAATAAGCATTTCGAGACTTTTGCATAGGAATAAGAGGATGACCAGCCAGCCCCTCGAGGCTGTTGCATACGAACAGGAGGAAGCAATTCCGCCATTCAAGCCTTTTGCATACGAACATGGTTCAGCCATTCAACCTCTCGAGCCTGTTACATAGGAACAGGAGGAGGTCATTCAGCCCCTCAAGCCCATATGTTGAAACAGGAGGAGACCGTTCAGCTACCGTGAGCCTGTTACATAGTTACAGGAGGAGGCCATTCAGCCCCTTGAGCATGTTCATTGGAACAGGATGAGGCCCATTCAGCCTCACGAGGCTGTTACTTATGAACACAAGAAGTCCATTCTTCCCCTCGAGAATGTTACATAGCTACAAGAAGAGGTCATTTATCCCCTTGAGCCTGTTACATAGGAACAGGAGGAGGCCGCTAAGCCCTGCAAACCTATTGCATAGTAACAGGTGTGGTACCATTCTGCCCCCTCGAATATGGCACATACGAATAGGTGGCTGCTCATTTTGCCCCCTTGAAGATGCTACAGATTAACAGCACGAGGCAATAAAGCATCTTGATCCTTTTACATAGGAAAAGGATTAAGCCAATCAGCTCCTCGAGCCTTTTGCATAGGAACAGGTTGAGGCCCCTGCAGACCCATGAGGCTGTTGCTTATGAAAAGGAGTATGTCATCAAGCCCCTCGAGCTATCTACAAAGGAACATTGGCCATTTAGCCCATCAAGCCCGTTTCACAGGCCATTCAGTTCTTTGGGCCTGTTGCATAGGAACAGGAGGAGGCCCATTCAGCCCCCCGAGCCTGTTACACAGGAGCAGGAAGAGACCATTCAGCCCCTCGAGCCTGTTACATAGGAGCAGGAAGAGACCATTCAGCCCCTTGAGCCTGTTACATAGGAGCAGGAAGAGACCATTCAATACCTCCAGACAGTTACAAAGAAACAAAAGCAGACCATTCAGCCCCTCGAGCCTTTTACAGAGGAACAGGAGGTGGCCATCTAGTCCATCGAGCATGTGACACAGGCCATTCAGCACTTTGGGCCTGTTGCATCAGAACAGGAGGAGGCAATTCAACCCCTCGAGCCTGTTACATAGGAACAGGAGGAGGTAATTCAACACTTCAGGTCTGTTGCATACGAACATGATTGGGCCAATCAGCCCTTTGGGCCTGTTGCTTAGGAACAGGAAGAGACCCATTCAGTACTTCGAGCCTGTTAAACAGGAACACGAGGAGGCAATTCATCCCCTCGAGACTGATACAACAGAACAGGAGGAGGCCATACAGCTGCCCTTAGCCTGTTACAATGGAACAGGAGGAGGCCATACAGCTGCCCTTAGCCTGTTACAATGGAACAGGAGGAGGCCATACAGCCCCTCGAACCTGTTACATAGGAACAGCAGTTTGCCACTTAGCCAGTCGAGACTGTTGCATAGGAATAGGAAGAGCTCCATTCAGCACTTCGAGCCTGGTACATAGGAAAAGGAGGAGGCCATTCATCCCCTCCAGTCTGTTAAAAAGGAACAGGATATGCCCATTCAGCCCCTCAGGCCTGTTGCATAGTAACAGAAGTAGGCTGATTCAGCCTGTCGAGCCGGATATTTTGGAACAGGAGTCAGCCATTGAGTCCCCGTGAGCCTATTATTAGGACCAGGAGGAGGCCCATACAGCAGGTCGAGACTGGTCCATAGGAATAGGAACAGACCATTCAGCCCCTCGAGGCTCTTTCAGAGGAACAGAAGGAGGCCTTTCAGCCCCTCAAACCTTTTTCATAGGACCAGGAGGTGGCCATTTAGCCCATCGAGTCTGCTTAACAGACATTCTGCCCTTTGGGCCTGTTGCATAGGAACAGGAGGAGGCCCATTCAGCCCCTCGAGACTGTTATATAGGAACAGGAGGAGGCCCATTCAGCCCATTGAGCCTGTTGCACAGGAACAGGAGGAGGCCCATTATTTCCCTCGAGCCTGTTACACTGCAACAGGAGGAGGCCCATTAAGCTCCTCGAGCCTGCTGCACAGGAACAGGAGAATGCCCATTCTGCACTCTGAAGCCTGTTATATAGGACCAGGAGGAGGCCATTAAACCTCTTCTGCCAGTTGTTTAGGAACAGGAGTAGGCCCAATAAGCATCTCGAGCCTGTAGCATATGAACAGGAGTCGGCTGATGCAGCCCCTCGAGCCTGTTGTTAGGATCAGGAGTTGGTCCATTCAGTCCCTCGAGACCATAGCACAGAAAAAGGAGAATACCATACAGCCCTCTTGAGCCAGTTACATAGGAATATGATTAGGGCATTTAGCCCCTCAAGTCTGTTACTTAGGAACTGGAGGAGAGCATTTATTTCATCGAGCCTGTTACATAGGTGCAGGAGTAGGCCATTCAGCCCCTTGGGCGTGTCTCATAGGATCAGGAGGAGGCCAACCAGCCCCTCAAGCCTGTTACATTGGTAAAGCAGGAGGACATTCAGCCCCTTGAACTGATGCATAGGAACATGATTAGGCCATTCGGCTCCTCGAGCATGTTGCATAGGAACAGGGGGAGGCCATTAAGCCACTCGATCCTGTTACATAGGAACAAGAGGAGGCCATTCAGCCGCTTGAACCTGTTGCATAGGAACAGGAGGCCATAGAACCTCTCAAGAGTGTTGCATAGGAATAGGAAAAGTCCATTCAGCCCCTCAAGGCTGTTGCATAGGAACAGGAGGAGGACCATTCAGCTCCTCGAGCCTATAAATTAGAAATAGGTGGAGATTGTTTAGTCACTGGATCCGGTTGCTTAGGATCAGGAGAAGGCCCATTCAACCGATCAAGCATGTTGCATAGGAACAAGAGGAGGGCATTCAGCCTCTCGAGCCTGTTACATTGGAAAAGGAGGAGACCATTCAGCCCCTTGAGACTGTTACATAGGACCAGGAGGAGGCCATTAAACCTCTCCTGCCAATTGTATAGGAACAGCAGGAGGCAATTCAGCCCTTTGAGAATGTTACATAGGAACTGGAGGAGGTAATTCAGCCCTTCGAGAATGTTACATAGGAACTAGAGGTGGCCATCTATTCCATCGAGCCTCTGACCCAGGCCATTCAGTCCTTTGGGCCTGTTGCATCGTAACAGGAGGAAGCCCATCCAGCCTCATGAAGCAGTTGCATAGGAACAGGAGGAGGCAATTCAGCACTTCGAGCCTGTTGCATATAACACATGATTAGGCCAATCAGACCTTTGGGCCTGTTGCATAGGAACAGAAGGTATCCCATTGAGCACTTCAAGCCTGTTAAATAGGAACATGAGGAGGCAATTCATCCCCTCGAGACTGATACAGTGGAACAGGAGGAGGCCATACAGCTGCCCTTAGCCTGTTACAATGGAACAGGAGGAGGCCATACAGCTGCTCTTAGCCTGTTACAATGGAACAGGAGGAGGCCATACAGCCCATCGAACCTGTTACATAGGAACAGCAGGTGGCCAATTAGCCAATCGAGACTGTTGCATAGGAATAGGAAGAGATACTTTCTGCACTTCGATGCTGGTACATAGGTACAGGAGCCGACCATTCATCCCCTCGAGTCTGTTAAAATGGAACAGGATGTTGCCAGTCAGCCCCTCGGGCCTGTTACACAGGAACAGGAGGAGGCCCATTTAGCCCCTCGATCCTGTTGTACAGGAACAGGAGGAGGCCAATTCAGCTCCTCGAGCCTGTTATATAGAAACAGGAAGAGGCCCATTCAGCCCCTCAAGCCTGTTACACAGGATCAAGAGGGTGCCCATTCAGTCACTCGAGCCTGTTACACTGGAACAGGAGGAGGCCCATTCTTTCCCTCGAGCCTGTTCCACTGGAACAGGAGGAGACCCATTCAGTCCCTCGAACCTGTTACTCTGGAACAGGAGGAGGCCCATTAAGCTCCTCTAGCCTGTTGCACAGGAACAGGAGGAGGCCCGTGCTGCACCCTGAAGCCTGTTATATAGTACCAGGAGGAGGTCATTAAACCTCTCTTGCCAGTTGTATAGGAACAGAAGTAGGCCCAATAACCATCTCGAGCCTGTAGCATATGAACAGGAGTCGGCTGATGCAGCCCCTCGAGCCTTTTGTTAGGATCAGGAGTTGGTCCAATCAGTCCCTCGAGATCATAGCACAGAAAAAGGAGAATTCCATACAGCCCCCTTGAGCCAGTTACATAGGAACATGATTATGCCATTTAGCCACTCGAGTCTGTTGCATAGGAACTGGAGGTGACCATTTAGTTCATCGAGCCTGTTACATAAGTGAAGGAGTAGGCCATTCAGCCCCTTGGGTGTGTTGCATAGGATCAGGAGGAGGCCAACCAGCCCCTCAAGCCTGTTACATTGGAAAAGCAGGAGGCCATTCAGCCCCTTGAACTGATGCATAGGAACATGATTAGGCCATTCAGCACCTCGAGCATGTTGTATAGGAACAGGTGGAGGCCATTAAGCCCCTTGATCCTGTTACATAGGAACAAGAGGAGTCCATTCAGCCCCTTGAAACTGTTGCATAGGAACAGGAGGCCATAGAACCTCTCAAGACTGTTGCATAGGAATAGGAAAAGTCCATTCAGCCCCTCAAGGCTGTTGCATAGGAAAAGGAGGAGGACCAATCAGCTCCTCGAGATTGTTACAAAGGAACAAGAGGACGCCATTCAGCCTCTCGAGCCTGTTACAAAGGAACAGGAGGAGGTCATAGAGCCTCTCGAGACTGTTGCATAGGAATAGGAGAAGTCCACTCCGCCCCTCAAGGCTGTTACATAGGAACAGGAGAAGGCCAATCAGCCCCTCAAAACTGTTATGAGGGAACAGGGGGAGGCCATCGTGACACTGGAGCCTACTGCTTAGGAATAGGAATACTGCTTAGGAATAGGAATAGGAATAGGCCATTCAGACCCTTCAGGCTGTTACACAGGAAAAGGAGGCGGCCATTCAGCCCCTCGAGGCAGTTACGTAGGAACAGGAGGTGGCCAATTAGCCCATGGAGCCTGTAACATAGGAACAGGAGGAGGCTATGCAGCCCCTCAAGTCAGTTGTATAGGAACAGGAGTAGGCCCAATAAGCATCCTGAGACTGTTGCCTAGGAACAGGAGGAGGACCATGCAGCCCCTTGAGCTGTTGCACAGGAAAAATATGTCAATGAGCCCCGTGAGCTTGTTAAAAGGAACAGGAGTAGGCCCAATAAGCATCTTGAGACTGTTGCATAGGAACAAGAGGAGGACCAGCCAGCCCCTCGAGGCTGTTGCATAGGAACAAGACGAGGCCGAGCCAGCCCCTTAAGGCTGTTGCATAGGAACAGGAGGACGCAATTCTGCCATTCAAGGCTGTTGCATACGATCATGATTCAGCCATTCAGCCCCTCGAGCCTGTTACATATGAACAGCAGGAGGTCATTCAGCACCTCAAGCCCATATGTTGAAAGAGGAGGAGACCGTTCAGCTGTTGTGAACCTGTTACCTAGGTACAGGAGGAGACCATTCAGCCCCTTGAGCATGTTCATTGGAAAAGGAGGAGTCCATTCAGTCCCTCGAGGCAGTTATGTTGGAACAGGAGGTGACCATTTACCCCATGGAGCCAGTAAGATAGGAACATGAGGAGGCCATTCAGCCCCTCGAGCCAGTTGTATAGGAACAGGAGTAGGCCCAAGAAGCATCCTGAGACTGTTGCCTAGGAACAGGAGGAGGACCATGCAGCCCCTTGAGCTGTTGCATAGGAAGAAGATGTCAATGAGCCCCGTGAGCTTGTTAAAAGGAACAGGAGTAGGCCCAATAAGCATCTTGAGACTGTTGCATAGGAACAAGAGGAGGACCAGCCAGCCCCTCAAGGCTGTTGCATAGGAACAGGACGAGGCCCGGCCAGCCCCTTAAGCTGTTGCATGTGAACAGGAGGACTCAATTCTGCCATTCAAGCCTGTTGCATACGAACATGATTCAGCCATTCAGCCCCTCGAGCCTGCTACATAGGAACAGGAGGAGGTCATTCAGCCCCTCAAGCCCATATGTTGAAACAGTAGGAGACCGTTCAGCTACCGTGAGCCTGTTACATAGTTACAGGAGGAGGCCTTTCAGCCCCTTGAGCATGTTCATTGGAACAGGATTTGGCCTATTCAGCCTCACGAGGCTGTTACTTATGAACACAAGAAGTCCATTCTTCCCCTCGAGAATGTTACATAGCTACAAGAAGAGGTCATTTAGCCCCTTGAGCCTGTTACATAGGAACAGGAGGAGGCCAATAAGCCCTGCAAACCTATTGCATAGGAACAGGTGTGGTACCATTCTGCCCCCTCGAAGATGGTACATACGAATAGGTGGCTGCTCATTTTGCCCCCTTGAAGCTGCTACAGATTAACAGCACAAGGCGATAAAGCATCTTGATCCTTTTACATAGGAAAAGGATTAAGCCAATCAGCTCCTCGAGTCTGTTGCATAGGAACAGGTTGAGGCCCCTGCAGCCCCATGAGGCTGTTACATATGCAAAGGAGTAGGTCATCAAGCCCCTCGAGCTATTTACAAAGGAACATTGACCATTTAGCCCATCGAGCCCGTTTCACAGGCCATTCAGTTCTTTGGGCCTGTTGCATAGGAACAGGAGGAGGCCCATTCAGCCCCTCGAGCCTTTTACACAGGAGCAGGAAGAGACCATTCAGCCCCCCGAGCCTGTTACACAGGAGCAGGAAGAGACCATTCAGCCCCTTGAGCCTGTTACAGAGGAGCAGGAAGAGACCATTCAGCCCCTCGAGCCTTTTACAGAGGAACAGGAGGTGGCCATCTAGTCCATCGAGCATGTGACACAGGCCATTCAGCACTTTGGGCCTGTTGCATCAGAACAGGAGGAGACAATTCAACCCCTCGAGCCTGTTACATAGGAAAAGGAGGAGGTAATTCAACACTTCAGGCCTGTTGCATACGAACATGATTGGGCCAATCAGCCCTTTGGGCCTGTTGCTTAGGAACAGGAAGAGTCCCATTTAGTACTTCGAGCCTGTTAAACAGGAACACGAGGAGGCAATTCATCCCCTTGAGACTGATACAACAGAACAGGAGGCGGCCAAACAGCTGCCCTTAGCCTGTAACAATGGAACAGGAGGAGGCCATACAGCTGCCCTTAGCCTGTTACAATGGAACAGGAGGAGGCCATACAGCCCCTCGAACCTGTTACATAGGAACAGCAGTTTGCCACTGAGCCAGTCGAGACTGTTGCATAGGAATAGGAAGAGATCCATTCAGCACTTCGAGCCTGGTACACAGGAACAGGAGGAGGCCATTCATCCCCTCCAGTCTGTTAAAAAGGAACAGGATATGGCCATTCAGCCCCTCGAGCCTTTTTCATAGGACCAGGAGGTGGCCATTTAGCCCATCGAGCCTGCTTAGCAGACATTCTGCCCTTTGGGCCTGTTGCATAGGAACAGGAGGAGGCCCATTCAGCCCCTCGAGCCTGCTACACACAAAAATGAAGAGACCATTCAGTTTCGCTAAGCTGTTACAAACGAACAGGAGGAGGCCATTCACTCCCTCGAGCCTGTTACACAGGAACAGAAGTTGACAAATTAGCCCCACGGGACTGTTGCATAGTAACAGGAGGAGGCCCATTCAGAACCTTGAGCATGATACATAGGAACAAGATGAGGCCATTTAGCCCTGTGAGCCTGCTACACAGGAACAGGAGGAGGCCTTGCAGCCCCTCGCGCCTCTTACATTGGAACAGCAATAGGACCATTCAGCCCCCTCGAGGATGTTACAGATGAACAGTTGGAGTCCATTCAGCATCTTGAGCTTGCTACATAGGAACAGGAGGAGCCCATTTAGCTGACTCAAGCCTGTTACATTTGTTTTTTATTCGTTCATGGGATCTGGCGTTGCTGGCAAGGCCAGCATTTATTGCCCATTCCTAATTGCCCTTGAGAAGCTGGTGGTGTGAAGGATAAGCCATATTCAGAAAAATACACCATTCTATGAAAGAATTCTGGCCCCCTTGCACCAATCACATTGGAACAGGATGAGGCCATTTATCCTCATAAGCATGTTGCATAGGAACAGGAGAAGGCCCATTCAGCCGCTCGACCTTGTTCCATAGGAGCAGGAGGAGGATATTCAGCCCCTCAAACCTCTTACATAGGACAGGAGGAGGCCACACAGCTCCTCGAGCCGGTTACATCGAAACAGGGTGAGGCCATTCAGACCCTCGAACCTGTTGCATAAGAACTCGATAGAATTCGATAGAATCTGGAACAGTACCCATGGATTGGAGGGTGCCTAATGTTACCCCACTATTCAAAAAAAGGGGCAGAGAGAATACGGGGAATTACAGACCGGTAAGCCTGACATCAATATTGGGGAAAATGCTAGAGTCCATTATAAATGATGTAATAGCAGAGCACTTGGAAAACAGTGACAGGATTGGACAAAGTCAACATGGATTTACAAAAGGTAAATCGTGCTTGACTAATCTACTGGAATTTTTTGAGGATGTAGCTAGTAAAACAGATAAGGGAGAACCAGTGGATGTGGTTTTTTTGGACTTTAAGAAGGCTTTCGATAAGGTCCCGCATAAAGTTCAGGCACATGGGATTGGGGGCAAGGTATTGGTATGGATAGAGAACTGGTTGGCAGACAGAAAGCAAAGAGTTGGAATAAACGGGTCTTTTTCCGAATGGCAGGCAGTGACTAGTGGGGTACCGCAGGGATCGGCCCTTGAACCCCAGCTATTCAGAATATATATTAATGATCTAGACAAGGGAACTAGATGTAATATCTCTCAGTTTGCAGATGACACAAAGCTGGGTGGGTGTGTGTGCTGTGAGGAGGATGCCGAGAAACTGAAGGATGATTTGGACAGGTTGGGTGCTTGGGCAGAAGCATGGCAGATGCAATATAACGTGGATAAATGTGAGGTTATCTGAGGAAGGATGTTCTTGCTATGGAGAGAGTGCAGCAAAGATTCACCAGGCTGATACCTGTGATTGCAGGAATGACGTATGAGGAGAGATTGGGACGATTGGGCTTGTACTCGCTGGAGTTTAGAAGAATGAGAGGGGATCCCATTGAAAATGATAAAATTCTAACAGGACTGGACAGACTAGATGCAGGAAGGATGTTCCTGATGGTCGGGGAGTCCAGAACCAGGGGTCACAGTCTAAGGATAAGGGGTAGGCCATTTAGGACAGAACTGAGGTGGAATTTCTTCACCCAGAGTGGTGAACCTGTGGAATTATCTACCACAGAAGGCAGTAGAGCCCAATATATTAAATATATTCAAGAAGGAGTTGGATATATTTCTTAAAGCTAAAGGGATCAAAGGGTATGGGGAGAAGGCAGGGACAGGGTACTGAATTTGGATGTTCAGCCATGATCGCATTGAATGGCGGAGCAGGCTCGAGGGGCCGAATGGCTTAGTCCTGCTCCTATCTTGTATGTTTCTATGTAACAGAAGGCGGACCATTCAGCTCCTCAAGCCTGTAACATTGGAACAGGATGCGGTTGTTCAGTCCCTCAAGACAGTTGCATAGGATCAGGAGTTGGGCCATTCAGCTCCTCGAGACTGTTAAAAAGGAACAGAAGGATGCCATTCAGTTCCTCAAGCCTCTTACATAGGAACAAGAGGAGGCCATTCAGCCCTCGAGCCTGTTAAATAGGAAGAGCATGTCATTCAGCCCCTTGAGCCTGTTACATAGGAACAGGAGGAGGCCATTTAGCCCTCAAGCCTGTTGCATAGGAAGTGCATGTCATTTAGCCCCTTGAGCCTGTTACATAGGAACAGGAGGAGGCCATTCAGCCCTCTTCAGTCTGTTATTAGGAACTGGAGGAGGCCCATTCAGCCTCTCAACACTATTACAAAGAGTAGGAGGAGGCCATTCAGCCCCTCTGTGCTTTTGCATAGTAACAGGAGGATACACATTCTGAGCTTCAAGCCTGTGCAGAGGAAAAGGAGGAGGCCATTCAGCCTTTCGAGCCTGTTACATAGGAACAAGAGGAGGCCATTGAGCCCCTTGATTTCGTTACATAGGAGCAGGAGGAGGCCATTCAGCCCTTGAACGTGTTACACAGGAACATAAGGAGGCCATTCAGACCCTTGAGCCTGTTGCACAGGAACAGGAGTAGGCCCAATAAGCTTCTCGAGGCTGTTATATAGGAACAGGAGCAGACCCATTCAGCCGCTTGAGCCTGTTGCATAGGAACAGGGGGAGGCCATTCAGCTCCTCAAGACTGTTACAAAGAGAGAGTAGGAGGCCATTCAGCCCCTCTTTTGGATCAGACATTAAACCGAGACATTTGCCCTCTCAGGTGGAGGTAAAAATTTCCCACATGCACTAGTTCGATGAAGGGCAGCGGCGTTCTCCCCCGTGTCCTGGGCCAATATTTATACATTAACCTACATCAAGAACAGATTGTCTGGCCATTCATCACACTGCTGTTTATGGGAGATGGTGTCCTCAAATTGGTTGCACATGGGCAAGGAAACCTCCTGCTGATTATCACCTACCTTTAGCCAGAAGTGCAGAGTGGAAGATTCATTTCGGCCTCCTCCTGAAGTCCCACCATCACAGAAGCCAGACTTCAGCCAATTCGATTCACACCACGTAATATCAAGAAATGGCTGAGTGCACTGGATACAGCAAAGGCTGCAAACTCCGACAACATCCCAGCTGTCGTGCTGAAGGCTTGTGCTCCAGAACTGGACGTGCCTTTAGCCAAGCATTTCCATTTCAGCTACAACACTGGCATCTACCCAACACTGGAAAACAGCCCAGGTATGTCCTGTCCAGAAAAAGCAGGACAAATTCAATCCGGCCAATTACTGCCCTATCAGTCTACAGCCAGTCATCAGCAAAGTGATGGAAGGTGCCATCGACAGTGCCAACAAATGGTACTTACTCACAAATAACCTACTCACTAATGCTCATTTTTGGGTTCTGCCAGGCCCACTCGGCTCCAGACCTCATTACAGCCTTAGTCCAAACTTGGACAAAAGAGCTGAATTCCAGAGGTGAGGTGTGAATGACTGCCCTTGACATCAAGTCAGCATTTGGCCGAGTGTGGCATCAAGGATCCCCAGTAAAATTCTTCTCTTTCTATAGCACCTTTCATGACCTCAGGACGTCCCAAAGCACTTAACACACAATGAAGTACTTGTAAAGTGTAATCACTGTTGCAATGTAGGAAATGCACATGCTTTTATTAAAATTGAAATCATTGGCAACCAGGGGGACAACTCTCCACTAGCTGAACTTATAGCTAGCACAAAGGAAGATAGTTGTGGTTGTTGGCGGTCAATCATCTCAGCTCAAGGACATCACTGCAGGTGTTCCTTCAGGCAGTGTACTCGGCCGAACAATCTTCAGCTACTTCATCAGTGACCTTCCCTCCATCATAAGGACAGAACTGGGGATGTTTACTGATGATTGTAACTTTTAGTTCCAATCGCAAATCCTCAGATAATGAAGCAGTCTGTGACCGCATGCAGCAAGACCTGGATGATATTCAGGCTTGAGCTCTTATGTGGCAAGCAACATTTGTGCCACACAAGTACTGTGGTGTATGTACCTTTAAGAGCCCCTGTGTACTGTAATGCCGATAGTGGCCACTCGGGCTATATAACCTGTATAGTGTCTTGTATGTTTTAGTTCACCTCCAGACTTTGTTCAATAAACACCTGTAAACCAACTCCTGCATTCCGTGTCTCCAATAACACACGGATACAACAGTGGCGACGAATTGAAATGGACTTACCTGCAACTCGGCAGCACCTCAAGGAGATTGATTCCTCAGATGAAGGTCGAAGAAAAAAAACAAAAAACTGTGGTTTCACCAGCTAGCCATGCTGGTGGCAGGTACTGCACTAATCCTTCCTGGGCGGCGGGCTGGGGCTCGATCGGGTGGCTCTGCAGCGGGGCCAAGCAGCGAGTTGGAAGGCGGAGGCAAACAGAGACGGAGGGTGGAGCACTTGGGAGACGGCCGGCGCTGCAAAGCAGGTCAGCATTGGACCAAGCAGAGGGAGGGAAAAGTCCCAGAGAGTCCGGCGGGAACGAGTCTCCGAATAGTAAAAATATCTGTGTAAAAAAAACCCGCGGAGAACAGCGTTGTCAGCAGCGGCAGCGGCGGGAGGCGCCATTTGTTTCTCGGCAGGGAAGGAAGGAAAGCGCGGGAGACGCCATTTTTGATTTTCAGGATGCCTAAGACTGGCAATATTACTGCTTTCGTTAGTGATATAGAGGATTGGACCACATATGTGGAAAGAGTGGAGGTATATTGCACAGCGAATGAAATAGAGGATGAAAAAAAGGCATCGGTACTTCTAAATCTGATGGGCGCAAGGCCATACGGGCTGTTACAAAACTTAATCACTCCAGCAAACCGATGGACAAGAATTTTAAGGAGATTGTTGATACCCTACAGGAGCACTTAAACCCAACACCGCTGCTGATAGCAGAACGATTCAAATTCTTCAGGAGGAATCAGCACAAGAATGAAAGTAACGCTGATCACCTCACCGAATTAAGAAAGCTGTCAAAGCACTGCCAATTCGGTGCAGGACTGGCAGATTCTCTACGAGACAAATTCGTCTGCGGTCTCCTAAGTGAAGGAACACAAAAAAGGCTACTTTCTGAGAAAGATTTGACACTGGACAAGGCTTTGAGTGTGGCTGTATCATACGAAGCAGCAGCAAGAGGAGCTGCAGAGATACAGCAAAAGCCACAGGACTTCGGCACCCATGAAATGACACGGTGTTTCGAGAGATGTTATCGCTGCGGCAGATCCACCCATGATCAGAGGGACTGCTGGTTCAAGGACAAAGCATGCAGGCAATGCGGGAAGATGGGTCACATTGAATTTGTATGCTGATCTGGAAACAAAAAATCCACTGACAGAAAAAATATCAATAAGGAAAAGTACAGAAAGGTACAAATGATGACGGACAGTAGCTCCAAAGACCAGAAGAGTGATAGTGACTCCGGAAACAAGAGACTAAACTGTCTCAAATTACATAATGTAATTGCCAAAGAAGATTACCAGACCATTTGGGTTACCCTCAGGATAGCGGGGTCCCCAGTTAAAATGGAGCTAGATACAGGATCAGCTCTGACCGTCATAAGTCGATGGGATTACGAGCGGCTATTTCTGCATATACCTTTGAAAGACACATCCATTATCTTGAAGACATATACGGGGCAGAAAGTATACCCCAGAGGGAAAATAAGGGTGCCGGTTGTATACAACGGCAAGGAAATACAGAAGTTGTATTTATACATTCTGCAAGATGGTGGTCCACCGCTGATGGGACATGAATGCATCAGGAAGATACGTTTAGACTGGCACTCCATTCAGGCACTGACGGCGACCAGTAAGAAAAAAAATGATGATGACGTCAAACCTGAACGATTAAAAGACATCTTGGCGAACGCCAAAGACGTGTTTCAACAGGAACTAGGAACCTTGAAAGGCGTAACCGCCTCAATAAAAGTGGAAGATGCGGCAATTCCCAAGTTTTTAAAGGCAAGGCCGTTGCCATACACAATTCGTCCAGCAGTCGAAGCAGAGCTGGAGAATTTGGAATAGGCAGGCGTGTTATCCAAGATAGATTGGAGCGAGTGGGCAACACCCATCATCCCGGTCATGAAGAAAATGTTGAATAATGATAAATCTGAAGAACAGAGAAAAATTCGCATCTGTGGGGACTTCAAGGTGACTGTAAACCCGATCCTTCACAAATGTCGACACATGAGCAGTCAAACGACCAGCCAAGCGACCAGCCAGACGCCCAGCTACAACAGCCACAGCAGCCGGCCTGGCTGCGAGCCCTCAGACCACCGTACCCACAGGCAGCAAACTCAGCCCTCGACTTCGAACACTGGCTGAGCTGCTTCGAAGCCTACCTGGGAGAATCCGGCGTGCCTCAAAAATCCATGCTAAGAGTTCTGAACGCCCAAGTGAGCCCTAAAGTATTCGCACTCATCCGGGACCTTAAAACATACGAGGACGCCATCAACCGGCTGAAAAGACAGTACCAAACCCCGTTAAATTCCATGTATGCCAGACAGCTCCTAAGATCCCACCCGCAACAGCCAGGAGAGCCCGTGGAGGAATTTTTACGGGTGCTACAAGCACTCGGCAGAGACTGTAACTTTAAAGCAGTAACGGCGGCAGAAAATACTGAAGACAATGTCCGTGATGCCTTCGTGAAAGGCCTGCGGTCCGACTACTCACGGCAAAGACTACTGGAAGCAAGGGACCTCGACCTGGACAAAGCTGCAGCCCTCGCTCTCTCTCTAGAGGTGGCCCATCGGGACCTCGAGGCATACTCAAGGTACTGTAACTCACGACCCTGGGACTTGGGACCGACCCCGACTGCGATACACCCCGCAGCAACCCCCCGGGACCTAGCTCAGCGTCGGCGTCCCGGACCCGATCGAGACCGCCACCCCCGGTACCGGCTCCGACATCGGACCCCCGCGATCGGGCCGCCGGCTGCTTCTTCTGCGGCCAGGCGAAACGCCCGAGGTCGCGCTGCCCAGCCAGGAACTCTACCTGCTCAAACTGCATGAAGAAAGGCCACTTCGCTAAGGCCTGCAGAGGTGGATCATCAGAGGCCAGCAGTGCCTCATGCGAGCTGTGGGGGGCGGCCATCTTCCTTCAAGGCAACAGAGGCCAGCATCCCCACATGTGAGTCATGGGGGCGGTCATCTTTGATACAGGCAACCGACACCAGCAGTGCCTCATGTGAGTTACGGGGGCAGCCATCTTCTCCGCCATTTTGTCCAACCTCGTGGGAGACGCCATTTTACCCACCACGCTCGACCACCACCGTGCCTCTAGACCCGACTACCGCCTCACCCGCAGACTACAGCAACTCACTCAGCTATACACTAGCCTCCGTCTCACTGGACCAAACCCGCCCGCATCACCTGTCCAAGTCAATGATGGACATCAGAGTAAACGGCCACGCCACGACCTGCCTGTTCGACAGCGGAAGCACGGAGAGTTTCATCCACCCAGACACGGTGAGCCACTACTCCCTCCCTGTCCTGCCAACGTGCAACCGGATCTCGATGGCATCGAGATCCCACACCACAAACATTAGCGGCTACTGTGTTGTGACCCTATCGGTTAAGGGTACGGAGTATAAAAATTTTAAACTCCTCGTCCTCCCCCAGCTATGCGCCGCCATCCTACTAGGGCTAGACTTCCAATCCCACCTCCAAAGCGTCACGCTAGCATACGGCGGACCCCTCCCCCCACTCACAGTCGACAACCAACAGACTTTAAACCGCCCACCGCATAACACCTGCGGCCTATCCACCCTCAAGGTCCCGCCACCTTCCCTGTTCGCTAACCTCACCCCCGACTGCAAACCCGTCGCGACCAAGAGCAGGCGGTACAGCGCCGGGGACAGAGCTTTCATTAGCTCTGAGGTGCAGCATCTCCTGAAGGAGGGCACCATCGAAGGGAGCACCAGCCCCTGGCGTGCCCAGGTCGTGGTAGTTAAGACGGGCAGTAAGAACCACCTGGTCATCGACTACAGCCAGACCATAAACAGGTATACCCAGCTGGATGCATACCCCCTTCCCCGCATATCTGATATGGTCAATCAGATCGCACAATACCGAGTATTCTCTACCATCGACCTTAAGTCGGCCTACCACCAACTCCCTATCTGCCCTGAGGACCGCCAGTATACCGCCTTCGAGGCGAATGGCCGCCTCTACCACTTCCTTAGGGTTCCCTTCGGCGTCACCAATGGGGTTTCGGTCTTCCAAAGGGAGATGGACCGGATGGTTGACCAGAACGGGCTGCACGCCACATTCCCCTACCTAGATAACATCACCATCTGTGGCCGTGACCGGCAGGACCATGACGTTAATCTGGAGAGATTCCTCCGTACGGCCCAACGGCTGAACCTCACCTACAATAAGGAGAAATGTGTGTTTAACACCTCGCGCCTTGCCATCCTTGGCTGTGTAGTAGAGAACGGAGTCATCGGCCCCGACCCCGAAAGAATGCGTCCCCTCATGGAGCTACCCCTCCCCCACTGTCCAAAGGCTCTGAAGAGAACCCTGGGGCTCTTCGCCTACTATGCCCAATGGGTGCCCAATTATGCAGACAAAGCCAGACCCCTCATGAAGTCCACATCCTTCCCCCTTATGGAGGAAGCGTGCGCAGCCTTCTCCCTCATTAAGGGAGACATCGCCAAGGCCACAATGCATGCAGTGGACGAGTCCATCCCCTTCCAAGTGGAGAGCGATGCATCCGACTTCGCCCTAGCCGCTAACCTTAACCAGGAGGGGAGACCAGTGGCCGTCTTCTCAAGGACCCTACAGGGCCCTGAGATCCGACACTCGTCGGTCGAGAAGGAGGCCCAAGCGATTGTGGAGGCGGTACGATGCTGGAGGCATTACCTGGCAGGCAAATGATTTACCCTCCTCAACGACCAGCGTTCAGTCGCTTTTATGTTTAATAACAAGCTGAGGGGCAAAATCAAGAATGACAAGATATTGAGGTGGAGAATCGAACTATCCACCTATGATTATGATATCTTGTACCGGCCAGGTATGCTGAACGATCCCCCTGATGCTCTGTCACGAATTACATGCGCCAGCGCGCAAAGTGATAGACTTCAGACCCTCCACAACGACCTCTGCCACCCCGGGGTCACCAGACTTTACCACTTCATGAAGGCCCGCAACCTGCCATACTCCATCGAGGAGGGCAGGACCATGACCAGGAACTGCCAGACCTGTGCCGAGTGCAAACCGCACCTCTTTAGGCCGGACAGAGCAAGCCTGATCAAGGCCACCCGCCACTTCGAGCGCCTGAGCATCGAGTTTAAGGGGCCCCTCCCGTCCTCTGACCGTAATGTGTACTTCCTCAACATCGTTGATGAGTACTCCCGTTTCCCCTTTGCCTTCCCCTGCCCAGACATGACCAGTACCACGGTCATTAAATGCCTGAACGACCTCTTCGCCTTGTTCGGGTTCCCAAACCATATACATAGTGACCGGGGCTCCTCCTTCATGAGCGAGGAACTCCGTCAGTTCCTACTAGCGAGAGGTATTGCTGCAAGCAGGACCACCAGCTACAACCCCCGAGGGAACGGCCAGGTGGAAAGAGAGAACGCGACGGTATGGAAGGCCGTCCTCTTAGCCTTAAAGTCTAAGGGCCTCCCAACCTCCCGCTGGCAGGAGGTCCTCCCGGCAGCGCTGCATTCCATCCGGTCACTACTCTGCACTGCCATTAACGCCACCCCCCATGAACGAATGTTCGTTTTCCCCAGGAAGTCGACTACGGGAACCACACTACCAATCTGGCTGACCTCCCCGGGGCCCGTCCTGCTGCGAAAGCACGTGAGGGCCCATAAAACGGACCCCCTGGTCGAGAAGGTGAACCTCCTGCACGCCAACACCCAGTACGCCTATGTGGCTTACCCAGACGGGCGGGAGGACACAGTCTCCTTACGGGACCTCGCACCCTCGGGCATTCCGGAGACACCACCTTTACCCCCCCCACCCCCCCGCAATTCCAGCTCAGGTAGACGGCACGCCGGAACCCCACGAGCCTTCGCCGACCACGCAGACACCAGCATCAACACCGGAGAATGCGACGATCAGAAATGCTTACGAGGCCTCCGGACAGACTGACTTACCAGAACTGGTAGTACACTTCACCCCGCCGGACTCAAATCTAAACAAGGGGTGAATGTGGTAAACCACTTTGTCGTTCACTATCGTTACACTATAGTTATCACTGTTATATCGTTATCACTGTTCACACTGTTGTATCACTATACGAGGTCGCCTCTTGTCATGCTGTTATACCTGGGCTGAACACTGCTGACTCCGCCCATGGCTCCACCTACCTGCCCTGGTATAAAGGTGGTCGACTGGCTGGTATTCCTCCTTGTTGGATCCGATCACCCACGAGGGTGGGCTCTGTTTTTTAGCCAATAAAAACCTATAGTTACTTTCTTAACTCGTCGCTTTTCATTGGATGAATTGATAGGTATATCAAAACGTTTCACCAAAATTGACTTGGCACAGGCATATCTACAGATGGAGGTTGAGGAGGCCTCTAAAAAGTATCTCACGATAAACGCACACAAATCGACTGGTTTTCGGAGTAGCATCAGCTCCAGCTATCTGGCAAAGAGCTATGCAGCAAGTCCTGCAAGGGATTCCGGGGACTCAATGCTACCTAGACGACATCCTTGTAACAGGAGAAAACGACAACGAGCACCTTGCCAATTTGGAGCAGGTGCTCACTAGGCTGAGAGAACGGGTCCTACGAGCAAATCGCCCCAAGTGCGAATTTTTCCAGAAACAAATATCATATTGTGGCCATATAATTAATGAAGAAGAGTTGCATAAGTCACCTGAAAAATTGAAGCTGTCATAAAAGCCCCAGCACCTGAAAATGTCTCACAATTAAGGTCGTTCCTGGGATTGATAAATTACTATCATAAATTTTTATCGAACTTGTCAACTGTTCTGCACCCACTTAACGCACTGCTACAAACGGGAGTAATTAGGAAATGGAGCGAAGACTGTAAACGTGCCTTCCATAAATGCAAAGGCTTGATCACGTCCAAGGAAGTGTTGGCTCATTACAACACATCACTGCCAATCAGACTGGCATGCGATGCATTCCCTTACGGCATAGGAGCAGTATTATCCCATAGATTCCCTGATGGCTCGGAGCGGCCGATAGCTTTTGCGTCACGCTCATTAAACTCAGCTGAGCGTAACTATGCCCAGATCGACATGGAAGCACTCAGCCTGGTATGGGAGTGAAGAAATTCAACCATTACCTACATGGACAAAACTTCACCTTGTTGACTGACCATCAACCCCTCGTCTCCATATTCAACCCTAAAAAGGGCGTTCCCATTATGACAGCGCAAAGGCTACAGAAGTGGTCCCTTTTCCTAGGGGCACACCAATATGACATAGAGTACAGAAGTTCAAAACAGCATGGGAATGCTGACGGTTTATCGCGCCTACCATTGCCAATGGTAGAAGAGGCACCTACAGTGGACCCAGTGGAGATGTTCCACTCAACCATAGTGGAATGTCAACCAGTAACAAATTCTACCATTGAAAAGGAAACGAGAAATGACCGACTCTCTCACGAGTCTACGATTTAACGGCGAAGGGATGGCCAGCACATGGTGAACCACTGTTGCCAGCATTCTCGCAAAGAAGAGAACAGCTGTCAGTGTGCCGAGGAACCTTGATGTGTGGATCAAGAGTGGTGATTCCACCCAAACTCCAGGATAAAGTGCTAAAGGAGCTTCACGAGGGGCATCTGGGTAGAGTGAAAATGAAGAACCTAGCCAGAGCGTTTGTGTGATGCACACTCCAAGATATCCTCCACCACCACGGAAAAAACCATCACAGTATTAAGGACCATATTTGCCAGGAATGGGCTGCCTGAACAGATCTGTTCTGATAATGGACCGCAATCTGTGTCCGAAGAATTCTGGAAGTTCTTAAAAAACAATGGGGTTAAGCACTACACGTCCGCCCCATACAATCCTGCCACCAATAGATTAGCTGAAAGGTTTGTCCAGACCTTCAAGAAGGCCATAAAGGCCATGGGTAATGAAGACATAAATCTACAACATAAGGTGGATAACTTCTTGTTTACATACAGGAATGCAGCACATGTGGTTACAAACCAAACTCCCGCCATGATGTTTTTCAATAGAAGACTAAGATGCCGGCTGGATTTGATCAAGCCAAACATCAGAAGGGACGTAGAGAACCGGCAATTTCAAGGCATGAATGAAAGGCCAACTAGAACCTTCCAGATAGGTCAACAAGTTTTGGCCCGGGACTACCGTACCGAGAAATGGCAGCCTGGAACTATTTGCACATGACTAGGACCGCTGATGTATACCATGGACATTGGAGAAAGCATAATAAGGCGCCATGCTGACCAGATCATACAGTCATCCGAAAAGGGATAACCTACACCACAACTCTATACGCCTAATGATGAAGCAGAGATACCCATCCGGTCCGGTGATACTGGATGTACAATATGATGTACTGGTTGTCTAAAAGGGGAGGAATTGTGATGTATGTACCTTTAAGATCCCCTGTGTACTGTAATGCCGGTAGTGGCCACTCGGGCTATATAAGCCTGTATAGTGTCTTGTATCTTTTAGTTCACCTCCAGACTTTGTTCAATAAACACCTGTAAACCAACTCCTGCATTCCGTGTCTCCATTAACACACGGATACAACAAGTACCAGGCAATGACTATCTCCAACAAGAGAGAGTCTGACCACCACCCCTTGACAATCAACAGCATTACCATCACTGAGTCCCCCACCATCAACATCCTGGGGGGTCACCATTGACCAGAAAATTAATAAAATGGCTACAAGAGCAGGTCAGAGGCTGGGTATTCTGCAATGAGTGATTCACCTCCTGATTCCCAAAGCCTTTCCACCATCCACAATATACAGGTCAGGAGTGTGATGGAATCTCTTCACTTGCCTGGACGAGTGCAGCGCCAACAACACTCAAGAAGCTTGAAGTCATCCAGGTCAAAACATGATTAACTGTGAAGAGGACTAATGGGACTTCAGGAGTACAAAGACAGACTGGGAGATTCGGCAGAGGGATGACATTTAATGCAGAGAAATATGAGGTGATATATTTTTGGAGGAATAATGAGAGGAAACAGGTGCTAAATCATAGTGTCTTACAGCATAGAGGGAGCCCATTCAGCCCATCGTGTCTATGCCGACTCTTTGAAAGAGCCATCAAATTAGTCCCACTCCCCTGCTCTTTCCCAATAGCCTTGCAAATGTCTTCTCTTCAAGTATTTGCCTAATTCCCTTTTGAATGTTATTATTGAATCTGCTTCCATCGCCCTTTCAGGCAGCACATTCCACATCACAACTTGCTGTGTAAAAAAAAAATTCTCCTCATCCCCACACCTGGTGCTTTAGCCAATTATGATAAATCATTGTCCACTGGTTAACGACCATCCTGCCAGTGGGAACAGTTTCTCCTTATTTACTCTATCAAAACCAATCAGAATTTTGAATGCCTCGATGAAATCTCCCCTTAACCTTCTCTGCTTGCTTTGCTCGCTGACCTACAACATTGGTTCCTGGTGCAACAACGCTTCAATTTTAAAATTCTTGTTTTCAAATCCCTCCATGGACCTCTGCCCCTCCCTATCTCTATAACCTCCTCCAGCCCTTCAACTCTCTGAGATCTCTGCGTTCTTCCAAAATCAGGCCTCTTGCACTTCCCCGATTTCCATCACACCACTATTGGTGGCTGTGCCTTCAGCTGCCTAGGCCCTAACCTCTGCAAATTGTTATTGTTGGTGTTGGTTAGATTTCTGTGGGTCCAGTTTTAGATATCTTACCTTAGGGAGGGTGTCTCGGCCATGGAGAGGGTGCAGCACACTTGCAATTATATAGTGCCTTTCACGACCTCAGCATGTCCCAAAGCACTGTTTGCTTTCAGCACCCATATTTCAACAACAACTTATATTTACACAGCCCCTTTAACATAGTAAACCGTCCCAAGGCTCTTCACAGAAGTGATTATCAAACAAAGATTTGACACCGAGCCACATAATGAGATATTAAGACAGGTGACCAACTGCTCAGTCAGAGATAGGTTTTAAAGAGAGTCTAAAAGGAAGAGAGTGAGGTGGAGAGCTTTCGGGAAAGAATTCCAGAGCTTGGGGCCGAGGCAGCTGAAGGCACTGCAGCCAATGGTGGAACAATGGAAAATGGGGGATGTGCAAGAGGCCAGAATTGGAGGTGCTCAGAGATGTCGCAGGGTTGTGGGGCTGGAGGAGGTCACAGAGATAGGGAGGGGCCAGGCCCCAGTTGTTTCATATTCACTTGTTGGTTCTCCTGCATGCATTGCCAATTGAATGAACAACAGTCGTAGAGATGATTAGAAGCACGGCCCCTCCTGCAGCAGGCAATGGGATTGTTGGTATCTTCTCCAACCTTCTCCTAACTAAGGTAAGAAGAGGGAAAAAAGAGGACAACATAAGTGATAATGTACTTTGTTCCATTAATCTCTTGTGCACCCTCAAAAACATGGACCCAGCGAATCACTGTGCAGCAACCTGCGGCACAATTGTGTAAGTGTCAGCCATTTCGGCTGGCTATTCAACTGTAGGAGGACGCATTGCAAATGAGCTCAATCCTCTCAAGCCCTCTCGGGTGGACATTAAAGACCCCACTATTTCGAAGAAGAATGGGGGAGGAGTCCTGGGGCTGATATATAGGCCTCAACCAACATCGCTCAAAAAAAAACATGAGCCGATTATCTGGTCATTGCTGTTTGTGGGATCTTGCGATATGCAACTGTGGCTGCCCCCTTTACACAGTGACCATCCTTCAAAAGAAATGTAACTAGGCTGTGAAGTGTCAGCCATGGCTCAGTGGGTTTAGCACTCTCGCATCTGAGTCAGAACATCTCTGGTTTCAAGTACCAGTGCACTGCCTTCTCAGAGGGGCAGTACTGAGGGAGTGCTGCACTGTCGGAGGGGGAGTACTGAGGGAGCGCTGCACTGTCGGAGGGGGAGTACTGAGGGAGCGCTGCACTGTCAGAGTGGCATTACAGAAGGAGTGCTGCTCTATCGGAGGGGCAGTACTGAAGGAGTGCTGCACTGTCGGAGGGTGAGTACTGAGGGAGCGCTGCACTGTCAGAGAGGCAGTACTGAGAGAGCACTGCACTGTCGGAGTGGCATTTCAGAAGGAGTGCTGCTCTTTCGGAGGGGCAATACTGAGGGAGTGCTGCACTGTTGGAGGGGCTGCACTGAGTGTGCGCTGCACTTTCAGAGGGGTAGCACTGAGGGAGCCCTGCACAGTCAGAGCACCAGTACTCAAGGAGCACCACACTGTCAGATGGGCAGTACTAATTGAGCGCTGCACTGTCAGAGGGGCAGTAATGAGGGAGCGCTGAACTTTTGGAGGGGCAGTACTGAGGGAGTGCTGCACTGTCGGAGGGGCAGTACTGAGGGAGCCACTGCACTGTCGGAGGCGCAGTAATGTGGGAGTGCTGCACAGTTGGAGGGGCAGTACTGGTAGATCGCAGCACTGTGGGAGGGGCAGTACTGATGGAGTGCTGCACGGTCGGAGTGTCAGTATTGAGGGAGTGCTGCACGGTCAGAGGGGCAGTACTGAGGGAGCACTGTAGTATCAGAGGGGCTGTACTGATGGAGCGCTTCACTGTCAGAGGGGCAGTTCTGAGCGAACTCTACACTATCGGAGGGGCATTCCAAAAAGAGCGCTGCACTGTTGGAGGAGCAGTACTGAGGGAGTGGTTCACTGTCGGAGTAGCAGTACTGATCGAGTGCTGCACTGTCAGAGGGGCAGTACTGACGGAGCGCTGCACTGTCGGAGGGGCAGCACTGAGGGAACACTGCACTGTCGGAGTGGAAGTACTGATAGATTGCTGCAGTGTCGGAGGGGCAGTACTGAGGGAGTGCTGCACTCTCGGAGGGGCAGTATTGATCGAGTGCTGCACTGTCGGAGGGGCAGTACTGAGGGAGCGCTGCATTGTTGGAGGGGCAGTACTGAGGGAGCACTGCATAGTCGGAGGGGCAGTACTGAGAGAGCACTGCACTCTCGGAGGGGCAGTACTGAGGGTGTGCTGCACTCTCGGAGGGGCAGTATTGATCGAGTGCTGCACTGTTGGAGGGGCAGTACTGAGGGAGCGCTGCATAGTCAGAGGGGCAGTACTGAGAAAGCACTGCACTGTCGGAGGGGCAGTACTGAGGGAGCGCTGCATTGTTGGAGGGGCAGTACTGAGGGAGCGCTGCATTGTTGGAGGGGCAGTACTGAGAGAGCACTGCACTGTCGGAGGGGCAGTACTGAGGGAGTGATTCATAGACAGAGGAGCTGTACAGTCAGCAAACACAGTGCGCAACAAGGGTTCATGCTTCATCTCTCTGTTTCTTTGGTCTCCATGCATTTCCCAGGCATTTTTCCCCATTATAAGTTCCTATGTCAGCAGTTATCGATTACACTGCCTGTGTTAACAGTCACGCTGTAATTGAGAGTTCAGACCTGAGTGGGAGAGGCAGCAGTGGAAGCGGCGGCAGCAGCATCAATGGAGAGGAGGAGAAGGCCCAGGACAGAGCGCGGGCCTGAGCGGGAGTGGCAGCAGTGGAAGCGGTGGCAGCAGCATCAATGGAGAGGCGGAGATTGCCCAGGACAGAGCGCGGGCCTGAGCGGGAGCGGCGTTAGCAGAATAAAGGGAGCTGAGCGGTGATTCGAAAAAAGCAGTGATGTCACAGGATAGCTGGTAACTGATTCGCTGGTAGAGGTCACACCGTTTTATTTCTCTTCAAGCTAGGTGCCCGGGGTTAACTAGCGGGTTAGGGATAACGCAGGAGCTTGGAGATGAGCTACTGTTAATACTACATAAAATTGCGAACTATTAATACAATATTAAATTATTAACTGTTAATACTATGTTATATTAATAACTTAAATTAGATACATTTTATTCTTAAGTTTCTGTAAAGTTAGTTAATAGTCGAACAAATAAATGCATGGCAGGTCAGCTCCGTCCCGTGGAATGCACATCCTGTGCCATGTGGGAAAGCCAGCATGCTTCCCGTGTCCTTGACAACCACATGTGCAGGACGTGTCATCAGATGGAGGAGCTTGAGCTCCAGGTTCCGGAGATTAAGCAGCAGCTGGCATCACTTCGGTGCATCTGTGAGGCTTAGAGCGACGTGGAAAACACATTTCAGGACGTGGACACCCCAGAGATATGGAGTGCTCAGGCAGAGAGGGAATGGGTGACCACCAGACAGAAGAACAGGACCAGGCAGGTAGTGCAGGAGTCCCCTGAGTGCATTTCACTCTCCAACCAGTATTCAGCTCTGATTATTGGTGAGGGCAATGGTTCCTGTGGGGAGTACAGCCAGAGCCGAGTCCATGGCACCACGGATGGCTCATCTGTAGAGTGGGGTAGGGAGGAAGATAGAGAAAGCAAACGTTGTAGTGGATTCGATAGTTAGGGGAGCGGACAGGCGTTTCTGCAGCCACAGAAGTGACTCCAGGATGGTATGTTGCCTCCCTGATGCCAGGGTTAAGGATGTCACCGAACGGCTCCAGAACATTCTGAGGGGGGAACGTGAACTGCCAGAGGTAATTATCCATATCGGTACCTACAACATAGGTAGGAAGAGGGATGAGGTACTGCAGGCAGATTTCAGGGAGCTAGGAAAGAGATTAAAAAGCAAAATCTCAAAGGTAGTAATCCCTGGATTACTCCTGGTGCCACACAGGAGTGAGTATAGCAATAGGAGGATAGAGCAGATGAATGTGTGGCTGGAGAGATGGTGCAGGAGGGAGGGCTTCAGATTCATGGGGCATTGGTACCAGTTCTGGGGGAGGTGCGATCTGTACAGGTCGGACAGTTAGCACCTCAACAACACTGGCACAAATATCATCATGGGGACATTTGATGATGCTGTCAGGGAGGGTTTATATAAAGTTGGCAGGGAGATGGGCACCAGGATGTAGCATTAGAAAGGGGAAACAAAGCGCACAAAGGATTGGGAGAGATTGATAAAACTAAAGTAAAAATAGTAAAGTATTAAGTGCAGTCAGACTAAGAGAGAACACAGGATGGTCTAACAGAGGTTTACAGTGTATGCATGTGAATGGACAAGGCACAGCAAACAAGATTGGTGAGCTGCAGGAAAAAATAGCCAGATGGGAATTTGATGTCATGGTGATAAGAGAGACTGGCTCAAAAAAGGGCAGAATCGGGTATTAAATATTCCTGGATATAAGATGTTCAAGAAAGATAGGGAAGGAAAGCTAGGAGGTAGTGTGGCAGTATTGGTTAAGGAGAATGTTACACTGCTGGCGGGAATAGTTGTCCTGGAGGGGGCAAGGACAGAATCTATCTGGCTCGAGTTAAGAATTAATAGAGGTGCCATTACACTACTAGATGTATTCTATAGACCTCCAACTAGGGGGATAAATATGAAGGAGCAAATTTGCAGAGATGTTGCAGAGAGATGCAAGAACTATACAGTAGTGATAATGGGGGACTTCAACAACCTAATATAGACTGGGATATTAATAGTGTAAAGGGCAGAGAGGGGGAAGATTTCTGAAGTGTGATCAGGAGAACTTTCTTATTCTCTAAGTTTCTGGCTCAACGAGGAAGGAGGCATTGCTGCATCTGGTTCTGGGGAATGGATTAGAACAAGAGGAGCAAGTGTCAGTAGATGAACATTTAGGGAACAGTGTTCACTGTATCATAAGGTTTAGATTAGCTATGGAAAGGACAAGGAGCAATCTAGATTCGAAATATTTAATTGGAGGAAGGCCAATTTCAGTGGGATGAGAACAGATCTGGCCCGGTTAAATTGGAATCAAAGATTGGCAGATAAAATTGTAATTTCAGAACTTGCAGATGACACAAAACTTGGAATTATAGTTAACAGTGAGGAGGATACTGATCGACTTCAAGAGGAGATAGACAGGCTGATGAAATGGGTGGACACGTGGCAGGTGTAATTTAACACTGAAAAGTGTGAAGTGATACATTTTGGTAGAAAGAATAAGGATAGGAGATATAAACAATAGGATACAATCCTAAATTGGGTCCATGAACGGAGAAACCTAGGGGTATATGTGCACAATTCATTGAAAGTGTCAAGTAGGGTTGAGAAAGCAGTTAAAAAAGCATACAGTATCCAGGGCTTCATGAATTGAGGTACACAGTACAAAAGTGTGGAAATTATGATGAACCTGTATAAATCTCTGGTTTGGCCTCAACTGGACTATTGTGCCCAATTCTGTGCACCGCAATTTAGGGAGGATGTGAAAGCCTTAGAGGCAGTTCGGAGAAGATTTACAAGAATGATTCCAGGGATGAGGGATTTCAGTTACATGGAGAAACTGGAGAAACTGGAGAAGCTCCTTAGAGCAGAGAAGATTGAGTGGAGATTAGATAGAGGTGTTCAAAATCATGAGGGGTCTGGACAGAGTAGATAGAGAGAAACTGTTCCTATTGACAGAAGTGTCGAGAACCAGAGGACACAGATTTAATGTGATTGGCAGAAGAACCAAAGGTAACATGAGGAAAAACATTTTTGCACAGCGAGTGCTTAGGATCTGGAATGCACTGCCTGAAAGTGGGGTAGGGTCAGACTCAATCACTCCTTTCAAAACGGAGCTGGATAAGCACCTGAAGGAATAAAAATTGCAGGGCTATGGAGAAAGGCCGGGGGAGCGGGCCGAGGTGAAGTGCTTTTGCAGAGAGTCGGCTCGGGCTCGACGGGCTGAAAGGCCTTCTTCCGTGCTGTAACCACGCAATGATTCTATGAGTCTAAATGTGGACACAGGAATTTAAATAACGGGAAGGGGGCGGGGAATGCAACTCAACAGGAAATAACGTTTTGGAGACACGAATTGTGCACAGATGTGAAATGTTTAATATATATACATCTGTACAAAACTGCATGAACATTTATTGTGTTAATAAATGTAATATAACCCATATGCTTCTTGCAATATTTCACAGCGTCAAAAAGATGCAATAAGCAGAAAGTACGTTCACATCACATATCAAAGTTGAGTTGCGCCACATTTCTGTTCCTTACTATTCGGCCATGTTGGCTGCACGCAGTTAGGCAGTACCTCCGTTGAGATGTGGCCACACAGCAGGGCTGGGGCGCTCCAGGTTCAAAGGCCATGTTTATTTGTTGGCTTGCAACGCTTTTATTGCACGCACACTGTACACCCTGTTGAAGGACCCTCATTGGTCCCATTATGACTCCGCTCAGATCAAAGTTACAACAGAACTTGCATTTATATAGCGCCTTTCACATAGTAAAATGTCCCAAGGTGCTTCACAGGACCGTTAATCGGACAAAAAAAGGACACCTACTAAGAGAAGGAGATATTAGAACATGTGACCAAAAGCTTGGTCAAAGAGCTAGGTTTTAAGGAACATCTTAAAGGAGGTAGAGAGAGAGAGGCAAAGAGGTTTAGGGAGGGAATTCCAAAGCTTAGGGCCGAGGCAGTTGAAGGCACGTCTTCAAATTACAGAGCAAAGGAAATTGAGGAGTTCACGACTGAAGTAAATCAGGGAGAGCATCAAAACCCGGGATTGAATCCAGGTCAAGGACTAGTGTCAAAACCTTGGAGTCATTCATGAGGCGGAGGGGTGGTCTGATGGAGGATCCCGGGGTTATGTGGAATGTTTGCTAGATGGGACGAATGGCCTCTTTCATCTGTGCTTCCCACTGACCAGATGTTCAGAGAGACTGTCTTTACGCAGAGGGTTGTTGGGATGTGGAATGTCCAGCCAGGCAAACTAGAGGAAGCAGAATCCAGATTAGATTTCAAACAAGAAGTGGCGAAATATATGGAATAAAACTTTTTTAAAATATCGGGAAATGGCAGGTGGAGAGTTATTTCAGAGAACTAGCACAGGGGAGAGGGGCCGAATGGGGGAAAGAGCAGGTGATTGGGACTAAGGTGAGAGATATTTCAGAGAATTATCATGGGGGGAGGGGCCGAATGGGGTAAGGGCAGGTGATTGGGACTAAGGGGCGATTTCTTTCAGAGAACTAGCACAGGGGGAGAGGGGCCGACTGGGGGAAAGGGTAGGTGTTTGGGACTAAGTGGAGAGTTATTTCAGAGAACTAGCACAGGGGAGTGGGGCCGAATGGGGACAAGGGTGCTGGAACGGGACTAAGGTGATAGCTCTTTCAGTTGCGATGTGCCTATTGGCCTCCTCTTGTGCTATAGAATTCCCTGACTGTATGCAGTGAGCTCATATCACCACCTCCACCAATCACATTTGATGATTGTTCATGAGAGGTGTTTGTGTGGAGCGAGGCGAACATTTGAATCTCTTGCCCCAATGGGTCAGCATCAAGTTATCCCTGGACAAGCATTTCTTCCCAATCACGCTAAGTGCAAAACCTTTCAGTCCCTTCCCTCTGGCTTTCTTCCAAACTATAGACCAAGTCAGGCGGATAGTTGTGTTATATGAGAAATTCTTCTTGCATTTTATTGATTTTCATAGAAGCATAGAAAGTTACAGCATGGAAGGAGGCCATTTCGGCCCATCGTTACTGCGCCAGCCAACGAAGAGCTATCCAGCCTAATCCCATGTCACAGCTTTTGGTCCGTAGCCCTGCAGGTTAGAGCATCCCAATGGCACATCCAAGTACTTTTTAAATGTGTTTAGGGTTCCTGCCTCTACCACCCTTTCAGGCAGTGAGTTCCAGACCTCCACAAGCCTCTGGGTGAAGAAATATCCCCTCAAATCCTCTCTAAACCTTCCACCAATTACTTTAAATCTGTGCCCCCTGTTTTTTGACCCCTCTGCTAAGGGAAATAGTTCCTTTCTATCCACTTTATCAATGCCCCTCATAATTTTATACACCTCAATAAGGTCTCCCCTCAGCCTCCTCTGTTCCAAGGAAAACAGACGCAGCCTATCCAGTCTTTCCTCATTGCTAAGAATCTCTACTCACGGCAACATCCTTGTAAACCTCCTCTATACCCTCTCTAGATCAATCACATTTTTCCTGTAATGTGGCACGCAGTACTCTAGCTGAGGCCTAACTAGTGTTTTATACAGTTGAAGCATAACTCCCTGCTCTTGTATTCTATGCCACGGCTAATGGAGGCAAGCATGCCGTAAGTCTGCTTAAGCACCTTATCTACCTGGCCTGCTACCTTCAGCGATCTGTGGACATGCATTCCAAAGTCCCTTTGTTCCTCTACACTACTCAGTATCCTCCCTTTTAATGTGCATTCCCTTTCCTTGTTAGCCCTCCCCAAATGCATTACCTCACACTTCTCCGGATTGAATTCCATTTGCCATTGTTCTGCACACCTGACCAATTTATTGATATCTTCCTGCAGTCTACAGCGTCCTCCTTCAGCATCAACCACACAGCCAATTTTAGTATCAACTGCAAACTTCTTAATCATACCACTATATTCAAGTCTAGATCACTGACATATATCACAAAAAGCAAGGGACCTAATAGTGAGCCCCGCGGAACTCCACTGGAAACAGCCTTCCAGTCACAAAAACACCCATCAACCATTACCCTCTACTTCCTGTCTCCAAGCCAGTTTGGATTCCAACTTGACACTTTGCCCTGGATCCCATGGTCTTTTAACTTCGTGACCAGTCTGCCATGTGGAACAATATCAAAAACCTTGCCAAAATCTATATGCACTACATCAAACGCACTACCCTCATCTACCCTCCTTGTTTCCTCCTCAAAATTTTTTATTAGTCCATGCCGTATTTAGTGACTTGTATTATATATCATTATTTTCGCTGTGTTTTTGTCAATTTACTATTGATATATACATCTGTGTTGCATAACTGAGATGAGGAAACCGACAGGAGGGAGGTATGAGTTCAGGAACAGGCTACAATGTCCCTTTAGTGATCATCGCTGTGTCTGCTGCCCACAAGGCCTCCCACTGATGGAGAGGTACATGTCTGGCCCAACTGAAGTTCGCCAACTGTAACCGTCAAGACATAAACAGGCATCCCCGATTTTCATCGATACACCATTGACGGCCGTATCTTCAGCTGAGCCCTAAACTCTGGAATTCCCTGCTAAACCTCTCACCTCTCCACCTCTCTCCCCTCTTAAAATACTCCTTAAAAACCATTGGGGGAGAAATTGGGTTGCTTTGCGCCTCACGTTGGCGCTCCCAGAGGTGCAAACAAGGCACAAATGCCCTAGCACCTGGGTGCATCACCGCTAACACCTCCGGCAAAATTCAGTGGGAGCTTAACGTTGGCGGTGGCCGGTAGCGCTCTGCTCCACTGCGATGATTGTTCTGGACCGATGGACATTCTGAACATTTTACGTGTGCAGATAGCACCCTCTGGTGGCGGTTAGATACATAGAAGATAGGAGCAGGAGTAGGCCATTCGGCCCTTCGTGCCTGCTCCGCCATTCGATGAGATCATGGCTGATCCTTTAATTCAGTATCCCGTCCCCGCCTTCTCTCCGTAACCCTTAACCCCTTTTGCCCGTAGAAATATATCTAATTCCCTCTTAAATATATTTAATGAGCTGGCGTACACTGCCCTCTGTGGCAATGAGTTCCACAGGTTCACCACTCTCTGAGTGAAGAAATTCCCCCTCATCTCTGTCCTAAATGGTTTAGCCCTTATCCTTAAATTATGTCCTCTAGTTCTGTTCTCACCCGCCAAGGGAAACATTCCTTCTGCATCCAGTCTGTCTAGACCTGTCAGAATTTTATACACTTCTATGAGGTCCCCTCTCAATCTTCTAAACTCCAGTGTGTACATCCCTAAACTACATAGTCTCTCCTCATAGGTCATTCCCGCCATTCCTGGTATCAGCCTGGTGAATCGCCGCTGCACCCCCTCCATGGCAAGAACATCCTTCCTCAGATGAGGCGACCAAAACTGTACACAGTACTCGAGGTGTGGTCTCACCAGTGCCCTGTACAGCTGCAGCAAGGTATCCCTGTTCCTGTATTCTAACCCTTTTGCTATGAAGGCCAGCATACCGTTTGCCTTCTTGACCGCCTGTTGCACCTGCATGCTCGCCTTCAGTGACTGGTGTACAAGAACACCCAGGTCTCTCTGTACTTCCCCCTCTCCCAATCTATTGCCATTTAAATAATAATTTGCCCTCCCGTTCCTGCACCCAAGGTGGATAACTTCGCACTTGTCCACATTATAGTGCATCTGCCATTTATCCGCCCAATCGCCCAGTCTGTCCAAATCGCTCTGGAGCTTCCTGGTCTCTTCCTCTGAGCCCACCCCCCCTCCTAGTTTAGTGTCGTCTGCAAATTTGGAAATGCTGCATCCGACTCCCTGATCCAGGTCATTAATGTAAATTGTGAACAGCTGGGGGCCCAGGACAGATCCCTGTGGTACCCCACTTGTTACTGCCTGCCATTCAGAAAATGAGCCGTTTATTCCAACTCTCTGTTTTCTATCTGACAGCCAGTTCCCTATCCACGCCAAAACTTTCCCCTTTATCCCATGAGCCTCAATTTTCCATGCTAATCTTTTATGTGGGACCTTATCGAAGGCCTTTTGGAAGTACAGGTACACCACATCTACTGGCTCTCCCCCATCTATTCTACCAGTTACTCCCTCAAAAAATTCCAATAGATTAGTCAAGCACGATTTACCCTTTGTAAATCCATGTTGACTCTGTCCTATCCTGTCCCCATTTGCTAAGTGCTCCGCTATTTCATCCTTAATGATGGACTCCAGCATTTTGCCCACAACTGATGTAAGGCTTACAGGTCTGTAATTACCTGCATTTTCCCTACCCCCCTTTTTGAATAGTGGGGTAACGTTAGCTACCCTCCAATCCATCGGTACTGTTCCCGAGTCTAATGAATTCTGAAAAATCATCCTTAGTGCATCCGCTATCTCTAGGGCCACCTCCTTCAGTACCCTAGGATGCATGTTATCAGGCCCTGGGGATTTGTCCAGGTTATTGTGTTAACAGTTTGTATGCTGGAAAGGTGACTTGAGTAATGGAGAATTTGCTATGAGAAGTTCCACTTACAATCTAATGTAATCTGACTTCATATGTTAGGCCAAATGCAATATCTGTGAGTATCTTTAGTTCTTAGCATAATAGCAATGTTGTCAGAGTAATATTTTGATAATACTATGTTTATAAAAGGTTAATATTTAATAGTTACAGAAGTTAGTTCAAATGTTAGTTAGTTATACAATTAGTCTATTCTACTGTTGTAAATATGTTTATATCTTGTGTAATATCGAATGTGTAGTACTCAGTTTATGTACAAAACATACTTTGTCTTTGTTTACAGTTTCACAAATTTGTTCAAGTAAAAGCTTCAAAACAGCAAACGGCTTCAGGGAAGAATTATTTTGAATGAGTGTTTAACTTGCTGGATAGCTAGATAGGAGCACATCTAGCGCGGCCAGTACAGTGAAAAGATATCAGTGAAAAGATATCAGTGAAAAGATATCAGAGAAAAGATAGCAATACGGCTAGCTGTGAAGAGCGGAGCAGGAGGAACCCAGAGTAAGCCTTAACCTCATAGAGCACATCTACCACACATCAACATGTCAGAAGAAAATAACGAAAATGCTTTGCAGCAAGTAGAAGACCCTAAACAGGCAGACGAAACTGTAGAACGTGACAATCAGTCTATAAGCACCGGTTACTACAGGTCGCAAGTTGGCTCACGGTCATCGGGTGGTTCTAGAATAAGCATAGCCCTCGCCAGAGCACGGGCTAAACTACTAGCAGCTCAAGCCAGAGCTGCGCATACGGACAGTGGAACGCCAAGCAGAACAGGCCCGACTCCAAGCTGAATTCCAAGTGGAACAGGCCCATCACCAAGTGGAACGCCAGGCTGAACAGGCCCGTCTCCAAGCCACATTAGACGCTCTGCAGCAACAAAAAGAGATAGATGCTGCATTAGCCGAGACACAAGTATTCGAGGCAATTTTGGAGGGAGCTGATCCCGAGACAGCTTACAAACCTTTAATTCCCGTTCCGTGGCAGAGTCCACGACAGCGCACCATAGATTACGTGAGCGACCTTGCCAACATACAGTTTACAGGAGAAAGGGATGGAAGCCCGCACATCTCTACAGATGCAAACACTTCGTATAACATGCCACAAGCTGCCAACCAAGGTCAAAGCAGACGGCGTGCCTCAAGCCGCAGAGTCTCCACCAGCAGAACTGAAGACACAGTGCAAAGGAATAGGACGCCGAATAGGGAAAGTTGGAGGCAAATCCCCTCTCGGTCCCTTGAGACCCCCAACAGAGCCCCCAGCCAAGGCAACCCTGGCCCAGGTCCCAGCACCTACGACCTCGCCAAATACCTTGCACGCACCCAGCAGGTGACTTCGGGGTTAATTAAGTTTGATGACAGGCCAGAGAATTATCGGGCTTGGAAGTTCTGCTTCCCCGATGCCATATCGGGCTTAGACCTGTCGGCATGACAACAGCTCGGCCTCCTTATCAAGCGGCTCGGCCCAGAGTCCGCCGAACAGGCCTGCAGGATAAAAGCGGCCAATGTGGGGCAGCTGCCAGAGGGGTTGAAGAAGGCTTGGGTGAGGCTGGAAGAAAGCTACGGCTCACCCGAAGCCATTGAAAGGGCTCTCTTTGACAGGTTGGCAAACTTTCCGAGGTTGACGAGTAAGGAACACCAGAAGCTCCGCGACCTTGGAGATCTGCTGTCGGAACTCGAAGCCGCAAAGCAGGACGGCTACCTACCCGGTCTATCGTACTTAGACACTTCCAGAGGGGTAAGTCCCATCATTGAGAATCTTCCATTTAACCTGCAGGAGAAGTGGATAACGTTTGGATCAAAGTTTAAGCTAAAGCACAACGTGGCGTTCCCACCATTCTCTGCGTTCGTTAAATTCATCCGTAAAGAAGCCAAAGCCAGGAACGACCCCAGCTTCAACTTCTTCTCCTCCCACCCAGCACTTGCCAGAAGAGACAAGTTCGACAGGCATGGAAAGACACCAATATCTGTCCACAAAATACAAGTGTCCTCAACTGAGCACATAAAGATTCAGAAGAAACCTGAGGATATGAGCAAACAATGCCCTATCCACAACAAGCCCCATCCTTTAAAGAAGTGCAGAGGCTTCAGGGAGATGTCCCTGGAAGATCGGAAACAATATCTTAAAGAGAGCTCTATATGTTTCAAGTGCTGCTCTTCCACGAGCCATCTCGCCAAGAACTGCAAGGTGGATGCAAAATGCACTGAATGTGAAAGTGATCGGCACGTTTCAGCACTACACCCAGGCCCAGCTCCTTGGGAGTCAGAGTCGCCTGCTCCCGCTTCAGAGCACAGCGGGGAAAGAGAGGGAGTTGCTGGTCCGGAGATTACATCCAGGTGCACCGAGGTGTGTGGAGAAGGACTGAGCGCAAGAGCATGCTCCAAGATATGCCTCGTTAATGTGTACCCTGTAGGACGTCGCCAGGAATCTGAAAAGATGAAAGCACACTTCCTAGAATTTGTCAAGAAAATGCTCGTCAACGATCATGCAGAGATAGCTCCTCCACTCCAGGAAGGCCAAGAGTGTTGGTACCTCCCTTCCTTTGGAGTCTACCACCCCAAAAAGCCGGAACAGATCCGCGTGGTGTTTGACTCCAGTGCACCATATCAGGGCGTCTCTCTCAATGACGTACTCCTCACAGGGCCTGATCTTAACAACAGCCTCTTGGGAGTGCTCATGAGATTCAGGAAAGAGCCCGTCGCCATCACTGCCGATATCCAGCACATGTTTCATTGCTTCGTGGTGAGAGAAGGCCACAGAGACTTCCTTCGCTTCCTGTGGTATCGGGACAATGACCCTAATAGAGACATTGTGGACTACAGAATGCGTGTCCATGTCTTTGGGAATAGCCCATCCCCTGCTGTCGCCATATACGGACTAAGGAGGGCTGCCAAGGAAGAAGACGACGACTTTGGCAGTGATGTGAGAGGGTTCATCGAACGAGAGTTCTATGTCGACGATGCACTGAAGTCATTCCCGACTGAAGCAGAGGCCATCAGTACCCTCGGACGAGCCCAGGAACTACTTGCACTATCCAACCTCAGGCTGCATAAGATAGCCTCTAACAGACCAGCAGTGATGGAGACATTCCCCCCTCAAGATCGTGCTAAGGACGTCAAGGACCTAGACCTCTTCACTGATGACCTCCCCCTACAGCTTAGCCTAGGGGTGTCGTGGAACATAGCAACAGACACGTTCACGTTCCAAGTCCTAGACGCCAAGAAACCCTTCACACGTAGAGGAGTGCTCTCTACAGTCAACAGCCTATACGACCCTCTTGGCTTCTTAGCCCCTGTCACCGTACAAGGCAGGCTGCTCCTCAGGGAACTCTCCACACACGCTGAAGAGTGGGATTCACCTCTCCCTGAAGAGATGGAAGCAGAGTGGGACAGATGGAGAGACTCACTCCAAGACTTACAGGAGATCCGAATACCTCGCTGCTATTCGTCTTTCTCTCCCTTAAAGCCCAATTCAAAGAGCTTTGTGTCTTTGCAGACTGATGCGCCATCAATTACTCAAAAGACTGAGGTTGAGCGAGTAACAATCAGGCTCTTATTAACTAAAGAATGAAGGTCTTGTCTCGAGTGGTCGACCCGTCCAGAATACTAAGGGACTGGGAGGTAGTCACTTATATACCTGGAATAGTGGGAGGAGTCAGCCGAGGCATGTCCAGACCTGTACCTAGTGGAATACACATACAGACACAGACAGGTATGACAGTGGTTTACCACATTCACCCCTTGTTTAAAAATGAGTCCGGCGGGGTGAAGTGTATTTAAAAGTTCGTGTATTGGAGTCTCTCCGGAGGTCTTGTCTGCCGCTGTGATCGACGTGGCGACGGCAGGGGTGGTGGAGCTTCCGGCGTCGCGTCCCGTGTAGGCTGGGGCCCTGGAGTGGAGTCCTCGTGGGTGACGGGCTCAGGCGTGCCGGCTGCTGGGGTTGGATATCGGGTCGTGGGGGGGGGGTGGTAATGGGTAGTGGGTTACAGCGGTCCCCGAGGGTGCGAGGTCTCATATGGAGACTGTGTCCTCCCGCCCGTCCGGGTACGCAATGTAAGCGTACTGGGGGTTGGCGTGGAGGAGGTCGACCCTCTCGACCAGGGGGTCCATTTTATTGGCTCTCACGTGTCTTCTCAGTAGTACCGGCCCTGGGGACGTCAGCCATGGCAGTAGCGATGTCCCCGATGTGGACTTCCTTGGGAAGACAAACATTTTCTCGGGGGGGGGTGGCATTGGTGGCAGTGCTGAGAAGTGACCGAATCGAGTGGAGCGCATCGGGGAGCACCTCCTGCCAGCGGGAGGTCGGAAGGCCCCTAGACTTTAAGGCTAGTAGGGCGGCCTTCCAAACAGTTGCATTCTCTCTTTCCACCTGTCCGTTCCCCCGGGGGTTGTAACTGGTGGTCCTGCTTGTGGCTATACCCCTAGCGAGCAGGTACTGGCGGAGTTCGTCGCTCATAAACGATGAGCCCCGGTCGCTATGGATATAGCTGGGGAAACCGAACAGGGTGAAGAGGCTGTTCAGAGATTTAATGACCGTGGCACTGGTCATGTCCGGGCAGGGGATAGCGAACGGGAACCGGGAGTACTCGTCAAAGATGTTGAGGAAGTACACATTGCGGTCGGAGGAGGGGAGAGGCCCTTTGAAATCGACGCTCAGGCATTCGAAAGGGCGAGTGGCTTTTATCAGGTGGGCTCTGTCTGGTCTATAAAAGTGCGGTTTGCACTCAGCGCAGACTTGGCAGTTCTTGGTCATGGTCCTGACCTCCTCGATGGAGTAAGGCAGGTTGCGGGCCTTGATGAAGTGGAAGAACCTGGTGACCCCCGGGTGGCAGAGGTCATTGTGGAGGGCCCTCAGCCTATCGATCTGCGCGCTGGCGCAGGTGCCACGCGATAGGGCATCTGGGGGTTCATTGAGCTTCCCAGGCCGGTACAAGATCTCGTAATTGTAGGTGGAAAGTTCGATTCTCCACCTCAAGATCTTGTCATTTTTGATTTTGCCCCTCTGCTTGTTGTTGAACATAAAAGCAACTGAACGCTGGTCAGTGAGCAGGGTAAATCGTTTTCCGGCCAGGTAGTGCCTCCAATGACGCACAGCCTCCACGATAGCCTGGGCCTCCTTCTCGACCGCGGAGTGTCTGGTCTCTGGGCCCTGGAGGGTTCGTGAGAAGAATGCCACAGGTCTCCCCGCCTGATTAAGGGTGGCGGCCAGAGCGAAGTCGGACGCATCGCTTTCCACCTGGAAGGGGATGGATTCGTCCACTGCGTGCATGGTGGCTTTGGCAATGTCTTCCTTGATACGGTGAAAGGCTAAGCGGGCCTCTGCCGTCACGGGAAAAGAGGTGGACTTGATCAGCGGACGGGCTTTGTCTGCATAGTAGGGGACCCACTGAGCGTAGTAGGAAAAAAACCCTAGGCACCTCTTCAGAGCTTTTAGGCAGTGGGGCAGTGGGAGTTCCATAAGGGGACGCATCCGGTCCGGGTCGGGACCGATGACCCCGTGTTCTACAACACAGCCAAGGATGGCGAGGCGGTCTGTGCGGAATATGCACTTCTCCTTGTTATATGTCAGGTTCAGGAGTTGGGCGGTGCGGAGGAATTTCTCGAGGTTTGCGTCATGGTCCTGCAAGTCATGGCCGCAGATGGTCACATTATCTAGGTAAGGGAAAGTGGCCTGCAGCTCGTTTTGATCGACCATCCGGTCCATCTCCCTTTGGAAGACGGAGACCCCGTTGGTAACGCCGAAGGGAACCCTAAGGAAGTGATAGAGGCGGCCGTTTGCCTCAAAAGCAGTATACTGGCGGTCTTCAGGGCTGATGGGGAGCTGGTGGTACGCTGATTTCAGGTCAATGGTCGAAAAGACGCGGTACTGCGTGATCTGGTTGACCATGTCAGCTATGCGGGGGAGTGGGTAGGCGTCCAGCAGGGTGTAGCGGTTTATTGTTTGGCTGTCGTCGATGACCAGGCGTTGTTTCTCGCCGGTCTTAACGACCACAACCTGGGCTCGCCAGGGGCTGGAGCTGCCCTCAATAATCCCCTCCTTCAGGAGCCGCTCCACTTCGGTTTTGATGAAAACCCTGTCCCCGGCACTGTATCGCCTGCTCTTTGTGGCGATGGGCTTACAGTCGGGGGTGAGGTTAGCAAACAGTGGGGGGGGTGGGACTCTGAGTGTGGAGAGGTTGCATCTGGTGCGCGGCGGGCAATTTGGAGGCTGCTGGCTGCGGACTGTGAGTGGGGGGAGGGGGCCAACGTACGCCATCGTAACGCTTTTGAAGTGGCACTGGAAATCCAACCCCAGTAGAACGGCAGCGCAGAGGTCGGGCAGGACCAGGAGTTTAAAATTATTGAACACAGTCCCGTCTACTACTAGTGTCACCACGCAGTAGCCACCAATGTCCGCTGACTGGGACTCGGAGGCCATAGAAATCCGCTGGTGCGCAGGCAGGACTGGGAGAGAGCAACGCCGCACCGTGTCGGGGTGGATGAAGCTCTCTGTGCTCCCGGAGTCAAAAAGGCAGTTTATTGCATGGCCGTTTACCTTAACGTCCATTTTGGACCGAGCTAGCTGGTGCGGTCTCGTTTGGTCCAGCGTCACAGAGGCCAGCGTAGGGGTCGGTGTGTTGCTGCGAGTATCAGATGGGGGGGTTGGCGGTCTGCTGCGTCCCGGCTGGTGTCCAAGATGGCGGTGTCCATGATTCCCATGTGGCTGGAGTCGTCCAAGATGGCTGCTGCTGCGGTGGTTCGCACATGGCTGGGGTTGCCAAAGATGGCGGCTCGCACGGCCCACACGCGGCGCTGCTGGCGTTCGGGGTGGCTTTGGCCTTGCAGACGCTGGTGTAGTGTCCCTTTTTCCCGCAGCCCGAGCAGGTCGCATTCTTCGCCGGGCAGCGCGCTCTGGGGTGTTTGGCCTGGCCACAGAAGTAGCATTTCTGGCCTTGGGATACGGCTGTCTGGCTTTGGGACACTGCTGCGGTAGTTGGGCCGTTGTTGGGCTGTGGCTGGGGTGGCACAGTGCTATGGGGCTGTCCTACCGTGTCCCAGGTTGTCGTTCCCCGCGGCGTCCACGGTGCAGAGGAGTAGGCATCCATGCCCCGGAAGGCTGCATCCAGCGTTAGTGCGATGTCGGAGGCTTTGTCGAGGGTGAGGTCACTCTGCTCCAGCAGTCGCTGTCGGGTGTAGTTGGACCTGTGGCCCGCTACGAAGGCATCCCGGATCAGTTCCTCTGTGTACTTAGTGGGCGTTACCGCCTTACACCCACAGGCCCGGCCAAGCACGGACAGTGCTTGGAGGTATTCCTCAGTCGATTCCCCAGGTTGTTGCTTGCGACTCCCCAGAAGGTGCCTAGCATATACTTCGTTCACAGGGCGTGTGTACTGGGTCTTGAGAAGCTGGAGGGCGGCTGTGTACGAGGTCGCGTCCCGGATGACTGAGTACACTCGGTGGTTCACCTTGGAGAACAGGACAGACAGTTTGTCCGCATCCGTTTCGACCGCAGTGGAGGCAGTCAGGAATGTCTCGAAGCACGTGAGCCAGTGAGCAAACTTGGTGGAAGCGTCCGCTTCCCGACTGTCCAGGTCCAGGCATGCTGGTGTGAGGATCTTCTCCATTATAAAAAATTTAGTTAATAAAATTGATGCGCCATCAATTACTCAAAAGACTGAGGTTGAGCGAGTAACAATCAGGCTTTTATTAACTAAAGAATGAAGGTCTTGTCTCGAGTGGTCGACCCGTCCAGAATACTAAGGGACTGGGAGGTAGTCACTTATATACCTGGAATAGTGGGAGGAGTCAGCCGAGGCATGTCCAGACCTGTACCTAGTGGAATACACATACAGACACAGACAGGTATGACAGTGGTTTACCACACAGACGCATCTGCTAAGGCCATTGCAAGTGTGGCTTATCTGAAGGTCACCACTCAAGAAGGGCAAAGCAAAATCGGCTTCGTCTTTGGAAAGGCCAAGTTGGCGCACCAGCCAGACCTCACCATACCCAGATTGGAACTGTGCGCAGCAGTATTAACAGTTGAGATTGCAGCGTTCATAGAAGACGAGATTTATCTGAAGTTCGACAGCATCACATATTATATAGACAGCAAAGTGGTGCTAGGATACATCCATAACCAAAGTAGATGGTTTTACGTATACGTGAACAACAGAGTCCAACGTATTCGACAGTCCACGTCCCCCGACCAGTGGAAGTACATCCCTACAGACCTGAACCCAGCTGACCATGGGTCTAGATCTGTAACAGCGTCCCTACTCAGTAGCACGACTTGGCTGTCAGGACCTGCTTTTCTTCAGGATCCGTTCCCACACTTCTCCGAAATCAATGAGTCATTCGACCTACTCAACCCTGTTTCTGACTGCGAGATACGCCCACAGGTAACAGCGAACGTTACTCAAATCTGTAAGAACCTGATGAGCACCAAATGCTTCGAGCGTTTCTCCAAATGGAACACTCTCATAAAGACGATAGCACGCCTAACCCATATAGCTCATACCTTCTCCGAGCCTACGCAAGGGAGTAACTGCCATGGGTGGCACATCTGTCGGAAGAGTCCCTCTGAAGAGGAGCTCAAAAGAGCCACAATCCTTGTGATAAAGAGTGTCCAACACGAGTGTTATTCAGAAGAGTTGAAGTGCATAGCAGCAGAACACAACCTACCCCCTCACAGCAGTCTACGGAAGATGCATCCCATCGTCGACACCGACGGCCTTCTCAGAGTTGGGGGACGCATATCGCAGTCTCAACTAGGAACGAATGCAACCAACCCCACCCTCATTCCAGGTCGTCATCATATGGCCATTCTGCTCGTGTGTTACCATCATGAGGCCGTGAAGCACCAGGGCAGACATTTCACCGAAGGTGCCATCAGAGCAGACGGCCTCTGGTTGGTTGGAGCTAAGAGATGTATCAGCGGCACGCTTTTCAAATGTGTCACCTGCAAGAAACTCCGTGGGAAGACGGAGCACCAACAGATGGCAGAACTGCCAGCCGAGCGGCTACAAGTAGCACCACCTTTCACCTACGTAGGCGTCGATGTTTTCGGATCATGTATGTGGTCTCACGCCACACTAGAGGAGGGCACGCCAACAGCAAGAGGTGGGCGGTGATGTTCTCATGTATGTCCACAAGAGCTGTACACATCGAAGTCATAGAAACAATGGGCGCCTCCAGCTTCATAAACGCTCTGAGAAGGTTTTTCTCAATTAGAGGCCCGGCAAAGCAAATACGCTCAGATTGCGGCACAAACTTTGTTGGCGCCTGCAGAGAGCTGAAGATGGATGGATCTAGTTCCAGCTCTCAGAGGGTGGAGAAGTATCTCCAAGAGCAGAAATGCACCTGGGTATTCAACCCCCTCACTCATCCCACATGGGCGGCGCATGGGAGCGTATGATCGGCATTGCCCGCTGTATCCTCGACTGCATGTTTCTCCAAGGTAGATCGTCGTGCCTCACACATGAGGTCTTGACCACACTGATGGCTGAGGTCACCGCTGTGATGAATGCAAGGCCCCTCATTCCTGTATCTTCAGACCCAGAATCGCCTCTCATCCTCACTCCGGCCATGCTTTTGACCCAGAAGACAGGTGTTCCCCCTTGTCCTCCAGGAGAGTTTGGGGAAGGAGAACTCTTCAAGGAAGAATGGAAACGAGTCCAGAGTCTGGCAGACACGTTTTGGAACAGGTGGCGAAGGGAGTACCTCACCACACTACAGAGACGACGCAAGTGGCAGGACAAGAGGCCGGATCTCAAAGAAGGAGATGTTGTCTTGATGAGGGACAATCAGGTAAAAAGGAATGAGTGGCCTATGGCAATCATCGTGAACTCCCATCCCAGCCAGGACGGGAGAGTGAGAAACGTGGACTTGAGAGTCATCAAAGAAGGAACAGCGAAGGTCTTCTCTTGGCCCGCCTCTGAGGTGGTTCTTCTTTTGTCGCCTGAGGACTCCAGTGACAGGTAGAGTTCGGACTATGTGGAGTCGTTAATGACCCCAGACGGGGAGTGTTCTGGACCGATGGACATTCTGATCATTTAATGTGTGCAGATAGCACCCTCTGGTGGCGGTTATTGTGTTAACAGTTTGTATGCTGGAAAGGTCATCTGACCTTTCTTCCTGTGTGAGGTCATTTGACCTTCTTACCTTTCTTCCTGTTGACCCCAGGAAGCAGTTTTGCCAGGAAGAACCTGACTTGAGTAATGGAGAATTTGCTATGAGAAGTTCCACTTACAATCTAATGTAATCTGACTTCATATGTTAGGCGAAACGCAATATCTGTGAGTATCTTTAGTTCTTAGCATAATAGCAATATTGTCAGAGTAATATTTTGATAATACTATGTTTATAAAAGATTAATATTTAATAGTTACAGAAGTTAGTTCAAATGTTAGTTAGTTATACAATTAGTCTATTCTACTGTTATAAATATGTTTATATCTTGTGTAATATCGAATGTGTAGTACTCAGTTTATGTACAAAACATACTTTGTCTTTGTTTACAGTTTCACAAATTTGTTCAAGTAAAAGCTTCAAAACAGCAAACGGCTTCAGGGAAGAATTATTTTGAATGAGTGTTTAACTTGCTGGATAGCTAGATAGGAGCACGTCTAGCGTGGCCAGTACAATGATAATGGCCTGTATTTTCCAATTGCAGGTCTCCTGCAGGCGTAGGCCTGCGATCTGGAAAAATCTACGCCCTTACCCGAGGGTTCCCGGGACGCACACGCTTCCAATCCTGGTCCTCTCCAAATTCCCAGTGAGCAGGGCCTACGTAACCCAGAGGCACAGGTAGTTCGCAGCGTCCCTGGGATCACGTGGGCCATGGGGAGCCAATCAAAGAAGGGAATCTCACTTTATACACTTGACAGAATATATGAATGTAGATCACCCTAAAAAGATAGTCAAACTTTAAATACATTTTAAGAAACATCACATTTTCAAAATGACTTGAAATTACAATACATTAAGCATTAAGTATTTTGAACAAAAATTTTATTTGTTGAAAATAATAATTAACGTTTTTTACAGGGCTAAAAATAAACTTATAACTTTTTAAAGTATTTTTAAATGATAAATCAGTGAATGATATATTTTTTAAACTTTATTTTCAACTCTTTTCCGGGTAAAAGCAGGCCTTAAGTGTTATCTGCGGGAGGAGGGTCTCCAGAAAGCGGAATGATCCACCCACAGAGGCCCTTCTCCAGGGCGGCCGGAGGATCTGTTGAGACAATTCTTGATGGACCGGAAATGCCGATTTTCAGCGCGTGTGCTGTGCATGCCTGAAACCGGCATTTCCCATGTCACTACGGGTGAGTACACAGCGCGTGCCCACCCGTAGGGATCGCAATATCTGGGCCGATATCATCATCATGCACAGCGCCCTGGCCGCAGACTTCCGTTGCGCCCGCCCCCTGAATTATCGCCGGGCGATGGGACCAACAGGATCAGTCAGCGGTTTTGCAGCGGCAGTAGTGGGCGGAGGCACTACTTAAAGGGCAGGTGTCGGGCGGTCATTTATATTTTGGCTGACTGCCAGCATCTTCCCACCTTTAACATTTTGTATCTGGGGTGCCGGCCACAATCGCTCAGCCCGCCATTCCTCTTGAAAGCCGGGCTGTTTCCGCGGCACACCACTCCCTGGTGGTCCGGCAGGGCCCTGGTGCATGCAGCACTAGGCCCCTCCCCTTTAATCAGGGGCGGAGACCTGCAATGACGCGGTGCTACGTTCCCCCGTGCGTGACGCTGCTGCATGTAGCGCCGCGACATTGAGTAGTTGCGCCCCAAGAAGGAGGGGGAGCACTTCGACCAACTTCTTGGGAAGCTACTACTGAATTAACGAGGGCGTGGCACAGTTTCCCCCGATCTGTTTGACCAAGTGTTTGGTCACCTGGGCTAAAATCTCCTTCTGTGGCTCCGTGTCAATGTTTAAGCTCCTGTGCAACATCTTGGGTTGTCTGACTCAATTGAAAGCGCTATATAAATGCAAGTTGCTGTTGTTGTGGTTCCGATATTACGGGCAGCGGCTCGGTTGCGGAATATATGACCTCAATTAAACACTGGCAATAAAATGGTCATTTGCAGAAGGAAACTGCCGGCTCAATAGTCTTATTGCATTGACCAGTCCGTCTCCAGATTTCAGGGCATTGTTCAACGAAATTGAAAAATATAGATACTTTTTAATGCCCCCGATGATATTTTCCCAGAGTTTTGCTTGCAGCCGTGTCCTGGAGATTATCCTTTCCTTACTGGAGAATCCCAAGCAATCCTGGAGGGTTGCCAAACCCTCGAGCTGGAGGAGCTGGGAATTGAAATGTAACAGAATCCCCGATACATCCGCCCCTCTTTCCACCCCAATTCCACAGAACTTCACGCGAATATGCCCACTGTCCTCTGAGGACACCAACTCCCTTCTCGAAGTTCAGATCTTCACTTGCCAGGGAACTTCTGGTCACTCACCAGGGCCGGTAAGAAAGCACAATATTCCTGTGCCGGCGGGATATTCCACTGAGGAGGGCTTCACATCCATACCCATCGTTGCTTTCACTCACTGTTCACACACAAGCGCACTTTCCAAGAGGAGAGAGATCGGGAGTAAGCAGGTGTAAGGCCTGTTTGTAACAGCATAAGATTTGAAAAAAGAAAAAAATCACTCATTTATCATTTAAAAATGCTTTAAAAACAGGTAAGTTTATTTTAACCCAGTTTAGTTAAGTTAGTTATTTTTGTAAAAAAGTTAAAGTTTTGTTTAAAATATTTAATTTTAATGTACTTTCAACTAATTTTAATAACGTGATTTAAAAAAAATATATATTGAATGTTTGATTGTGTTTGGGGTGATCTCTATTCATATATTGGACAGGTCTGTCTGTCAAGTGTATGAAGGGAGGTTCCCTTCTTTGATTGGCTCCCCATGGCCCACATGATCCCAGGGACGCTTGCGAACCGCATGTGCCTCTGGGATACGTGGGCCCTGCACATTTCCAGTTGGAGAGGCCCAGGAGCGGAAGTGTCCGGACCTTGAGAACCCTCGGGTAAGACCGTGGATTTATTCCAGAACCGCACGCAGGAAACCTCCGAACGGAAAATACGGTCCTATCAATCCACAGGCCGTTTCCCTTTATCTTTTAGTCATCATTGCATTGATATTACTGCTCAACTTATTGAAAGCACTTTGTACTTCCCTCAAATTTTCTGCAAAGTTGTGCATGTTTTCCACCGTCAATGTCTCTTGTATTGCCTGTTCTCTAATCCCATCAATCATGGGTATATCGATCCCAACTGCCTTCTCTCTATTTAATAGTGCTAAAATTCTCCTTTATCTGTTCCAACAGGCAGTTCCAGTTCCAACTTCCTCCAAGGACACTTCATACCACTCCTGACGTGTCGCTGCGATCTCTATGGTGAACTAGCCTGACAACCATGTAAGTGATATTGGGCATGTGAGTGATATTATTCGAGTATCAGATATAATTCATACACTAAATTACTAACTCCAGTAGTGATCTCAAAATATTCATAGGTTTCAATGTTCCATGCTGACACATTAATTCTTACAGGAATATGTACCCATATCTCATGGGTAGGTGTACCGTCTTTCTCGGGTAGGGGTACTGTCACTCTCGGGTAGGGGTACTGTCACTCTCTGGTAGGTGTACTGTTTCTCTCGGGTAGGGATACTGTCTCTCTCGGTTAGGGGTACTATCTCTCTCGGGTAGGGACACTGTCTCTCTCGGGAAGGGGTATTGTCTCTCTTGGGTAGAGGTACTGTCTCTCTCGGGAAGGGGTACTGTCTCTCTCGGGTAGGGACACTGTCTCTCTCGGGAAGGGTATACTTTCTCTCTCGGGTAGGGGTAATGTCTCTCTCAGGTTGGGGCACTGTCTCTCTCCTGTATGGGCACCGTCTCTCTCGGGAAGTGGCACTGTCTCTCTCGGGTAAGGGTAATGTTTCTCTCGGGTAGTGGCACTGTCTCCCTTGGGCACTGTCTCCCTCGGGCACTGTCTCATTCGGGCATTTTCTCTCTCGGCTGAGGTTCTGTCTCTCTTCAGAAGGCATAATATCTCTCACGGTAGTGGTACTTTCTCTCTCGGGAAGCCGAACTGCTTCTGTCAGTAAGGGGTGCTCTCTCTCTAACTTAGCAATGTTGTCTCTCACTCTCCTCTCTGGTAGGGTTACTGGGTCTCTTGTCTGGGGTACAGTTTTTCAAAACTAGGTTACTCCCTCGCTCGTGTAGTGTTGCGGTCTCTCTCGGGAGGATAGTCTCTCTCTCTTGGGTAGGGGAAATTTCTCTCCAGTATAGGTGTACTGCCAATCTATGGGGTAGGTGTACTGTCTCTCTAGTATAGGCTTATTGCCAATTTTTGAGCGGGGTTACTGTCTCTCTAGTATAGGTATATTGCCAATCAATGGGGTAGGGGTACTCTCTCTAAAGTAGGGGTATTGCCAATCTATGGGGTAGAGGGACTGCCTCTCTAGGGTAGGGCTACTGCCAGTCTTTGGGGTAGGGGTACTGTCTCTCTAGGGTAGGGGTACTGTCAGTCTATGGGGTGAGGGTACTGTCTTTCTAGGGTAGGGGTACGGCCAATCTATGGGGTGAGGGTACTGTCTTTCTCAGAGAGGGTTGCTGTCTCTGGTGAAGTGGGTCAGGATGAGAGACTTACCTTCTGTACTGGCCCTGCCACAGTCAGGTTTATGAGTGATGAAGTCAGTATGAAACTCCGCCGTGGGTTCTAATTGTTTCAGTTCTGGGAGACACATGAGCAGAACATCCAGACCCAGGTCTCCATCTTTTATAGCCACTGCAACCGTGTTGTGATTGCGTATAACCGGTGGGAAAGTAAGCTGTGAGGAGGAGGTAAAGTGGCTGCAAAGGGATATAGACGAGTTAAGTGATTAGGCAAGAAGCTGGCAGATGGAGTATAATGTGTGGAAGTTTAAAATTATCCACTTCGGCAGGAAAGATGGGAAAGGAGAATATTTCGTAAAATGTCAGAGATGAGTACATGGTGATCTTGAGAGTGATTTGGGAGCCCTTGTACACAAATCAGAGGAAGTTAACATGCAGGTACCACAAGCAATTAGGAAGGCAAATGGTATGTTAGTCTTTTTTGCAAGCAGGTTGCAATATAAGAATAAGGAATTCTTGCTGCAATTATATGGGATTTGGTGAGACTTTACCTGGTGTACTGTGCACAGTTTTGGTCTCCTTACCTAAGGAAGGATATACTTGCCTTAGAGTGGGTGCAATGAAGGTTCACTAGATTGACTCCTGGGATGAATGGGCTTTCCTATGAGGAGAGATTGAGTAGAATGGTCTATATTCTCTGGAGTTTAGAAGAATGAGAGGTGTTCTAATTGAAACGAATCAAATTCTTCGAGGGCTTGACAAGGTAGATGCGGAGAGATTGTTTCCAATGGCTGCAGAGTCTAGAACTAGGGGTCATAGTCTCAGGATAACGGGTCAGCCATTTAGGACAGAGATGAGGAAGAATTTCTTCACTCAGAGGGCTATGAATCTTCTGAATTCTCTGCCCCAGAGGGCTGTGGATCCTCAGTCGTTGAGTATATTCAGGACAGAGATCGATAGATTTTTGCACTCTGGGAAATCGAGGGATATGGGGATCGGGTGGGAAAGTGGAGTTGGTGTTGATGATCAGCCATGAACTTATTGAAAGGTGGAGCAGGCTCGAGAGCGGTATGGCCTAGTCCTGCTCGTATTTCTTATGTTCTCATATAACCTCCTCTGTCACCTTTCCTGGGAATATCAGCAGTCGGTTGGTGAGATTAAACAAGCAATCATTCGTCGTCAAATTGGAGCGGTGCCAGGACCACCCGCGAGGCCCGAAACCGTCAATCCCAGACCCCCATCTCTCACAATGTGGGCGGGGCTCTCAGAACCCCCATCCATCACAATGTGGGCGGGGCTCCCAGACACCCCATCAGTCACAATGTGGGCGGGGCTCCCAGACACCCCATCCGTCACAATGTGGGCGGGGCTCCCAGACCCCTCATCCATCACAATGTGGGCGGGGCTCTCAGACCCCTATGTCACAATGTGGGCGGGGCTCTCAAACGCCAGTGAGCGACAGGAGTGTTGCTGTGATCTAATTGGTCAGACAGTATTTGTGGGCGGGGTCCATTGCCCGGGTTTCCCCGGCATCAGGTTTTTGTGCTCCACCTTCCCGGGCCGTGTCCGCTCCCGCGATCCTGATTCCACCCATGGCTGTGAGGCGGTGGATTCCAGATCCGGCCCCCAATTATCGCTCTGATCAGCCCCTCTGCTGTCAGTGGCTCCACCTGCTGTTGCTGGTTGGGCTCCTCAAACCCGGCTATTTTAGGCTTGTTGCATCCCGGTGCCTATCTCCGGCTGCTCCACAGGCGAATCAGAGCCGCTTGTAAATGGGAAAAGCAGAGCGTTTGCCAGTGACATGATTCCTCCAGGCGCGGCTGCAGGGCAGGCTGAAGACCTCGAACTAGCGACTTTCTGTGAGAAAAGTTACCGGCAGCCTGGGGCAGTTCAGGGACACGCGTCCATCAGCACCATAATCCATCACAATACTCAACCGGGACTTCACTGGGACTCTGCCTAGTCCCAGGAACCAAGGCCACCCTGATTCCTCCGGCTGTAGAGACTGCTGTAACTTCCCAACAACTGCTGGGGAGTTTTCCTGCCCTCTTGACCATGAGCGGGAATCGAGCGCCATTGTCCACAGGGAGGCTGAGAGGAAGAAGCCGTATCAGGTCCTCCGGCTGTATTTGCAGCCTGATCCTCACATCTTCCACCTGCCTAACATGCTCAAAGATCGATCACTTGTCAGGGTCGAACATCCCTCCATCCTTTGCTAATTCTTTTAAAATTTTCCCTGAGGTCGGAGCAGCATCTGCTGCAGCTGCTGGTGGCTCCAAATTATCTGCATCTGCATCTGGGTATTGCAGGACTGACCGCAACAACCCCGATACCGGAGGCACCGGCCCCTGTCCTGATCTCTGCACTGCCTCTATCAGAAGCACATCACCCTCACTGTCAGATTCAGATCTCAAGCCCTGTCCCAACTGATTACCCTCTTTTACTAGCTCTGGGGGCAGCTACTGGGGGATACAGGGCAGCCACCGCTGATCGGCCCTCGGACACAGAGGCAGCGTATGTTGTCTCCATGTTACAGCTCGCCACACGACCCTTAGGCAGTCCCTCGGAACCGAGGATGACTTGCTTCCACATTAAAAATGAGTTCACAGGTGACTGATGAGTCCAATGCGGGACCTACAATCTCTGTCACAGATGGGACAGACGGTGGTTGAAGGGGCTGGTGGGTGGGGTGCTTGGGTTAAAGTGCGCTCCTTGCGCTGCCTGCGCAATGCTTAAACTGTCAGACTCGAGGTGTTTGCCGCCTTCCCTGATGCCTCTTCTCCACTTTGAGCGGTCTTGGGCCAGGGATTCCCAGGTGTGAATGGGGATGTTACACTTTTTCAAGGAGGCTTTGAGGGTGTCCTTGAAGCGTTTCCTCTGCCCACCTGGGGCTCTCTTTCCATGCCGGAGCTCCTAGTAGAGTGCTTGCTTTGGGAGTCTCGTATTGGGCATGTGGACAATGTGAGCAGTCCATCGGAGCTGATTGAGCGTGGTTAAAGCTTCGATGCTGGGGATGTTGGCCTGAGCGATAACACTGACCTTGATAAGAGAAATGAGTTCATGAATTCACGCCAGTAGTGCTTGTCTGCCATACTTTAATTTCTCAGCGGGGATTCCATCTGCTGCTGAGGCCTTGTTGTCCTTCAGTTGTTGGATGGCCTTTTCAACCTCATGCCGGGCTGGGGTGCCATCACTTCTGTCCTGAAGCACCATTCTGAATGCTCGATCTAGCTCTGACACATCATCGCTCAGCTATGAATTCTCACGCTGGACTCATGCATTCACCTCCTCCAAACCTATTGTTTCATATTAACCTGGGGAGCCAGTGAGTCTGTTTAACCGACTGCTTCTCACTCTGCAAGCTTTGTTTCTCTGCTAAGTTAGCAGATTCCAGCTCATCACACTGGATTTCACACTCCTCTATCTGTTTAGAGAGAGCGTAACAGGCCATAAATAAGCTTTGGACCATCAGGCATTTTATCTTTATAATTTTGTTTTTTATCTAAATCTTCCTCAAATCAAATTCTGACCCAATCTGATCGATCAGCTTGCAGGACAGTGTCAAGGGTCAAGTCCATACACTTATGTTGATGGATATACTTCTCCAAACATTCATCTAATTTAGATTTAGGTATAGCCTTGCCTTTAAAATAATGTCAGTGCAAAATGCAGGTACTAAAATTCGGAAGCAGGCACGGGTCCTGTTGGGGACGAAAATGTATCTGACAGTTTTAGCATTGAGCAGCAAAATCAGAATAAATGGGACACACGGGGTTAGAATATAATGAAGGAATTCGATAGCTCCCCACACCCGTGAAATGCGAACCCAACTTGTGACAAAACAAAACCAGGGCGAGTTCCCAAGCATATTCCAATCTGTTAACATAAAGAACTGGAAAATGTTCTTTAAACAATTCAGCATAGTCACTGTTCCTAAAACCACAGCCGCCATTATCTCGGAGCAATAATTAGTTTCGAGCTTTTGGCAACAAATGACCACAAATTGATCAAAGGTGAAAGTGACTGTGAACCAGACAGAACAGCGCGTGGCTGCATAAAGCAGGACCGTGTGGATATTACACAGTGGAATGGACTCCACAAAACGAATCTGTTCCCAAAAAGCAATAGGAATCTGCCTCAATATCAGACTGACGATAAGGACCAGTAGATGCACCGTTGCCATGGCCACAAGTTAGCGAGTGATACATTTGGAGAGCCCGCACTTTCCCTGAGACAGAATCACATTGTCGTTAAGATAATTTATCTTCCTTAAAGTTATCAGGGTAATTATACATCAGGCTGGGAGCAAAAACAGAACTTTGATGGAGTTCGGGACAAATTTGCAGCCGGCCTTGATTTTAGTGGAGGAGGCGGGATGGAACCGGGTTGCCTGGTGGGCGGGTTTCGGACCCGCTGCCGGTTTCAGCCGCTCCCGATGTCCCATTTTGATTTAATTGGACCAATTAGTCCCGTGGTGCGCGCTGCCTGCTGCAGTGACTGGGAGCGGGTCTGTTGGTCTGCACTGATGAGGTCACAGCTACACTTGTTTTTAAGAGCTCCATGTACCCTCAGCCTCTCATTTCTCGTTACTGCTGCAGCTTGAATGGGCCAAGGTGACCCTGAGTGCTCAAAATCCAAGGCTGTTCCCCAAATCACTGAGGACTCGCTGCAAGCTCTTTTGCAGGGAGTAAGAGGACGCAGGGAGATTCTGTTCCCTAAGGGTGTAAGGACAATCCTAGTTACTACAGACCGGTCAGTTTAACATCACTGGTGGGTAAAGTTTTAGAAAAAATAATCAAGCCTAAAATTGGAGATGTTTAAGCTAATTAAGGAGAGCCAACACGGACTTGTAAAAGGCAGATCATGTTTGACTAATCGAATTGAAATTGTTGATGAAGTAACGGAGGATCGATGAAGGGAATGCAATGGATGTTGTCTACATAGATTTTAGGAAGGCGTTTGAAAAAGTATCACATAGAAGGTTGTTAACAAAATTGAGGCTCATGGAATAGGTGGGTCAGTGGCAGCTTGGAAATGGACTTGGCTTAAGGACAGAAAACAGCGAATTGTGGATAATGGCTGTTTTTCAGACTGGAGGATGGTAGACAGTGGTGTTCCCCTAGGGTCAGTGCTGGGCCCATTGATTTTTTTGATATATATAAATGACCTGGAAATTCTATATTTGCCGATGACACCAGACTTGGGGTGTATCAAACAGTGAGAATGATACCAATCAACTGGAACAGGACATAGGAAAGCGAGCAGAATGGGCAGACAATTGGCAGATGGAATTTAATACAGAGAAGTGTGAGGTGATGCAATTTGGCAGAAGGAACCGGGAGAGGCAATATACACTTAATGGCACAGTTTTAAAGAGTGTGCAGGGTCAGAGGGACATGGGAGTTAATGAGCTTAGGTCCCTGAAGGTGGCGGGACATATTAAGAGTGTGGTTAGCAAAGCATATGAGATCTTGTGTTTCATAAATAGAGATATTGAGTACAAATGTAACGACGCGATGCTGAACCTTTATAAAGTGCTGGTTAGGCCACAACTGGAGTATTGCGTCCAGTTCTGGACCACACACTTTAGGAAGGATGTGAAGACCCTTGAGAGGGTGCAGAGGAGATTTACCAGAATGGTTCTGGGGATGGGGGATCTTAGCTACAAGAACAGGTTGGAGAAGCTGGATTTGTTTTTATTACAGCAAAGGTGGCTGAGGGGTGATCTGATGGAGGTGTACAGATTATGACAGGTTTGGATAGGCTAACGAGGAAAGGCTGTTCCCACTAGTTGATGGTACAATGACACGGGGACACAGATTTATGATTTTGGACAAGAGATACGGGGGTGCTGTGAGGAAAAACCTTTTTATGCAGCGAGTGGTGAGGACCTGGAATTCGCTGCCGACGGATGTGGTGGAAGCGGAGACACTCGATGTTTTCAAGGGGAGACTGGATCGGCACTTACGGGAAATAAACTTGCAGGGCTACGGGGATAGAGCAGGGGAATGGGGCTGACTGGATTGCTCTGTAGAAAGCCGGTCCGGTCTCGATGGGCCGAATGGCCTCCTTCTGTGCCGTTCTGACTCGATGAATCTATGACTCCTGAAGACCGGAGGAAGCCTCCTCCCAGACAAAGGCTGCCTGGCTGGAGATTGCTGAAGAGGTTAATGCAAGGTCGCTATGTGCACACACCTGGCTGAATCAATGTGAATAACCTCACATTTCCCTACATTATACTCCATGTGCCACCTTACTACCCACTCACTTAGTTTATCTATATCCCAGTGCAGACTGTTTCTCCTCACAGCTTACTGTTCCACCTAGCTTTGCATCTGCAGCAAACTTGGATACATTACACACGGTCCCTTCACCTTGGTCATTAACATAGATTGTAAATAGCTGAGGCCCCAATACTGATCCTTGCGCCACCACACTAGATACAGCCAGCCAACATGAAAAAGATTTTTTTATTCCTACTCTGTTTTCTGTATGTTAACCAATCCTCAATCCATACTACTATATTACCTCCAATCCCATGAGCCCTAATCATATGTAATAACCTTTTACGTGGCACCTTGTCAATTGCCTTTTGGAATTCCAAGTATACTACAGCCATTGGTTCCCCTTTATTTACCCTGCTAGGTATATGCTTAAAAAACACTAATGAATTTGTCAAACATGATTTCCCTTTCATACATAGATACATAGATACATAGAAGATAGGAGCAGGAGTAGGCCATTCGGCCCTTCGTGCCTGCTCCGCCATTCGATGAGATCATGGCTGATCCTTTAATTCAGTATCCCGTCCCCGCCTTCTCTCCGTAACCCTTAACCCCTTTTGCCCGTAGAAATATATCTAATTCCCTCTTAAATATATTTAATGAGCTGGCGTACACTGCCCTCTGTGGCAATGAGTTCCACAGGTTCACCACTCTCTGAGTGAAGAAATTCCCCCTCATCTCTGTCCTAAATGGTTTAGCCCTTATCCTTAAATTATGTCCTCTAGTTCTGTTCTCACCCGCCAAGGGAAACATTCCTTCTGCATCCAGTCTGTCTAGACCTGTCAGAATTTTATACACTTCTATGAGGTCCCCTCTCAATCTTCTAAACTCCAGTGTGTACATCCCTAAACTACATAGTCTCTCCTCATAGGTCATTCCCGCCATTCCTGGTATCAGCCTGGTGAATCGCCGCTGCACCCCCTCCATGGCAAGAACATCCTTCCTCAGATGAGGCGACCAAAACTGTACACAGTACTCGAGGTGTGGTCTCACCAGTGCCCTGTACAGCTGCAGCAAGGTATCCCTGTTCCTGTATTCTAACCCTTTTGCTATGAAGGCCAGCATACCGTTTGCCTTCTTGACCGCCTGTTGCACCTGCATGCTCGCCTTCAGTGACTGGTGTACAAGAACACCCAGGTCTCTCTGTACTTCCCCCTCTCCCAATCTATTGCCATTTAAATAATAATTTGCCCTCCCGTTCCTGCACCCAAGGTGGATAACTTCGCACTTGTCCACATTATAGTGCATCTGCCATTTATCCGCCCAATCGCCCAGTCTGTCCAAATCGCTCTGGAGCTTCCTGGTCTCTTCCTCTGAGCCCACCCCCCCTCCTAGTTTAGTGTCGTCTGCAAATTTGGAAATGCTGCATCCGACTCCCTGATCCAGGTCATTAATGTAAATTGTGAACAGCTGGGGGCCCAGGACAGATCCCTGTGGTACCCCACTTGTTACTGCCTGCCATTCAGAAAATGAGCCGTTTATTCCAACTCTCTGTTTTCTATCTGACAGCCAGTTCCCTATCCACGCCAAAACTTTCCCCTTTATCCCATGAGCCTCAATTTTCCATGCTAATCTTTTATGTGGGACCTTATCGAAGGCCTTTTGGAAGTCCAGGTACACCACATCTACTGGCTCTCCCCCATCTATTCTACCAGTTACTCCCTCAAAAAATTCCAATAGATTAGTCAAGCACGATTTACCCTTTGTAAATCCATGTTGACTCTGTCCTATCCTGTCCCCATTTGCTAAGTGCTCCGCTATTTCATCCTTAATGATGGACTCCAGCATTTTGCCCACAACTGATGTAAGGCTTACAGGTCTGTAATTACCTGCTTTTTCCCTACCCCCCTTTTTGAATAGTGGGGTAACGTTAGCTACCCTCCAATCCATCGGTACTGTTCCCGAGTCTAATGAATTCTGAAAAATCATCCTTAGTGCATCCGCTATCTCTAGGGCCACCTCCTTCAGTACCCTAGGATGCATGTTATCAGGCCCTGGGGATTTGTCCACCTTCAATCCCTTTAGCTTCCTTAACACCATATCCTTAGAGATATTGATTTGCGTCAGTTCCTCCTTTGCCAATGTCCCTATTTTTCCCGATATCCCAGGGAGGTTTTTTGTGTCTTCCTTCGTAAAGACTGACCCAAAGTATGCATTTAGTTGATCTGCCATTTCCTTATTTCCCATTATATATTCCCCCGTATCTGACTGCAATGGACCAACTTTGGTTTTCACCAGTCTTTTCCTTTTGATATACTTATAAAAGCTTTTGGAGTTAGTTTTTATATTTTCCGCCAGCTTGTTTTCGTAAGCTATTTTGCCCCTCTTGATTATGCCCTTTGCCCTCCTTTGCTCTATCTTAAACTGTTCCCAATCTTCCGCTCTGGCGCTTTTTTTGGCTATTTTATACGCCCTATCTTTGGATTTTATGCTGTCTCTAATTTCCCCTGTTATCCACGGTTGAGTCACCTTTTTAGATTTCCTTTTATGCCAGATTGGTATAAACAATTTTTGCAATTTTGTCATTCTATCTTTAAATGTTTGCCATTGTTTATCTACCTCCAGTCCTCCCAGGAACGTTGTCCACTCAGACCTACTCAGTTCCCGTCTCATGGCATCATAATTCCCCTTGTTTAAATTCAGGACCTTAGTCTCTGAGTCAATTTCTTCGCTCTCCATTTCGAGTGAGAAATCGATCATGTTATGATCGCTCTGACCCAAGGGTCCCCGTACAACAAGATTACTGATTAGTCCCTTCTCATTGCACAGTACCATGTTGACTCTACCTAATCATGTTATGATTTTCTAAGTGCCCTGATACCACTTCCTTAACAATGGATTCCAGCATTTTCCCGATGACTGATATCAGGCTAACTGGCTTGTAGTTCGCTGTGTTTTCTCTCCATCCACAGTCGAGGGTCCTGTCAACCTCTGTGGAGGGGAATCCTTGAAAGCAAAAAGGAGGGCATTGTTGAGGCACCAGTATTGAAGGTGGCATCATCGTGTGATGCAGACAGAGAAACTGGGAGAATGGAATGGAGACCTTACTCGAAGCAGGTTTGGAGGAAGTATGATCAAGGCAGCTGTGGGATTCACTTTAAACAACCTAACCCAAGGCATGTAGACAGGAAGTCAAGAACGGAAGGGAAGAGTTCGAGTTGGCCATGTGAAACGGTGGAATTTAAAGCAAAATTGATGAATTTTTCAGTTCACGGCTTGAGCAGGAAGCCGCACAGACATCAACGCACCAGATAAAAGATGTTAAGGAAGTGGTATCAGGGCACTTAGAAAATCATAACATGATTAGGTAGAGTCAACATGGTTTTATGAAAGGGAAATCATGTTTGACAAATTCATTAGTGTAGCACGGTGGCATAGTGGTTAGCACTGTTGCCTCACAGCGCCAGGGACCCGGGTTCGAATCCGGCCTCGGGTGACTGTCTGTGTGGAGTTTGCACATTCTCCCTGTGTTTGCGTGGGTTTCCTCCGGGTGCTCCGGTTTCCTCCCACAGTCCAAAGATGTGCAGGTTAGGTTGATTGGCTATGATAAAAATTGACCCTTAGTGCTAGGGGGATTAAATACATGGGGTTACTGGGATATGTGTTGGGGAAGGGATTACGGGGATCGGGTGGGATATGTATCGGTGCAGGCTCGATGGGCCGAAATGGCCTCTATCTGCACTGTGGGGTTTCTGTGTGAAAAAAATGTGAACTGACTTGGTCTGAAGCAAGGAATATTCCATATATAACATTAAAAGACCGGCATAGCTTGGACCCATATAGGTTCACCAGTGACAAATTTATTTGGAGGAAGTGAGCAGCGTCAAAGGAAAAGCTGTTTAATGTGAGACCGAGTGTGGCCAGGTGGAGGAGGGTGGTTGTGGATCAGGATTGGTTTAGCCGCCATGTATGGAAGAAGCGCAGGGACCGCAGCCCATCCTGGTGATGTGGAGGTGTAGAGCGACTGGGCGTCCTGGTGGGAGTGAGGTTGTAGAAGGACTGGACATCTATGGTGAAAAGGAGACGGCTATGACCAAGAAACTGGAATGGTGAAAAAGGTGAATGGCGTCGGAAGAGATTAGACAAGGGGAGAACATTTACAGTTGTGATAGGAAGAAATCAGTTCCGGGGGCATTAACAGGTTGATATGATTGTTCTACCGGCGGGGTCCTGTCTGTGGATGTTTGAAAGGAGGCAGCAGGGGCTGTGCCAGGTTAGTGGGCTATGAGTTTGGAGGCCGTGCGGTGAAGATCTCCAGAGGAGATGAGGTCAGTGCCAGTCTGGGAAAGGATTGCTTGATGTTCGGTGGTGGGGTCACGGTGCGGGGGAGGGACGAGGAGATGTCAGAGTTTGGGCTGTATTTTGCGACACCTACGGGTGTGTACGAGATGTGTACGTGACCGTAGGGGCGGCGCTGGTTCCAGATTTAGGCATCGGAATCTTCTTGACAGATCCTCCGTATCCCAGGGAGATGGGCCTCTGCCGGTGGAGATTTCCGCTATTTGCCCAACTTACGCCCGCTGAATGCCTGTGAAATTCTTATGCCTGATAAATGCAGGTGTAAGGCCTGCTGTTACCAGAATAAGAGTTTTAAAAAAGCTAAATAAAATGTTATCACACATTTATACATTAACAACCCTGTCCAATAAGTTAAGATTATTTTTAGTCCCGTTAATACATATTTGTTCAAAACATTAATTTTTCGATTACAATAGCATTAAAAGGCATTTTAATTAATATTAACTATGTAATTTATTTATTTTATGAGTTCGTGTATTTTTAAAGTGATCCCCATTCATATTTATGGGAGCTCCGTACGCACGAAATTCCCAGAAGTATGAATGGGGATTCCCTTCTTTTATTGGTTGAGCTGGCCCATGTGACCCCAGGGGTGCTTGTGACCCGCATGCGCACCTGAGATCCCTGGGCCTCTGCCCGCGCGGACCCGGAGAAGCCCAGGATCGCGAGCCTCCAAACCTCCCGGGCCACCAGGGAAATGCGGAGATTTTTCACAGGTCGGAGGCATCCACCCGCGGGAAACCTCCGATCGCAAATTGTGGGCCTTTGTGTTTAGACTCCACAAGGTGGCGCTATTTTCATTACACAACAACAGCGACTCCCTTATCAGCAGATTTAATGATAATGTCAGGTTTGTACCTGAGAGAATGGAATGCTGCAAGTTCACAGGGACATGGATCAGAGTGAGGGAAGCGAGGATTCACTGAATCACTCCTGCCCTCCATCCTATCACAGACATTCAGCCTTTTGATCTTTTCATGCCCCCTTTTCCCTGGCTCTTTATTTACTAAAAGCCGTTAATCTCTAACATTTTAGATTTCTGAAGATATCACTGACGTGAAACGTTAACTGTTTCTCTTTCCACAGATGCTGCCTCACCTGCTGAGTGGTTCCAGCATTTTCTGTTTTTATTTATAATAATGTTCGCCCTCTGCTGGTGGATACTTGCCATTGCAGTGGTCATACTGATGGAATAAGCATCGCCACCTGCTGGCGGACACTGCACGGTACAGTCGTTTTGCTGATTGAGTGACCATTGCTCACTGCGTCTGAATAACTGAAGTATTTAGCTTTTAGAATTAAAGTCCAATAACAGTGGCCGTGGAACTCTGATCAGATTCTCCGGGTCTCCCGCCATACGCCGAATTCCCAGGGGCAGGTGTCGTGCAGTAAAACAATATTCTGCTGTATCTAGGAATTTGTGTGTGTTTACGCATGGGACATAATAAAAACATGAACATCGACAAAGGCACAAATTTCAAACATAATATTTATAAAATGCATTTTATATTTTTAAACGCTATATACATCACTTGACCCCCCTGCAGGTTGAGAACCATCTTAAATAGAGGATGAAAAAGTGAAGCGGTTACAAAATGAAGTTCATATAAAACCTTCAATAATAAACATAGGTTCTTAATCTCTGTTACAGAGTTGATTAATCCACGCAGAGCAGTGTCTTACAGTATTAATATAGACAGAGCAATGATCCGAATACATTCTTTGTTTTATAATTTTAATTAAGCAGAACGCAGCCAAAATATAAAGAGCTAAATCTATTTATTTCAAAACAAATTAACATGGCGATTGATAAACTAAAGTGTTGTTTATAGCGTGAAGAGAAGCACATTCAGCATGGACACACTGTTGGAAAAGTTAATGTATATTCTCTCAGATTTCACACACAATATTTACCGCTACTCTGTGACACGCCCCGGGACATCGCATCCGGGATTTTCCGCTGACTTTTACCTGAAAGGAAAAAACAAACAGCTTGAGAGAGAGAGAGAGGATTAAACAATTCACCAACACAACATACAATCAAATGGAGTCTTTTTCACTACTCACAATATTCTCCCTGATATGTCACTTCTATTTGACTTTTATTTAACTAATAAATAAACACAATCTCTCTGATAGTTTCAATATAGTTTGCCGTTAAAGACACTCCCCACAATCACAGAATTGAATTAATTACAGCCAGTATAATGGGGTATTTATTTCCACAGTAAATACACAGCATGTTCTCTCTGCTAGTTTCAGTATCACTAACGGTTGAACACACCGCCCATTGTCACACAGTAGAATCCACCCGGGACTGGACATTCCCCCAGCACTGGGGCACAAACAATGCAACATATAATAAAACATTGCTCTTACCGGCTTGACGTAGATGTAACATTTTGAACCACACAGTCACTGCCCATCGGTGGCGGAATTTCCGGGGTTGTGAACGTGTCACAGTGAACATGGTCATTGTTAACAGGAGTGGAAGGAACCGGTAAACCGGGATCAGTGCGGGTCTGAGAGCTGTACACTGTGGGAGAGACAGATTATGGGTTAATGATGGCGGTAAAACCCGCATCAGTGTGTGTCACATATATCTGTCAATTTGGTGAAGGGGCTGGGCTTTGTTGGTCTGTGAGTGGAAGAGAATTGTTTTCTACCCACACCCCCGTGCTGGGTTTTACCGCTGGGTGACAGCAGACGAGGTGCATCTAATATCCGAGAATCGGGCGGTTCAGTTTGAGCACTGGAATGAATCCTGGTGCGAGTATTAACAAGGAAGATAATCCACACTGAACAGCATCAGGATCTCTTTTCTAGAACATCTCTTTTCTAGAACACTTCATTTCCTGTAATCACAACATGGACTTAAATCAACCATCGCTCCGTGTCACCGCCGATTGAAAGGGAATTTAAAACAGCGCCAGTCCATTCCTACACAGAGGGCTGGTGACTGCGGGGAGGTCAGAGATGTAACTCACCGAGAGTGGAGAGATCACCGCCGGCACTTCTGAGTGTGAGGAGATCATCAGGACCACCGTCCAGCAGAAAGTGACCGCCCTGAGTGTCAGTGACTCCAGTCTCAACATCGTCATAATCGCCCGGAACCGGACCTGGGAGGAAATAGAGATTTCCACTGAAACCAAATGCCAGCACTGAGTACTCAGAATGATATTATTATAAATCAATCTACCCGGGCCTTGCAGGGCGGGAGAGTGGACCAATGTGGTCTTCGGGTGAAGTGGGCTTATCTGGGGCAATGATTGGACCGTGTCGTGTCGAGGCAGTTTAGTCTCCGTTTTAAAGTCACACATTTCCCACTGAATCACCCACCCAACCTACACATACATTTCACATTTCACGGCCCATAGAGCCGTGTGAGGAAACACAATGAACTGAATGTTTCCTTCCATTATATCATTGGGGGAAGTCGATAAGATGTTATTTCAAATCAAAAGTATTTCCACAATATTTTGTAACTAAAATCACTGTCCAGTACTACGGATCCTTGGCAGTCTCATTTTTCGGCGAGTAAGTTCTGATGCCTTTAGTTGTTGGTTTACGTGGTAGAGAGCTTGAAGTCGAAAATAAGATTATAGGAAGTAAAAATGTACCCACCCTGAAGACTGGAGGAGTTCCTTTCAGGTATTTCTGAACCCGGATCATTGTCACCCAAAATGTCACTGGTGTAATATCCGATCTGATTGAGGGAATCAATGGAACCCGAAACTGTCAAACACAAAAAATGGATGGTTATTGGAGAGATTGATTAGCACATAGGAGCAGACAACAAAATACCTTCATCGTCCCTGTTACAATATCCTGGAATTTGGTAACTGACACCATTGTGGGCGATCATTCACTACAAGGACTGTAGTGGTTCAGAGGAAGGCCCACCACTACCTTATCAGGGCAACTAGAGATGGAACATAAATGTCGGCCCTCCCAGCAGTCAGACACAATAAGGTACAGTCCATTAGTACAGGTAAGACCTCCGGTATCAGAGCAGAGAAAATAGTGCATAACACAGTCGGTTAGTACAGAGAGAGTGAGCGGGGTTTCCTGATCATGATCCACCTTGAATACGACAGCGACACACCCAGCCCAGTCGACCCTGCAAAGTCCTCCTCATTAACATCTGCGGACTTGTTCCAAAATTGGGCGAGCTGTCCCTCAGACTAGCAAGCAACAGCCTGACATAGTGATACTCACAGAATCACACCTTTAAGCCAATGTCCCAGACTCCACCATCACCATCCCTGGGTATGTCCTGTCCCACCGGCAGGATAGACTCACCAGAGGTGGCGGTACAGTGCTATACATTCTGGAGGGAGTGGTAATGGGAGTGCTGAACATTGACTCCAGAACCATGAAGTCTTATGGCTTCAGGTCGAGCCGGGCAAGGAAACCAGCTGATGATTACCACCTACCACCCTCCCTCAGCTGCTGAATCAGTACTCCTCCATGTTGAACACCACTTGGAAGAAGCACTGAAGGCAGCAAGGTTACAGAATTTACAGAATCAATGGTTCAGATCAAAGCTCTGCAGTCCTGCCACATCCAGTAGTGAATGTTGGCGGATAATGAAATATCTAATGGGAGGAAGAGGCTTCATCAATATCCCCATCCCCAATGATGGCAGAGCTTAGCACGTGAGTGAAAAATACAAGGCTGCAATGTTTGCAACCATCTTCAGCCGGAAGTGCCGAGTGGATGATCCATATCGGCCTCCTCCTCAGGTCTCCAATATCACAGAAGCCAGTCTTCAGCCAATTCAATTCACTCCACGTGATATCAAGAAATGGCTGAATGCACTGGATACAGCAAAGGCTATGGGCTCTGACAACTTGCCGGCTGAAGACCTGTGCTCCAGAACCAGCCGCACCTCTAGCCAAGCTGTCCCAGTTCAGTTACAACACTGGCATTTACCCGACAATGTAGAATCTGCCCAGGTATGAACCGTTCACAAAAAGCAGGACAAATCCAATCCGGCCAATTACCGCCCCATCAGTCTATTCTCAATCACCAGCAAAGTAATGGAAGGTGTCACCATTGACCAGTCACATAAATACTATGGCTGGAAGAGCAGATCAGGGGCTGGTACTTCTGTGGCGATTGTCTCATTTCCTGACTCCTGAAAGCCTTTCCACCATCTACAAGGCACAAGTCAGGAGTTTGATGGAATTCTCTCCGCTTGCCAGGATAAATGCAGCTCCTGCAACACTCTAAGATACACACCATCGAGGATAATGCAACCGCTTGGTTGGCACCCCATCCAAAATCTTAAATATTCACTCCCTCCAACACGAGCGTACCGTGGCTGCAATGTGTACCATCTGCAAGATGCACTGCAACAACTTGCCAACGCTTCTTCAGCAGCACCTCCCAAACCTGCAACCTCTACCACCTAGAAGGACAAGGGCAGCAGGCAGCTGGGACCACCATCAACTGCAAGTTCCCCTCTAAGTTGCACACCATTCGGACATGGAAATATATCAACATTCCTTCATCGTCGTTCGGTCAAACTCCTGGAACTCCCTCCGTAACTGCACTGTGGGAGTACCTTCACCACAGGGACTCCAGCGGTTCAAGAAGGCATCTCACCTCCACCTTCTCAAGAGCAATTAGGGATGGGCAATAAATGCTGGCCTTGCCAGCCAATCCAGGAATGAAAAACAAATTCCATTAGACCATTGGGGGAAATTAACATGATTTTGTTTCAAATCCAAATTATTTCTACAATATTTTGTAACTAAAACCACTGTCCGGTACTACGGGTTCTTGGCAGTGTCATTCATCGGCAAGTAAGCTCTGTTATCTTTAGTTGTTGGTTTTAGGTAGTAGAAAGCGTGAAGTCCAAAAAAGCGATTGTAGGAAGTAAAAATGTACCCACCTTGAATACTGGAGGAGTTCCTTTCAGGATTTTCTGATCCCGGGTCAGTGTCACCCAAAATGTTACTGGTGTAATATTCAATCTGATTGAGCGAGTCAATGGAAGCAAAAACTGTCAAACACAGAATATGGATGGTTATTGGAGAGGTTGTTCAGGACATCGGAGCAGACAACATAATGGCCCGGATTTTCCAGGGCCTATGATCGCATACACACAACATACAAGATCATAAGTTTCCCACAAGTTCCTTGTTTCCACATGTGATGCACATGCACAAAAACACAGAACTTGCAGGAAATGGACATTCGCTGGTGCCGGGTTCAGTTATATGCCCAACTACTGCCCAGCGAATGCCCACACAACCCTTACACCTGGTACAAGCAGGAGTAATGCCTTCTTGTACCAGTGTAAGCATTTAAATACATAGAAAAATATATTTATTTAAATGATTTAAACATATAAACAGCTTTAAATTTAGTTTACGTTATTTTATGCGCCTTGAAAAAAGTTTACATTTATTATTCAAAAATTAAATTTTCGTTTTAAATGTTTAATTCAATTTTATTTTAATGAATTTTGACCATGTGATGATTTACTTTTATTGCAGTTTTGTTAAAATGTATTATTTAGGGGATTCCTATTATACTTATGTGGATTGCGTATGTAAATATTTATCCTCAATCAACATAACAAGGACAGATTTTTCGGTCATTATCACATTGCTGTTTGTGGGAGCTTGCTGTGCGCAACTTGGCTGCCGCATTTCTCACATTACAACAGTAACTGCACTCCAAAAGTACTTCAGTCCGGTTGTCGTGAAAGGCGCTATATAAATGCAAGTCTTCACAGAAATCACAGAAACCCCACAGTGCAGATAGAGGCCATTTCGGCCCATCGAGCCTGCACTGACACATATCCCACCCGATCCCCGTAACCCCTACACCAACACATATCCCACCCTATCCCTGTAACCCCACGTATTTAATCCCCCTAACACTAAGGGTCAATTTATCATAGCCAATCAACCTAACCTGCACATCTTTGGACTGTGGGAGGAAACCGGAGCACCCGGAGAAAACCCACGCAAACACGGGGAGAATGTGCAAACTCCACACAGACAGTCGCCCGAGGCCGGATTCGAACCCGGGTCTCTGGCGCTTGAAGCAACAGTGCTAACCACTATGCCACCATGAGCATAATGAGAATCCCGTTTGATTTGTTGGGTTGGCCCATGTGATCCCAGGGATGCTTGCGCACCGCATGTGCTCCTGAGATACGTGGGCCTTGACAAAGGCATATGCCCTGGAGGCCCAGGAGCACAAGTGTCCCAAGGTCCAGAGGCACCAGGTAGGTGTGGAGTTTACTTGTGGTTCAGAGGCATTCGCCCGCGGGAAGCCTCCGACCGCAATTTCCGGCCCAGTAGCTTCATCGTCCCTGTGACAATGTGCTGGAATTAGGTAAATGACACCATTGTTGGAGATTATTAACCACAAGGACTGCAGTGGTTTAGGAGGAGGGCCCATCACCACCTTATCAGGACAACTAAGGATGGACCATAAATGACGGCCTCCCAGCGGTCAGACACAATAATATACAGTACAGCCTATTAGTACAGGCAATACCTCGGATATCAGAGCAGAGAAAATAGTGTATAGCATAGTTGTTTAGTACAGAGCGAGTGAGCGGTGTTTCCTGATCATGATCCCTCCAGCCTTCCACCGTCACGTTCATTTTCAGAGACTCTAAAACCGCCGGCGGTGACGGCACAAACTGACCCCCCACCCCCGCCCCACACATGGGTCAGAAAATAGTGCAAGGAGGACAATATCCGATTCCTTCATCCATCTGTTTTTAAAGGAATGATTTATGTTAACGGTTAAATCCCTCCCTAAAAATAGCCCATACAAAGGTTTCATCGATTCGATAAGCGTTATTGCTATAATATCCTGAGGCACAATGTGTAAATTAATGTTAAATATCAGAACACAATCTATTAGAATAAGTCGGATAGAAACAATCAATCACAGGTTAGGATTTCCTGCGAGGAACGTGTTCCAGATACAGGAATCCAGTCACCGATAGAAATGGAATCTGGGACAATGCGACTGTCGACTCATAAAAGCGGCGAGTTTTTATTGGATTGTTTAAAGGGAATAAAATGAAATGTTCGTGACAGAGACTCCAAGGTCAGCTAACACAGGAAATGATGGCCTTGATTTTCCGCGGCCTATGACGGTGTACACACCATCCATCGTAAGTTTCCTGCAAGTTCAGGGTTCCGCGTGTGATGCCCGACAACCCAGAACTTGCAATCTGTCCAGATTCTGTTTAACCGATCGTTCGAATCCGCAGCAAATTGACATTCACTGGTGCAGAATTGGATTATTTGCCCAAGTACTGCCCAGCGAATGGCCACGAAACCCTTAGAGCGGGAAAAAGCAGCGGTAAGACCTTCTTTTACCAGCATAAGGGTTTAAATAATTCTTGAAATACATTTTTTAGAGTGATGTATATATTTTAATTTATTTCAGGTAATGTTTTGCACCTTTAAAAATGTTTATATTTATTCTACAAGAAAATTGTTTTAAATGTTTAATTAAATTGTGTTTTAACTAATTTGGAACCTGTGATTATTTATTTTTATTTAAGTGGTGTGAAACTGCGCTTTCAATTTGCGGTCGGGGGCTTCCCGCGGGTGAATGCCTCCGAACCGCAAGAATAGTGCGAACCGACCTGATGGTCTGGGAGGTTCGGGCACTTGCGGTCCTGGGCCTCTCCGCGCACACCCAGGGCGCACGTGGCTCACAAGCACCTCTCGGATCACGTGGGCCAGCCCAACCAATCATAAAGGGGAATCGCCACTATGCTAATGTGTTCACGGACGGAATCCCCATAATCATGAATAGGAATCCACTAAAAAAGACAATTGCACACCAGTTAAATAAAAACAAATCATTTCACATTCAAAATTAATTAAAATACCATGTAATTAAACATTTAAAGCCAAAGCTTAATTTTTTGAACTATAAATGTAAACTTTTTAAGGGGCTAAAAATAACCTAAACTAATTTTAAAGTTTTATTATGTTTAAATAATTTTTAAAACTATTTTAATATTTATTTAATGTCTTACTCTTAAAAAGAAGTCCTTACCCCTGCTTTTACCAGGTGTAAAAGTTTCACGGGCATTCGCTGGGCAGTATTTGGTTAAATAGCCCAGCTCTCCGCCAGCTTTGTGTCCATTTCCCGGGATGCGGTGGATCTGTCGAGCTGAAACTTGAAAGATCGCAAGTTCCGAATTTTTGCGCATGGTGGAAGCCCGGAAGTTGTGGGGCACGAATGGCTGCGTACACACCACGTACTCGGTCATCAGCCCCGGGAAATCTGGGCCATTATGATTAAGGCGATTCTATACTTAAATGGAATCCCCATAAGCAAATTAGGAATCCCCCTTTGTGATTGGTTGGACTGGCCCACTGCTTGTTAACCGGTTGCGCCCCTGGGATACGGGGCCTTTACCCAGGCGGACACCTACAGGCCCAGGAGTGGAACAGACCAAGGGTCTGGAGGCAGCAGGGAGCTGCGTCCTATTCTTGCGGTTCAGATGCGTTCGTCTACAGCAAGCATCCGACCGCAACGTCGAGGCCAATGGGCCGTATTTAGCGATCGGAGGCTTCCCGCGTGCGGAGACCTTTGATCTGGAAAAAATCTACGCACTTACCTGAGGGCTCCTGAGGTGCGTATAATTCCGCTCCTGGGCGTCTCCAACTCCAAGTACACAGGGCCCAGGTATCCCAGAGACACAAGAGTCCCTGGGATCAAGTGGGCAATGGGGAGCCAATCAAAGAAGGGAATCTCCCTTCATGCACTTGACAGACGGACCTGTCAAATATATGAATGGAGATCACCCCAAAAACACTGTAAAACTTTAAATAAATTTTAAAAAACTTCACCTATTTTAAATTAGTTCAAATTACAATAAATTAAATATTTTAAACAAAAATTTAATTTTTTGAAAAAATAATTAAAGCATTTTACGGAGCTTAAAATAAACTTACCTTTTTTAAACGAATTTTTAAATGATAAATGGGTGAAAATATTTTTTGTTACTTTTTTCAACTCTTATCCTGATAAAAGCAGGCCTTACACAGCGCGTACACACAATTGGGATCGGAATATTCGGCCCAATATTTAACGGGAAGACAATAAGTGAAGGAATGAAGATGGTTTCAATCGATCTGTGACTTCATGTCATGTTTGAGTGAATATAAAATAAAAGAATACAATCAGCCGATGGGTTTATTATTCCTGGGCTCAGATATCTGAGGGAGTCCGTGTGGAGCCGGGTGGGAAATGGAAACAGCGTCTCTGCTCGCTATTTAGAAACAACCCAAAAACCCGTTCTTTGAACAATACTGACCAGTGGGAATCTTCCCCAAACCATTGCTGCTCTCACTATAAACACGGACACAGAGACACTCTCACTGTGACAGGACTCCTTCACATGGGGACAGTGAGCGGACTGCTGATCGTGTCCAGTCAGTACATTGACCATTAAAAGGGGTATTTAAGCGGAGGCGATATTTCTCCAGTGAAGATTCGATATCAAACGGAAAATACAGACCTGAACCCTGGGTCTGAGCGGAATCCTCGCCGGGTGGAATATTCTCAATGTCTTCATAAATTGCTTGGTACAAACCAGCAGGTGACTCCCTGCCGCGAGTGACAGCACCTGTTGGAGGGAGGGCGGGGAGATTAACATGTTCATTCACTTCACGCGCGTTTCACAGGAATTCATCAGCGAATAAATCCAAATTACAGATATAGTGATAGTCAGTGGCCAGAATCAGTTAACATGGATGTGTAGGAGGTTAGTTGTGTGTGTGATTCCGTGTGTGTGTCTGTGTCTCTGTGCAGACACATGTTCACCTCCAGCAGATTGCGGCCAGTTGTATTGACCTCGGGAAGAGGGAATGAGAGGGTATCAGGAGAAATGAGCTCCAGTTGATCGCTCGCTTACGGGGCCACACGGGGAGTTCAGCTGAAGAGAAGCTGGGTGAAGTTGACTGATCTCTGCGGACAGCATCAGTTTGGAAGCGCGAGTGAGGAGCTGATGGCTCTTTGGCATGTCCCGTCAGTGTGAGAGGAGCCTTGCTGTGTACACGGAGCAGGAATGTGTTGGGTGGGTGAGATAGGAGTGGAATAGTTGTGTTGGGAGGTAGAATCATCAGCGGAGAATGCAGAAAGGCCTTTAAAACTGTCATCTCTCAAAATGGTGGGCAGAACGCGGTCAGAGAGTTCGAGATTGGGCAACCGGACCCAGAAACTGAAAGGGTGGAATGGATACCCAATGGATAAAGGAAGAATAACAGAAAATAAGTGAAAGCACAGCCCAAACAGTTCAATTAAACTTTCTGTTCCACTGTTGCAGCAAGTAACTTCTTCTGGAATCTCATGTACCGGCTGATGAACTGGGACAGTGAATGTGGACACTTTAAATAACTCTCCATTTTAAGTGTCCCATTTTACTAATTCGGGCAGCACATTGAATGGAACAATTCGCCAAAAGCGGATTCAGATTTATTTCTAACAAGATCACGTGACACTCAAAAACAACAACTACTTGTATTTATGAAGTGCCCTTAAGGTAGTAAAACGTTCCAAGGCGCTTCACATGAGTATTTTAAGACAACAAATTTGACACAGACATATAAAGATAAATTTTAGGACAGGTGACCAAAAGCTTGGTCAAAGAGGTAGGTTTTAACGAACGTCTTAAAGGATGAAAGAGAGATGGAGAGGTTTAGGCTGGGATTTCCAGAGTTGAGGGCTTCGGCATCAGACTGCACGGCCAGCAATGGTTGAGCGATTGTAGTCAGGGATTCTCAAAAGTGTAGAATTAGAGGAGTTCAGATATCTGGGTGGTGGGGGGGGAGTTGTGGGGCAGGAGGAGATTACAGAGTCAGGGACCGGTGAGGCCATGGAGGGATTTGAAAACAAGGATAAGAATTTTTAAATCCAGGCATCGTTTAACCGGGAGCCAATGTACGTCATATGGAAAAGTGCAATGAACTGCAGACTCGCCAGGATATGAAGCGATGTGAGATCAAGTGTTAGTTCAGCGGTAAGATTTGAGCCTCACCTCTTCGTGTTGACTTTCTCTGTATTACCGCCATCAGTGCGATCAACTCACAGATTAGAAGGACTCCGAGGGTTATGCAGATGGCAACAGGGATGGAGATGGTTTTACCTCCCTGTCCTTAATCACAAGATTACAGAAAGATTTAACACAGACACAGTCCGCCTTGTATTTTTTTAAAATGTTCCAGTCAATTTAAAACTGCTCACGTTAACTTCAGAAATTAACAAACCAAGAAAATGTCAATAACACCAATACCACTAATATGAACGCTAACATTAATAAAAATAATAGTACTAATAATGATAAGTACCTGCAGGTGTGAACGGAGAAGCAGTAGGAGGCAAATCGAGTTCTGTGGAACATATTGCACAAACATTTCAGCAACTTCAAACATTAAGATTTTGCATTGCAAATATAAAGTTTGTTCTTCTTTTCCTAAATCCATGAGTCATATTCACAGAACGAGGAACCCCCTGCGACCCTTACCGGAACAAATCACACTGGCATCTTCCTTGTGATCACAGTCATGTTGACCTGGTGGTGAGGAACGACAGTCGGACAGAAAGGATTCACTTCCGGTGCACTTCACCTCATCCAGCCAGATAAGACCGGCACCCTGGGCAATTGCGGCCCCTCCTGCGGCCAATAGAGCGGGGCCGCAACCCAGCTGTCTGCAGACAACATTGGCATCGGCCATATCCCAGGAGTCATCACACACCATGCCCCAGCTGTTATTGGACAATATCTCCACTCTCCCGGAGCAGTTGGTGTTGCCTCCAACCAGGCGCAACGGTTGTCCCGAGTCTATCAAAGAGAATCATTTATTGTTATTTATTTAGTACAAGCCTGGAATACAAGTCAGATAGTTGGTATAATGAAGAGGTTGAAGCACCTGGTGAATGTTCATGTTTAGACCCAGATTCTCGATCGCAGACCCTTGAACTGTGGGATCTCTCCGGCACTTTGGCTTCTGTTAAGAGGAGAAATATGCTGACTGTATTGGACATCAATGTTTGAAATAACACTCGCACATTGAGAGGTTCCTTGTGTTACCTGAACAAGCAACACCTGCATCCTCCCCGTGATGACAGTTGTGTTCACCCCACGGGTCTGTCTGACACTGCCAAAGGAAGGATTCGTCCGAATCACACTCCATCTCATCGAGCCAAATGGGTCCGGATCCCGCTCCGAATAACCGAGTGTGATACTCAATAGATATGAGGGGGCCGCACTGTAACTGTTTACAGATCACTTCTGCATCATGTCGATCCAGTTTCTCCGAGCACACTGTTCCCCAGGTCCCATTGTAGAACACTTCCACTCTTCCTTCACAGCGATGCTTTCCTTTCACCAGTCTCAGCTCCTTGTGCTCTGTCAATGAAGCAAGAAATATCCAGGTGGTTCAATTGATAACTCGCTGTGTGTTCATACTGCACAAAACATGTTGCACCGGTTGTGTTCACTAGTGTCGATAATTATTCAGAAATTTAATAGAAATACAGCTAGAAATCGAACATTAAACAAACAATAAAAATGGAACATGCTGGAAAAACTCAGCAGGTCAGGCCGCATCTGTGGAGATAGAAACAGACTTAACGATTCAAGACGGTGACCCTTCGTCAGAACTGGAAAAAGTTGGAGATGGAAAAGGTTTTTAAGGAAGTACAGGAGGGGGAAATTGGGGACGGCAGGAACAAAAGGGAAGGCTTGTGATAGGATGGAAGGCAGGACAGATTAAGAGACAAAATGGATGACAGTGCAAGGCAAAAGGAGATGGTAATGGGACAAAAGAAACAAAATATTTGTCTGGAGCAGGTGTTAATGGGAATAGCAGCATCATCAGCAATAGCTACTGCACGAAAGCATTTGGGCAGAGGTTATGATCTGATATTGTTGAACACAATGTTGAGTCCAGAAGGCTGTAAAGTTCCTTATTGAAAGATGAGGTGCTTTTCTTCGAGCTTACGTTGAGCTTCATTGACCAGTGTAGGAGTTTGAGGACAGAGAGGTCAGAGTGGGATTGGGGCATAGAATAAATATCACAGGTAAGTGGAAGCTTGGTGTCAGCTTGCAGACTGAACGGAGGGGTTCCACAAAGCGGTCACCAATCTGCGTTTGGCCTCCCCAATGTGAGGAGACTGCATCTTGAGCAGCGAATACAGTATACTAAATTGAAAGAAGTACAAGTAAATTACTGTTTCACCTGGAAGGTGTATTTGGAGCCCTGGACGGTGGGAAGGGAGGAGTGAAAAGGGCAGCTGTTGCTTCTCCTGCACTTCGATGTGAAGGAGTTGTGGAAAGGGGAGGGGGTGTTGGTGTGATTGAGGATTGGACCAGTGTGTCATGGAATGAACGGTCCATTCAGAATGCTGAAAGGGGAGGGGAAGATGTGTTTGTTGGTGGAATCATGCTGGAAATGGCCGAAATTGTGGAGGTTGCTCTGTGAATGTGGAGGCTGGTGGGTTCGAAGGTAAAGGCAAGGGGAAGCTATCGTGGTTCTGCAAGGGTGGAATGGGATGAGCGCAGAGATACAGGCAGTGGAAAGGACACTTTGAGGGCACTTTCAACCATGGTGGAGGGGAGTCCTCGGTTGAGGAAAAATGAAGACATTTCAGAAAAACTAGGATGGAAGGTGACATCAGCAGAACAGATGTGACGGAGATGGTGAAGCTGGGAGAATGGAATAGAATACTTACAGGAAGCAGCCTGGGAGGAAGTGAAGTTAAGTTAGCTGTGGGAGTTAGTGGGCTTATAGTGGATATTGGTCAATAGCTTTTCCCCAGAAATGGAGAGAGAGTTCTTGAGGAAGGGAAGGGAAGAGTCGCAGATGGACCATGTGAAGGCCCGGGAAGGATGGAAATTGTAAGTAAAGTTGATGAAATTTTCCAGTTCAGCACCAAAGGGGGAAATGGCATCAATACAGTCATCAATGTACCGGAAACAGACGTGAGGGAGAAGGCCTGAGTAGGAAAGAAACAAAGAATGTTTCACATATCCCACGAAAAATCAAGTACAGCTAGGACACATATGGCTTCCCACAGCAGAATCGTCTATTTGGAGCAAGTGAGTGGAGTCAAACGAGTTATTTTTCAATGTGAGAACAATTTCAGTCAGGCAGGGGAGAATGGTGGAGGATGAGGATTGGTTGACCCACTATTCAGGAAAGAAGTGGAGAATCTTCAGGCCGGCCTGGTGGGGGATGGGGTGTAGACGGATTGGACGTCCATGGTGAAAAGGAGATGGTTAGTGCCAGGAAACGGGAAACGGTTCAAGTAGTGGAGGGCGTCAGAAGATTCATGGATACAGGTGTGAAGAGCCTGGATTAGTTGAGAAAAAGAGTCGAGATAGGAAGGAATCATTTCCGTGGGGCAAGAACAAGCTGAAACGTTGGGTGTACCAGAGCAGTCCTGTTGGTGGATCTTGAGATGGAGGTAGAATCGGGCTGTGTGAGTTTGGGGGATTATGACGTTGGAGACCATTGAGGGAAGAGCAGGCCATTGACCATCTTGAAAATGATGGGCTGATGTTCGGTGGTGGGGTCATGTTGCAGTGGGAGGTAGGAGGTGGTTTTAGAGAGTTAGCGTTCAGCCTCTGCAAGTTAGAGGTCTGTTCACCAATCAACAACAGCGCCACTCTTGTCAGCAGGTTTAATGACAATATTAGGAATTGATCCGAGAAAACGGATCACCGCAAATTCAGTGGGAAGTAGATTAGAGTGAGTGAGTGGAGTAGAGAAATTGAAATGGCTGATGTCACACCGGCAATTCCCAATGAAAATATCTAGAGCATGTAAGAGTCTAGATGGAGGGAGCCAGGTGGAACGAGAGTACTGAAGATGGAAGAAAGGATACTCTACGTGGGGGAAGATTCTGGCCAGAGAAGTGCGTATGGAGGTGAAGGTGATGGAAAAAGAGCTCAGCATTGTGCCGAGCTCGAAGTTCATTGAGATGGGGCGTAAGTGGATGCTGATCATACGGGGTCAGTGATGGGTAGGTCAGACGGGATAGTGAAAACACAGCAAGGGATGAGATTGGAAGTTCAACGTTACCTCGAGGAACAGCTCCGCGTCTATCGATTAGACACTTTTCAGCCTTCCGGACTCAATACTGATTTGAAAAATTTCAGATAATAAATATACCTGAATATTATCAGACAGCGGCCATTGCTGATGATTCTGCTGTTCCAATTTATACCTTCTCTAGACCCATCTTTTGTTTCTTTATTGTCCCAATATCGTGTCCTTTTGCCTTGCACCATCATCCCTTTTGTCATTTAATTTTTCTTGACTTCCCGTTTGTTCTTTCCTCCCCTCCCTGCTTTCCTGACTCTGTAATTGCTTAAAAAACTGTTACATATTTTTCCAGTTCTGACGAAAGGTCATCGACATGAAACGTTTGAATTTTCACAGATGCTGCCTGACCTGCATAATATTTCCACGTTAATTGGTTTTTATTTCAGATTTCCTACATCCACAGTATTTTGCTTTTGTATATAATAAAGAATAGTCAGCACATAGAAATTTTAGAAAATAGGAGCAAGAGTAGGCCATTCGGCCCCTCGAGCCTGCTCTGCTATTCAATGAGATCATGGCTGATCACTCAAACTCAGTATCGTGTCCCTGCCTTCTCCCCATATCCCTTGATCCCTTTAACCTTAAGAAATATATCTATCTCCTTCTTGTATATATTTAATGAATTGGCCTCAACTGCCTTCTTTGGTAGAGAATTCTACAGGTTCACCACTCTCAGGGTGATGAAATTCCTCCTCATCTCTGTCCTAAATGGCTTTTCCCTTATCTTTAGATTGTGACCCCTGGTTCTGGACCCTCCCGCCATCCGGAACATCCTTCCTGCATCTAGTCTGCCTAGTCCTGTTAGAATTTTATAAGTTTCAATGAGATCTCCTCTCAGTCTGCTAAACACCAGCGAGTATAAGCTCAATCGACGCAATCTCTCCTCATACGTCATTCCTGCCATCCCAGGTATCAGTCTGGTGAATTTTCGCTGCACTCCCTCCATGGCAAGGACATCCTTCCTCAGATAAGGCGACCAAAACTGCACACAATATTCAAGGTGGGGTCTCACCATGTTCCTGTACAACTACAGCAAGACATCATTGCTCCTGTACTCAAGCTCTCTCGCTACGAAGGCCAACATACCATTTGCCTCCTTAACCTCCTGCTGTACCTGCATGCTTACCTTCAGCGACCGGTGCACAAGGACACCCAGGCCTCGTTGCACTTCTCCTTCTCCCAATCGATTGCCCTTCAGATAATAATCTGCCTTCCTGTTTTTGCCACCAAAGTGGATAACCTCGCATTTATCCACATTATACTGCATCTGCCCAATCACCAAACCTGTCCAAATCATACTGGAGTTTCTCGGCATCCTCCTCACAGCACACACGCCCAGCTAGCTGTGTGTCATCTGCAAACTTGATTTCAAAGAGAAGTTCATGCTTTACCAACCTACTTGAATTATTTGAAGAAGTTGCAGAAAATGTACACAAGGTTAATGTGGTAGATGTAATATACATGGATTTTAGAATGGCCTTCCATAAGTTAACACTTCTTAGAATCATGACTGACGTCAGACGATGTGGAGTCAGAGGACAAGTAGCAGAATAGATAGCCAGCTGGCTACAAAGCAGAAAATAAAGAGTTGCGGTTAAAGGCAGTTATTCAGACTGGTGGAAGCTCAGAATTGGTGTTCCACAGGGATCGGTGCCGGGTCTGCTGCTGTTCATCATTTATATAAACGATTTGGACTTGGGATTTGGAAGTACAATTTAAAAATTTATGGAGGTCACCAAGTTGGGGCTGTAGTTAATTCCGTTCAACATATTACAAAAAGGATACACACGCACGGGAGAAAGTGCAAAAAATGATTTACAAGAATGAAGCCAGAACTCAGAGGTTAGAATTATCAAATAAGGCTGAACAGGTTGTGGCTCTTTTCTCTAGAAAAGAGAAGGCTGAAGGCTGTCTCGATAGAGATCTTTAAAATTATGAAGGGGATAGATAGGGTAGACATAGAGAATATGTTTCCAATTGTGGGGAGTCCAAAACTAGGTGCAATAAATGTAAAATAGTCACTAATAAATCCAACAGGGAATTCAGGAGAAAGCTCATTACCCAGAGTGTGGTTAGAATGTGGAACTTGCTACCACATAGCGTAGTTGAGGCGAATAGCGTAGATGCCTTTAGGTGAAGCTAGATAAGTACACGAGGGAGAAATGAACAGAAGGATGTGCAGATAGAGTTAGATGAAGTACGGAGTGACGAGGCACGTGCGGAGCATAAACATCACACACACCAGTTGGGTCAAATGGCCGGTTTCTGTGCTGTAGATTCTATGTAAACACTCCCGAGTAAAGCCTCGCATATAACCCTGCAGAAAATGAGCAGATAGAAAGCGCCCTTACCTGAACACACCACCCTCACATCTTCTTTATGAGCACAGTCGTGGTTTCCCCACGGTGCTGAGGGACATTCCCAGAGAAACGATTCGTTACCCGAACAGCGCAGTTCATCCAACCAAACCGGGCCTGAGCCTGGTCCACAAGCAGCAGGAAGTTCCATGTCCACCGCATTTCCGCAATCCAGCTGTTTGCAAACCACATCAGCGTCGGCCAGGTCCCAGGAATCGTCACAAACTGAGCCCCAGGTCCCACTGTAATAAACCTCCACTCGCCCAGCACATGGACTTCCACCGTCGGACAACCTTAACTGCACGTGTCCTGTTAGAGAACAATGCAGGAGGATTATACTTCCAATATACATTTATCTAATCACTCAATCCAAACATTGCTGCTTCTGCAGTTTAATAAAAAAGTGCTTTTTATGTGTCTGTGACAGGTACATGATTTTATATCCCGGAACATCTCTCTGCACTTACATCTTACGTAGAATTATATAGAATGTACAGCACAGAGTCAGGCCATTCGGCCCAAATATCCAACCCGGTATTATGGCCCACACGTGCCTCCTCCCTCCCCACTTCCTCTAATCCTTTCAGCATAACATTCTATTCATTTCTCCATCGTTAGATTTATTTCCTCCAGTTCTCCCGTTTGGTTTCGAATGTTGTGCACATTGTTGTACAGCCAATTTAACTTGTTTTTATTAGTTGTTCCACTCACTTTATTTTTAACAATCAATTTATATTTCTGCTCTATAAGTGTATCTGTTCCCTAACCGTTAATGTATCCAGTTTTCATTACCTTGGTCTGACATTTACTCACATCTCCTATTTATTTTATCTTCAGGCCTATGTTAATTTCACCTGATTCCTCCCCCTCCCCCCGTCTTACTAGCTTACATTCTTATCCAGAGCTTTATTTATCATTTCCGCTGCTCATTGCATACGGCAAAATGCAACGTACGGAAGTACAAGCCCACAAAATCTGTCTACACGTAAATACAACATGTTGGAACTGACATCAGTCCGTAACCAGAATATATGTCCAAATTTACACACTGCATTATGCAACTTACACAAGTACATCTGAAGAACATCTGTCCACACTTATACACAGCATAATGAAACTTACACCAGTGAATCTCCAGCACATCTGTCTACACTTTTATGCTGCACAAAGGAACTGATTTGCAAACTCAGCGCGCATTTGATAGCCGAGCTGAACTTCCTATCCCACGTGCTCTCCGTCACAAAGACCGCCAACTTCCACCTCTGTATCATCGCTCACCTCCGTCCCTGCCTCAGCCCATGTGCTGCTGAAACGCCGTCCTCCCATCCTGCGCCCTCCATAACCTTCAGCTCAACCGAAAACTCCTGATATCCTGACCCGCACCAAGTCACACTCACCAGCTTCCCTCTGCTCACTGCTCTCCATTGGTTTCCTGTCCGCCAAAACCTGTAGTTTTAAATTACCATCCTCAGGTTCAAATATCTTCATTGATTCGACCCCCCCCCTATCACTGTAACCGCCTCCATCCCTAATCATTTCGGGAACTCTACTGTTCTCCAAATGTGGCCTCTTGTGCATCACCGACTTCCTTCGCGCACAATTGGCGGCCGTGGATTTCGCCGTCTCGGTCCCAAGATCAGGAATTCCTTCCCTATACCTGCCGCCTCTCCTGGTTTAATACCAGCTCTTGAAACCTACCCAAATGGCCAGGCTTTTAGTCGCCTGTCCTACAACCTTCGGCTTTCACTGAATGTCAGTTTTCTCCTTGTGAATCATCTTACGACGTTTATCTTTCGTTAAAGGCGCCATATAAATGCAAGTTCTTGTTATTTTTCAGTTCTGCCGGTGTGCTCTAGCTTTGCTGTCACCCCCTGAGTTAAATAAGTGGTTGGAGAGACAAAGAGGAATATGTGACCTGTATTAAAACAGTTCTCAGCAGATTAGATATTCCCCTTTATGGTTCTGTAAAATAGAACCATTTGTTCACCTGAACACAGGACCCCTACGCCGATGCTGTCATTGAGAGATGGATTCAATGTGAATGAGCTGCAGTTCCGGAGCTGAGACTCGTTTCCTTCACACTGGACATCATTCACCCACACGGGCCCTTCACTCTCTCCGTACTTTGAAGAGTTATAAGCGGCTATCGCAGAGCCGCAGCCCAGCTGTCTGCAGACCACGTTGGCATCATTGAGGTCCCAGAGGTTGTCCCGCGCTCTCCCCCAGCTGCCGTTGTAGTAAATCTCCACTCGCCCGTCACAGCGGCTTCCCCCGTTAGTCAGTCTCGGCGGCCAACCTTCATCTACAAACAGAAACACATTGAGAGCAACGGTTAAACTGAGCCAAAATATCCCATAATATTATTAATTTTAATGATTACATTTCTGTAATAATTACCCACAAGGCTTGTAGGCAGATCCTCTCCGCCATTACCTTTTCTCAGTGAATTGATTTTAGAGAGATGTCGAGCTGCTTCTGGAGGCTAATCTGGGGAAAGCGGCTAAAAACAAATTGGGGGCGGGCGGCCCAGGCCGGCTATTGATATGAGCTGTGATCAAAGGCAGGAGCACGGGTTTGAAATGGGTTCTAGCTGCTCAAAGTTTATCTTATTCAATACGGAATGAAACAGACAGAAATTTAAATTGGTAAAGCCTTTCAAAACTGCAGGACGTCCCAAACCGCTTCGCAGCCAGTGAAGTAGTTCTGCTTTATAGGCACTGGGGGACCGGCCGAAGGGTTGATGGGCCTCCACCTGTCTCCAGTGTTCCCATGTGCCAATGTGTGAAACGCCGAAGCGAATTTGCCCTGAAAACAGCACTGACATAACGGACCAGATGGCGGCGCTGGTAAGCGATCAGTGTGAACCAGGACACCGGGAGAACTGTGAGGTCCCGTGAAATAATCAGAGGTCCAGCACACTGATATATAACCTGAGGTATTTCAATCACTAGTAATTATATTGCACTCAGTGTATTGAATATTAAAATCACCTCATACTATTTATCGAGCAATATATTAACACTTGGAGTTTTCAATGACAATACAACTGATCTCTACGGGGAATCGCATATAGATTAATATTTTAGACTAATGGTTTCAAGTATTATAATTTATTTACAGCACAGGAGCAGCCCATTCGGCCCAACAGGTCTCTGCCGGTGTTTATGCTCCATAGGAATACCCCCTCCTTACTTGATCTAACCCCATTGGCAAATCCATCCATTCCTTTGTCTCTCCTGCACTTATCTAGCTTCCTCTTAAATGCACCTATGCTGCTCCCCTCAACTGTTCATTCTGGTAGCTAGTTCCACGTTCACAACACTCTCTAAATAAAGAGTTTTCTCCTGAATTAATTTTTGACTTCATTAGTGACAAACTTACATTGATGTCCCCTAGTTTTGGTCATCCAAACTAGTGGAAACATCTTATCTACATCTATCGTATGGAACACCCTCATCATTTTATAATGTTGATTCATATTTTAACTGGTATCATTTATTGTGGTTTCAATACAAATGCAGATTGACCATTCTATAGCAGTGTCGCCACTGTCGTTGTTTGAACGTTTTAGCCAATTCTGCTGAATTCTGGGTAATGCTCTGGAATCACCCGGACAGAGATAAACACCGGAAGACGAGGCAGTCATTGATTACACTTGTGCTGCATTGAAGCCCTTTGGTTCATTACTAACTCACTTGCGAGAAATCGATCGACAAACACTCGCTCAGTGGCAATGGAAACATCTACAGTTGGTGTATTTCAGTTCAATACACTGAGTGGACTCACCCGAGCAGATGACACTGGTGTCATTTCCATGTGAGCAGCGAAACTGATCCCAGGATGAAACCGGACAATCCCACAATCGGGACTCGTTCCCCTGGCAACTGTAGTTCTCCTTCCACACTAGGCTGGTTCCCTCCCCAAAGTGAGCTGCTCCCGGGGTTGCGGTGACTGCCCCGCACTGAAGGTGCTCACAGACCACGCTGGCGTCTTCTAAACCAAAGTAAACATCACACAGCGTCCCCCACTGGTCTCCGTGTAGCACTTCCACCCGGCCGGAGCACCCGGTGTCCCCGGATACCAGTCTGAGATCTCTGTGACCTAAATGTTAATTATAACAATACCAAGTAATATTATTATATTATTAAAAACGAATAACGTGTTAATTATCAGAGTCACAATGGAAAACACTTTAAGGTGGATTCACATCGCATCTGGGTCCAGCTCAACAACAATAACCATTACTACTCCCACCATTACTACTCCCACCATTACTACTTCTATGGAACTTCTGCCACCATTACAACTACTGCTAATCCCACCACTACTGCTAGTATTACTTGTACACTATTACTGCTACTGCTGCTTCTGCTACCATTACTATTAATACTGCTAATGCTCTTACTGCTGCTACAACTATTAGCTTCAGTATCAGTACTGCTGCTGTTCTTACCGCTACTATTACTGCCGCTACTGCTGTTACGACTACCTGTAATATAGGGACAGGAGTAGACCATTCAGCCCCGTGAGTTTGTTCATCCATCATGGCTGATCTGATCTGCACCTCAACTCCACTTTTCCTACTTTGCTCCATATCCCTTGATACACTTACTTAAGAAAAATCTATTAATCTCTGTCTTGAAATTCACAACTGCCTTTTGGGGAGGGAATTACAGATTTATGATTTCTCTCCTGAATAACCGAGCTCCAACCTTAAGAATGTGCTCTTTGTGCTGGATTCCCACACCAGAGGAGATATTTTCTGCATATCTACTCATCGATCCTTTTATCATTTTAACCATCTCAAATATATAACCCCTCAACCTCTAACCTCAAGGGAATACAGACCAGATTTATGAAACAGTCCACATAATTTAAACCTTTTAGCCCTGGTATCGCTCTGGTGAATCTTCATTGCACCCTCTCCAGGAACACTATATTCTTCCATGACTGAACACAACACTCCAGATGGGGTCTGACTAACAATGAAGCATCACTTCCTCTCAATTGTATTCCTGCCTCCTTGATATGAAGGCTGGCATTTCATTCGCCTTTTTTACTTCTTCTTGCACCTGTGCACTAGCTTTATTGTCTGGGCACCCAAACCCATTTGCTTCCCCACAGCTCCTGTTCTCTCACCATTAAGAATATATTTTGATTGGTCTTTCTTGGATGACTTCACACTTGCCCACATTGAACAGCACCTGCCACAGACTCGGTCACTCACTTGATCTATTTGTGCCCTGTTGTAACTTTCTGATCCCACCTGTACAACTTGTGCACCTGCTAACTTAGTGTCACCTGCAAACTTGGTCATACTACTCTCCATTCCTTCATTCAAGTCATCACTAAATATGTAGGTAAAAAGTTAAGGCCCCAGTACAGTTCCGTAAAGAGCAAAACTTGTCTTAACCCGCTAATCAGAGCTATTCCCTTTATCCGTAATCCCTGTGTCCTACCTCTAAAACAATTTCCAACCCAAAAGAACATAAGAATTATGAGCAGGAGTAGGCCATACGGCCCCTCGAGCCAGTTCCACCATTCAATAAGATCATGGCTGATCATCCACCTCAACGTCACTTTCTTGTCCTATCTCCATATCCCTTTATACATCTAGATTCCAAAATTCTATCTCTCTCAGCCTTGAATATGCTCTTTAGGGAAGAGAATTCTAAAGATTCATTACCTTCTGAGTGAAGAAATTCCTCCTCATCTCAGTCTTAAAATACCGACCTCTTATCCTGAGACTATGCCCTCTCGTTCTAGATTCTCCATACAGGGGCAACAATGTCTCAGCATCTATCCTGTCATACCCCACAGTACTTTATATATTTCAATGAGATCACCTCTCAATCTTCTAAACTCCAGAGACTATAGACCCAATCTAATCAATCTCTCCTCATAGGACAACCCACTCTTCCCAGGAATCAAACTAGTGAATCTTCGTTGCACCACCTCTAAGGCAAGTATATCCTTCCATGGCTATGGAGGTCAAAACTGTGCACAGTACTCCACGCCTGATCTCACCAAAGCCCTGTATAATTGCAGCAAGACTTCCTTAAATGTGTACTCTAACCCTATAGCAATGAAGCTATTTGTTTTCCTAATTGCTTGCTGTACCTGCATGCTAACGCACTGTGGGTCTTGTACTAGGACACATAAATCTCACTGAACAATATTCTGTTTTTTTATTCTTCCTACCAAAGTGAATTGCCTCCGATTTCCGCACATTATACCACATCTGCCACTTTGTTGCCCACTCACTTAACCAGTCTATGTCCCTTTGCACGCTCTATGCGTCCTCCTCACAGTTTCCTTTCCCACCTAGCTATCTATCGTCAGCAAACTTGGGCACATTGCACTCGGTCCCTTCATCCAAGTCATTAATACAGATTGTGAATAGCTGAGGCACAAACATTAATCCTAGCGGCACCCCACTAGTTACAAACTCCCAATCTGAAAATAACCAATTTTTCCCTACTCTCTGTTTTCTGTCTGTTAATCAAGCCTTTATCCATTCTAATTCATTACAACTTCATCTTCAATATCGGACACATTTATTTATGCGAATAATCTCTTGTCCGAAGCCTTATCTAATGTTTTCTGGAAGACCATATAGGAACATCCAAAGCTGTCCTCCTTCTCAGGGACCTCCTCAAAAAGATCCACTACACCTCACCTACATTTATATAAACATAGAATGATACAGTACTGAATGACATCATTCGGCCATCGTGCCTGTGCCACCTCTTTGAAAGATCGAGCCAATTCGAACCACTCCCCAGCTCTTTCTCCATAGCCCTGCACATTTTTCCACTTCAATTATTTACCCAATGCCCTTTTGGAAGATATTATGGACTCTTCCTCCACCACCCTTTCCAGCAGTGCATTCCACATCTAAACAACTCGCTGCAGAAACAATATTTTCTGATGTTGGCTCTGATTATTTTGCCAATTAACTTAATTCTGTGTCCTATAGTCACCAAATCTCTTGCCACTGGAAACAGATTACGTTTATTTACTTCATCAATACCTTCATAATTGTGAACACCTCTATGAAATCTCCCTTAATCTTCACTGCTCTAAGGAGAACACCTTCAATTTCTCTAGTCTCTGCCAGTAACTGAAGTCTTTCGCCCTAGTACCATTGAGGTCAATCTCCTCTCCACACTCTCTAAGGCCTCGACATAATAACTGAAATGTGGTGCTCAGAATTGGCCAAAATACTCCAGCTGGGGCCTATCCAGTTTTTTTTATAAAGGATTAGCATAATGTCATTGCCTCTACTTTTAATCCCAGGGATCCCCGCTGCCTTCTTAACAACATTCTCAACTTGATCTGCCACCTTAAATGTCTTGCGTGCATAAACCCCTAGGTCTTTCTCTTTCTGCATCACCTTTACAATTGAACCATTTTGTTTATATTGCCTCTCCTCATTATTCCTACTAAAATGAATAATTTCACACTGCTCTGCGGTACATTTCATCTGCCATGTGTCTACCCATTTCACCAGTCTGTCTATGTCCTCCTGAAATCTGTTGCTCTCGCTCTCACTGGTTACTGCATTTCCAAGTATTATATCATCAACAAGCTTTGAAATTATGCCCTCTATACACAATCGAGGTCATTAATATATTTCAAAAAGAGCAGTTGTCCCAAACCGACCCGTGGGGGACACCACTGCACACTTCCCTCCAGTATGATAAACATTCATTTAACACCACTCTCTGTTTTTGTCCATTAGCCAATTTCATATCCACGCATCCACTACCCCTTTAATTCCTTGGGCTTCAATTTTGCGAACAAGTCTATTTAATTTTTATGTGGTATTTTATGAAACGCCTATAGAATGTCCATATACAAAACAACAACCAGAATACCATCATCAACTCTCTCCGGTAATTCATCAAAGATTTCAATCTGGTTAGTCAAATACGATTTTACTTTAACAACATTCGATGGAATCTGGAAGAGTACCCATGGATTGGAGGGTAACTAATGTTAGCCCACTATTCAGAAACGGTGGTAGAGAGAAAACGGGGAATTACAGACCAGTAAGCCTGACATCCGTAGTGGGGAAAATGCTACAGTACATGCTAAAAGATGTAATAGTGCACTTGGAAAACAGTGACAGGATCGGACAAAGTCAACATGGATTTACAAAAGGTAAATCGTGCTTGACTAGTCTACTGGAATTTTTTGAGGATGTAACTGATAAAATAGATAAGGGAGAACCAGTGGATGTGGTGTATTTGGACTTTCAAAAGGCTTTCGATAAGGTCCCGCATAAGAGATTAGCGTGTAAAGTTAAGGCACATGGGATTGGGGGAAAGGTATTGACTTGGATAGAGAACTGGTTGGCAGACAGAAAGCAAACATTTGGAAAAAACGGGTCTTATTCCGAGTGGCAGGCAGTGACTGGTGGGATACCGCAGGATCGGTCCTTGGACCCCAGCTATTCATAACATATATTAATGATCTAGACAAGGGAACTAGATGTAATATCCTCAAGTTTGCAGACGACACAAAGCTTGGTGGGCGTGTGTCCTGTGAAGAGGAAGCCGAGGAACGCCAGGATGATTTGGACAGGTTGTGTGATTGGGCAGCATCATGGCAGATGCAATATAACGTGGATAAATGCGAGGTTATCCACTTTTGTGTCAAAAACAGGAAGGCAGATTATTATCTGAATGGCAATGGATTGGGAGAGGGGGAAGTGTAACGAATCCTGGGTGTCCTTGTGCACCAGTCTCTGAAGGCAAGCATGCAGGTGCAGCAGGCAGTTAAGAAGGCAAATGGTATGTTGGCCTTCGTAGCGAGAGTGTTTGAGTACAGGAACAAGGATGTCTTGCTGCAGTTGTACAGGGCCTTGGTGAGACCACACAACTTGAGTATTGTGTGCAGTTTTGGTCGCCTTATCTCAGGAAGGATCTTCTTGCCATGCAAGGTGTTCAGCAAAGATTCACCAGGCTGATACCTGCGATGGCAGGAATGACTTTGAGGAGAGATTGGGTCGATTGGGCTTATACTCGCTGGAGTTTAGAAGAATGAGAGGGGATCTCATTGAAACTTATAAAATTCTGACAGGACTGGACAGACGAGATGCAGGAAGGATGTTCCCGATGGTCGGGGAGTCCAGAACCAGGGGTTACAGTCTAAAGAAAAGGGGTAAGCCATTTAGTACAGAAATGAAGAGGAATTTATTTACCCTGAAAGCTGTGAACCTGTGGAATTCTCCTCCACAGAAGGCGGTGGAGGCCAATTCATTAAATATATTCAAGAAGGAGTTGGATATATTTCTTAAGGCTAAAGGGATCAAGGGATATGGGGAGAAAGCAGGGACAGGGCACTGAATTTGGATGATCAGCCATGATCGCATTGAATGACCGAGCAAGCTCGAGGGGCCGAATGGCCTACTCCTGCTCCTATCTTCTATGTTTCTATGTTAACAAATCCATACAGACTTTCATTCATTAACTCATATTTTCCCCAGTGCAAATTCACTGTGTTGTGGATTATTGTCTCTAAAACACTCCCCTCCACCAGCATTAGGTTGACTGGCTTGAGTTGCCGCGCTTATCCCTCAGTCCTTTTTGAAGAGGAGTATAGCATTTTCTATCGTCCAGTCCTCTGACCCCACTCCCATATCTAAGCAGGATTGGAAGATTGGGGTCGGAGCTTCCTCAATTTCCAACCTTACATCACATTCAGGCCCGGTGACTTATCTACTTTGAGCACTGCCAACATTTTAATGCATCCTCTTTATTTTTATCCTATTCAATTGCTCTAGTACCTCCTCCTTCACTGTGACATTGGTGGCATCCTCTTATTTAGTGAAGCCAGATGCAAGCTACTCAGTTATTACCTAAGCCATGCCCTCTGCCTCTACAAGAAGATTTTATTTTGATGCGTAATTGGGCCCATGCTTCATTTGAATACTATTTTACTATTTATATGTTTAGAAAATTCTTTTATGGTAACTTGTATGTTACCCACTAATCTATACTGATGTGCTCACTTTGACTCCCTAAGTTCCTTTTTCAGTTCTCCCTGTACTTTTTGTATTCAGCTTTGCTCTCTACTAAATTATGAACCTGTCAGCTATCACAAGCCTCCTTTTTCTGTTTAATTGAAATCTCTATCTTTAGTCATCCAGGGAGCTCTAGTCTTGGATGCCCTTCCTTTTTCCCTCATAGGTACGTGTCTAGTCTGTACTCGAACTATCTCCTCTGTGGAGGCCTGCCAGTGCTCATTTACTGTTTAACCGAACAATCATTCTAATCCTGCTGGCTCGGATCACTTTCGCTCCCGGCATCCTGGAGCTTCCCAAATGCCTCATAATGACGGTCACCACTCGCAATATTGATCCGTGTCCTCTTTCTCTCCCGTGGATAAACACCATCCAGTCCTGGGTCATTGTTAGTTTTGAGCACCTATGCTTTTCTCAAAGCTGCGGGTTGTTTGCCGAAATAGGTAAATAATTGCATTGTTACTGAACAATTACTGGGGCTTGGGGAGGTCATCGTTTAGTGTATCATCTACTTTATAATCACCAATCCATCCTTTTGACCATATTAGCGTCTTCTCAGCCTTTATGTTACATTTCTGAACTTCTCATTGTTATCTTTTGTGGATCTGCGCCGCTCAATTCCATGTTCCTGATAATCTCTGTGCCCGCCTTTTTACAAAGTTTTGAATTACGTTAGATTCTTTTTTTCACAATTATTGGAGGTGAAATTGTTCTTGGGTGGAAGCACAAAACGGGCCACTTCATTGCAAAATAACATTGGGCGGAGTGTAAAGCGGGGCACGGTCGCTCTTGCGCATTTTAGGCTCCTGCCTAAGATCAATTTCTACCTTTCTTTGTCTATTTCACTTCTGAATCACTGGTTGTTGTATTTATCATCATCATTGTTCATGGTTCTATTTCTTCTGAACCTAGGTTTGTGTTTACTCTATGACCAGCATCATTTACCTAAAGGTGCTGTAATTGCCCACGTGTTGCTGACCAACTCCGCTACCTCAAAATAATTTGAATAAACCCCTTCGTAGGTCCTTTGCAGTGAATCAGTTTAAGCAACATTCCATGTTCCTGGCCTTACGTAGTTCAAAATCGCAGGTAACAATCCACTTGATTATATTATGGCGCGCTCCCCCAGGCCGCCGCGCATCCATTTTGCATGCCTTGTGGCAGGTTCTCTTGAATTACCACGTCAAGCTGCACGCACACTTTCCTCGCTTCTCTGAAGCTTTGGGCCTTATATTTATCATCAGTTTCACCTGTGGCTCAGTTGGTAGCACACTCGCCTCTGAGTCGGAGGTTGTGGGTTCGTAGTCCCACTCCAGGGACATGAGCACATACAGCTAGGCTGACACTCCAATGAAGTGCTGAGCGAGAGCTGCACTGTCGGTGGTGCAGCTCTCTTGTGGATGAGATGTTAAACCGAGACACCGTCTGGTCAGGTGGGTGTAAAAGATCGCCTGACACTATTTCGAAGAAGAGCAGGGGAGTTATCCCCGGTGTCCTGGCCAACATTTATCCCTCAACTAACATAACAAAAGTAGATTATCTGGTCATTATCACATTGCTGTTCGTGGTCATCGTTGGGCGCAAACTGGCTGCCGCGTTTCCCACATTACAACAGTTACTCCACCTTGAAATGTAAAGCGCTTTGGAGCGTCCAGTGGTCGTGAAAGGCGCTATATAAATCCAGGAATTTCTTTCTTTTTATCAAGTCCAACTCCCAACAGGTGGAGTATTGTCAGTTTGTATTAGGCTGACTGAAACCCGGTTGAAATAACATTATTTTTTTCACACACACTTCTCTATTCTAATTTCAGTGATTTAGGGGATTATTGACTTGGCTTGATGATATAAATCTGTGATAGTGAATCTGCAGCTCATTTTACATCTCCCCTTATTTTTATATCCATTGATGTCTATAGAAATAAAAATCCGGAGACACATAAAATGGGGAGCATAATTGCTGTTGCCGATTTCACATTATTGCACAAATGTAAACATTGGATCTGCAAACTTGGAATTAATTCGTCAGAGGTGGTTCAATTTGTTTCTGTCCCATGAACAATATCTGCAATTGATGAAGCACATGCTCAGATTTAAACCAAGAGAGATCACCATGGAGTCATTTTAACTTTGGGCGATGGCGTGATCCGGGCAACATGGAACTGAAAGGCAAATATTCACTTCGCCTGATTTTCCTTTTGTACTGAAGTCAATGAAATGTGAAATCGGCCGATGTATATAATGAACGGCCAATTCCAAACTGCTCATTTCCTGGGATGTGAGGTTGTCTATAACTGATTAAACAATTATTAATTCTGCCCCTTTAGACATCGGAGAGAAACTCTACAGAATAATTAAATGATGCAAGTTTTTTATTGCTCTATTAACCGATTGTGACGGGATGATTCAATATAATTACAAAGTTATAAATTATTTACAGCACAGAAACAGGCCATTCGGTCCAACAGGCCCATACCAGTGTTTATGCTCCACAATAGGCTCCTCCCACCACTCCTCACCTCACCCCATCAACATATCCTTCTATTCCTTTCTCCCTCCTGCGCTTATGTAGCTTCTGCTTGAATGAATCTATGATATTCACCTCACGTACTCCCTGTGGTAACGAGTTCCAAATACTCACCACTCTCTGGGTAAATAAGTTTGTTCTCAATTCCCTTTTGGATTTATTAGTGACTATCTTATATTTATGGCCTCTAGTTCTGGTCTTAGTCATAAAGTGGAATCACCTTCTCTACCTCTACCCTATCAAACATTTTCATAATCTTGAAGACCTCTATCAGGTCACCCCTCAGTCTTCTCTTGTCTACAGAAAAGAGCGCCAGTCTATTCAATCTTTCTTGATAGATATAACCTCTCAGTTCTGGGATCAATCTAGTATATCTTGTTTACACCTTCTCCAGTGCCTCTATATCCTTTTTATAATATGGAGATCAGAAATGTTCTCAGTACTCCAAGTGTGGTCTCACAAAAGTTCTATACAACATTAAGATAACGCATAATTTTGTGTCCTCTGCAAATTTAAAATTGTGCTCCCGATTCCAAATCATTAATGTAAATAGTGAACAACTGAAGTCGCAGCACCGCTCCTTGTGGAACGCCTCTTCCCACCATTTGCCAAACTGAGTAACTACAGTTAACCCCTACTCTGTTTTCTCTTCTATAGCCAGCTAGCTATCCATATATACTTAAAAATCAAGCGCTTCAGTGGTTGTGTTTTGCTTTTCCGGGTTATACATTGACTGTTAAATTAACTAAATAATGAAACTCTGCTGTGTTTAATATTCCTTTCTTGAGGTATAACAACAGTATCAATTGTTTAAAAATATTTTTTAGTGGAATTTGAGATGGGATTAAATATAATAAATTAATCAATCGTTGCTGGATTCTACTGCTGCTTTTACTGGAAGTGAATTGGGTATTAAAAATAATAATATATTTAAACATTGCTGATTATCCCTGCTCTTTCTAACGGTGCAGTTTTTCCGTAATTCCTTGGCAGAATGTTTATTATGTAGAGGAACCCTACAGTGATTATATGTAATGGTTCAAATATTGTCATGTTCATAATGTTGGGCATTGGTCGCTGTTCCTGTCACAGAAAGCAGTATCTGGGCTGCGGAAAACTTGTAATCTTTGGGCTTCAGGAGGTGAGTAGTGTTCACTGGTTCAGCTGTTTCAGAATTAGAAAGGGACAGAGCTGCTGTAATGTCTTAGATTGTTGCAGGAAATAGTTAATAAAAAGAGAGCAAATGTAATCAAAAGTAAACTTACGTCTGCCTCTGGAGTATTTGGATTGACCGGAGGACGCTGTTTTGATGTTGAAATTCCGGAAGGTTCAAAAATCATTGCAATCAGGTCGTTCCCCAGGTGTGCAAATATCCAACTCGCTGGGTAATCTCTGTATTATCCGGTGAAAATTATAGGGGGAGAAATTCTATACCTTATCACCTCCTGCTAGAGCATTATCACTGGGGTGAGGCACGGCGATTCCAGCACCGTGGGGCAAATCTCGCCATCAACCCACCCGCCACCCCCTCCCCCCACAACGGCGCCGATACTTTGGGCAGTGTGTGAAGATTATGGAATCGATGGCGCTCTGTTGCATTTGTTGAAGCATTTGTTCACTCTGACCACCCGAGTGAGGTAGTTAAATTTCTTCCTCCACTGTGTGTCGATTCTGGGGACCACAGTACTGCCCAAGATGTATTCCGCTACCTCCCTCCACATGGTATGCAAGACTTGTGATGAGGGCCTCCTGCCACTTTCTGGGTAGAGCACCAGCCTCCGTCTCTCCACAGCAAAAAGCAATGCCTCCAATTCTTCATTGGAGAAACTGTGGCTCTCTCCCTGGGACATGGATCTGACATGAGCACACCTGGTTCAGTCCTTTGGCTACTTCTCCTTGTTCTGATTCTGCTTGCTGAGGCAGCTGCACAGCCAGCAATGCTGAGAATGAGGTGCTGCAGCAACAATGAACCTCCCCTTTAAGAAGTGAAAATAGCCTGTGACAATGATGATTTGAGATTAGACTACAGTCAGTATTGGTAAACCCTTTGAGTGTAGTCTTTTGATTGGGTGCTTAAACAAATTGACTGTAAATTAATAAAGCTTTAAATAACACAGCGCCAGGGACCCGGGTTCGAATCCGGCCTCGGGCGACTGTCTGTGTGGAGTTTGCACATTCTCCCCGTGTTTGCGTGGGTTTCCTCCGGGTGCTCCAGTTTCCTCCCACAGTCCAAAGATGTGCGGGTTAGGTTGATTGGCTATGATAAATTGACCCTTAGTGTTAGGGGGATTAAATACGTGGGGTTACGGGGATAGGCTGGGATATGTGTTGGTGTAGGGGTTACGGGGATCGGGTGGGATATGTGTCGGTGCAGGTTCGATGGGCCGAAATGGCCTCTATCTGCACTGTGGGGTTTCTGTGATTCTGTGATTCTGTGAAAACTTAACAAATCAAAATAAAATTTGGTTCTTCAAATTGATAATGCACTCCAGTCCCCGCACCGCCCACCGGTCGCGAAAAGCCTCAAGCGTGCCGGTGGACACTGTGTGCTCCATCTCCAGGGCCACCCGGGCGCGAACATGGACGCGGAAGAGTGGCAGGCAATTGGGCCGAACAATCCCCTCGACCGCCTGCTGCCTGCACCAATTGATGGCTTTTTTGGCCAGGCACAGGAGCAGTCCTATGAGGAGGTCCTCTGACCTGCCCGCTCCCCTCTGAACCGGGTGACCAAAGATCAAGAGCGTGGGACTGAAGTGCAGCCAAAAATCGAGGAGCAGCCCCTTCAAGTAGTGAAAGAGGGGCTGCAACCTCTCACATTCTGCATAGACATGAAACACGGACTCCTCCAGGCTGCAGAAAATGCAGGCAGCCTGGGAGTCCATGAACCTATTTAAAACCATATTGCAAGGGACTGCTTCGTGCAACACCCTCCAGGCCAAGTCCCCGATTGAACAAGGGAGGACTCCCGCATACAGAGCCCTCGATTGGGTGCCTCAGCCTCCGCCGGACGGCAAGATGGCACACCAAGGCGTGTCCGGATGGCAGGCAAAGATGGCAAAGTGGAGAGTGTGCAGGAGCAGCCCATACAGGGAATACCTCCGTGCGGAATGAAAAGGCACGGAGAATATTTCCTCGAGACGGCTCAAGTTGTGAGGCGCCGGTTCCCAAGGGGACTTTCGCGGCCAGGCGCCGATGAGGAATTCCATCTGAATGTGGGAAAGCTTGGACGGGATCGCCCCATGTGCTTGAGCCACCTCGATACACCCAGTGGAGCCGGGGCCCAGTGCCACTTTCACCGACTCGATGGCTTTGACTGTGAGCCAGACGTTGGCCCAAGACAGGCACAGCGCGAGCTCCTGTGGCGCCATTAGCCTGCTCCTCCACCATCGAGCAGGTCCCCGACTCTAGTCACATTTCCAGGCACAGCCCACCCTTTGAGTGTACTCTTTTGGATTAGGTGCTTAAACAAATAAACTGTAACTAATAAAATTTTAAATGAACCTTAACAACTTAAATTAAAATTGTGTTGTCCGGTTTGGTAACGCACTCCAGTCTCTGCAGCGCCCACCGGTCGCGGATGTACTCAAGCGTGCCGGTGGACACCGCGTGCTCCATCTCCAGGGCCACCCAGGCGCAAACATGGCTGTGGAAGAGAGGCAGGCAATCTGGCTGAAAGACCCCCTCGACCGCCCGCTGCCTGGACCAAATGATGGCTTTTTTAGCCAGGCATAGGAACAGTCCCACGAGGAGGTCCTCCAACCTGCCCTTTCCCCTCTGCACCGGGTGACAGGAGATCAAGAGCGTGGGACTGAAATGCAGCCAAAAATCGAGGAGCAGCCCCTTCAAGTAGGGAAAGACGGGCTGCAACATCTCAAATTCTGCATAGACATAAAACACGGATTCCTCCAGGCCGCAGAAAATGCAGGCAGCCTGGGAGTCCATGAACCTATTGAAAACCATATTGCACGGGACTGCTCCGTGCAACACCCTCCAGGCCAAGTTCCCGATTGAACAAGGGAGGACTCCCGCATAGAGAGCCCTCCATTTGGGGCTCCGCCTCTGCCGGACTGCAAGATGGCATGACAAGGCGTGTCCATACGGTAGGCGAAAATGGCAAAGTGGAGAGTGTGCAGGAGCAGCCCACACAGGAAACACCTCCGTGCAGAATGAAAAGGCACGGAGGGTATTTCCTCGAGATGGCTCAAGTTGTGAGGCGGCCGGTTCCCAAGGGGAGATTCAGGGCCGGGCGCCGATGAGGAATTCTGTCCAAACGGGGGAAAGCTCGGACGGGATCACCCCACGTGCTTGAGCCAACTCGATACACCTAGTGGAGCCGGGGCCCAGTGCCACTTTCACCGACTCGATGGCTTTGACCACGAGCCGGCCGTTGGCCCAAGACAGGTGCTGCGTCAGCTCCTCCAGCACCATCCAGCCCGCTCCTCTGCCATCGAGCAGGTCCCCGAATCTAGTCACCTTGCCAGTCACAGCCCACTCTTTGAGTGTACTCTTTTGATTGGACCAAAAACAAATTACCTGTAAATTAATCAAACTTTAAATAAACCTTAACAAACCAAATTAAAATTGTGTTGCCTGAATTTAATATGCACTCCAGTCCCCACGGTGCCCACCGGTCGCGGATGTACTCAAGCTTGCCGGCGGACACCGCGTGCTCCATATCCAAGGCCACCTTGGCGCGAACATGGCCACGGAAGAGAGGCAGGCAATCGGGCTGATCGACCCCCTCGACTGGCCGCTGCCTGGACCAATTGATGGCTTTTTTAGCCAGGCCCAGGAGCAGACCCACGAGGAGGTCCTCCAACCTGCCTGCTCCACTTCGCACCAGCTGACCGTAGATCAAGAACGTGGGACAGAAGTGCAAACAAAAATCGAGGAGCAGCCCCTTCAGGTAATGAAAGAGGGGCTGCAACCTCTCACATTCCGTGTAAACATGAAATATTGACTCGTCCAGGCCGCAGAAAATGCAGGCAGCCTGGGAGTCCGTGAACCTATTTAAAACCAAATTGCAGGGGACTGCTCCGTGCAACACCCTCCAGGCCAAGTCCCTGATAGAACAAGGGAGGACTCCCGCATAGAGAGCCCTCCATTGGGGACCTCCGCCTCCACCAGCAGGCAAGACAGCATGCCAAGGCGTATCCGGACGTCAGGCGAAGATGGCAAAGTGGAGAGTGTGCAGGAGCAGCCCGTACAGGAAACACCTCTGGGTGGAATGAAAATGCATGGATTGTATTTCCTCGAGATGGCTCAAGTTGTGAGGTGCCGGTTCACGAGGGGAGTTTCGGGGCTGGGCGCCGATGAGGAATTCTGTCCGAATGGGGGAAAGCTCGGACGGGATCACCCCACGTGCCCGAGCCGCCTCGATACACCTAGTGGAGCCGGGGCCCAGTGCCACTTTCACCGACTTGATTGCCTTGACCGCGAGCCGGACGTTGGCCCAAGACAGGCGCCACACCATCCATCCCGCTCCTCCGCCATCGAGCAGGTCCCCGACTCTAGTCACCTTGCCAGGCACAGCCCACCCTTTGAATGTAACGCCAATGAGCTTGGGTTTTAAGACTTGACTTAGGACTCCAATCATTTCTTTGAACAGAGAGCACGAATTTTGCATGCCGTCCAAAGCATTAGTGCCTGGCATTAATTCTCCAACTTTGCTAATGCCACCGCCAACTCCTGAGCTATAATTAATTTCTAGCCCTCGTTTTTATCGCTTCCCCACAGATTGTTAAAAGCAGAACATATTTGTATTATTCTTACTGTGATTTCTAACTTTATCGTTTTAATTAAAGGGTGAGGTAAGACCACAATTGTCACTCGAACAGTGACTGCCCACTCAACAGCTGATGCAGTGAAAACCCAGTCAGTAGATGTTGCAGTGAAAACCCAGTCAACATCTGGAGCAGTGAAAACCCAGTCAACAGCTGGAGCAGTAAAAACCCAGTCAACAGCTCGAGCAGTGACAACCCAGTCAACAGCTGGAGCAGTGACAACCCAGTAAACATCTGGTGCAGTGAAAACCCAGTCAACAACTGGAGCAGTGAAAACCCAGTTAACAGCTGGTGCAGGGAAAACCCAGTCAATATCTGGAGCAGTGAAAACCCAGTCAACATCTGGTGCAGTGAAAACCCAGTCAACAGCTGGTGCAGTGAA